>NC_135314.1:30652508-31289781 GCF_048772815.1 Callospermophilus lateralis
GAGTTGGCAGAGTGTTGATAGGCCCATTTGGATTTTAGCATTGAAAAATTACTTTGAAAAAAATATCATATGGTATAAAAGAGATAGGCAGAAATTGAATAGAGGAAATTGATGAAGACAAAAGCTGTTTCTTTGAAAGCTGAATAAAACTAATAGGCCTCTAATTAAAAGAAAGAGAAAAGAAAAAAGGAGAACAAAAATTTGTAATATCAGAAAAGAAAGAGGATTACTTTGCTATAGGACCTGTAGATCTTAAATTATAATGGAACTGTGAACTAATCTATGCCCACAAATTTCATAACCTAGAGGAAGTGGACCAATTCCTTAGAAAACATAATCTGCCAGAACTCATACAAGAAATAAAAATAAACAATATGAATATGTTTATAACTATTAAAGAGAGTAAATCTTTAATTAATAACTTTCCAAATGAGAAAGCAAGAGACCTAGAAAAGTTCACTGGTGAATTCCATCAAAATTTTGACGAACAAATTCCTCAATTCTCTGCAAATGCCTTCAGAAGACAGAAGCTGAGAAAATAATTTCTTATCATTTTATGAGCCCAGCATTATCCTAAAGCAGGACCAGACAAAGGCATTATAAGAAAAGTAAACTATAGAAGAATAGATCTTAAGAACATAGATGTAAAAATTCTCACCAAAATACTGAGGAAAAAATTTGGAGCATTATAAAAGATTTTAAAAACATATATGAATATAAAAACATTATTTCATTTGTAGTACAAGCATATGTTGAAAACATTAACAATGCTAATATTATTATTTCCTTATAACTATATATTTGGGACTTGTATTTGTGCTCTACTTTCATTTTTACTTAACATTACCTTGTGGGAAATATGCCACAATTTGATAACTTTTCAACCTTAATATTTTTAAGTAGCCAAAAAATTACATTTAAATATAAGAATAAAAATGTATTTAATTAGTTTTCTATGGGTATATTGGTATTTGGGATATAGAAATTCTCAATTCCTACTTATGAAAATAACAATAAAATAAACATTTATAGTAACCTTTGTGTAAATGTACTATTCATTCTTTGAAATAAAACAGAATTAAATTATCTTTTCAAGAAAGGAGAAACATAAAGTGTTAGATGTATTTAGTCACATTTCATCTAGAAAAAGTTATGGAGGTAATATTTAATTAAAGTATAGAAAACATCAATAAAAATAATCAATTTACTAAGTTGTCAATTTCAAGTATCTGATAAGTTTAATGATAATTAAATTATTATTATATGATTTGTCATTAATATTGAGATAAATAGGAAGAACTAATATGTTATAGGAAATAAGCATATGGATTTTTTTAATTTAAGGAAAGTGTCCTAGATTATATACAAGGATCAAGTCAGTTTAGATAACTATGTAAATAATAGATGCATCATGGAATATTACATATTCAGGTATAATTTGATCTTGTGATATGTGATGAGCAATGAATTTTGCAAGATTCAAATATTGGATTTTAGACTTATTCTTGTGCAATTATGCACTGTCATTCTATTTGTGTGTGTGTGTGTGTGTGTGTGTGTGTGTGTGTTTGTTTTAGTGGTGGCTTTGTAACTAGTAAATATATGTTCCATTGATTTAGTGTATAACAAAAATACCATTAGTGTTATCCAAGCATCCTGGCCATATCTGAGACCAATTTTGGCAAATGTTTTAGTTGTTGCATTGAGAATTAGAAAAAGTCAATCAGTAACGGAAAACATGAAGATACAGTGAGTATGAAGTCACTTGGCCTGATACTAACTACAGTGGCCTCAGTCAATACCAGGAGGACAATACCTGAAAGACAGTGGATAAAACTAACAAAAATACAATTCACCTAATAACACAGCATGCTGTTATAAGGGTACTAACATTCAAAATTTACTAGGGTGATAAAGTGATGCATGAAGTCACATGATGTTTAAAGAAAGGTGGATGATATTGGTTGGTTGGCTGAAAGCAGAACGTGATGTAGGACAAAAATTCTGTGAGTAATAAACTGTATAAATATTTCCAGTGGGATATACAACTCAAATTTGGATAAAGAATTATGTATACCTATACATAGACGTTTTGAACTGGATTCTGCTTATCATTAATTAATTTATCATTTACAGAAACATATAAGGGTGACAGTTAAGATCAACCAAAAATATGATGTGATAGATTTTTATTCTTTCTTATTTTTAAATAATAGTGTTAGAATTATCCCACATATTTTTCTCTAGAAAGTATTTACTTTTTCTACCTTAAAAGTCATTTATTTTATTGGAATCTTTCTGAATAAAACTTTTGTCTGCTTGAATAATTTACCTGTTTTGCTGTTGATCTCTAATAAAAGAACATAATTTTAAAGCAGCATCTCTGAATCTGAGTTGACAATCTGAGACTTCTCAAAGGCACCAAGAAAACATGTACATTAGTTTCTGCTAGAGTGATGAAATGCCAGACAATTGCGTTTTAAGTTAGAAAAAAAATGTTTGTAGACTTTGACAGTCTTAATGATCTAGTAACAACATATTGCAGAAAATAAATATTAATTGCTATGCATTTGACTATTATGCTTCAAACTCTGCCTGAAATGAAAATGCACACATTCAAAATATAATCCTAAAAGTATTTGAGAAAGCATTATTCTCTTTCCAAATGTTTCACACAATTTGCCATACTCAAAGCAATGGTTTAATCAAATGAAAAGCTATTATCTATATTATAAAATTTTCTATCAGTTGCTTAGTGTGCATATTTTATAATTCAGGCGTATTAGGAGACACTGTTCTAATTTTTAAAAACTTACAGTGGTAATTTTACAAAAGTTTAGACAAGACTAGTCACAAATAATTAAACTAGCTTCCGTGTTTGTATGTGCATGTATTCAAAGCTTTTTAAGTATGCATTTGCATATCTGTGTACTTGTTTGTTGTGTAGACTAATTGGGAAAGAAATGGAAGGAAATGCAGCTGTCACAGAGCCTTTTGGCTTTTGGACAATTGCACTCATTCTTAGAGGAGCACTATCTTTGAAAGGAGGAAGTGGGACATCAAAAATAAAGAGAACAACAAAAAGAACAAATTGGGGAGAAGAAGAGGAGATTGTTTCCCAGGGAACTTGAGAGAAAGGGAAAAGGAGGTGGAGAGTGTCAGTGACACACTTGAGCTGTTTATAATCATCTGCTCATAGAAAGACCTTATTAGTAAAGCCAATTTATTGTATAAAGAAATTGCCATTATCTTAAATATTACACCATTCATAATAACAGGAACCTGTTACAAGGCAATTATATAATTACTATTAATTAGAAATGTGTTCAAAATTTATGTCAACAATTAAACAATTTAAGCACTGATAAAGAATATTTTCCATCATTATAAAATCCTCCTGAAATCTATACACCTTTATGGTACTTTAAATTCTGTTAAATAAGAGAATCATTGGATAAACTGTAGGCATTTTCTTTCTTTCTCTGCCCTGAGAAAAATTAGATCTATCAAGAGAAAATTTCCAAAGAAGAATGAAAAATAATTCCCTTCATTTAGCTTTGAGGTCAGGGGTGTTAAATTGTGCCAGGGGATAAATAACCATAAACTACATGCAGGAAAAAACATTCAAACAAGCCATAACAGGATGTGTTCCAATTCTTTGATTTTTCTCTCCATTAATTATACTATTGTAGTGTTACAATCATTTATTGGTTACAGTGATGAGCCATAGTATAATTATCTCCTCCCTACTGTGTCTAAAAAAATAAAAGAAAAATTAAGTTTAACAGGATAATATTGTAAATACATCAGTACTGCGGCCACAAAAGAAAGTAGGCAGTGAAAGGCAGAGTTTCTTCCTTGTTGAAAGAGGTTAAAGGTAATATTTAAAGATATCCTTGTTAAACAATACAAGAACACGATAGCATTTCTGTTAAATAAATACTAATGCTGCATTTTGGGGAAGAAAGATAGTGAAGTTTCATATTTATGGCTAAAATTCTAAGTCACTGTTGATAAGGCTATAAAATTAATTTCAGCTAAAAGGTTCTGGAAGCAAGGTACCCATTACTTTTGTGTTGGTCATGTGTTGAACTGAAAGAAATGCTGAAGCACAAGATATACCCTAGAGGAAGAGTATTGATAGTTACCGCAATGAACATAAATATGTCCTGATGAGAATTTACGGAAAATAAAGACATTATTTATACTTAATGGCAGGTCCAGAATGGATTTCCTCAGGAAAACTAAAAAGGGAGTTATTTAAGAATTTAGGTAGATTTTTAAGGGACTGTTCCGAAATGAATTGGTTGGCATAAGATGATATAACACAGGTGGAGTAATTCTTGTTTCTACTCATGAGAATATCTGCTATGTACAATTATGACTGATCCACCTACATTTCAACAACTTTGTTTTGGGTCATTTTAATGAAATGCCTATTTCCTATGAAAGTTATATTGAACAAAGTAAAGATACATTATGTCTCAATGATATAACAAATTAAAATAAAAAGTATCCTTGAATCAGATATAATATTCTGAAATATTTAATCATATACTAAATATAAAGACAAAAGACTTAATTTGTCTTTGAGAGATATTGGTCAATGAGTGAAAGTTAATTATATCAAATATTTTAGAATAGTTATAAAAGAGAGAATTTTGGAAGTTCTCAGCATAAAGAAATGATAGATATATGTGGTGATGTGTATGCTAAATACTGATTTGAATATTAAATATTGAAAATATATAAACATTGCACTGTAACCCAGAAAAACATACAATCATATGTATCCATTAAAAACAAAATAAAAATAAAGAATTTTTGTGCAGTCAACTTTTTGCATAATAGGTAAATAAAATGTTCTCACTATAATGCTAATATAATGCTAACATAGAAGCATTTTCCTATGTAAATGGGGAGATGTCCACTGCAATTGATTGAAAAACATAGTTTCCTACCTAGTTAGTTATCTGGTAGCTAAAGGAGTAGAGGGAATATGAATTTTTGAGGTAATGTAGATTTCAAACACTAATATAAAAAGCACACAAACTCATGTAGAAAAATAAAAAATTTTATTAAGTCAAATGCTAAGAATTTATTGTGTGGCTAATTAACAAGGGAAAACAATAAACTTGATAAAAGTCTTTAAAAATATTAAGTGCTCAACAAACTTATGTTAAAAAAGTTATGTTTTTGTGATACATTAAAAATTATGGAAATGACTTCAGTATGAGGTTTTATGTTTATCTCAGAATAATATCAGCATTGTGCTGTTGTTAAATCATATTTCCATTAAACCAAGATTACTTCAATACTTGAGGGAGAACTAGATTCCTTTTCCCATTGAGTGAGAACCAGAGACCAGTCTCGGAATAAAGTTTTTTAGTATGTGTTATTAAACACATTGCAAAGAAAACTACATCAAAATAATTTTAAAAAATATTTCTAAAAGCTGTGTTATGATAGTATAATCTGTAGCAGTTATTCTTCAAAGATGTCTCCCAATGACTCAAACTTTCCTTTATTCATGTTATTTTGTAGACTTCCCTCACGTTAAGTCTGAGACAGTAGGAAATAAGAAGCAGCTTTGCAACATGTGTCTTACTATCATTGAGGAAGAGTTCTTGTCTAGAAAATTCATATACCATAAGACAAAGAGAAATTAAGAGTAAGTGCTCTGTATTTCAGTCTAGCTGAGCTGCTAGTCCATGGCCAGCATGAACTATTACTCCTGTCAGTGAGCTTCTGAAGCAAGCAGTAGTGTTGATCCTTCAGAAAACTACAGTCCCAGTTGATATCTGACCAGGATTTCATAAAAGAGCACACAAATTCATAAGTCCAGTAATACCAACTGTAGTATATGAGAAGATAAATTGATGTTTTGAACTACTAAGATGTTGAATGGTTACCTAGCTATAGATAACTGGACCCATGTGTTCATCTATCAGTTCCTTAAATAGAAAGATCACATAGACCACAATAATGTCAGTGGTTTCAAGTTAGTGGTAAGCATAAATTATATTTAAGATTTCTATTTCATCTTCACTTTTCTTCAGAAATGCCTGGAATTTTCACTGATGTTAAAAATCACAAACACTGCCATAAGGTACTTGGTTTATTGTTCACATACATAATTAAAGAGCTGTTAAATTTAATTAGAACTTAGTGATAATAATGAAGCACCTTTCCTTCCCAAGTTTATTGCATTCTCCTGAATTCTAAACAGTGACTTTGAATTCAAAGTTAAGAAACCATATGCTAAATCATTACTGCATGATATCAGAATTGTCAAATTACTCTCCTTTATTACATAAGCATTTTTTTGAGAACAGAGATACAAACTTTAAACTATAAGACTACTGTTCACAACATAAAAACTAAAAAAAAAAAAGATATAAGGTACTAACAATCTTGTATAATGAATCTTCCTTCAAAAACTCATAAATATTAAATCAGGTGAGATATTCAAATATTGATTTTAGAAATAGCAGGTAAATATCAATTAGTTGACACATATTTTGTCACTAAATGCAAAATGTCTGCATCGTTAGTATGTGTCTACCCTCAACTTTTTTCTATGCCTATTTTCAGATTTTACTAAAACACATCTCTGTAAACATTAAATAATATGATCTCTTCATTGCTATCTCCCACAGGTTTTACCTTTTTTTCCCCCTATATAATTTAGAAGCAGGATGGCAGGTAGGGCTTATTCTGAGTGCTGTGATCACTGGAGCCAACCTAGAACCATATGTTAAGGATCTGAGGCTAGATCAAGGTCTCGGGAAGGGCAGTGCAATGACTCATTCAGGTTTTCCATGTGTTCGAGAAGAGTGAGGGCTAGGAGCCTCACAGAATTCCTATTGTTTTAAATTATGAAATTAAAGCTACCTCCCCAAAAACCTCATCAATGTAAAGCTAACTTAAGACAGCATTGAAAATAGACTATACCAGCAAACAACTGTGATTCTAGGACTCTTTTCATAGCTTTTTATTTAAAACACCTACAAATTCATAATCTTTGAATGAGAGGCTATTTTAATGTTAATATGTTTTTAAAATTCAGTGATATATCATCCAGTCTACTTAATGGATAACATTTACTACTTTTAACAACCAACTGTAGCTATTTTGGGTAAAATATTCCCACTTTTCCCCTGGCAATGTTGGACATATGGGGATTAAGCAGATGGGATGTGTTATGTGGATGCCCTTCTTTACTACCTGAAGGCATCCTTCTTTCCCTTGGGATCAAAGGTGGACTTATTTTCCATGCTAACTCTTTGCCCTGTGGCAGAGTCTATCAACTTTGTGACATTTCTGTTGAATTAGAGGAGGGTTTGAAAGAGTGAATGTTCTCTTGAGAGTATAATCAGATTGATTTCAATGAAACAATAGAACCCTGGAATAACAAAATAAAATGACAATATTTTACAGTCAATTTGAGGAAAGATTAGATGCATTTGATAGTGCTTCCAAAGTCCTTGAATTTATATGTGAATGACATTAATCCCCTTACTCTCTCACCCTACCGTGTCTTTCCAGCTTAAGAGAATTGGACATATAGTGCTTCATGTCTTTTGGCCTTTATAGATTTCACCTTTTGATAATACATTAATCCTATTGGGATTCATCATTTTAGATATTTTTATTCATTGACTTCTATGCTCAAGGCAATGGTACTATATCAAGGTTATATGAATGAAAATTATTTCATTTTAATCATACAGTAAAAGCAAAAGCAAGTTGTTCTCAGTAATGTGACACTTAATTAAAACTTAAAAGAAATTTTGATGTTTGCTTGCAAAAGATTTATTTTCAGTGGTATTATTTAATATTTAGCATCATAATCTGCATTTGGTTAGAAATTAAATTTATTTTATAAGAACCATGAAATTTACTGCAAATCTAAGTACAGCATTAAAGCATTGATCAATTATTGTATGTTATACATTAATTAATATTTTTATAAGATCTCTCTGATGATGCCAATATAAATCTAGTGCAATTTATTAATAAAGGAACTTGGTTTAAAATAGAATCATCCTAAATCTATTTTCTTACAATTTTCCATTTACACTTGTTTTCTTTAACATGGCAAGAATATTTGATACTCTTTCTATGACTTAATAATGTACTCTCATGCTTTTTATAGAAATATTCTAATTTTTACTTTTGTTTCACCTTTTTGACTCTACTGAGGGCAAAGAACTACACAAAAATATCAAAATTTCCTTTAAATGTTTAATTTTATATTCATAGAGTGATTGAATCAAATCATCCATAATCAAGGGACACTAAACTCATTTTGCTTCAAGTATGCCATTGTTGTGTTTTTAAACTACTATCTGATTCTCCTTATGACAGTTTGGCATGTAACAAGGCCCCTGGTGATTGCTGCTTTTTGGTATTCATGGTCTTGTGTCTCTCTTTGAATAACGTGCTTCTAATAAACAAAAAGTTAAATGGCATATTCCTATCCCAAAAGATTGAGAATTTTATCTTGACGTAGACTATTTTCTTCTTGGCTTGTATGAATGGTAAGAAAACAGGCCATGTTAAAGAGGCCAGTTGGGCAAAGTTCTTATGGTAGCTTCTGCCCATCAGCTAGCAAGAAACTGAGACCCTCATTCTAATACACTTGCGAAGAACAACTTTGTGAGTTAAATTAGAATTTAAGTCCTCATTTGAAACCCCATATTTAACAGACACCTTGGATGGGGGCTTGTGAGAAATCAAGAAATATGTTCAGCTGAGTCATGTCTGAATTCCTGACACACAGAGAATATGACATAAATAAATGTGTTAGCCACCACATTTGTGGTTACAGGTTGAATATCACTTTTCTTAAATGCTTGGGACAAGAAGTGTTTTGAACTTTGGATGTTTTAGAATTCTGGATTATTTACATGTACATGATAAAATATCTTGGGGATGGAACCCAAATCTCAGTAAAAAGTTCATTTGTGTTTCATATATATAATTTTATAGAATATAAAATTGCATAATTGTATAAAATGTTTTTAATAATTTTGTGCATGAAACAAATTTTTATGGTATGTAATCATCTACTCGTAGCATATCATGGTTCTTGAAAATTTCAGACTTTGGGGCATTTCAGACTTCAGAATTTTGCATTAGGGATAAAGAATTTGTAATTTGACTTCCTCCGACTTTACTTACTTTTGCAATTCCTTTGGCTTTTCAAAAATCTGGAGTATTCCTACAGTCCCACACTGAAGTGGTGGAGCACTGTCAATGTACACACACATCCTTTCTTCCTTGCTCACACTGACTCCAATTTTGCTTAGGTTATTATTACCTCATAAACTTTCAGAAGATGATTTCTTTCCCAATACATCAGTGTTCAATCTCATTAGCTTAAACAAGCATTTTGATTGGCTTTCCTAGCCAGTGATAAGGCAAGGAAAAGTGTGCAGCCCAATCCTTGCTAATGAAACTTTAGTTTAAGTTCACTGGAGGGTTTATAGAATTGGTCAACCAATGTAATAAAAAAGATGCATTGGAATAAATACCTCTGTTTTCACTTATATCTGCAGGTAATACAGTCATCATACAACCAGGAAGAGAGCTATTGTTATTTTAAAAGTGACAGAGAAAGATGAATATTATACTAATAACATGATGATGTTATGCCACTAAAATAATCATCCTAGAATCACCCTTCCTTCATTCTTTCACTTGGCTCAATAAAGTTCTTAGAATTAAGCTAATTTTGTATGGGTCTTTAGTAACCTGAAATTAAACCCACCTTTACTGATATTTATGCTAAAATATATGACCTTTAACTAATATGTAGGTGTGTTTTTGTTCATATACTATGATAGATTAAGGCTTCCTTTGCAGACGTGATCATTTAACACAATGAAACTTACGTAAAGGCACTTCTTTTTAGAATGTTTTTAAAAAGCAAATCATACTTGACACTTCAATGATCTCAATTGTATCTTAAGCTCTGAAACTTTAAGAGAATTTCAAGTTGTCAAATCATGAAGGAAGGAACATACTAAGTGCAAATAAGAAACTATCACCTTTTCTTATCTAGATTTCTCATTTGAATTTAAGAACACAAAATGTGGTGTGAATTGTTGTTTTATCAATTATGCAGAGGATGGTTTACAAGGATTGCACTAGGGCCATTTTAGATGCATAAGAAGTTAATTCATTAGAGAAAAAGAATGCCTTAGAACATGAAGATTTCATGGTCTCCGAGAACATAAGACATGACAGGGTACTCTGGTTGCTTATCCCATACTTTCTCAGTTATATTCCATCACTTCCCTCTATTTATCTCTATTAAAACCTGTAGCATTTAAAGCTTCTTCATCCCTTGGTACTCAAAGTCAGAATATGTAAGATTCTTTGATTCACCCATGTTTTCCAAAAGAATCTTATAACCATTATGATTATGTCACAGTCCAAATTAAAAAATAAACCAAATAAGCCAAAATAGAAATGATGAAATTGATTTATTGTACACTTATTCCTTACTTTCTCATTCTCATGTATTGTACTTTTTAAATTATTTTACTGACCTTATGTCCCACAACATGGCCTTTTAAAATATTCTGTTCTATGTGCTTTGATGACATTGTTAATTAAACCAAAGACATGTGTGCCTGCATTTCTTGTAAGAGAAAAGATACAATTTCAATTGACACCTAATTCGATGAGAATCAGGCTTATAAATTGAGTAAACTCTAAATGGAGAATGTCTGAAATTAAAACTTCAGTGCTCATGTTTAAATGCAGGGAAGAAAAGACTAATAGGAACATTTCAAATGCAAATTCAAAGTGTGCTTTGTGACACAGTGTAAGCTCCATCTCATAGTCTTAGGGTTGGCTAATTGAATTGCTATTGATAAGATGTCACTTGAAGAGACACCTCTGCAGTGAAACATGAGTTTGCTGTAAATGACCTGTCATTAAAGTCATGGGTAATGTCCGTGTCTAGACTGAATTAAAATGTACCTATAAGCAATGTGCTCAGGAAAAGTTAAACCAGCAAGAAAAGGAAGAACTCAGTGTCCAAGATCTACTAGAGAGAGTTATGCCTCAGGTGCTATGTTAATTTACTTGCTGGCAAACATTAATTGAGACAAATCAATAAACCAGGTAGAAAAGCTAGAGATTGCAGCTACATTAATTGCTGACTACATTAAAATATATTTTTTACCTAAGATGTGAAACATTTTAGTTTTGAGTTTTTAAAGTTATATTACTGCAGATTTTATATAATTTTTAAAGAAAATGTGTTAATATTGAAATTATGATTCAGAAACAGGTTTTTTTTAGGAATATTTTTGCCAAATATTCTGTATTTTGCCAAGATCACTTAGATGACTAAACTCACATTTCACTCCTAATCTTTTTCTTCAAAACTGACATGTTGGACTGGTTTAGGGGTATGGCTCAGGGGTAGAGTGCTTACCTGGAAAACACCTACATAGCTACAAATTTATGAAGTCCTCACTCTGTGAAATTAATCTTAAAGTTGTTTCTCTGTCTGTGCCAGATTTCAGCCATTCTGCTGTCATAAAGAAACATCAACTACTTACACAATCTTTTACTGCTTACACAGGTAAAAGGATTTTCTACAACCTTAGTAGCAACATTTAAAAACCCTTTCCATAACCAAAAAATCCTGAATGTTTTCATTCTTCACACCCTTTTCTTTCTTCGTTCCACATCTTTGTATAGACATAATATATAGGCCATGATTCCACCTACAAACTTGACTAATATGTATTATACATATTGTATTTGAAAAAATAACACTTTCTAAAAATAACATGTATTTTTAGAGACAATATATATTACCTAGAAATATTTTATAATGTATATATCGCAAAGCAAAGATCCATATGTTGGAAATTGCTTTTCTTTTTTAAAAATCAGACTCACTTCTAGATTAGAGCCACTCAAGACTTTTTGGAATTAGAAAGAATAATCACACCTCCCATGCCCACAGATAGTATTTATGAGGATCTAGTTGAGTCTGAAGGGAAACAATTCTGTGTATGTTTGTGAATTTATCTCTTCAAGCCCCCCGCCCCTGCCCCACAAAAAGGTCTTTTTTGAGTTAACACATGATTAGAAACCGGTCTTTTATTTGCTATTCCCAATGGCCTAACCTGCTCCCTGTGCACTTGATATAAATGAACAAAAATTTCTATCATAGTGAAAGGTATTTCATCTGCCAATGGATATGTAGAACTGAGAAAAATCTCAGGATTTCCTCAGAATTTAAGCAGCAAAAATCACATGCTCTAGAGTGGTCATGTGCCAAGGACAATATAAGTCTAATTTCATAGTGTAAAAGTTTTGAATCATTTTTATTTGTTCGCATTTTTTCTACATTTTTTTGTCTCATTATATCTTATACCTCCTATGACTTTTTTTTTGATAATGTGGAGCATTAAAAAAGTGAGAAATTTACACACCAACCAAAACAAACTGATTATTTACGAATAAATCACATTTTAATCAATTGTTAGTTATAATTACACATATCAAAGTTATTTCTAAAGTATGACTGCATTGCCTCCTTTGGTATAAAAATGTGTGCATAATATTTCCATATGTTTAATGTAATCATTTCTCTTGTCAAATTTCAATAAGTATATTCCATAAAAATTTAATTTCAGTCTCTTCCAATTGTTTCTGGTTAAAAATCATGATTTTACTGATTCTTGAATAATTTCTATATTAAGCTATTGGGTAAAAATCTTTATTCATGAAGTCTGCTTCAATAAAGCAATGTAATTTGGCATGATTTCCTTTATTCCTACCTGAAATGCTTTATAATTTATATAAAGAAAAATACAGAATAAAGTGATATTCAATTTAGGAAATTTTATGAAATTAGGAAGAATTCTAAAGCAGATAAAGCAGATAATAAATATATTATCAAGTGATGACTACATGAGACGAAATGGTTCACATATCAGATATGTAATGAATTTGTATTTTCTGTGCAGTTCATTTTATTTGGAAATGGATCAAATTGAATTCTTAATGAATAAATATGCATCATTTCTAGTTTTGAATGCTTGTATTGTATTTATTTCATTTCCAAAGTAATATTCTTTGCCCTAAATTTTTCAGGAAGTATCAGCCTCTTGCTTTATGACAACTAACTTTTAAGAAATATCAGATTGCCTGCCAGATCTATCATGCCATTCTGCCAGCATCACAGAGACTACTTCTCAGGGCTAAGTTAGTATGAGGTTGAGGGAAAGTGATGAGTATGAGTAATGGTTCGAAACACAGCTCAGGCTCTGACTCCAATGTTCCTGGCTGAAAGGAGTTCTTCCTGACTTCAGTGTATGGAATTTCCTATAAAGTTAATTAGAATCCCTGTATAAAGTAAAGGGCTACACGCTGAACCATAAAGAAACCTTGTTATTATATATCTATTTGAGGTGAAAAATCTGTCTTGGAAAAACTTGTCTTATTAGTTTGATATTGACTGCTTCCAATCCTTAGAAGAACCATAGGTTAGTAAAATTAGCAAATTTAGGAGGTTAATTGTGTTTGCATCCACACCCATTCCCTATATTTCTCTTATTTCCAATTGTCCAACGTTTTTACAAATAATTTGCTTTAAAAATGTTGTGTTATATTATTGTTGAAATTATTTTAAACCTTTATTATATTATGGAGGAAGACTGAGAAGAAAAAAAAAAACTTAACACAAACTCTCTGTTGCAAGAAAAGAAAGGTTGG
This sequence comes from Callospermophilus lateralis, assembly GCF_048772815.1. Classification (NCBI taxonomy): domain Eukaryota; kingdom Metazoa; phylum Chordata; class Mammalia; order Rodentia; family Sciuridae; genus Callospermophilus; species Callospermophilus lateralis. The sequence continues at coordinate 30,666,261 of NC_135314.1, forward strand.
CATTTGGCTGTCTGCTAACTAATTAAATGTCACTGAGTCCAGGGGCTAAATGAACATCAGTGAATGATTTGGTAGATTTTACTGCTGCATATGTAGATTTAATTATAGAGCGATTGAAATTAATAAAGTGGCAAAGCCTCCCAGAAACATATTTTATGGCCCATGATTTCTCTTTGAAAGAACTGGCTCACCAATGCCCTTTACATAATGTAATACTTTGCTAAATTCATTAGACAGACAATTATATACCAAATTAATAAGCATGCACCTGTGTATTATCCACATGAATGATTCTCTGGGAGATCCAAACTTAACATTTTGTTCCTTTACATAGTAGGTATCAAGGATTCTTTTCTAACTACATGGTTCATAGATTTCATAATTGCATTATTATATATGTTATAATTTAGGAAACTGTAAACTTTTTCTTCAGGGTATATATAAAGGTAGGTTTTTTCTTACAACCATATTCCCTAAATGATAGGAGAGGACATGTGATTTAAGGGCTAGACCCTTCTTTATTATTATTGCTTTTTTTTTTTTTTTTGGTACTTGGGGGGAACTCAGGGGCACTCAGCCACTGAGCCACATCCCCAGTTCTAGGTTATATTTTATTTAGAGATGGAGTCTCCTGAGTTCCTTAGTGCCTCGCTTTTGCTAAGGCTAGCTTTGAACTCATGATCCACTGGCCTGAGCCTCCTGACTGGGATTACACTGGGATTACAGGCAAGTACCACTGAGTCCAGCTATTTTTGCTTTTGAAATATTGTGTTAGAAGTGATAATCAATAATCAAAGAAGGTATATCCTGATTGCCAAAAACACAGATATGCGCTTCTTATATAATGATAAAATCAGTCATTGAACATTCGTTCTAGTAAAACCAAAGTTATGTGTATAATCAAAATTAATGATCATTCATTGTGATGGTTTGGATGTAAGGTATTTCCCTGAAAGCTCATGTGTGGGACAATGTACATGTCCCATACATGAATATTCAGAGGTGAAATGAATAGATTAAGACAGCTATGACCTAAATCAGCGGATTAGCCCATTTGATAGATTAATACTTTGAAAGGACTATTGTACTGAGTGGTAACAGTGGGAAGGTGGGCATAGCTGGAGGTGGGTCACTAGGAACATGCCCTGGAAGGGTATATTTCTTGCCATTCTCCCTGCTTCCTGGCCACCATGAGCTGAATAGTTTTCCTCTGTAGTGTTTGAACCATAATGTATCACATCAACTCAGGACCCAGGATGGTAGAATTGTCCAGCCAAAGACTGAACCTGTGAAACCATGAGCCAAAATAAACTTTTCCTTCTTTAGGTGGTTCTTGTCAGGTATTTTGGTTCCAGTGATGGAAAAACTAACACACCATTCTCATTTGAATTTGGAATTCATTTCATTCATTCTCTGATGACTACAAAGCAGGTTTTTACCCTTCCCCCCTTTAGTGGTCAATAATGAATAAACAGATATAAAAAGAATTTATAGGTAGGTATATTTTTCTGAAAATCTTTCCTTCAAAATACACGTAATACCCTTAGAATGAATATATTATTATTGACACTAACATCTGCCAAAAACATGTATCAACCTTCTATTCTTCTAAAAAATTATAGTTTGAAGTCACTGTGAAAATGTCAATTTTCTATGTTCAAAATTTGATCATTTTCTCTTTCATAATTTAGAGTCAGCAAGCCATGCAAGGATAATGATTTCAAAAGCATCTTCCATATAAGTTTCCCACTTTAATAGGTGGATGTCTCTTGTGTGAAGTTATGACATCAGATATTAATCAAAGAAATATTTGAAAAAGTATGTTTTCATAGGCAGTAAGAAATGCTTGAATGCTAATGATTACTTTATTCTAAAAATAGATGTTTATACAGACACAAAACAATTAATTGTATAACATTTTAATAATACCACCCTGTGTTGCAATAAAAGATCCACTTCAAAATTATCTGTAAATCATCTAAATTTAAAAGATATCTTTAGGTTCTTTGGACCTACTGACTTAAGTTCTCCAGGTCTTGGGTTGGATCTGGGCTTTTAAATTTTAAAAATCTCAACTAGGTAAACCAGATGCTGATCCTTGGTTAGAAGTCATTCTACCAAAGTTAGGGAGAGATGAAACAATAATTTTACTCAACAGTTTCAATATTGAAACATCCTCATTACTGTAATAGACTGATGTATTCAAAAGCAAAACAAAACTTATAAATAGCACTAAAAATCCACTAGACATACACATCAGCCAAATTTGTACTATAAGCTAGATTGTTGATGTGCGAATTTTCTAAATTATGAATGAAGGTATTAAATACAGCCCCTATCATAATCAAATGACATAGGAATTATAACTTCTACCCAAAGAGTTTTGAATGTGTATTTTGTAATAAATTGAGATTTGAGATTGCATAAATACATGCATTTGGCTGTTTTGAAAGTAAATTGATGAAAAAGGTTTTTTATTCTAAGAAAGTTCTCAGGTATATGGGAGAATAGAAACCAAAACAAATAATCAAAATTTGAGACTAGATCACTCATTAAAATATATATGCCCTATATATTACATAAATTAAAATTACATTTACATATTAACATAAAATAAAACATTTTAACTTTACTTTTTTAAAATTTATGTTAAAAGAACAAATTTTATTATATGGAAATTTTATGAAATGGAAATAGGTCAGAATTTCCTCAGGCAAACCCCATATAATGATCCAAGAGTATATGCACCAAACCCAGGTCTCTCTCATCTCATTCTCATTAAATATGTTGAATAATTTTTTCTAGCCTTGAGGCCTAGGGTCTCAAACCTGAGTCCATCTTCATCCTGTGCACTCCTTTGATGCTCTGTGAAAAGTTCCAACTGTGATCAACACACTTTTCTATTCAAAATTCAACAACCACTTTTTGAGGACTTTTTATGTCATGTTATAGAAATAGTTCTCTCTCTCTTTTTCTCTCTTGACCACTCTCTCTCTCTCTCTCTCACTCTTTCTCTCACTTCCATCACACTGTTTGCTTCTTTTCTTTATTTTCAGACTAGTTGTCACTTAAAAGTTGATATTCGTAAACACTTTTCCCTAGGTGTGTTTCTACTTTATCTTTGATTTACCTGGTCCTCTGTGGTAGTGTGTCCATTTTCATGCTTTGAAGGATAACATTTCCATTGAAAACTCCTAATCTGTTTGTTTTTCCTTGTCCCAGTCTTGACTTGCAGTCCCATAGATCTAACTATCCACTGAACAACAATATTTCCCCAAATCAAATCATCATCTATACCACCATGCCAGTCCCCTAAATAACCAAATAACCCAAAATTTTGTGTGTCCTATTCCATGTATAGCATCTTCCATCAAGTTGCTTGATTTAGACTCCTAAGTATCATTCTTTAGTCTTCTCTGTCCCCAACTTAATCAATCTTCGAGGATTAGAGTTTGCACTTCCAAGTATAGAGGAATTTCACCATTTTTCACTTCTTCCTCCTTGACTAGACTGCCATTACTTCTGCCTAAATTACTGCAATAACTCAGCTATCTGCTTATCATCTGTATATCACATTATTATCTTTATGGTTTTTTAAAAAAACCTCTCATATGCAAATATAATCTTATTTCCATTTATATTGAGACATTTTTGTAAGGGAAATAGGATGATGAAATTTTCTCCCAGAAGAAAGACTAAAATACTTGGTCACTCAGAGAAAGCTCCAAAAAGCCACGTCCTTTCAATTTTATCTTTCGCCACATTCATCTCTCCTTTTTTCTCTTCCCAGTGTCTACTTAATCACAGTCAGTGCTAAAGACAGATTCAAATCCTTAGGTTCACCTTATTCTCTCTCAACCTCAGATTCCCTTTTATACTCTGGTTTCCATCCTCTTCTTACCTTTAGCAGAAGTTTTTGATGTCAGTTCTTTCAGAAAGCCTCTTTTCCGGCTCTCTTGTTGACCAATAACAATCACGATGCAGGAGTGCCTTTGAAATACTATATAATATTCTCTGTATTTACATTGTCACATTGCTCTGCACTGATTTGAGTCACCACCTTATTTTCCTGTTTTTCCCATTACTTCATATTCCCTAACGAGCAGAATCCACGGCTCTGGTGTTTTTATTTGTGCCCAATTCTTAGGTGTCCTTCTATCTTTTCATAACATTGTTCTGCTTTTATTAGCTAGGCATGAGATTCTTACCTCTACTTTTTATCTTTCATTTAATTTTTTTATGGTTGTAATTTCACTTCTACTTTCATCCAACAGGAAAATAGTTTTAATTACAAAAATTCGCCACTGCAAATACAGTAAGCATTTAAATTTCACTGCTTTGTTTGTTGTTCCTAAAGCTCTTTCCTAGTTCTGAGAAGTTCCATTAGGTTCCTGCATTCCTGTTTGAAACTAAGAATAGAGCTTTGTAAAACAAAACAAGCAAAATGCACATACAAACAAAACCTCTTACTCTAAATCAGTGCCTTTCAAATTTTGCACTGCATACACATCACCTAGGGATGCCATTGCTATGCAGCTTTCAGTATGTCTGGGTTAGGGCCTGAGATGGTTTTCCTAACAACCTTCCCTGACACTAACAATGCTGGTCTGTAGACCACACTGAGAGGAGTTAACCTCTGCAATCATACTGAAATAACTGAGGAGTTTTAAAATAGCTTTTTTTTTTTTTTTTTTCCTGGGCATTCCTGGGGATTGATTTAATTGCTCTGGATGTGATATGGTTATTAGGATTTTTAAAGCTCCCCAGATGATTATAATATGCAGCAAAGTTTGAGAAACACTTTTATAAGACATAGCTGCCCATTCTTCTAGTCATTAACAATGGAATATGTGAGCTACAATTGTGAACTAATGCCCATTTAGGCCCTGTTTCTCAAAAAGCAAAAGTAAAGGTATCCACATCACCTACATCACTTGGAAGGATGTGCATTTTTAACAAGACTTTCAGGTAGTTTGTGTGCATACTCAGTTTGAAAAGGACTGGACTGAAACTTTTTTTTTTTTTCCTCACATAGGCATTTAAAAACCTCAATGATTATGAAGATAAAGAATAATAACTTTAGTAGCTCAATTAGGAATTCTTTTACAAATCTTATCTGATCTAGAGTATGACCAATATCTCTATGCAAATTATGCTTTTCCTTTTACAATATGTCCTAATTCTTATTAAAGTAAATGGCTCAGAGGCAGCACGGTGGAGCATAAAGAGGAAAATGTTCAAGTCAAACAGATTTGGGTTCAAATGATTTCTCCTCTGTTTTTCTGAGGATGTCACCTAACTTCTGCAGATTTCTTTCATTTTTAAATTGAATACATATTTTGAGGATATCATTGCTGTAAATTTAAATGAGAATTCTTATAAAAATTTTTACACAAATGCCTTCTTCATCTCCAAAGTTACCAATGCCCAATATAGTAAGCATTTATATTCACTGTTTTGGTTATATTTCTTAAAACTCGTTCTTAGGCAGTTCTGAAAAGCTACACTGGATTCCTGCACTTCTATTTATAACTGAGAATAGAGCCATAGATCTCATTATTTGTTTAACCAACAATTATTACTGAGCAATTAATATCACAATTAGAATTAAGAAGTAAGTTAAACAGAAAAATCTGGAGAGACGTGCTCCATGTAGAGAACATAGCCACTTCAAAGACTCTAGAACACAGAGCTTGTTGTGTCCAAGGGAGTAGGAGCAGACTCCCAAAGCTGAAGCAAATGAGAGGAGAACATTGTGGGGAGTGAAGATTGGAAGGTTAAGAAAAGACCAGATCATTTATAATCTCAGAGACAATGGTAAGAAGTTTGCATTTAATTCTAATTGCAAAGAGGAGACATGGGAATTTCCAACTAAGATACAATCTAGTTTATGTTATTAAGACATTGTTTTGAGTAGTATTGGGGAAATTGACGCTCATGAATAAAGAATATAATGAAGAAACTGGGTCACTCATAAAGTTATTACAACAATACAACTGAGATTTATAACTTACACAAAAATAATCCTAACTTTCAGTGTTTATTGCTCAATATTGTTCTCCCTGAATGTACCCCCTCAATGTACCCCCTGAATGTTTCAGATGCCTTACTGTGAATAGGTCAAAATTTCAATAGGAAATTGTAATTATACTCTATATCTAGGTACTACTAATATCACTCAAATTTCCATCCATGAACTACTATTGAGAAACTAGTATAGTCTTAAATACATTCATATGCTAAATTCCAGGTAATTAATTTATTTCTTTGTTTATTTTTAATAAATGACAGCGGAATGCATCATAATTCATATTATATAGAGAGAGCACAATTTTTCATATCTCTGGTTGTATATAAAGTATATTCACACCAATTTATGTCTTCATACATGTACTTTGAATAATGATGTATGAGCTCCAAGGATTTTCAACTGTATAGTTCAGTCTTTTTGACTCAGTAAGCACTCAGTTTAATGGAAAGGCCCCTGAATTATTAATTTTCTTCACAAATAACTTGGGTAATTATATAAATAATGTATATTCAGTTTAACATAATTTTTGGATACAAATATTTATGTTGCTTTCTGTTCATAGTGTCTCAAACAAATTTTAGTTTTAAAAATGTTGTGGGTACTCCATACCCATTCGAACCCCAATTATTAATTTGCTATTATATCTAGGTACCAAACTAAATATGAATGAAAATTCAGTGACTATGATAACATGGGCATTATCTTCATAGAGTTTCTGGTGTACTATGAGAATACAACCCTAGATCTAGACAATCCCAACAGAGTGTCAAATTGTGGGGGGAGAGGTGAGGGCAAATGGTACTTTGAGAGCATACAGGGAAATAGAAGTTTAGGGAAATCTTCCCCAAGAAAAAAAGGATCATAACTGTGTAAAGAATGATAACTAGTGTGGAAGGAAAAGTGAAAGGAAAACAATACCCAAAATTGAAGAAAACTGTGGTACTATCAATATTTTCTAAATATACATATAAAAGCTGTCAACTAGCCAAATGGTTGATACCTAATCTAATTCTACCCATGTTGAAGCAGGTGGAGAGACAAAATTAATTTATTCATATGTCAATTAACTCAGCAAATATGATTGAGGACCTGCAAAATACTATGTTCTAGTAATTGGAAACACAGATTTGAGCAGGAGGGAAAAAAATTCCCTAGAGCTTACTTTCTAGAATGAGGCATGGGAGGTAGAAGGAAGACAATGGACAAATTGCCTTTATTCCCCCTTGCTCATTGTTTAAAGTCAGAAATATAAAAATATAACAGATGTTATTTGTTCTATCAAAAAAATCCCACCTGTGGGACACCCTACAGTTTTCTGAACTGTTCTGTCAGAAAGTAAGTGATTCATAAAATCACCTGGCAAAGTTAAGCATATGAAACATATGACAAGGCTGTCAGGGCTCTCCAGCTCACCAAGTGACGAATGCCACAAGGAATAAATAAGCTTTAATTATTTCTCCCTAGAGTCTTTCTGCAATCCTAAGGACCTTCTCTTTTTTTTCCCCCTTCATTTGCCTTGAATTAGTTATTCCTTTCGAGACCTGGCTCCACAATGTCATTCCTCCACCTTCCAAACTTTCATAGAAAACCAGCCTCTTGGCCATCTACTTGGTTAAAGATTGTTCCTGAATCCCTTTGAGGATTTCCAATTTGTCTCTCTGAAGACACCAGCGTGTACCTGTCCTGCTCAGCCTGGGGACTCCTCAAAAGTGTCACACAGTGAATTTTATTTTATTTTTGCAGAAGAATCTGCAGAATAATGATTAAGTTTAATACCAAATAAAATCATGGGGTGGTTTTTCCTTTCAATTTAGCAGTGGACTATTTCAGCTTCCCAGCATCTACGGTAAATGATTTTCCCATCTAGTAGAGAAACTCTTTACTGAGATTGAAAGACAATGTGAGATAAGAAACTCTCCATAAAGGCTTTAAAAATTAACTGGTTGTTTAAAATCCTGAACGTAAATGTCAAAATAAAATCTGAATTTTCTCATGCACAGGGTGGACTTTATAGAAATCAATGTTGCACATAAAATCTTTAATATTCCCACCACCTAAGTGTGCAGATCCAATTATCCTCCAACATTTTGTGCTCAACCATGCTGAGCTTATTCACCGATCCTCCAGTTAGAAAATAATAAAAGGTCTGCCGGTGCACTGACACTCCTAGAGGAAAGGTATAGGTGTGAGAAGTGTAATCATTTTCTCCCGAATTATAAACAACAATCAGTTCTTACTAACAGGATGTGTGTTTACAAGAAGTTTGGTTAGTTTATATTATGATGTTTTGAGTTAAAAATGAAATATCCAAAGGAAATGTGACTTGATATTTTGTAACAGTTTTGTAATAAAACAAAACAAGGCTATTGCTTTGTCTGTGTAAAGCCATTTTGGATTTTCTTTCATGTAACTCATTCCCTTGGAATTCCCTACAGAATGCATTCTGAGGGATCAGTTCTCTGCCCCTGAGTTCCTCATAGTCTACAGGATGACAAAAGCTCTCCATATAGATAGAACTAGTGAAATGTGGTACATGTTATGAAATTATATACTGAATGCTAGTTACCCAGGATGACTCTTCCATTGAATAGGAAACCACAAAAATATGGAGGCTTACTAGGGCATACAAGCTGCTACTCTCTTAAAGTCACTGAGAGTTTAGGGGAAAAGGTACATGTACATAGGTTTGTTTGTTAACAGGATGTACTAGTATCTTAAGCTTATTGAATTGAGGCAAGAAAACGTAAGGTTTTACAAAAGGATACGAACTGTTGACCATTTCTTGGGTTTTAAGTAATCTTTATCTTTGACACAAGTATGAGGTGAGCAACTGAATTAAAGTCAAAAACTGCTAAGATAGTCAATTAGTAGCGAATCCAAAGCTAGAGGTACTATACAGAAAAATACCTGGGAAATGTTTAAAGATTGACAATGGAGACAGAAAGATGAAATAAAGCTCATTTTTTCTTTCTTTTTTTTAAACATGATGTTCCTGGAGCTAATTCTACCAGTACTCTCCAGATGCCAACTTGTCCTTTTTTGTTGTTTGGGTTTTGTTCTAAGTCTGTAAAGGGGAGTGTACATTTGGGGGAACTAAAACTAAAATCGAGTTAATATGTGAAAACTGCAAATGATATTAATATATTAAATTGTTACAACATGCAAAAGTAAATATTCCTGTTGATAATATAATATTACTCCGTGTTTATTATAATTTTAAAATATATAAAACAAAAGATTTAAAGTAAAATCCTTTAAGACATGCAAAAGAAAAAGTCAGAAAAACGTAATTTTGCGGCAAGGTGTTCAAGAAAACTTTGTAGAGGGTCTACTAAGGGTCTACCACCCTACAATGAATGGGAGACAAAGATTGTCCCCTGGCCCACTGTACAGAATTTGTGAATAATTTTCCTAGAATGCATTGCTGAAACAATGTAGCAACAACCAGATCCGGAATATTCCTGGAGAGTCACTTTTTTTTTTTTTTTTTACGGGGGCGTGGGGTGTAGGGGTGTGTTACTGGAGATTGAACTCAGGAGCACTCGACCACTGAGCCACATCCCCAGCCCTATTTTATATTTAATTTAGAGACAGGGTCTCACTGAGTTGGTTAGCCCCTCACTATTTCTTTTTTTTCTTTTCTTTTCTTTTAAGAGAGAGAGAGAGAGAGAGAGAGAGAATTTTTTTAATATTTATTTTTTAGTTTTCGGTAGACACAACATCTTTATTTTTATGTGGTGCTGAGGATCGAACCCAGAGACCTGTGCATGCCAGGGGAGCACACTAGCGCTTGAGCCACATCCTCAGCCCCCTCACTATTTCTGAGGCTGGCTTTGAACTCATGATCCTCAGCCAGCCAAGCTTCTGGGATTACAGATGTGTGCCACTAAATTTTATGTTTTCAGATTATTTGCTGAGATATAAATTATTTTCATGTATTCAGAAAAAAAATTGATTCTGTTCAGAATGGCAACTCTAATATCTATTCATGCTGACAATCTCATGTAAACTTAATGACTTCTTTTTTTAATTAGTTTTCATATTTTATGAGAAAGCATTTCTAAAGTTTCTCAACTTCTTATTGTTGACTTTTGTACCAAAATAATAAATTATTCCCCATTCTAAAATCAAATGCACTGTAGCATATCCTACAATTAAGGCAATGCTTTCAGACCCAGAATTCTCCCTTCTTTAACACAGTCTCTCTTTTATGAGAAACACTTATGTTGAACTACATATCTAGGTGAATTTGTAAACTTTAATAATATGAATGAACATGCCTATTAATAAACGGCACTGCATTTAGGAATCCTTTACATAAATGGCAGTCCATTTCATTTTTTCAAAAATTTTCTTTATTTTAAATCTTTACTGAAAAATGTAGTGTTCTGTATTTTTTATGGAAAACATGTATTTTGTTTTGTAGAAGGTCTGAAATTATATTCAGCCTACCAATATTTTGTCCATCATATCACAACTGACTGTATTAATATCTAAAATATTATTAAAATAATTACCAAAAAGATATAAAAGTAGCATGTCATTGATAGATTATAAAAATGGTTATAAATTATTCTCCTTCTAAATGTACATCCTTTCAAAGTGATACTGCATATTCTCACTCAAGAGGTTGAATCTGTTTCCCCAAATTTTCAATATAGGTGGGTCATATGGCTTACTTTGGTCAAAAAAAAAAAAAAAAAAAAGAAATCAGCAAGTTTGAAATAAGCAGAGACTAGAAGAGTTTGTACTTCAGGATTTACTCTCTTGATGCTCTGTGGAGCGCCCCCCACCCCCACCCCAGACCACTAAGTGAAGAACCAGGGCCAAAGAATGAGATTCTTGGTTGCAGAGACAACACATTCCAGCCTAGAAATGTCCCCCAAACATTTAATTGTTCCAGTGCCACGTGAGCCATTTCATTATGGTACTGGTAAAACCCTTAATAGGATATTTTTATGGAGTTGCATTTTTACTGGTCCTTCACTGACCATATATTTTACTGTACTCTATATAATTCTGTGTCTCTGATTTGAAATTCTTTCCACAGCTCAGATTTTCTTCCCTAGGTAATGAAAAAATAGCCCATTAATAAGCCTATTAACAAGGGGTTGCCTAAGCTTGTTGCAGAATTTGATAGCTATTTCTCTGATGCCCTTACTATCTTATTCTCTAATTATATTGCAACATTAGCATTTCTTACAGCAGTTTCCTTTAAATACAAATGTGTTTGATAAAATTCTTTTTATGTTCTGTGCATTCATGATAAGAAAAGTATTTGGGCATTTTTGGGTTTCTGGTTGAGTTCTCAAGGGGACAAAGTGACTTTAATCAGGCAACATTTTCAGGGCCAAGTAGAGCTAAGGATTGTTTTCAATACTAAAAAAGATTTTGTGTTCATTAGTTTTTCATGCTATGAGCAAACATCTTACCAAAAATTAACTTTCTTTTTTCTGAGCTACAACCTAATTTTACTCATGCTATCCATCTATGCATATATTTTTCTAACAAAATAATATGCAAAGTACTTATTTAGAACATGGAATCTATGTGAGCTATTGCACATTCAAAGGTTAGGACAAAACATAGCCAGTTACATGGACTGAATGTTTGTGTGTCCCCAGAATTCACTTATTGAAGCCCTAATTTCTGATGTGATGTTATTTGGATGTGAGGGCTTTAGAAGATAATCATGAGGGTAGTGACCTTCTGAATGAGATTAGTGCCCTAATAATGAGAGGACAGAGTGCTATTAACTCTACTCCTACCACAGGAGAACACAGCAAGAAGATGCCTTTCTATAAAACAGGAAGAGAGCCTGCACCAAGACCCTGACCCTGCTAGCACCTTGATCTCAGACATCTCAGGCTCTTGAACTGTGAGGAATAAATGTTCTTTAAGTCACCAGCTTATTGTATTTTATCATGACAGTCCATGTCATGATGCCTGTCCTCAATGTCAACTTATACTCTCCACTTTCAACATAAAATATATGACATGAAAAGAAATAAATAATGAATAAAGAGTTCTTCATTAAAAATTCACATAATACTGCACTTTAAAATTCTGTAACTTTTGAAATAATGAATAAGAAATAAACATCATAATATTCTCGACGTGTGTGTGTGTATTTGAGCTGAATTGCTTTAAATGCCTGTATTTCTTTAATCCAGAATATAAGTTGTGTACAAAGACTATTCCACTTCCACCCTATTTTAGTCAGAAGCTAGTCAAGTGTCCTTGTAGTTTGTTAGAATAAAAGGTGACCCTGCTAGCCTGCACTCAGAGTGCTTTTGTCTGAAGTACAGCTTACATCCATTATACTAACCAGTCAGTCACAGAGAAGGGTCTTGTTGCCACATTGTCATTGGTTGTTTCTGCACTGACCTGGAATGTTCCAGCTGGGAAAATATTTTTTAATCACAGCATTAGCTCCTATAACATGAACTGAGATAGAATAATACTACTTAAAAGTAATAATAAAAATTAAAAGAAGAATCATGTGTTAATTACAAGCTCTAGGGAGTTATTGTTTTTCTCTTTTTCTTTTTTCTTTTTTTGGGGCAGACCAAATACAAATATGTAATTGTACAGTTCTTACAACAATTGTCACTGATTGCCAAATATCTGAGTATTCTTCAAAGAGATTCACTCACATTTAAAACCAGCAATACAAAGGCCTTATGGCAGGGTGGTTTGGAGTCAGAGGTAGGAACAAAGCATACCTGTGCTTCTTACAGATGTGTCTTTAAGCCTTTGTTTCTTTATATTTCAAATGCACACAATAATATTTATGTTAAATGCTCAGGAAAAGATTAAGTGTAGTTATCATGTAAAAATAATTGTACATAGGCAATAGCAAACGTTCAGCAAATGACATGTATTTTCACCTTTGTGGGACAAATACTTGAGTATAGTTAAGTAGATTATTGTTACAATAATAACAAAATTAATTAGTCTAATATGATATAATAGGAGTATGTATACATATAATTGACCTTAAGGTCAAGCTATTTTATTCTTTATTTTATGTGCCTCTTTCCTCTTTAACATGCTGCTGATTGTAAATATATTATTGTTCTTACAATTGCAATTTCTTTGTCATTGAATTTGTATAAGGGAATAATTCTTATCCATGCTGGCCTCAGAATACAAAATGTATTTTGGAACTTTACAATAAAGCATAAATAGAAATAATAGTAGAGCAGGTTATTGATGTATTTTTCCCTATTTCTGAAAAATATGGAACATTTTGTTGGATTCATCTCTTTTAGGGTTTTTATTGACTAGTTTTATGGAAAATATTTCACCTTTATTATTTTCATCAACCCAGTCATCTATCCAATATGCATGAAAAAATGGCAGGCTATGCATACCTTAGCTGTGATTAGCATATTCTCTTTAATGCTTAAAACTATTGATATTTGGGGAATAAGATATTATAAAAATCTATATAGTTTTTTGGAATGAAAAAATGGCAAGTAATATAGGATGTCACAGTGAAAGATATGAATAATTGACTTGTGACACATGCACTCTAGTCCTCAAGTTCTGGCCACTTTCTTGTTGTAGTGCTTACACTAAAATTTTATAATCCATCTTCTAAAGTTTTCCCAACATCATCTTCTAAAAGGAGCATATTTTACTAGAAAATATTTTTCAAAGCAGATTTCGTTTGATGAATAATTTTTTATAACCTTTATACTTATATTCACTCAATTTCCAACTCATTTTTCTTTTCTTCATGTCACTTTTCACTTCCAGGCTCAAGTTGCTAATAAGCAATGTCTTGAGATTAGAAATATACCCCAGAGTCTTTTCCACCTCTAAATATTTTGGGATTTTAAACCCAACATTTCATTTTATCTGTACTTTTGGCAACATGGAAAACCTCAAAGCACATTATCTTTTAAAATTAAAAAAAAAATTTAAAGATAGCCTAAAGCAGCAATGATAGTTTACATTTCCCTAAGGCTTGGTTGATGATCATACGGAATCCTGGTTTGAACTGTTATTTTTAATATAGTTATTATTTCAATAGTATTTTCTTTTGAGAAAGGATTCTTTCAGTCCCTCAGATTCTTTTAAATAAGAAAACTGGGGTTAAATTGTTATCTAATTTCTGAATTTTGTATTCAGTTTTTTTTTTATTATAAAATGTATTTCAGACCATAAATCCTACAGTCCCAGATATTGGGATACTGAATGTGTACTTTCTTTTATTCTACAAATTGGATTTTCTGGATTTTTTTTTTTTAATTTCACTTTCAGATGTGTTTCTGGATTTGGGTTTAATTAATGAGAAGGTGAGCTGGAGACAGTATGCTCAGAGAATGTTAGAGCCTTCAGTCCGTCCTTTTCATTTACTTTTGGAATTACTTGTGTCTATTTAAATAGGATTTGTGGCTCCTCCCTGGAGTCTTGAAATGCTAATGAGGGAATTCCATACTTTTGTATTATTTATATACACTAACAGTTTTCTAAACAACAATGTATATTAATGTTCCAAGAGAAATTTTTGAATTATTTTAGAGCAAAAACTATATACTTTGTCTGTATCTAAATATTTCTAAGCAAAAGTATAAATATGTAACAAGCAATAAACTGGGAAATAGAATTATCAGAAAGTTAAAAGTGAAAAGAAAGTATAAATTGACAGCAAGAAGTGTCCCAGTTTATACTATTACTAAGATGAATCAGTGTTAGAAGTATTGTCTCCTGTGAGTGGGATGTTTTACATAGTCACAGATGCAGCATTTTATTTATTTATAGTCACTCCATGACCAAGAGCACATCAAAGACAAACCAAGAGTGATAAACATGATTGAATGTCAGGTAAGACTAATACTTGAGAAATTTGTGGAACAAGTGTGTAGCCTGCTTTAGGAAAAAAAAATATGACTACTAGTTCATGAAAATACACAATGATAAGTACTTGGGCAAAAAATGAGGACAGAAAAAATAATCAAGTGACACAGCTATAAAGAGAAATAATAAGAAATAAAAAAGGAAGCATTTGAAATGGTAAATTTCAAATATATGAATATATAACAAATATATGAAAATACATGAATATAACAAAAATATGAATATATAACAAATGCATGGTTAGAAAAACTGTCCTCATAATTTTCTTTTACTTTATTATCTGTGTTTTTGACTGATGAAAAAAATACATAACCATTCACCAACTATAGAATCTGAACTATTGATGATTTTCTACTATTCAAATGTACTCGCACTTCCAAATTTAAAGATAATTTTATATGCGCTTACACACACACACACACAACTTACTTCAGATAAAACTATAGAAGCAAAAATTTTAGAATGTCTTTAGATTTCATTAAAACAAATATAACAAGCAATTAGTTGTCTGACAGAGAAATATGCATCTAGTGAAATGTTGTATGGGGTATTCAGATTCTGAGTTTATGACGTTTACAAACAAAAGGAAAAATTGTGATATGTTTTTAAAAATGTTTTTAAAAATAGATCTGAATTATATCATAGAAACCAGAACTTTATTATCTTTAAAGCAGATGGAAGAGATTATTTTTGAACATTTGTAATCTTTACATGTATAATGATATTATTAGTATGGATCTGCATGCATGTTTAAATTATGTTTTTTAAACATATTGAGTTTTATTCTGAAGCTTTCATTTGAAATAACCTGTTACCAAATGGCAAAGTTCTACATTTCTTTCTCATCTTTTCTGTTTTTCCAAATGATTTACATTTATAAGATGGTACAACTACTGTTACATGTATGCATTATCAAAGGATTTAGGTACCAAATCCAAGTTTATATTCCTAAAACAAACCAGTCATATTTTCCATATACTTAATTCAAATGGTCACCAGGAAAAATGTTTAATGCACTTTCTTTATGTAGCTCTGTAATCTGTGTTGGAATAGTAATTTGGGGATATTTTCTTCTTTATGCCAGGAAAACCTGGGCTGATGTTTCAAAAAACACAAATATGGGAATAGTTTCATTCTTCAAGCACAAGAGGAACAGTAAGTGAAATAAGCCTCAGTCCAAACAGCACGCTAGATTTATAAGTTTGTGTAACACAAACAAACTTCTTCTGCAGTTAAACCTTAATATTGTTCTGTACCCTATACCATAATACACAGAGAACTGAATTGGGTATCAATTCTCTGTAATTAAATACAAATTTTATGGATTATTCAATATGTATGTTGCTTTTAATTCTCATATGTGAGAGAGTTACAATTTTATTATATACAATTCACATTTTGTGGGGTTTTTTTTAACTGAGGAGTGAACCCAGATGTACTTTACCACTGAATCACATTCCCAGCTCTTTTTTCTTTTTATTTTGAGAGTGTCTCACTACATTGCTGAGGGCCTAAGTTGCTGTGGCTGGCCTTGAACTTGCGATCCTCCTGCCTCAGCCTCTATAGTCTCTGGTCTTAGAGGTGGCACCATCAAGCTGGGTTTACAATTCACTATTGAAATATAATTCTACAGCTAGTAATCTAAATATAGATATACATATTATCTACTAGAACTATAAAAACTCAGTTTGTCAATATATCTCCATCGAAGTTAAGAAATGATATAAGTAAAATTCAAGGGTAGGATCATTTATCTGTGTTTTGTGTAAATTATGAATTATATGCAGAAGAGCAAAAAACTGCATGTTTTAATCTTAAATTAGATAGCAAAACTGAAAATATTTAAAAGCCTAAATCAAGGGTCATTAAAGTAGGTGTATATATATATGGTAACCTGAATTCTGCGTTTGGACCATTACACAGCATTTAGCATATAAATTAAAGGCAAATTGAATTGCTCTTTGCCTCAGAGAGATACTTTTATATTTCAGTAGAGTCACATTTTAATTATCCACTAATCTTTCTACAATTAGATGAAGAAAAATTTTACAAAGCATTGAAAATCTAATTATTCAGAAATCAAAGTAAAGGTAGAAACCTTATTCCTAGGATCAGTAATGAATGTTCATAGGGTATTAGATACCATCATATTTTTCCATTTCTATTTTTCCAGAAGAAAGGTGCACAGTCTTACTATTAAAACACAGTGGCTGTAATACCATGGGCCATAGTCCTTGAATGCCGTCAATAATACAGGAATCCAGCCATCAATTCAACAAAGATAAGAATTTAATTATCACCCCTGTGACAGACACAATCCTATGTGCAGAGGTCACAAATAGAAACAGTGTATGCTTCTTATTCAGGAGTATTCTCAGCTTAAAAGAGAAGCAATGAATTGCTATTTGATGTAATGCTCACAGTAGCAGAAAGAGGGTGTGGAGGAAGCAAGAGGAGAAAGCTTCTTATCCTGTGGGAGGAACTCCAGGAATACCTGATGCGGGCATCTCACATTGGAAATAGGAGCTTTCCAGGTAAGGAAGAGAAAGGAATTCCCAACTGAGAGGCTGAAGCTCCAGAGTTCATTTTAGAGGTGTGAAGCAATGGGGTATAGGAAGGGTTAAGAAAGAGTGGTACAAATTATGAAACCAGAAAGAAATGCCATTCCACTCACAGAAGCATTCTACTTGGAGAAAACAAACAAACCAACAAAAAAAAAAAAAAAAAAAAAAAAAAAAAAACTCCCCCAAACAAACAAAAACAAAAACAAAAATAAACAAACAAAAAACATAGAATGACAGAATTGTGAGAAGTCGGCATGTATCCCTTCTGGTACTCATTCATTCAACACGTACCTTTTGAATCCCACCTATGTGTAGAGCACGCTGCTAATAATGGGAAAAACACAGGAAGACAGGCACCCATTTTTCCCTCTGGGTGCTCACAAACCCAATAAGAAACATAGCCATTGGTAGGTATGAAGCCTTTCATTTTTCCTTTTAAGAAGGGTGCATTGCAGTGTCATGAGAACATACACAAAGAACTTGAAGAGTGTGGGGTGTTTGTGACAAATGTTGGGAAGTAAGGTAAGGAAGAAAAATGTGTTCAAGAAGTAAAAAGGCTTATACATTTCATTAAGTTGTTTGAACTGCATCCTGACTGATATGTTAGGGAGGTAATACAGGCAGCAATGAGTAAGAAAAAAAAAAAAAATCAGGGAGAGGAGTTGGGAGTGTAGCCCAAGACAGAGTATTGCCCAACCTGTGTCAGGCCCTGGGTTCATACCCAACACTTACATCACCACAAATCAAAGGAGGATTGAATAAGAGTGATAGTAAATTTTGAAACCAGAACAAAATGTTCAAAGAAACAGGTATTTGATTAAATGTAAGTTGAACTAAATTCATTTTTATTCTAAATTTTGTTAAATAGATATAGTCTAAAGAAAAAAAAAAAAACGATCTAATATCTAGAAGGCAACTCTAGGGGAAGTAAGTGAATGCCCATGAGTGCACTTGGGTGAGAATAAGGACAAACAATGAAATGCAGTAAATTCTGGGAAGCATCTTTAACAATTAGTAGACAAAGCTCAGGAGTGATTGCCACTGAAGAAATGAATACACTGCATCATTTTTTTTTTTTTTGTTTACAGTAGAGCAGTTGTTCTCCTCTCTGCTGATCATTAGAATAACTTAAATAAACTTAAAAGGACTTAACACTTAGTTCACATGCCCAGAGATTCTGATTTAAGGGTTTTGGGGTATAGGCTGGATACTGGAATGGAAACACACACACACTCAACAAACAAACAAACAAAATCCTCCCTAGGTGATTGTAGGGTGCCTTAAATGTGCAGCTAGGTTGAGAATTATTTTTGCCATGAAGTGATATATTTGAGCTCTGTGATATATTTGAAGCTCTGCCACGAAAGCTTGTACACATCAGAGTCCCAGATACCTCACTTGTGAATCAGTGATGTTATTGTCCATTCACTGATTAGTAGATACACATGAAAAAGGTGCTTCTCACAATGCTGAGCAAGCAGTAAGAATTCTATAGACATCATCTGCAAATATTATCAATGATTTTTATAAATAGCATCTTATTCTCTATTATATAAAGCTAAAGTCATGGTAGTGAAAAAAATCAGGGAGGGAAAATATATACAGAGGACAAAGAGAAAATCTCTACAGTTAGAACCTGGGAAATATGCAATCCTTAAGAAACTTGTAGAGAAAAAGGAGATAGCAAACAACAAAATTGAAAGGTCAAAATGGAGATCTAGAAAAGAAGGTTTCTTGAAATTTATTAGATAAATATCAGATGTTGCAAAAATTTGAAATAGGATAAAGTGTGAAGCATGACCTTTAGCTTGGAAATTTTAAAATCTATCGAATCATTTAAAATAGAATCAGATTAGGGCTGTCCAAATTTACCATTAGGGGTAAAGCGAAGGAAAGGACACTACTTCAAGAATCTTAATTTTTAAGGGAGTAAGGTAAGGATAGAAGGGAATAACTTGAGGAGAAAGAAGGATTATGAATAAATTGAAAAACATTCATTTTCTAGAGTGAAAATAAGGTAAAAATAATTGCAAAACTAAGTAGACTATTACTAAAGGATTTGAAACTATAGGAAGGAAGAAAATTTATCAACATGGAGTTGATAAGAACGATTGCCTCTGAGGAGAGAAATAGTGATTCTTCTGATAGGGCAATGTATGAGGTGGTGTTACCCTTAATTATAGAACTGGAGAGGGTATCAGAGACATAACCCCCTGGTGCTGTGGGGCTGGTCTATGCTGTAACCCAAATTTACCAAGGGTGACAATCACTTCAATGTCATTTCTGTTGATATGGACTATGACATTCTTGCTCTCTCAGCAAGATTGTTTTGGAAGAAAAGAATGTCAAAATAAATCTAGAAAAAGCTACAGGAACCAATGGAAAGAAAATTCTAGGAAGGTTATGGTTTGAATATGAGATTCCTCCCAAAACTCCTATGTTAATGCAGGGATGTTTGGATGTAAAGTGAGTGGATCCTGAGAACTGTAATCTAATTAGTTCTTCCTAGTTTGAATAGACCTACTGGGCAGAAACAAAGCAGGTGGGGTGTGGTTGGAGGAGGTGAGTCACTTGGGTGGGTGGGGGGGGTGCCCTGAAAGGTCATTTGATTCCCTGAATCCTCTTACCCCCTCCTTCTCTGCTTCCTGTCTGCCATGAGGGGAGCAGCTTCCCTTCACCACACCCTTCCCCCCAATTAGGTCCAGAATATTGAAGGGGTTGGCCATCTATGGACTGAGACCTCTGAAACCATGAGCCCCAAATAGATTTCCCTTCCTCTTGGTTGTGCTTTTCAGGTATTTTGGTCACAGTAGTAAAAGGCTGACTAACACAATGAAGGAACGTCCCAGGATTATATAACTCCATGTTTTCTTTGAGTTTCCTCTATTAATTCTTTCTCTTCCAAAGAAGGGTGGAGAGGCTCAATGGAAAAACAGTAGATGAAATGAGCAGCTTGAACTGTGATAAAGTAGGTGAAGCTTTGAAACTTTTCCTAGCTGCTCTATCCCTAGAAACTAAGGAATAACAAGAAGCATTTCACCTAAAACCATAGCTCTAGACAAAGCGTAAGTAAGTCCTGATTTCTTAACACCTTGTATCACTTTAAAATAGTTTCTCGTGGTCACAAATTATCCCCCAGTACTCAGAATGAAAGTGACTGGTTAATTTTTCTAGTTGGAATATTGCCATAATAAATAGAGAATATCAGGATAGTGTTTCTATTGTTTTGTTCATATTAGCCTAGGTAGAGTTCCACAGAAAAACACTTGAAACCAAGAGCATAAGCAAAAATATGATAGGGTGAAACTGGTGCATAACCCTATTAGAAACAAACAAACATATCAATTCAAAATACAGAGCTCACACCTTCTACTTGGTATATGGAAGATTTGTTTTTGTATAGTATACAAAGGACAGTAAATATGAGGGAGCTCTTAAAGTTCATTATGTCATTATCTGTGAAGAAGTTACTTTAAAAATGCAATGGTAATAGAACAGAACAGTGAATTAGAGCAATGTCATACTCAGAACATGAATCAATACACTAAGGGGAAAGATGTACCAGGAAGGATGTGGCTGTTGCTTCTTTATTTTCAGCACCAAATGCAATCAGTGTTGTCACTATCACTACAAGACCCATGCTTGTAAGACCCTGCCCCCACAAGAAGTCAGCAAAGGAGCAGATGCTCCGTAATCTGCAGTTCACAATATCTGCATATATTTGTGTCACTGAAGTAATCCTATTTGATCATATTAGTCTTTGATCTGGCAGGTTGCATGTGCAGGTGGCTAAGACATTGCCTTATTGGCCACTTTGTATCAGACCCAACAGGAAGTCCTCCTGGGGTTTCACAGCTACTTCACTGTATCCAGTTATGCAGTCCTTTCATCCCAAAGCGCCCATCCTATCTCATCAACTCTCTTATGCAGAAACAAAATACTTACCATTAAGATGTTTTTTTTCCTCTATTAAATTTACTCATTTAGTATTGTATATACCAAAGAACAGATTGCAATTCATTGTTCATTATTTTAAATTTATAGGCAGAAAGACTATTCTATGGTGCCGTATTTAAAATTAACATTTTTAAACAGCATTGAGAGATGACATTAGAAGTGTAAATATTTTTCTAAAGGAAGAGGGTCTTTATTGAGAAATAGGTCCTTGAAAGCTATTTGTCAAAGCCATTGTTTATTATGGTAAACTATATGTGATATGAAATTTACCACTTTTAATATGCAATTCCAGTGATAGCAATCCACATATCATGTTGTGCAATCATCACCACTTTCCATTTTCAGAACTTGTTCATGATTTCAAACTGAAAGTCTGCAACCAGTAAACAAGAACTCTCTACCCTCCCCAATCACTGCCAATCACCATTTTACTTTTTGTCTATGAATTTGACTATTCTAAATATGTTATAAAAGTGGAATCACACTGTATTTGTCTTGTTTTGACATGCATATTTCACTTAGCATAATATTATCAAGATTCATCCATATTACAACATATATCAAAATCCCATTCCTCTTTAAGGCTGCATAATAGTTTAATGCATTTTTTTAATGTAGTCATCCTTTGGTGAATACTGGACTGTTTCTACCTTTTACCTATTGTGAATGATGCTGCTGTGAACATGGGTATACCAATATTTGTTTGAGCTTCTCATGGTGGTGTATACTTGTAGTCCCAGCTACTCAGAAGCTGAGGTATAGGATGATTGTGGGTTTAAGTCCTGCTTGGATAACCTAGGAAGACTCTGTCTCTTATATGATAAATGAGGAGGTTGGGAGCATAGCTCAGTGATAGAGTGCCTGCTCAAAGCCCTAAGTACAATCATAAGCCATACAAAAAACAAACAAACAAACAAAAAAAAAAAACAGAGCAAAACAAAACAAAACAAAAAACAAGTATTTTTTTGAGTTTTGCTTTAGATTCTTATGGGTTCATATCTAGAAATAAAATTTCTGGATCATAATTAATAATTCTGTTTAGTTGTTTGAGGAACTGTCATGCTATTCCTCAGCTGCACCATTTACATCCCCATCAGCAATGTGCACGTGATCTGATCTCTCCACATCCATACCAACACGTTACTTTCTGGTTTTTTAGTATCAGTCATCGTTACAGGCATAAATACAAAATTAAATTCAGTATTTGAAAAAGATGAATCAATTTACTTCCTTGTGTGAAGGAATCCAAATCTTAAGGGGTGGGTTTACCATCATTGCTTCAACCCTATTTCTTATATACCTGCATCTTAAAAGATGATATTCACTATACTGCCATGCCATGCAAACAAGTTTTCAGTTAATATCTTACGAACTCAACAAAGACAGCACTCACTTCTTTCTTGGCCTCTTTGGTTATTCACATGTCATTACCTTCTTGGTCAAGCTAAGATTACATGTTTGTTTTTTTTCCCCCAGGACATGCTAAAATTTGTGAAGTTACAAAAATTATCCTCAACATGTGGGGAAAAAGGTACACTTATACATTGCTGTTAGGACTGCAAGTTGGTGCAACCACTATGGAAAGCAGCATGGAGATTCCTCAGAAAACTTGGAATGAACCACCATTTGATCCAGTTATCCCACTCCTAGGTTTATACCCAAAGGACACAAAATCAGCTTACTGTAGTGATGGAGCCACATTAATGTTTATAGGAAGCTCAATTCACAATAGCTGAACTGTGAAACCAACCTAGGTGTCCTTCAACAGATGGATGGATAAAGAAAATGTATATATCCACAATGGAATATTACTTATCCATAAAAATAATGAAATTATGGCATTAGCTGGTAAATGGATGGAGCTGGAGAATACCATGCTAAATGAAATAAGCCAATCCAAAAGAACCAAAGATTAAACGTTTTCTCTGATATGAGGATGCTAATTCACAATAAAGTGTGGAGACTAGAAAAGAATAGAGGTACTATGGATTAGACACATGGGATTGAAAGAAGGTTAGGGACATGGAGATAGGAAGTAAAATAGAATGAATTGGACTTTATTGCCCTATGTACATATATGATTACATGACCAGTGTGATTCTACATCATGTAGAACCAGAAGAACGAGAAGTTATACTCCATTTATGTATGATGGATCAAAAGGCATTCTACTGTCATGTGTAACTAATTAGAACAAATGGAAAAATTATCCTCACCAACATTATTAGGCATATAATACATTTTAGTAGCAACTATCCATTAAAAATCAAATGGATTGAGGTTACTAATGTTCCCTAAAAACATCATTCATTAATGTATTCATTTCATATTTTACTGTGAGTTTGCTCTTCTTAATACTATCCAACAGAACTTTCCCTAATGGAGGTATTATTCTTTATTTGCTGTGGTTCTTTCCACTTGTGCCTCTTCACTATGTAAAATGTGACTATTTAGACTTAATTAAAAATAAATAAAATTAAAAATTTATAACCTTTGTCACACTAGCATGTCTGTGTACTTACTAGGTACACATAGGTAATGGTGAAAATATTAGTACTACTTTTGACAGATATAGCAAGAATTCGTCATTTTGTGCTAGATTTTCAGTCTAGTTATTAAAACTGATACATAAATATTTAAATTCCCACCAGCAACATGCAAGTGTTCTAATTTCTTCCCATCCTTGCCAACAGTTGTTACTTTTTATAGTGAAAGAGAACATAGATAAGTGCTAACTATTAGGTTAACAAATATAGTGCTAACAAATGAAAGATAAATGAAAGAGAGAGAGGGAGGGGAAGAAGAGAGAGGGAGAAAGAAGCTTTCTATGGGAAAATTAGAAAATACTTCAAAAAGGAGACAGTGACCTCAGTAGATAAAGACGAAGACAGAAAGGCAACAGTATTGATCTGAAAACAAAGTGGTGGCTGCAGAAGGGTGAGGTGTGTGATGTCTTCCAGGACAAACTACACCTGAGCAAGAGGAATGAAACTGGAGGGAAGTTTGGAAAATAGGATGGGATCTCAATGTGCCCAGAACCCAGAGCTGCAGCCATACAAAGAGGTGATCGAAATAAATAAGTAAATAAATAAATACCACAACCATTAATTTCCTAAAGCAGTAATTTCCCTTGATCAGAGTAGTGGCAAATAGCATTAATTTTAAAGACTCAAAATGAATGATTTGGATGTTATTGGTGCTTTGTGTGAAAACTTTTTTCAGATAAGCTTATAAATATATGAACCTTTCATTGGCTATTAGGGAAATACCTAAAATTCACCTAAAATCAATAAACTAAGGAATCAATAACTAATACTTAAATAATTCAGTAATTGCTTAGCACAAAACTAGTTTGCTTGGTATGTTGCTGCTTATAGGATAAAAAACAAATTCTTATAAATTATCACATATGACTACACATAAGTGAATAAAGTTGTTTTATATTGCTTCCAATTTCTTATTCCAGGAAATACCTTAATGGAATGTGTGCAGTACACTGCAGTGATTGTCTTTCTGAATGTTCTGGGGTTGGATTAACTTTGTGGAGTGTTCATTTGCTACTTACACATTGATCAGGATCTCTTCACTGTTGTGGTGAAACTTTCTGCCTTGGAATTATAATTCACCTGGTAAATGGTGTACCATGCGTCAGGCAGAGTGAGCAATTGTTTCTCCTTCTAACTATTGAAGCTTGTTTCTGAGTATTACCTTTGCTAGAGTTGAATACCCAAGTAAATATTGATATACTTTGGGATACTCATTAATACTCTCTAGAAAAAGCTAAAACCAAGTAAAATCTACTAGACACGATAGGGAATCATTACATATGAACAATTCACATATTATCTAAAGATAATATTCTGTTTCTCATAAATAATCAGTCTCTAATTCTGGCTCAATATAATCTGATGTTGGGCGAAGTCTTAAGTAATGATTTTCACTCTGGTTCATTAACACTGAGATGATTCAGTGAGATGAGATCCACATACTGGGCTGGCAGACAATGACCAAAAACAAGCATCTCAAATGAGGACAGATGACAAGCAGTCTGATAGGCAAAAAAGCAGTGCCATCCCACCCACGAGCCATATATGTGGCAGTCACATTCTTAGCACATGAGAATGTGAATCAATTCCAGATGGAGCAAAAGATTCAAGTGTTAATTTTTTTTTTAAAGTTTGAAGAAATATATATGAAAATATTTTTGCCTTCACCATGGAGAATAATTTCTAAAACCAGATACAGAAAATATAAGCCATAATAAAAATCTTATTAATTGAACACTGTATATATATGTGTGTGTGTGTGTGTGTACGTGTGTGTGTTTGTGTGTAGTATAAAAAGTTAATCTTTCATTTGAAGGAGGAAAAAGACAAGATACAGCCTAGAGAAAATTATTTTTGATACCTACATCAAAAAATTTAGAATCTAGAATCTATAAGAAACTTCTATAAATCTATGTGAAAAAGATAATTGTCTCAAGAAAAAATGGAAAATCATAGTAGGGGGAACCTGAATATTCGACGAAAAGATGCTCAGTGCACTGACAATCAAAAAACACAAATCAGAAACATTCATTTAGCAATATTTTCAAATGTGAGGATGTTAAATATTGACAAAGGTAGATAGTATGGTGACTCTTTTATGCAAGACATATGCTTGCAAATTCAAAATACTACAGGCATTGTGTGGAGTAACTAGGAAACATCTGGGAAGAGAAAGAATTACATTCCATATAAACAAGTAATTTTACTTGTAGACTTACACATAAGAAAGTGCTGCACATATGCATAATGAGGTATGTGTGAAAAATATTGCTGAATTATTATAGTATGAAATTGGAAATGACCATTAATGAAAAGAAAACACAAATCGCAGTATGCTTATGGAATGGAATACTATACAGTAATAAAAATTCATGAGGTATATCTGCCAGCACAACTTAAACAAATCATGAAAAACCATATTTCCATAGTATTTTTAAAATTTACCTATTTTAGTTACTTAGTACAATACTATATACTGTTAGAAGTTGTACATAGTGCACATATACATAGTAAAATCAGGAGGCAATGTGTGGGACCAGTAATAGTAAATTTACAATACTACTTATCTCTTAGATGGAGAAGCAATCGGGAAGCATAGACAGAGGGATTATAATTTATACTTAATATTGTATTATTTAAACTAGGTGATAATTCAGGAACATTATTTTCACTGTTTTCTCTATCTCTGCCAAACAACCACATCATAATGATAAAATTCAATCATTAATAGCTCCAAGTACTTTGTACCACAGCACCTTGACTCTAAAGGTCAACTTCATGTGTGATGGTAGAACTTCTGCTGGTGACAAATGTGCCTCTCTGATGCAGAACTCTTACCTCAGGAGGAATGGTTCATGTGATCTTGGCCCTATGATCAAAACTTCCTTTGAAACACAGTAATCCCAAAAGACAAGGTCACAGCTTTCAATAAGATCTAAGAAATTATGCTAATTGCTCCAGCACAAAATACTAAATCAAGTTCCACATGGACCTGGCTGAGATGGGGAGCAACTATTGCGATAAACACCATGGACCTCCTTACACCTAGAATACACGTAAAACTTGGATCCCAAGACCCCATTCCCACATAATCCCCTGTAGTAAATCTGGTGGTGGGCAGGTGTTCAGGACCTGATGTTTTAAGTGTTATTTTTGTCAATTCTGAGGTTTCTCTGGTTCAGTGGCCAAAGTTTAAAAAAATACTGCTTCAGGAAATTTCCAGACTATCTTAGTCCAATCAGCTGTTATAACAAAGTGCTATAGACTAAATGGCTTAGAGAAAAATAAATTCATGCCTCATAATTCTGGAGGCTAGGAAGTTCAGAATCAAGGTACTTTGTTAGGAGCTGTGTATGAACTACGGATATTGTTTGAGCCATGAAGGCAGGGAAGCTGCTTTTCTGGAAACTCCTGGGTGAAATTCCTTGTTTCCAGAAAGCCAAGATCATGCTGGCACCCTGCCTTAGCTCACAGCCTCAGTTCAAACACAGTGATCTAGAGATGGCATAACCAAACAACCTGTTTTTCCCCACTCTTTTCCTGTTTTTTACTGAAGGAGCTCCCTACCGTCCGCTTTGGTCTGTACTGCTATAAATAAAGCCAGCGAGGGCTTTTCTCTTTGTTAGCGTCAGGTCTGCTCGATATATGTGTGTGTGTGTGTGTGTGTGTGTGTGTGTGTATATATAGTCTTCTGCATTTATTTTGTAATACTACTTTCATAGCTTTTGTTTTGCAGCCAGCCCACACCTCCAGTGGTTACCCATTACTTCCCCATGCAGGATGTGGCCAGAAATACTGGAAGATTCAATGTCTGAATGAGGAACTGTTTCAGGCATCATAGGGAGGCACAGGAGCTTTCTCAGGCTTCTTTACATGGGCACTAATTCCACTCATGAGGGTTCTGCCTGCATGATCTAATCACCTCCTAATACCATCACATTGAGGGTTAAGATTTCAATATATGAATTTTCATCCCATTGGAAGTTAGGCTTTCAACATAGATTTTCAACATACGAATTTTTATCACAGTATCATGATAGAGATTAATAAACAGTTGGAGTGCAATTTCAGAAGCATCATTAAAAAGGGATCTGAAAGGAAGAAATTTTTACATCTATTTGCTTCACAGAACAGGTGATAGTTATTTTGAGGCAATCACCAAAGGGTGAGAACCATTTTGGGGAGAAGTTCTAACATAAGTCTAAGCAGAGAGAAATGAAACATCCTGAATATTGGGGGAAAATGCAAGTAAATGCCGAGTTTGGACTTGGTCATTGGTGTTCTAGAAAGTTAGCTTTATCAGATGTGATGCTCATGACTTCAAGATGCAAGAATAGGGTGAAGTGATGGATTATAAGATTGACCCCAAGAAGGGAAGCAGGAAATGGGGGCAAGGATCTGGAAATAAGAACTGCCCTTGAACATTCGATAGGGTTTGGTCCAGAGAAAGGGAACTCAGAGAGGTTTACTTCCAAATCAGTAAATCCATGTATGGAGAAAGGTGGTGGTGACTGATTAGATGGATTCTCCTAAAACATCCTGACCATGTTTGTGGAAATTTACAAACAAGACATAAAGTCCTCAGTTTCTTCTAAATACTTTAACCTCCAAAGAATGATGCACTGGGGTGAAGGATAGGGCTTGGACTGACTGAAGAGGTTATTTACTGATTATGAGATCCTGGGAATGTCATTATTTGTAGAAGTTTGTTCTATGAGAAATGCAAAAGGATATTTTAGTTATAAAATCATATCTTGGATATTCCAAAACTTATGAATATGAATATAAGAATCAAAGAATAACTACATTCCATATTTAAATGTAAGGACAAAATAAGTTGGTCCAGTGAGTTGAAGAGAATGATTCATTTAAAAACAACCCGGGGGCTGGGTTGTGGCTCAGCGTTGGAACGCTCTCCTTGCACATGTGAGGCACTGGGTTAGATGCTCAGCAGCACATATAAATAAAATATAAAAGTAATGTGTTCACCTACAACTAAGGAAAAAAATACACACACACACACACACACACACACATACACACAACATGGTAGCCAGGCTGGATGGCATATGCCTATAATCTCAGTGACCTGGGAGGCTGAGGCAGGAGGATTGCCAGTCTGAAGCCAATTTAAGTAATTTAGAGAGGTCCTAAGCAACTTAGTAAGACTGTGTCTTCCTAAAAAGAATAAAAAGGGGGTGGGTGCTGGGAAAGGAGCTCAGTGGTAAAGCATCCCTGGTCTTAATCCCCAGTACTCATACCCCGCATCCGACCACGCCCCAAAGGAAAAAAGTAACATGGTATAATGAAAAAATACTGGAAAAACATGTACAGTCATGGTGCAGTTATCATCAGATATCTGTAGAGGATGGGCTTCAAGTCCTCTGTTGATCATAGATCAAAATCTATGATGTTTGTGTAAATCATATTGTATTTGCATGTAGATATATGAAACTGGTGGATGTAGAACCTCTTCAGTGTTGCAGAGGGTCACTGTACTCTGGAAAATCAGTTTCCAATCATGCTCATTATTTGTTGAACGGCCATTTACATTTTCCTTAACCTCTCTGAGTTTCAGTCTCTTCATATGCTAATGAGATCTAATAAAGCCTACCTCAAAAGGGTGATATAGGATTCAATGAAATACCTTTTGCCTACGCAAGGTGTGTAACACTGTTTCTACAGTTTTCTCTTACACAGCTTTGAACAAGTCAGTTAACTCTTCAAAGACCTTGATGCCCTATGGAATTAAGAGAAACCACTGGTCCATTGGGTATTAATATATTTTAGGTGCAAATTTGTAGGCATTAACAGTAACACTGCTCATTTCAACAGCATGTTTAGCCAGATAAATATTATGGGGCCATAATTTATCCTCCTGTATGCTTTATTTTATTTTTGAACTCACAGATTTAAGGGAGAGACAGAGAGCAATCAGTTGAGTTCTCTAGGTAAACAGAAGGAGCTCACTTTCTGGCAGATTGGTGGAACCTCACCTCGAGTTACATTTCAAATGGTGCATTGCACCTGCTCATTCATCAAGCCGCCAAGGCCTTGCTTTTGCAGCATGCTTTTTTTTCTTTTAAAATTCACATCTTTGCAGTGCTTTGAGTTGCTCAGCCTCCTCAGGAAAGTAACATATTAAATCTTACTTAAATAAAAATAGACCTAATATATCAAGTGTAGATAGATGCAAAATGGTGAGATTTCATTGCTAAGCACGACACTGGTTTACAAATATTGCACACAAGTGTATAGCTTTCTTTTTATCTCTCATCAATGTTATTTTGTATTTGAATTGATCCTCTTATGCCATAAAATACAAGACAATTATACAATCCAATGTGATTCTCTTAAGGGAGACATTAGAATATTTGCTCTTTATTTTATGTGTGTAAGGTAAGGGAAAGGGGGCTTTAGGCTTTAAACCTATGGGACTCCCTAGGCAGCTGTTGTATTTCTCTCCTCCTCCCTGCTCAGCACGCTGCTACTACATCCCTGAAATCACTAACCTTCAGGGGATACAGCCTGGGAGACAGTAACATGGGTTCAAGGACAGGGTAAGGGAAGGGAAGTAAAAGGAAGGAAGTGCAAGAATACAACAAACATATGATTAACAGCTGTTTTCTGGAGCAACCTTCCATCAGAGATCTGCAGCTGTGTCATTGTGCTTCAATTCTGCAGATTGTTCAGGGCTAAATTGGAAGGCACATGGAGCGGGAAGATATGTGGAGAGAGGTTAAAGGAAGTCCAAAATCCACAGCAATGATATGATGCAAATGCTCCCCCTCCTTACACATTCATGGAGGTCTCTTCCACCTGTCATAGGAGAATAGATTTCTAAGAAAAAAAGTCATCTCACTTGTCCTGGGTGGTTGCTGCTATTTTTTCTCTTTGTGGGAAGGTAAGGGGAAGGAGCTGATGGAACACCCTCCAACCCTGCTTCTGCCCTTTAATAAATCAAAACCAGAGCAAGAGTTACAGACTGATTTCCAAAGAGCTACCTATGTCTCCTCATGACAAAATATGAACAGGTCTTGGGGTTTCAAACAGAGTATCCCAAAATCATGTTCCAGAAGCATGCAATTTAAGGTCAGAAAATCCAGTTATCAGGCTTCCAGTTTTGGTGAACAAATAAATTTGTGTATTCTCCAAATATTTTGATTAATATCATATCTTAGTTCTTAAACACTCTCAATAAAAATGGGCAAGTGGAAAGTGGGGAGAAAAATGCAATGGCATTGTCTTCCAACATGTGCTCAAAAGATTATCTTCTCTCTGCAGGGTCTCCTTCCAATAACTGACATCCCTATTCGGTAGGGTCCAGCATCTAGGCTGTCTCCTCCACATGCTCAGGGAAAGGGTTGGAAATCAACCTCCGACTGAAACAGTCTCTCACCACTACTTAGAAAACACACAAACCATCTCTTAACAGGCATTTGTAACACACAGCCTGATGAAAATCACTTACACAGGGCAGATACACAGAGGAATTTACAAGGTCGGGCACTCCCTGGTGGGGGCGTGAAAGGGTGGGAGGTGCTGAGGTCAGGGTTAAATGACACTGCGAAATGAAGCCTCTTGCCCTGCCCTCTCCTTCCTTCATCTACAGAAGGAGTCCCTAGTGATTTCCTGCACCAGGAAGCCTGTCCCTTCCATTTCTCAGAGAGGCCATAGACAGCATTTCAGAGCCCCAACTAAAGCAGTCCACGTAAAGCATCCCGAGAAGGCTGACCGATGGCCAGAATTGTCCTCAATCGCTTGCTTCCTTCATCCCCATGAGGTCTCATCATCATTTTACTTCCTTCCCCTTGAGGCTTTCCCCTTTTGAGGTGCACGTCTCCTAGGATGCTTGGGGTGCACCTTAGGGACATTCCGCTAGAGGTCTAAGCTCCCTTTGACCCCAAGGCTGGTCTGGGCTTATTTATTAATCCGACTCTCCAACCTCACTTGTCTGTCTGCAGCACAGTGACCCTCTAAATTGGTAACCCCGGACCTTCATGGCCAGGTGCGGGCAACCTATTCTGGGACTTCAGCGATCCAAGGCGCGTGGCAGCCGGGCGTAAACCGCCTTCCAGCGCCGCAGCGCCCGGAAGGTCTGCAGCCAGGGCTGCGGCAAGTGGATTGTCACGCCGAGCTCCCGGCATCAGCCGCTTCCAGGGCTCAGCCTGCCTCTCCTCATTGTGTCCGCAGCGCTGCGGGACTGAGTCGCGCGCGCTGCCGCACCCGTGCCGACCCCCGGAGTACCGGGCGAGGAACAGCAGAGAAAGCCAGAGGGGGAGGGGGAAGGAGCGAGAAGGGTCCCCAGAAGGGCGCAACACTTCGTCAGTAATGCAGAGGCGCCAGGACCTTCTAGCAATGCATTTTCCAGCTAAACGCCACCAACCGGAGCTTTTCCTGGCACGTCTCACGCGTGTGTGTTTGTGTGTGAAAGATGGGATACACCTTGCTCATTCATCTCTCTTCTCCCCTCCGATTCCTCTCTCCGTGTTTCCGTTCCTCAGATTAAGTCCCCTCTGGTTTAGCTTTCAACCCCCATCTTCTCCACATCAACATTACCTTTCCAAGCAAAGAGCTGCAGGTTGGAAATTCAGGTTTTATTAGACCCCCGTTGCCTATTCATCACCAAGAGTTCACTAAAATTCACCCAGTAATGCTAATTTTCAAAGTCTCCACTCTCATCTATTCTTAGAGAATGCTTTCAAAGTTTGGAAGCTCCTTAGAGCCTTAGGATTTCTATGCTTCTATCCACATCACAAACAAGGATAAGACCAGAGACACCAAGATTAAGCTGCAAAGTTGCCCAGCCCCAGCCCAGCAGGCCGCTGATGCTTCAATATCCCAAGAGGCAGTTCCCTAGTGTGTCCACGAGAAATCCAAATGTGACACATAACCTTCACCAAACAAGGGGTGAGCCACCCACACGACACAGACAAAAATGCTGAAACTTCTTTGTTAGTAGGCGCAGCCCACCCAGAACGCACACCCTGAACAACTTGCAAAGAAATAAACAAACATCATATCCCTGCAGGGAAACTTGTTGAATCCCGCCCAGGCGTAGGGCTACGATTTCTGATTTAGCCTGAAGGTTTTTGATTCTATCCCCAAATACCCTGATGCATCAGTCACAATTTCTGGATAAACTGCGGAGTGCCTTCCGCACCCTTTCTCCACTCTAAACACCAGTCTAAAATCGGCTGGATCCTCTTGTTACAATTCTAAAGCCGGCTGTCACTCCTTTGCAATCATTTGTGAGACTTACCCTTTGATAAGACTGTTTTCAGAAATCTAGCAGCTTGGTGGTGCAGGCGCAGCCCTCCAACTTTGCTGAGCAGGGAGACCTTCCTGAGTTTAAACCAAGCAAAAGCTGTCTGAGACTTTAAATCTAAGAGTGGAGAAATAGGGAGAGAGTAACGTCGGGTTTCTTCTCAGTATCGGCACCCTGGAAAACATTCAATCCTTCTTCAGTAGAGAATTCTTTCAAACCCGTTATCTGTATTACTATTAATGCGCAGAGCAGACGGCATTGCATACAAATAGGTCCAAGTGTGCGCTTCTATTGGTGGCTGCGGAGGCCCCTGGGTCCTACTGCTCCATCTCTAAACTACACAGCAACACTAGCGCGCAGCTTTGGAGACGCCGAGGGGAAAATGGATTTAATTGATTCGTTACCTCTGGTATTGTAAAGCCTGCTGCGATGTTTAACCAAGGAAGAAACCCTCATATTTAAACTCCTGTCATGTGATCTATCATTTCATATCTGCTTTTAATTGTCTGTGTGGGAGGCTTTGATAATACAAAGGGTCTTAAAATTTTTTTTTTCTGAGAAAAATTCACACATACTTTTGGTAGGAAAACCCTATTTTTTGCTCTCTGTTTTGCATTATTCTCCTTAAATCCAGAGAGTAATGTATAGTCAGACACTTCTGCATATCACAAAAGTAAAATGACACTCAATTTTATTTGTGAACATGCATGTCTACTCCAAATACAGTAATGTACATGGGTTAAATGGTAGAAACCAAAATGAGTGTACTGATTATAAAACATGAGGTTTATTAATCACATGCTACTAAAAAATGTCATCAATGACAATGGCATGGACATTATATTACCTTGCAAAATAAAACAAAAGTCAAAAATATTTTACTTGTGAATATTGACATGAAAAATAAATCAACATAAAAATATCAATACTGTCACAATATGTCAAGTATTTGCTATTAATTGCCACATTTTCTTTCCACAGCTTTTCTCTTAGCAAATCCATTAGTAATGCAAATTGGTATAACAAGATTTAAAGTGAGGCAGACCTGTGGCGACTGGTGATTTGAAATATCGCTACTGTGGAAAAACACTCCAGTATATTACCACAAATGTAGCTATTTTAAAAATTAGAATAGTAATTGCTGAATTTCATAAATGTTATTTTTTAAACTCTTGAGAATATTGTTTCTCATGACTTTAGATTGTGTGGAGGGAAAGACAAGTCATTAAAACTGAAATGACACAGATTTTCTATCAAGTTCTATCTAGGTAGGGTATTTGCTGATATTATAACATATTTATTATGCTTAGATTTAAATAGAAATGGCAAATTCAAATTTAATTACAATATCATCACATCTCTGGTTTACAGCTGAATGCTGTTGCCAAATGATATACTGAATAAGGTCAGTGGCCACAAACCCGTAAATTTACTGGCCATGTATATACTAAATAAATGAAAAAACAAAACAAAACAAAACAAAACAGAATGCAAAAATACATCAGATTCTTTCAAATAAAAGTATAGCATTTGAATTTGTGTGGTGTGTGCTAAGGGCCTTCTTCAATTTCATAACTCCTTTCCCCTTCCAGCCTCTTCCCATCCCCCATCAGTAACCCTTGACAACAGAAGTGTTACTTCAAGTCCAGGTTGCTTTTGCTGCCTTCCAGACTTAACTTACAGATTGCAACCCTGTAGAAAACAGAATTAACTCTTACCGGACAGAGAAGTGAGAGAAGAGTTTCCTTTAAGGGTTAGAAGCCCCAGTGTTCTTGTGTTTATTTTGAACAAACAGGATTTTTAAGAATATCCATGCCCACTAATTCTGAGTGAAAAGACATGATCAGTGGCATTACATCAATTTGCTGCAATTCCCCATTGCTTTTTTGTCTCTGAAATTGATTTTGGAATAATGAGTTTTACTCAGGTTATGGCAATCACTTTATTCCAGGTTAAAAAGAAAAAGTAAGTTAATATAAAAATAACAAGATATTACCATGTTTGGTGTAAGAATGTAAGGGATTGGTTGTCTATAGAAGAAAAGAAAGGCCATTATTTCTTATGGTAAGAAAAGCATAATGACCACACAAAGTTGAATGAAGGTGATTGAAATTCACTTCCTTTGTAAAAGAAGTGTTACTGGTCTTTCAAGATCCTACAAGATGACCTTTAAAAATAATCATTTGCTTTCAATTGCAAGTTAAAACTTATGTGTTAAATGTGTATCTCCTTAGATCTGAGAAAAACCTGTGCTTCATTCAAGTGGTCAAATGTAATAAAAAATTAATGTCATTTATTTATGATCCAAATTAAATAGAAACTTTGATTAGGGAACAAATATGATAATGAAAAAATGAAAATAAGTAATCCAAAGTCAGCCTATTAATATATATATTATGAAAGTTAATCAATTTTTACTTTCTACCTAAAAATTTGGTGCAAACACATAGCAAATTAGATATTATCTTAAGTTCAAGTGTTCAGAAAAATTCTATATTCCCTCAATAAATTTTTTTATTCAAATTATCTGAATATAAAACATAATAAACATAATAATATATACTGTAGCCATAACAGTTGTCATGTTTCCTGCATCTGTAGAAATACCTTTATTTATTTTTCATTATTTGCAGTACAGTTGGGCTCCTCATTTTGTCCATACAGTTTTCAAGGACAATATATGCTATGTCAGAAACTGATTTCCATTATGTCCTTGGATCATGATGACAATGCCTTATCATTGCTAATGTGACCATCTATAAAAGTTGGAGAGAAACTTGGCATATTCCTGGATGCCATTAGTATAATCAACTTTCCAAATTTAGGTACCCAGACATATAATAATATACCATTTGATAAAATTTAATGATCACTAATGACTTTAGGCCAGTATTCAAGCTATTTTAAAAATTCTGTGTGTCTTTAATAATCTTGAAATATATATTTCTAAGACTTTTTTTAAACATTATAATGTTTACCTGCTTTATAGTAGAATATTCATTCAGGTTGGATTATTTGATAGAAGAAAAGGAAGATAGCTAGACATAGTTATAAATTGAAAGCGGAAATAATAAAATTTAAGATATGATCAAATGAACATATTTCATAGGACTAAACCAGTGATAAACAGTAATATTTATACTAATTGTTAATTAGTATATCATGGTATATTAATAATGTACTAAAGTGTCTTCAAAATATTTTAGAATCTGCAAGGGACCATATTTGAATACACTGCTAAAAATTAATTTGGTCAAATTGCTGGAGTAGATGAAGAAATAACAACTCAAATGTTAAAATTGTCTCAAATAATAAGTTTAAGAAGAAATACAGGACTTAAAAAAGGTAAAATAAGTTTGACATTAAGAGGAAAGGATGAGGACTTCATGGTACCACAATTCTGGTGAGATGATCACCATGAATGGAATGCTCATAATATTTATAATTCTAATAAAAATTGGCAAGGAAAACAGCAAGGAGGAGGGCATTTTACACTATATCAAACAGGGCTATAAAACAGGCTAGATAAAAGTCTACAATAAAAGTGTAGAAGTGATACACTTTGGCAAAAGATGAAAGAGCAAACAACAAAACAAAGAGAAGTTGGGTAGGCATCTGTTATAGGCCTTTGAAATCAGAGAAAGTGTTAATAGTCAATTTTTAATTCAAATACTAGGTTATTATGGAAATTTTAACCTATTATATGGGAATAAGGTCTTGAAATATTTTTATGAAAAGAAAAAAATGAAAACCTATATTCATAGAAAATTTAAGATAGATTTAAATTAAAACCAACAAATGGACATGAATATAGATACTTATAATTTAAGGCTAAGCAATAATTTTTCACATTTTTTACATCAAAGCTAATGGTGAGATTTCATATTTGCCCTTCAAAAGTCACAACTGGTTTCCAATTTATAGGAAAGCATATACTAATCAAATTCCAACATATTTGAAAGTTCCTCAATTTTCTTATAAAGCATAAAGCAATAGTGATTACTGTAAATGATATTTTTTCTTCATATTCCATAGTACTCAGGTAGATAAATTCAACTGCAGTGCAATGTTATTTACTTATGTCCTAGACTTTCTGCTTTATAAAACTTTGTGTCATTTGTTCATTTAATGAATATTAAAGCTACATTCATGGGCATTCTGTTGAACACATAGGAGTAGATAAAGCTGCACGAGATATTAATGGCAAACATCACTTTTATTTACAAGCAAAGATAAATAAATACAATAGAGTCAGCCTCTAATAATAAATTTTGGAACCAAGTAATAGTAAATGAAGTTAGTGTTTCCAATCGAGAAATTAATAGCAGAAAATTAACTTGCAAATAAGATTCTGCTCCATACTTCATCATTCTTAGAATAACTTTTCCTACCAGTCCTTTTAGAAAGAACCCTTATTTCTAAGCAGCATATAAGTTTACCTAGTCAAAATGCACCAAATTTGGAGGCAAAGAATCAAATAGCTCTCAGTCTCAACATCACTATAACATTTTTTAGACCCTAAAGGCAACTTTCTTCTTACTGACTGTTCTATTTTTTCAAAATGAAACTTATTCTTTAATTTTTGTGACTGCCTTTCTAGATAGTAGTAGTTCAAGTTTAAAAAGGTAGGTAGATGATCCATATATATGAATAGATAATTGAAAGGATATGTTAAGAGTTGATTTTAGGGCTGGGGATGTGGCTCAAGCGGTAGCAAGCTCACCTGGCATGCATGCAGCCTGGGTTCTATCCTCAGCACCACATATAAAAACAAAGATGTTGTGTCTGCCGAAAATTTAAAAAAAAAAAAATTAAAATTCTCTCTCTCTCTTAAAAAAATTTAAAAATAAAGAATTGATTTTGGCTTTGAAATTGATTGTGCAAATGGCTGTGACTATTT
Source organism: Callospermophilus lateralis (assembly GCF_048772815.1). Classification (NCBI taxonomy): domain Eukaryota; kingdom Metazoa; phylum Chordata; class Mammalia; order Rodentia; family Sciuridae; genus Callospermophilus; species Callospermophilus lateralis. The sequence goes on from NC_135314.1 coordinate 30,704,395, forward strand.
TGGCAATATAGTAATAGAAGTATGGTTAAGGAAGAATCTCAAATATTTTTTAAAAAAATTTGAAACCTATGTCTTTTAAAATGAAACATAAGTTTTGTAGAGGGGATATCTTACAACTAAATTCTGCCTAATCAATAAAATGGATACTAATGAGTAAAAATAGAGTGAAAACTAAAAAATTTGAAAAAATAAAGACTGAAATGACAAACATTATTTTTATTTAAAAGCAGAGGAAAAGAAAAAATTTACAAATGGCTAAAGATATGCTTGAATAATCAAGATAATGAGACCATTGACTGCTGCTTAGAGAAATGGTATACAGTTAGCAGGTACCTAACAATAGGAACTGTGTAGAACATAAGTTTTATTTTTGCTCTACCCTGTTTTAGTAAACCTTCCCTATTTATAGGTAAAAGAATAATCAATTTAACAAATGATTAAACATCTGAATAATCTTTAATATCTGAATAATCTTTAATATCTGTATGTTGTGACTATGAGTAAGTTTTTTCTTTTTGCCTTGTGTAATATTAAACAAGACATATTTGTTAACTTTTTGTTAAAGAAAAAAAATCAATCTGAATATTAAATCAAAGCATATACTTCAGTTTAATTCCTATTGTCTCTGTGCCTTAGGAAGTTCACCAGAATTCTGCTGTCAGATCACTGTTCTCTAACACGGTGATAAAATCTTAATACTTTGAGAATGAAATGTGTGAAAAAATTAGTAAAGTGTTTATTTAAAACTACTTTTAATATTAGAAAAAAATTTAGTACATTTAACTATGTGATATAAGAAAAAAATTATCCATCTATGTAAGTTGGATGTGGGATCACCAAATTTCTCTTACATATTTTTGAAAACTTCACAAGGAAACATAAAAATGTACCAGTATTTTAAAATGTGAAAACAGGGAATAAAGCAATAAATTAGAATAATGTAAAACCTGGCAAATTTCAAGGATAGCTTAAAACACCGTGTAAATAATCAACTTGTTTTGGGGCACACACACACACACAAACACACACAAAAAAGGCTTAGGCTTACTGAAAACTTATATGTAGCCAAAGTTATTTCTTGCTTTTGCTCAGTTAGGCAGCTTCTAGATCATGAGACTGTCTTAGAAGCCGTTCATTTCGATTGCACCTAAGAACTTGATAAGATCTTTGAGCATTTCATTGTATATAAAGTGGAGAGAAACTGACTGGATAATAGTACTTTTAGGTGGATTTGTAGCTAATTAAACAAGTGGACTTCCTGTGTTGATTCATCAATGTCAACCTCAGGGAGACATCCAGTGACCTGTGTACCCGATGCTGTGAAGTTTAACATGTTTATCGGTGCAGGAATCTTCATGAAAGGCACAGTTCAAAAGCAGCCAAGAGAAAGAGATAATATGTTTGAAAACTACCAGAATATGAAAATGGAAACTTGAAACTTAGAAAAGAATAAGTAGACAGATAAAGTTGAAATACAACAGTGAGCAATAGAATATTTGAAAATTAGGTTCAGAGATCAATGTGAAACCACTTAGGGGGTTAAGCCAACCACAAGCTCAATACAAGTTAATGGTGTAATATAAGAGCTAATAAACCAATGTCAAGTTGGAATTATGGAGGACTTGTGTTACAATCAAGGCAGGTACTGTAGTCACTCTGTTCTTCACAATTCGGAGCATATCAAATTGCAGGAAATGGTTGGAGAAGAGAAATAGAAAACAAGACAGAAACCAAGATAACTATGGATTTAACACAGGCATATAAAAAGAAGAAGGAATATAAAGATATTTAACATTTTTACAGAGCAACAAATGAACTTCAGATGTTTTGAGAGCTATATATAAAAGAGATGGAAAGATGTGCAGAAATACATTACTCTGATCACTGTTAAGACTTAAGTTTTATGATTACAATTGCTTTTTTTTAAATGATATTGCTGGTAGACATTAGTATTGAGAATATTATTTGAACTTTGAACCTAAATACTTTTAACATTCTGGAAAGGGCTACAAAATCCAATTTATATTTGGACTACAGTCACTTGTTTAAATTAAGCCGAGTGGCCATGATTCATCTATGAAAACTTCTCAATTCCAATTATTTGCATAACGGTGGAAAAAGCCCAGAAAAGGAGAAATGGGAAAGTTAAGAAAGATGATGAGTGCAATATGTGTAAGTCATGGTAATAACTATATCATTTGACAAAACGTGCAAAATAAGCTGAACATGTTCTTTGGCCAGAAAGTTAATGATGATGATGGCATGAATTATGGAAAGGTCCTGCAAATTCTTGGCAGAAAATGATAATTCTAACAAGATTTATTTAGAAAAGAAAACACAAAGTACTTCACTAAGATAAGTTTAGCGTACTTTTCAAATTGAAAAAGTAAGATTACATTCTAATCAGAATAATTCCACATTAAAAAAAAGTTTGTGTGTTTTCTACATACACTCATTTCATGAAAAATGGATGGAAAGCTCTCCTTTGACAATTTTACCTAATTAGTACATTCCAGAATTATGGATGAAAAGTCAACATTACATTTTTCTTAGATGAAAAAATACAAAAGATGATGCTATATTAGGCATGATATTTTATGATGTAGATATGTTCAAATAAATGTTTATCACATCATTCAATGAGCTAAATGTTTAAAATTTTCACCAGAAAGAAGTGGACTACGTAATTTCAATTACAAAAATAAATAAAAAACAAACATAAATCACAAAACAAAGTGATATAAATATAAACAATACCAAACACAAGCAAGAATTATAAGGATGCTAGGCAGGAGATAAAACTTACATTTATGATAATACATTTAAAATAATCAAATATATTAACCAGAAATAATTATGTATATGTGTAAGAATTGTGTATTTATCTAATTAAACAACTAGTTAACCAAATGGTTGAAAAGAATTGAGATGGGATAAATACTCTTGCTTGTAAAATTATTTAACAAATGTAGATAGAACAAAAAAATGGATTGAATAGTATTTTAAAAATTACTTCAATCATACATTTTTAGAAAAATACATAACATATATTTTGTTCCACACCTATGCACGCCTTCACACACAACATGATGGTAGGGTATAAGTAGTATGTGTGTGTTATAAGATGCTCTTTTCCTAAATTAATTCCTCTGTTTCTGAATATGTAGTATCCTCTTCATGGAAAGGAAAATTAAATAGCATAAATACCTAAGAAACTAGATGATAGTATGCAATAGAGTGTATTAATATTTAGCAGATAATGGATTTGTCCTTTCTACAGTGAATGTCCTTTCAAAAGTATCACATATCCATAGCTATGGGCAATTAAACTTTGGCAGAATTTTTTGGGGGTGGGAGCAGTTACCAGGGATTGAACTTAGGGGCACTCAGTCACTGAGCCACATCCCCAGCCCTATTTTGTATTTTATTTAGAGACAGGGTCTCACTAAATTGCTTAGTGCTTCTCTTTTGCTGAGGCTGCCTTTGAAGTCATGATCCTCTTGCTTCAGCCTCATTAGCCTCTGGGGTTACAGGTGTGAGCCACCACACTGGCTTTGGCAGGGATTTTAAGAACCAGAATGCAGCTTATCATTCTTTTCCATTACCAGATGATAGGCTGTGTTTCCAACAAAGACTACTAGGTCCACCTGGGTTCTGTTAAAAGTGACAGGACACGAGCTACAGGTGACCCATAATGGATGCATTGGATAAAAGAGAAATAAACTTTTACGTGGTAAGCACGTGAGAATTGTAGATGATGATTACTGCAGCACAGTTAAGAATTCCTAATAAACACCACATGGAATTGAAGGAACTAGATTCAACTAAAACACTTTATCAAACTAAGATTGACTTAGCCGCGTTGTACATATTTATGTATACAGCTTGATGAGTTTGGAGAGATGTATATATTCGTGAAGCAATCTCCTCAAACTATGTCATAAATATGTATTTATGTCCTCTAAAAGTTTCCTCCTGCTTTCTTTATTCATTATTATTTTAGTTATGTGTGTGAGAGTGATGACAGTAATTAACATAAGATATAAGCACGTAGCAAATTTCTAAAAATAAAATAACCTATTGCCAACTCTAGGCACTGTGTTGTGCAACAGATTTCTAGGACTTATTCATTTTGCATGACTAAAGCTTCATACCCTTTCACTAATAACTCTCCATTTCCTCTCCGCTACTATGGGTTTGATTTTTTTAGAGTTCTCCTGGAAGTGGTATCATTGGTATTTGTCCTTCTGTATCAGGCTTGACATAATGTTCTCCAGGGTTGTCCTTATCTCAATACCAGGATATCCTTCTTTTGCATATGGCCATGCCACTCTGAACACCTCTTTTCTCCTCTCAATTTCAGAAGCTAGGCAGACTGGGTCTGGTCAGTATTTTGGATGGATACTTTGTTTCTATTAATATCAGAAAATAGACCTGAAAGGAGTTTATACACATGTATTGTCTCCAAGACCATATCTGCATAACTATAAAGATTAGTCCCACTAGAGGAGGAGTCTTAACTCCCCTTTTAATCATTTCAAAATTTGAAGTTTTTGAAGTTTTCATTTAGAGCCTTAATTAAAAACACAATATCTACAATGGATAGACTAAAAACAATTTAGGGACCACAGTGATCATGTCACCTAATGAGACCATTTTGGGTTGAATTTTTGCATTATTTTTGTTCTTATACAGAATTTGGAAGAAAGAGGAAATAGAAAAAAAATTTAATTGATTTATAAAACTTCAGTTAGCTGAGAGCCACAATGTTTTGTTTTTAAATATTAGATGATTTCACAAATAATGTTATAGACAACATTAAATAGCTTTTTTTTAAAAAAAATCAAAGAACCAAAACAATGAGATTGATGACATTAAAAAATTAACTTTCTCTCAAATTGACAATTTAAATGATAACAAAATTTATTAAATTATTGAATTGTACACTGATTAATGTTCCATTAGTATTTAATAACTGCAGTTCTCAGAACAGAATAAATTGAGAGAGGTAGTAAGACACAGAGAGAGGAGGATTTAAAATAAAATTTTAAAGCACCTAGAATATAATGAGACCATGTATTAGAAATAGAAGCAGCTAATGAATAATAAATATCACAAAAACATGACCACCAATTACACTGGGTGTACTGCAAAATTTAAAACCCAATGTTTGTAGATGCAAATAAATAACTCATATTCAAATATTTTTATTTATATGTATAATTGGGAAAGTACATTTGGTAACAGTTTAAAGAAAGCAAAAGTTACCCAAAATCATGTGAAAGAAAATCACAGAACGATGGTGCTGAAAAGCGTGCTGCAAAAATAAATAATCAAACCCGGTTCAATACAAATATTTATTAATGATTTGTAAGCTAGAATGATAAAACAGCATGTTGTTTTAATTTGCAAATTTCTAATGACTGTTTTGTGTAGACATATAATATTTATAGTGTTTAGAGAAAAATACCATAAAAATCTACAATTTTTAACATATTTTCCAGAATCAGCAATGTGGACTCTTTCTAGAAATTCTGAGAACTACTTTTGCAGAATATAGACAATATTAAGCCTTTATAGTTATATAGTAATTCAACAACTCAGTTATAATATTTTAGCTCCATATACTGACTCATATTATCCCTCATTCAAGTTATATGGCATTCTGAAATGAATCATTGATCCATGAAAATAAATTACTACTCTGAAATTCCACTATAAGTATTTTTTTAAAATCCATTCTGTGGTTATCCTTAGAAGGAATGCTACAGAGCTACTATAACACCACAGGAAGAACCACAGTTCCATCTTCTTAAGTGATCCAGGAAGGATATGGTTCATTCTGCACTCTACTTCAGGTTGAGTTTCCATATGGTCAATATTACTATAGATATATTCACAGGAACATAACTTACTGTGTGTAGAAGATGCAGCAGAGAAAAACAAAAAAGGCCTTACAATATTTTCATATAAGTTCTTTTTTTAAAAGAGAGAGAGAGAGAGAGAGAGAGAGAGAGAGAGAGAGAGAATTTTAATATTTATTTTTTAGTTCTTGGCAGACACAACATCTTTGTTTTTGTATGTGGTGCTGAGGATTGAACCCCGGGCGGCATGCATGCCAGGGAAGCTTGAGCCACATCCCCAGCCCCCATATAAATTCTTTTGATGCTTATTCTTATGTATGTTTCTTAGCATCACTGAGCCTCTGAAAAGTGGAAAACTAGAAATTGAAGCAGAAGCATTTCCTAAAGGGAGAGAGAGATCACTTGCCTGTATACCATTTCAGCACTTTGCAAGTTTTCTAATCTCCTGTCATGCCTTGTGTCCTGGGCTGTACAGGGCTCCTCCACCGCAACAGTCCAATTTTGATTACCATCTTTATTTTCATGGAAAAGGAGCTTTCTAGATATTTCTTATCAAGTTACCTTAACAAATCACTGTGTATTTTTCTCCTGAGGTCTGAGCTCACCACTGAGAGCTAAAATATTTCAATGAAAAAATACTTCATGGTTTTGTATTGTTTTAGCCTACTTCAAAAGATTAGCATTTATTCTGGAAATCATCTTCATCAGATGATGGAATAGATCTCTAATTTTATGCAACAATATTTACTGAAATAGTATATACTATTGCTAAGTATGCATTAATTTTCCTTGAAATTGCTCTAGGTGAGAAAGCCTCAGTATAGTGAATGGGGGTCATTGGTACAGGGAGAATTTAGAGAGGTAAGAGAGTTCTTTTCTTAGTCATGGGTGACAACATTCCTTTCTGGGCTTGAGCAAGTGCAATTCCTAGTCGAATTAAGGAACTCATTTGCTTTTTAAAATTAAGTATATATAACAGTTCAGTGGGTGTTATGGGCCACCAAAAGGAGGAAAAGCAATTTATCCCTTTAAGAAACTTATGAAAATTGCATTGTCAAGGAAAAAAAATCCCAGAGTGCATAATTAATTATACACTTAGAAAAGTGAAACCTAGGCATAAATGTTAAGGAGACAACATAAAAGAATCATCTCTGGGAGGTGAGATTAGACTAAGCAAAAATAAGACCAGTTAAATTTCATACAAAATTGCCCACGATACAGAGGAGAAATATAGATTTCTAAATGTGAGAAAAATACGAACAAATGAAACTTCAGGAAGGAACAATAAAAATGATTAAGGGTCTAAATGAAATGATTAATGGACAGAGATTAAAAGACAGTATCCATTTAATATGGCGAAAAGACTAATGGGAAATTCAATCACTTGAAAGCATATGAGGGTAAAAAAGAGGGGAAAAGGAGCAAATTTTAGGTTAGTCAAGAGAAAATAACCAGAAGTAATGGGATGAAATTGAGTATACGAAATTTGCGAGTGACTATCATAGAAAAGGCAGCCTTGTTAGGTCTATTTGGGTGAGGAATTGTTTCCTAAGGGATGTAGTAAAAAGCCCTTTTGCTTGAGACCATTTATATAGACCAGACAAAGAAGTGGATAATACTATAGGAACAATTCTATATTCACAAAATTATGGACATTATGATCTAATAGCTTCTACCCTAACAGCACACACACACAAAAAGTCTCTAATGCATATAATTCCTTGGATTCCAGCTTTTGTATTTTCTATTTTTAGGAAGAGCTGCAGCACTGAACATGTACCCTAAAAACAGACATCTTCCATGTCATACTTCCATAGCTTTTCTAACTATATCACTCTTTTTGGTAATTTTACACTCTTGTTTCTGTATTATTTACTATATTGATTTTACTGATTCAGGTGCTTTTAGCCAGAGAAATATTCAAATTTTGATTTCCAAATAAACATTGTTCTTAAATACAAAAGTCACAATGACATACTCCAGTGATCTGAAAATCTATTTAAACTAAATGAAGATTATTTTTTATCCCCCTGATTTGATCATAGTTTTTAGATTTCTTACAAATGTAATAAAGCTACAATTTACGTTGTATATAAACAACTGAAATGTTTTACCATATGAAATTATCTTGGCATATTTTCTCATGGAATTTCTAATCATAAAATGATTCTGTGGTGCATTATATTTTCAGAATCATTTCATTAAAAACTATATTTTTGTTTATCCTTGTTTATTCAAACTGATTTGAAAGGAGAATTTATGCCTTTAATGAACATTATACAGTGCCTGAAAAAAATAATTGAAGAACATTGTTAGCAGAAGTACTAGATAAATATTTTTTGTCATGCAGATTTTTATTGAAAAGTATGGGAGAATTTTACCTTGATAATTATAAATGGAGTAAAATAGCTGAATTGCTAAAGAAAGAATCACATGAAAATCAAAACAAAAACTAAATATAACTACTTGTGATATATTAGGGTTTTAAAGATATATCTAGATTTTGCATTTAATCCTTTATTTCTGAAAAGCTATCCAATAAAATTTAAAATTTTTATTTATTCTACAAATCATCTATCTCTCTACTATGTGACACTCAACAAATTAATTTGCTCAGTAAATCAACTCTCTATATTTTTAAATAGATGATCAAACTGTAATTATAGTAGACATTAAGTATTTTTGTATAAATATTTCTAATATTTTAATTTTTAAAATTGATGTAAAATTTGAGCCTTTGGGAGGAATGAGAGAAATATCTCTATTTTTTCCACTAACAAACTCACAAGGAAAATCAATAGCAATATCAATTATCCATCCACTTTAGACATATATACCTTTCAAGGGGAGCACAGGAATAGAGTTTATATCCTTTTTGTGTTCTGCTCTTAGACAAGTGCATAATTTCCAGATGTGGCATTTTAAGAGAAGTTTAACAACCTGGGATATTTCTAGAGTTAAGTGCCTAGAAGGTGAGGAGAGCCAGAATCATATAATATGCTTATAAAATTGAAGAAACTGTGTATGTTTATTATGAAAAATTAGATTCAAATAATTTTTGATAGTCAACAAGGTACTTTATGTCTCTACTATAAAATGTATTCTGGAGAAAATAACAGATCACTCCTGAGGGTTGTATAATAATATCTTCTCCCTCGGGTGTGGGGTACACACTTGAACAATGTTGTCCACGATGCACAAATACATTGAGATAGTGATAAACTCTTAAAATACCAACTTTAGAAAACTAATTTATCTATATGAGAGGGAGAGAGAGAAACAGGAACTAGTGCTTCCTGAAAGATTCACAAATTTATTTAGTTGCCAGGGACAATAGTAGTTCCTATAGATACAACATCAACAAAGCTACAAATTTTCTGCCATCATGGTTTTATAGTTTAGTTAGGTGAAGAAGACAATGAGTAGGAAGACAAATAAAAGGCAAGGTAATTAAAGAACTACTGGACAAAATATGAAAAAAAAATTCAAAGGAACGAGTTAGATAAAAATTTCACATTACATAGAGAACTCAAATGAGCACCCCCTGAGGAGGTGATATTAAATATCTTATGATTAAATACATCTAGAATAAAGCAACCAAAGCAAAGGGAATAAAGAAGAGGAAGAGTGGATTTAGCGAGACAATTAAAAACAAAAAGCAGTGAACAGAGTATAATAGGGATGGGGTAGGTGTAGAGATCTTTAAAACAATAGGGAAAAAAGCTATGGTGAGAATGTTATAAATGACAGGGAAAAATATGGAGTTAAGGTATGCATGAGTGATTTGTGATATTTGTGCTAAAAGTAGAATTACAATGAATTTAGGAATGTTATTATATATTGAAAATATCTCAGAAGTGTATGGAACTTTCAAGGATTGTTTCATCCCACTTCCCTTCTTCACTGGAGGCAAGGATCAGAGTGAATATGCAGCCTAAATGCCAACTTGGCAGCTTTAACTGCCATGGACTTTGCTAGTTTCTTGGTCATGTAAGGTCAAGTTTACTGTCTCGTTAAGGATAACAGTTCTTTTGATAAAGGAAGCTCTGAAGGTTGATTTTACATACCCACTTGGATTAGGCCATGGGTCCACAAGTATTTGGTCCAATATTATTCTGGGTATTACTGTAACGGGAGTTGTTGAGATCACCACTGGAATCCATAGGCTAAAAAAGCAGGTTACCTTTCCTAATGTGAATGGTTGTTATCCAATGAGTTGAAAGACTTTATTTAACCAAACAAGCTAAGTCTCTTCAGAGTAAGAGAGAATTCCTGTCTGATGTCCTTTCAGTTGGAATATTGTTGCTCTATTTTTCGCTTTCAAACTCAGACTTGAGCCTACTGACCCTCAGAATGGATCTAAGCCATTAGTTTTTATTTTCTTGAGTCTTCTGCTTGCTAACACCCCCCTTCTAATCTTCAATCTCTCTCATATACATATTTCTATTTTTGTGGAGAACTCTGAGTAATACAGAAGATTTTATATAAAATCGGAGAGAGGATGATAGGATGAATCACCTCAATTTTTGGGCTTACATAAATTTTCTCTAAAGACATTAAACTATACCAATTTAATAATTCAATTGTAATATATTGATATTTAAGAATGAAATATACTTGTGTGGGTATTGATAACTTATTCATTCTTTCATCCAATCAATATTTATTTTATTCCTTGCCTTCAAGGAATTCTTCTAAGTAAGGGGAACAAAATTCATGTAATGACTTTTTTTAGTTGTCCATGGACCTTTATTTTATTTATTTATATGCAGTGCTGAGACTCAAACCCAGTGCCTCATACATGCTAAGCAAGCACTCTATCACTGAGCCACAATTCCAGCCCCTGTAATGCCTTTTTTTAAAAAAAAACAAAAGTATATATTTTAGTGGAAGATAGTGTAACAAATTAAGTGTTTTAAAGTGTTGAGGACCATTTTTATGTTTGATTTCAGATTGACTTCTCACTTTTCCCCAACCTGATTTCCAGGTTGGTTTGTCTAGTTAGACAAATAATGGATGAGATACTAATGAATGACTAAAGTGTGTAAAGAGAGGAAAATTCAGGATGGTTTACCCCTCTTTCTACTTTTGGAGGCTCCAGCAGCAGCTGTGTCTTCAGCCTCCTCTAAGTCTGCAGCTTCTGCTTGGCAGCCCCTCAGAGAAATGCAAATTAAATGTAAATTAAAAACTTAATGAGATGCTGTTTCACATCCAGATTGACAAAAATTTAATAATCTGACAAAACCAAATGCTGTCAAGAATGAGAAAGCTTACACCCTTTATGATAGGAGTTAAAACTGGTAAAAATGCTTTGGAAAACAAATCTGAATTTTAGAAAGAAGTTGAAGATAAACAAACCCTGCTACTCCTCAGTTCTCCTACTTATACACCCTAAAGATATAATTGTACATGTGATCCAAGAGAAATGTTCAAGAATAGCTCTAGTACTATTGTTTCTAATAGAAAAAAAATCTTCAAACCACAATTATATACTTAGAAGAGAATAAAGGAATTGTTTATATGCATAGAATGGCATACTCTATACTCTATGAAACTATAATTGAATGAATTAGAGATTGCTGAATGAATAGGAAAGTATCTTTAAAAATGTACTTCAAATAAGGAAAAGCAAACAGATTAGAAAGTGTGTGTATGTGTGTGTGTGTGTGTGTATATATATATATGGAATAATACCTAAAGTATAAGGAATAAAATATTAAACTCTTTTTACATAAGTACACATATATTTTAAATTATTTTTTATTTTATTTTATTTTATGTTTTGGTACTAGGAGGGTTGGACTCCGGGGCACTAGACCATTGAACCACATCTCCATCCCTATTTTTTTGTATTTTATTTAGAGACACATCACTTTTGCTGAAACTGGTTTTGAACTTGTGATCCTCCTGCCTAAGCTTCCTGAGCCACTGGGATTACAGGCATGTTCCACTTCGCCTAGTTTAAATTATTATTTTAAATAGCAAACAAAAGTTACAATGGTGTTTTGAGAGAGAGTAGAGAAGAACAATTGGAGGATGAAAACTACTCAAGAGTCTTCAAAGTGGCAACAGTCTCACTTACAGTGGTGTGTATGTGTCTGCTCCTTTTTTTTCTTTTATTGATACATTATCTATGCATGATAATTGTACTTTTAAAATTATTTAGAGCTTTAAGTAAATGTACAGCTCTGTTTAGCATATAAAAGTCTTCACTTTTCCATTTAATTTTTTAAGTACAACAATACAGAAACAAAATATTATGAATAAGAATAGATATAAGTTCTATGCAATGTCAGCCAATCTCACAAAACCAAAAGCTGAATGTTCTCTCTGATAAGTGGATGCTGATTCGTAATGAGGGTGTGTGTATATATGTATGTTGAGAATGGAGGGAGTTTGGGCAAAGGGGAAGAGAGGGAAGGGGAGAGGGGTTGGGGGCAGGCATGGTGGTGGAGTGAGGTGAACATCATTAACATAGGTACATGTATGACTGCACATGTGGTGCGACCTATATCATGCATAACCAGAGAAATGAAAAGTTGTGCTCCATTTGTGTATAATGAATCGAAATGCATTCTGCTATCTTGTATAACTAATTAATAAAAATTAAAACAAGAATGGATGTAAGTTAATTTTCTATAATAGTTAATTTTTGAAATTCAAATAAAACATTCTTCTAAGGAGTGGAACTAGTCAGAGAATACACCAGTAAGATCTAGTTGTATCACATATATGCATTTTTAAAATGAATTAGATCCACATATTAGATCATTCTATCAAAACATGGAAGATTCAATATGTTACTTTATCTGAAGGCATTTGATATCAGTGAAAAAATTATTGAACAGACATTTATTGACTTTGATATAGTTGACCTCTGACAAATATTAGTTTCATTGCCATGGTTGCATGCATCCTATCATGGAAAAAAATAAAACTCTTTAAAAATAAATTTTTACTAGGCTTCAAGGAAGGTAGAATTTCTCAGTTATATGTAATTTCCTTAAACTGAAATGGTTATCACTAGAGTCTGATATTTCCCCACGTATGACCAAAAGATGTAGCATGGCTTAAGCTTTGATAATCCCATAATATATTTAATATATACATAATATTACAATGTATTTTAAATAATATAACCTCAAATGTGCATGCCATGCCTATTATTTTCAAGTACTTTAAACATATAAAAACATTTAATTTTTAAAATTGTATGAGGTATATAAAATTATTATTTCTTTTTTCAAACTAGGAAAGTGCTTACAAAATCTTGTCATTAGTCACACAACTCATAAGAGGGAAAGAAATCAAAAATACACTTTGTTCTTGCCCTCAATCGCTAAACTATCCATCCCCAAATGCACATAGAAATCATGTAGGTATCATGAGTCAAGGCTGTAGCCCAAGCAAGCATGGGTAGGATGAAAGATCTGACTTAGTAGAACCTATATATATATATGGAACCATTAACGTTGGCTGGCAACATAAGCTTATTTGTGAATAGGGAGGTCATGGGCCAGTGTAGCCGCTTGTGTAATAGTGAAAGTCAATTGGAGGTTAGCGTAGCAAGGAAAAGAAAGGTGGAGAGAAAGAGGACTTCAAGGAAAAGGAACAAAGTGAAGTTGGTTGTATCATTTAGTACCATGGAAAGTTCCTTGGGTCTGTAAAATTTAAACTCCCAGAAACTGCTGAATAAGGTCTTTTAGTTTTACATTCAGGGCAAATAAAATTATGTTTTTTTCCCTGAGTTCTCAGTATTATCTTTCTAACTTGAAAAAATAAAAATAATGGTTTTGAAGACAATCTCAAGTGAACAGAACATTGTTAAGTATGCTACATAGACTTCCGTGCCTCTAAAGCCTCTGAGAGTGACTATCAGATGGTGCATTATTATGACTTTTCTCATTGCTGGTAATGTTCACTTTGATCACTTGATTAAGATGTTAGATGCCAGGATTCTCGATAGCAAAGCTATTCTTTCATCCTTTGTAGTTACTGTAATTTTGTGGGGAGGTAATTTGAAATTATGTAAATAATTAAAAATATTAATATGTATGTGCACAAACATGTCTTCACTATACTTTTGAGTATTTCCTTGTTTCTGGGGCAATAGGATGCTTTTGTTTGAACTTAAGCACTAAACTCCGTCTTTTCTTCAAAGCATCATGGCTCGTACTATAACATATAACTTCATTTATGGATGTTTTTCAGTAATTGTATTCAGGTAAATATATGTGTATGTATAGAGAGAAACAGTCCTCACATTTGTGACAAATTTGTCACTCTGCTGCTTTCACTCTCTTTGCAGTTGCCTTCCTCATCCTGTTCTCTGAGCCCCAAAACTGGGACACAGTGCCTTTCTGAATCCTTCTCAATCTGGGACTCCAATCCCCTATGTTAGAATGCACCAGGATAAAATTATGACAGTATACAGAAAAATCACCTCTCACCTAAAATGCAGAGTGTATTGTTAAACCTGAAAGGGTGTTCTAGACATATCTATGTCTCTTTACCCTCCTAACTGTTCAGGTTCTCAGGTTCTGAGAAGCATCAAACCCACAGTACAACGATGGTGGTCTTTTCACATTCTGCAATTCTGCTCTGCCAAGCTGAATGAACCTTGCCTTCTTGTGTTCTTTGCAGATGGCTGACCTTGTAAATCATTATTCAGGAAGGGGCTGCAAAACCAGAATTACCAGATATGAAAAAAAAATATGAACATGAATCTTCATAGTTATTTTTAATCTACAGAAGCTTCTTAATTTCTCTCATTCAGGGGCTTAGTACAGACTGTGAGGATGTTATGTTAGGAAAGACAATGGAAATGGTCATGTCTAAATGCATCATTCAGAACTGAAATATTTAATGTCTAAAGGTCATTTTTCTTTATATACTTGAGGGGAAGGACAGGATAATTGAAGCATCAAAGAGTGGAGCTTTGGAAATTATCTTCATATTCTAGACTCAGAGACTTATTTGAGTTTCTAGAAGTCACTGAGTTTTTAAAATAAAATTATATTTTGATTCATTAAAATGTTGAGTTCATCATAAGAATCACTAGCCCATGCCCAAAGGACTTGAGAAGGGAGAGAAAATCATTATTTGGACTCTAAATTAAGATAAGCTATTTTTAAATACATGCTGTGTGTGAGAACAGCCCAGGAAATGCAACATATTTTTAAAAGTCATGACAGGGGTCATTTTTTTATTTTTGCATTTCTAATACATAGTATGACTGACACATTATAGTCATTCAATTGATTTTGGTTAAACTAATGACCATAACAGGTAAAACATCACCATTGTGTATCTTTGGTATATTATAAATGGGCCAGATTCATCAATATACCATATATAATATATATGTATGAATATATTTGTATATACACACACATGCACATATATATGTATATCTCACAGTGAATATGTGGATGAAGTGCCTAAGTCATGTAATTCAGTGACATAAATAACAATGAGCAATGATCTTTCTCTAGCAGCAGTAGATAATGTTAACTAAAAACTCTATTATGGGCACTAATCACAGACTCTCTCTCTCTCTTTCTCTGTGTGTGTGTGTGTGTGTGTGTGTGTGTGTGTGTGTAACAACAACAGCTACCAAGCACACATCCTTCCAGAGGAAGACCAGTAATGGCAAAGGGTATTGCAATGGGAATACCTTGTATGAGTCACAATGGTGAGAAAGAAATGTATCACAACATTACTTCAGCCAAAGGTTCAACTTATACACATACACAGCAAAGATCATCCTTAGATATATGGAGCTAGAGTATAATATTAAACTAGTCATTTTACTATATAAATACTCATAAAGAAATAGTGATATTTCAAATGAGATAAAGTTAGAAATAAAATCACCCTTAGCCTAATACTTGATGCTTTCTCATGCCCTAATTCCCAGATCTTCTAGTCCTAGTTGCCAGAGATACCAGAAGATATGTTCCAACCTCCTTCAATATGATGGAATAGGATTTCTAATGATGAGGCTGTATGTAAGTGTGCTATTTTCACATGACTTCTGTTTTTTTTTTTTAATAATCCTGGTTATCAGAAGGTGCTACATAAGAATGAACTACTATAAAAATAAATTCTACTGTGTCAATGGGTCTGATTTTAAATAATCTCAATCTGGCATGCTATAGCTTAGCTAATATGTTAAAAAGAGAAATCTGAAAATTTCTTCATCCTGATTTAAACTTGCATTGGTAGAAGGTAAATATATTTTCTCACCTAGGAAATAAGCAGGTAAATATAAATATAATAGCAATATAATTGAGCTTCCTTCTAATGAATGTAAATAAAATTGTAAAAAAAAAATTAAGGTCTGCTTAATTTTTTTCACCTGAGAGTATTAGCTTGACTAATTATATTAAGTAATTATTCTTAGCTAAACATTTCATTCATTCATTTGTTCAACTATGATTTATTATACCATTCTTTGAAATTTTCCTACCTAGTTTCTTCCCAACCTCTAGTATATACTGTTTGGAAACAATGGAAAGAGTGAGGAAGTGATATATGTTAGAGACCATGGTTTTTCGTTAAAACATTTCCTTATTTAAGAATGAATAGTTCTGAAAAAAGAAATAGTAGCTTTATTACAATCGATCGCCTGAGCTGTCTTGGGTCTGGGCCCATTGCTCTCTGGGGAAAGAATTTTGGCCTGTGGCTCTGCTGAGTTACCAGAAACTGTGATTATGGATGTGAGGCTGTCATTCTGTCCTAGGAGCTGACTATAGAGCCAAGATTAACTTGTGCCAGAATAAGAAATATAATTCAAGAACCTTAAAGGGACTTTGCAGAGTTACCTAGAAATAAAATAATAATAATAATAATAATAATAATAATAATAATAATAATAATAATGTTAGTAAGCATCTTTTTAGGTTCAGCAGATCTTCCAATTTGCCTTTTTATGTCAAATCTCCTCTCTCTGATTTATATAAAATGATTTTAAGAAATAAGCCAGATAAGAACAGAAAAAGAAAACAAGATAGATTAATGCCCAAGTTCATATTCCATGAAAAAATTACAAATGCAAAGAAAACTGAAAAGAGTCTAGTTAAAAATTTTACCTAAATAACATCATTTTAAGTAAAATCCCTCTACTTCTGTGTTATGAAGCTGGGACTGTTCTTCTGGAGGGCACAGGAGATAGGATGATAGTGGTTTATTCCTGATAGAATTCTGAGGTCTCTAAGTCACAGGCATGAATTTTTTCATTCTGCTACTAACTAATAAAGTCTGAGTGTTAAAATTTTGGTTCATTCCTGTGAGTAATCAAAATTGATGATGAAATTCCTTATGGGGAACACGGTAGGATTCATCACAGGAAATTTGATAGAATCATCTAAGGCTTCCAAAGACCATGCTCATGTAAATGGTATACATTTTTAGCTCTTGGAAGATCACATGGGTTTTTTTTTGTTGTTGTTGATATTTGTGATTTGAGTATGTTTCAATCATATCAATAAATCCACTACAGTGTTCAGATAAAAAACAAACACCTTACAATGTTTTATAGAAACTTTGTTTTAGTTGTAACAATCTATTGCCAAAAACTTCTAATTTTTCTTAGAATGTAAGTTTCTGTTTGCATTGGTCTCTTCTTTATGATGCAAATATTCTCATTAATTGTTCACTTTTATCATTGTTCCCACTGTCAATTTTTAATTTATCACTGGTTATATTGTTTGACCTTTGAACATTCTTTTATTCATTGCCCAGGTTATTTTCATTCTAATTTTTTAGAGATCTGGTTTTATTACCTGTAGATCATTGTAATAGGATCGACGTTTTATCCACTTTCAAAATAGGCATATTTATTTCACAGATTAAAAATGATCTCATAATGAGTGAGTCTTATATAGTTCTCACTCAATACAATGATCAAAGCTACATTTAATTAAGGAAAGCTAGGATTTTTAAACAATCTATGTACTATATAAACTATTTTCAAAATGAATGATTATTACATCCTTGCAGTTGTAACTAAAATTAAGAAAAAAAAAGTTGTAATAGGAAATAATAGCTTTGACCCATTCAATAATATCTTCAGGGGTTTAAAAATGGATATTAAAGAAAATGACATTAAATGCTTATGCCTTTTCATGGATTAGACATATTTATCAACAATCCCAAATAAAATATTCAATTTTAGATGTTTGTAGATTGTTTGACAAAGAAGCAGTCACTTTTACAAATACTAAAATATTTTATATTGCATTAATTTTACATGTTATATAATTTAGTATTGAAATGTTTTAAAGTCTGAGAATGTGAACAAGAATGCTTTTTAAATCTTCTAAAGCTATCTGTTTTACCTCTGCAGGAACAGTTGGTATTTTTTCAGGAAATCTAAAGGACACATACTTTTCTGGATTTCTTCCAAAGCAGTACATTCAATGACCTTGATTGTGCACAGAATTTCAATTTAAAAACCCTAAGCTTAAAGTGAATTCATATTTGAAATTTTTTTGTGGAATTTCTTTTTAGGCAAGAAGATCCATAGTAATACAGAATAAAGAGTGTAAAATTACACTTATGAGGATAACTGAAACACAATAAAATAAAAAAATTGGTCATAATCACTCAAAGAATGGCACATAACTAATATTAGATTCATAATTATATATAATTATCTTAAGATTCCTTCTAACTTAACATTCAACAATAATTTCCATTAATATTTAATTGTGTAAATATGCAAAGAGATTTTGGATTGACATTTTTAATCTTTGTGCTAGTAGAGCTATTGTGATAAGGAAAATCATCTCAATTGATAAGAAGAGATTATCAAAGAATCCTTTTCTTATTTCAGTTTTCTTACTTGGTTTATGTACTAAAATATACCCTTCACAGAGCACTTTCCTTTCCCACATTGATTACTCATACTTTCCCAGTAATCCAAATCAAGTTTTAAAAATATATTGAATGGAACCTCTCCATGATTATTGACCCCCCCCCCAAAAAAATCAAGAGAAATGAGTATTGGTTTGGGCTGTCTTAAAATACTTCTGCCTCTTTAAATTGCAGTGATAAATATACATAGAATGTAAACCATGGGAACAAGTAACCTGGTCTTACCAATGGTGCAACCAACAGTCTCAGGAAAATTTTCAATTCATCTGCTGAGAAGAGTGCATCTGGTTATAAGGTCTGCTATTGGTAAATGAATGGTAAAAGAATGTGACTTTATAAAAGACTTTCATTATAATAAAAGGATTAACAATTACCTATGAGACATTTAAACTTGCCAAATGAAAAAAAAAATTGCTAAGCAATGAGCCTCTTTTCATACTGTGAGATTTAAAAGGAATTACAAGTACTTGCCCTTGAAATGCTCACAACCTTTCTATTATGGTAAACTAAAATTCATTGACTCTGTGCAATAACAACAGTTCAATTTTACTGGATGCTTTACAATCTTTAATTATAATAGCCCTAAGTTGTTGAATCTTCTCATTCCTGGCTACATCTATTGAACTACATCATACATCATACATGCAAAAGCTCACACTGATTATAGAAGCTTGAGCTTCAGTATAGCATCTAAGATTTCATGTGCCCATGCTACATTGCTTTAATGTTTTGAGAAGAGACATTAATACACAATAAAAAGAGCATAAAAAGTTTCATGTGATCCATGAAACTTGATTTAGATATTATAAAAAGAGTTTCCATTTGGAGAGTATTTACAATACAGGAAAAATTGTGAGAAAATCCACAATTGTCAAAGGTCATAGCAGAATTGGGGGCAGAAAGAAGTAGGGTAAATTGGGTTAAAAAGTTAATGATTTACAAGGCAGTAACACATTATAAATTTTACATTCTAAGAGATACGGAGACATCAACTATTTGAGAGACTTATGTAAATTATCTTAAACATTTCTTAATAAGTCCTGCACTCAACAAACTTGAGTAGTTTAAAATAAATTAATGCAATACATTCTGTACAGAAACAATAAAGTTTAAATAAGCAAATCTAAACCAGAGAAGATACAGCAAGGCTTTCTGAAGAGGAATGTATGGGTTTTGTCTTGAAGGATAAAAATACTGTTTTGTAAAAACTTATCTGGTCGTAAGGTGTAGAATGAATCAAATAGAAGAAGAACCTAATGTTTTGTAGAAAAGATAAGATACATTATAGTAAGAGAAATAATATGTGGTAGAGGAGTGATCTGAGGCCAACTTATTTTTAGCATGATGAAATTTTTGGTCATGTAAAGTTACCACCTCAAGAAACATCATTAATATACTTATGTCTGATGACTTTGTGGCAATGAATTTATTTATGCTAGTCATGATTAATAAGATCAGGGTTGTGGTGTTACATATTTTATTCCAAGAACTTGAAATAGCAGCCAGTCAGATATCTTATAAACTTTCCACAGAATTATAAACAATGTAACTATCTCACTAAAATTCAAGACTGCAATGATCAACATTGAAAAAAAAAGAACAAACTTCAGAAACTTCAATTTAATTAAGAGTGGGCCAAGAGCATCATCATATATAATTATGGAATAATGGCAGAAAGAATCTATCTGGAACTTTATCAGTATAAGATGGTTCCTTAGCATTATAAGTATTGCTAAATATTGAATCATATTTACAAATAGTTTCATTTTTCCATGTTTTGTAGTCTGTTGGTATAGTTTATGTAAATCAATGTCTTTTATGACTCTGCCTAATTGACAATGGTAATAAAAAATATGTGTACCATACTTCAAACAACTTTAGAATTAGGGTATAGATAAATAGTCACAATTTGCTTAGCAAATAACATATTGGCATTATCCAACTTAATTTTCACTTCTTATGAACTGTCAATTTTTATAGACCAATATTACAAATGAGTAATAGTTAATAAGTGTCTCCGCTAGATTAAAATGTTAGTATGAGGCCCGGGGTTGTGGTGCAAGCCTGTAATCCCAGTGGCTCGGGGAGACTGAGATAGGAGAATCTTGAGTTCAAAGAAACCTTGGAAACCTCAAGAAACTAAGCAATTCATTGAGACCCTCTTAAATACGAAATAGGGCTCAGGATGTGGCTCAGTGGCCAAGTGCCCCTGAGTTCGTCTTTGGTTCAAAAAAAAAAAAAAAAAAAAGTTTGGTGGGATTACGAAGTACTATGTATTATCTGCTATTTATACTTACTCCTAGGTATACAATATCTTTTACTTATTTTGATACTTGATGGCTCTCACTCCTCAAATAAACATTTTAATACTTGCAAAACAGAGAAATGTAGATAGTGAAAACATACAAACATTGCCAATTTGATTAAATCTCAAGCAACTTGAGTTCCTAGGATTCCTTTGTTTAATCATTGAAATGTAAATTTTAAATTATAAACTAGTTCAAAATATAAAGAAGATGATCACCTTCCTTCAACTCCAGTCCAGTTTAGAACACTGAATGCCACTTATGATTCTCAGCCAAAGGAAAAATCCTTTGGCCTGGACTGTAATAGAGTTTTCTGTTTTCTCTTCCCCCTTTCTTTCTTTCTTGAAATCACAGGAGGAAAGAGGATAGAATGAGATTCTATGGTATATCATTTTTTTTGTCCTACATAGTCAATCACCTGTAATCAAGTTTGGCTTCATTATTTCTTCTTATGAGTACTCTGTGTACATGCTCTTTTAAGAATCATGCCAAGACAGGCAGAGTGTACTTGGTAAAAATAATATTTTCCTTTTGGTTAAACTTAGTGGACTAAAACCTGCAATTTATTTCTGAAAATTCTACACCTTAAGAATGTTAATTAAGATGACCCTATAAAATTCAAAGAAATCCCAAGTTTCTCTCTGGAATTTCTCTTCCCTTTGTTTCTTATTCTTTCCAAAATTTTTATTGCTTACTAAAATTTTGTCAATTATTTACAATATTTACTATTCATTCACTTAAACAAGTAATAAGCACCTGTGTGTGTGTGTGTGTGTGTGTGTGTGTGTGTGTGTGTGTGTGACCCAACATTAGGCACTGGAGATCAATATCAAAACAAAAAACCTCATTAAATCCAAATCAGGGGAATTCACTGTCCCAAGAACCCAGGACATATTTATTTTGTGGTTGAACAGTCTAGTTAGAGAGTGGGGAAAATAAACTGAAATTACATGACATATTCTCATCAATCTTTCCCCCACTAATCAGGATAGCTTCAGCTAATGGGTAAGATTCCCAGGGAAATAGTGTAGTGTTAGAGTGGAGTTGGTAGATGACTGTCGAGCAAAATCAGCATTATCATCATAAAATAGAAAGTTTTCTGCTATGATTAGTATCACTTTCCCAGGAGATACGATTTGATTCATACTTATCTAAATATAAGTAATAACCCATCAAGGAAGTCTCTTGTCAATAGTCCCTGATGAAGAGAGTCCTTTGATCTAGTATGTTTTGGGCAGAGCTTTTAAGAGACCACAATTATCCTGAACTTTCTAGCAGTGCTCAGAGAAATTAAGCTACTTTTAAACTTTGTTCTAAAGGTATTGCTTTAAATAGGTTTTTGGCCAGCTACCAAAGAATAATGTTCATTGATTCTGTTTCCTGACTCATAATAAAGAGGTTCTAGCATCATCTGTCTGATTAGAATGCTTATGTGTACTGGCATAACCAGTAGACATTTTCTACAGCCTGGAACAAACTCTGAACCTAGTCAATATAAAATGGTATGTTTTTCCTTCTCACAAATTTTGAGTAAAATCTGGCTATCTTAAAGTAAAATAGCAATGCTAGCTTGAGAGGAGAAATTAATTTGTAGAATGGCTAATTGGTGAGTTAAGTGGAGGGTGTTTGGCATTTTATAGCTTGGATGATGTGGGGGTGGCCAGCATGAAGGGATTTAAAAGATTCCATGCAGGGTCTTAATTCTTGACAGGAGTACTAGTATTTTCATTAGCTCTACCCTGGCAGTCACTCCCAAAGTCATCAGGAAGGGTATTTCTGAAACTGGAGATTTCATACAAAAATTGTGGTTCAAAGAGAAAATATGTTGTGAAATATTAAAGCAATTGCTGGTTGTCACACCAAAGGTGGAGGTAGCAGCCACAATGAACTTTCTCCCCTAGTCCCGATGTTATGCTTCTTCTAATATCAATAATGTGCATTTAATAATCATCTGCCATATTCTAGATATTATAAAGTGTTCTTGAATTATACATTACTTCATTTAATATTCCCTACAAATATTTCAGGTAGATGTTAAAAATTGCTTTTTTATCAATTGTGGAAAAAAAGCCTTAGGTAAAGTAGCTAGCTGCATTCAACCACCTAGAAAGTGAAGTAAGTAAAAGAAATAGGATTCAAACTCAGTTATATCTGCATCCAAAGTCCATAAATCCATTTTCCCCCCCAATTCTTACACTGCTTCAGATTTGCACAGCAGAGCAGAGAAGAATGTTAACTATTAAAATTATTCGTTTCTATTTTAATTGAGATAATAGAAGTACAAATATCTAGTTTTTTTCTTTTCTCTAAAGAACAGTTTATCCCATACTGAGCCCAGATGGCTATGCTATGTTATAGCTAAAAGTTAACAGTGTTCATGAAACAAAACTGGTGCACAAAACACATTGTTTGACAATTTGATTGATAAAAGAGAAGCTTTCTTAAACATATACCAGTATTTTTTCCTTGTCTTTTAAGAATGAAACAGAGGTAGAGGAAGGAACTTGCTTCTCTCTGGAGGAAAATCTGAGCCCAGGAGTTACTGATTTCTTTAGATTATTAAAAATTAAATCTTTGCCAACAAGAAAGCACTATATCATAGCAACCACATGTGGTTTTATAATGACCTACAGACACAAGCAGAGAACATCTCTCTAAAACTGTTACAACTGTGATAGTGACTGATTAAACATCTTTTTAGATGATGACCTGAAAAAAGTGCCCTCTACCTTTACTTATCACTTTAACTGGTTTTTATTGTAACAGTTCCCTGAGCCAGATCCCAGGAGTCCCAGAATGTTTGGGGAATTTGAACAAAAGCATGGCAGCCAGAACACCACTCCCAGCCCGCTCTCCTTCTGGTGGAGGTTGGTCAGGCACATCTACCTATGTTTCATGTTCCTCGGTTGTCAAAGCACCCTTGCAGAGTGGATATAGGAATTAAGTAAACCAATACAAAAAGTATTAGACTTACGAGCTTTCATATAAAGGCTTTTTAGTGCCTACATCTCAACATAATTTACAAGAGCTTAGTTAATGATATCTATTAGACTTGAATGCTCTTGTTCAATCCTCCTCCTCCTCCTCCTCCTTCTCCTCCTCCTCCTTCTTCTCCTCCTCCTTCTCCTCCTTCTCCTTCTCCTCCTTCTTTTCCTCCTCCTCTTCCTCCTCCTCCTCCTCTTCCTCCTCCTCCTCCTCCTCTTTCTTCGTTTTTTTTTTTCTTGAAGGAGAGTTAAATGCTTTTCACTAAGATGATAAATACTAAATAAGGTTATTAATATGAAACATGGCACATTGATACTAAATTATGATTTCTTCTCTGGAAATTGGTGAATTAAGTATTTCAGCTAGTTCTATTTTCTTCTTTTGTGTGGTTCTTCTTCAACCTGATTTTACTTGAATAACCACAAGAAATCCCATGCTAAGCGGTGACTCAGATGCACTTTGCAATTAATAGCTATATTAACTGACTTTTAATGCTATTTACTTCCCAGTTGCTCTCCACATGTCCCTGAAGTTTAATAAAGCTGAAAACATTTTATTTTATTGTCTCAAACTATTGATTATCTGCTTAATGTAATGTTGAGAACTCTGTGATATATTGCTTTTGCCACACTGATTAAATGAATTATCTTAAAGAAATGAGAGTTCTGCTTTAAAAGAAAGAACCCTAATGCAGAATAAAATTGTTTCTTTCCAACCTTACTTTTGGCTCCATTGTAAAGCATGCAAACTTATTTTCAATGTTGCCAAGAAGATAAATTTGATTGTTTCACAACTGATTTAGATATTCCTAGGGGCATGACATGACAATTTAGATTTCTATTTCCTTCTTTTATTGCCAACATGAGCCTATTTAATGAAATAACTAACAGATTCACTGACTTCAGAGAAAAAAAAGAAACATAACAAAACATTTTTTAATTTTGAATTTATTAAAACAATATGAAATACAAAATGGAAGTACAGAATAAAAGTAAGACAAAGCTATGACACTATTAAAATCATTTCTAAGAGCTGTCTAATGATACTAGAGACTAATAAATGAACAGATAAAGTTGAAGTACTTAATATAAAGATGATGTATATGAGTCTATTCATTTTCAGTATGTGGTGTTTAGACATGGAATTTGTTAATAGATTTGATTTGCATGCAAGGAGGTACTAATACTACAAAAACACATATCTCCATTTTCTTCCACTAAACAGTCTCTACCATGGTCATTGTTTTTCTCCTCAATTCCTTCTCTGTACTCATCTTCTGTAGATAAGTGCTCATACTTTAATTCAGGATCTATATATGTCATACAAATGGGATGTTCCTATTTTAAAATATACTCACAGGGATGACTACACTAATTGTTCAAGGAAAGAGCATTTGAACTAAGCTATTTCATTAAGTTTTCATCTCTAGAGCTGGGGAAGAACTTGCTTATCTCTAGAAGGAAATCTGAGCCCAGGAGTTTCAAGGTTGCTTATTCTAGCCTTCTTGGAAAAGCCAATCTATAGTTGGAGACTACAAGAACAAAATGCAAAGATCACAGATACTATGGGCACAGCAAAAGTCTGCAGAATTTTTAATTCTTGACCATTTCTACCCAATCAATAATTTTGGAGTTTATATAACTCAAAAAATTCTTTGTGCATAAGCCAGTTCAAATAAAGGTTTTATAAGTTTCAACACAATATTATGTGTTTTGTTTCCAAGTGGACAAAATTAGACTGAGTAGCACAGCAGCAGAAATCTGTTCTCCCATTATTTCACTTAAAAGCAATTTTTGAAAATATTGTGAGCTGTGTTTTTATTGTGAATCTTACTAAAGGAAAGTATTTCTGCTGAATCACTTTCAAACAAGGCTTCAGAGGTGTATTTTATTTACTTATCTTTTCTATTATGGAGAATGAACAGAGGCAGTGTCATCGTGGAAACGTGAATTGGAAACAAAACAAAACAATAAACAACATAGAGAGGATCCGTATGTGGTTTCCCATCAGGCCTCCCGATGATGAGATGACCATTTACATGATTTGACTTAAATTTATATACTCAAGAGATATGTTAGTTAAAAAAGTGAGAATTGCTGAATATGTCTAGAAAATACTGCACAGATTCTTTTATTTATGCAAGTGGAATTGCAAGTTCTTCCTCCTTTTTTGTCTTCATTAAAAGCATCATCTGAATTGGTGGTCTTAGAGTTGCATGGTTATATCCCTTAGGATGAGCAATATATTTATGGTTGCATTTCGTTTTATTAAGTAAAATAGAAGTTAAGATATTCAATTTAAAATGAATGGCTTCCCCAGTTAGTCTGTGTGGTAAATACCCTGGTCTCCTATGTAGAAATTCACCGAGAGGAAAGAATAGAGTTCCAGGATGGTAAAAACTGATAGTGGTTTCCTGATTTATTAATTTAGTTTGAAAAAAATGCAATATGCTCCTTTATACTTTCAACTCTACTTATAAGTTTCATTACCAGTATTAAAAAACTTAAAATAAAAAATAAACATTAAAGGTTTAAAACAAAAATCCATGTATAGAAAACCCAGGTTAATATCAACAACAAGAGCACAAAGCAATCAACAATGACACAATTGGCACTTTTACAACTTGTAAGGGCCAGTCTTCAGTCACATTATAAAGGAAAATCAAACAGTGACAAATGATCAACTACATCAGCAAAAAAATTTTAAAATGGTATGTTTAAAAAAAATCTGAAATAAAAAGTTACAAACTTATAGCAAAATATGAGTTTTCCTCTAACAATAATAGTAATTCTCATATCTAATATGAGTATATAATCATAATGACTATCAAGATATCTTGAAAATATTGCTTGTATGACTTTAAGGTCTTTTCAAAAATTCATATTTGTTTTATAACATATATGAGTATAATAGTACATGTGTAAAATTTGCAAATATATACATGTTATGTGCCGCAGTCCGGCTGCAGCAAAATAAGCGGGGGGTGACGAACAACTTGTGTAGATTGATACAGCAGGAATGGGAGCCCTTTATTGGTCAGTGATATTTATACATTCCACACAGCTTATCTTAATTAGCATAAACTAGATAGAGCAGTCAACCAATAAGAAATCTCCACACTTGATGGCTTGCTGGAGTTACTTCACAAACCACTCCCTCTGGCATTTTGCCAGGTGCCATCCAGACTTGTTTACAGACTCTAACATTTCTCTGGCAAAATGCCAGGTGCCATCTTGACTTGTTTACAGACTCTAACAATTATGGTAGGGAAGATTGAATGTATTTTCAAGTATCTGTATTAGAAGACATAAATTGGTGGATCAGGGACAACAGGATAAAAATGTGTCATTTAATAAATTCTTTGAAATTTGGACTAAACTTCTGGACATGGAAATAGGATAAAGAAAAATCTCATGGGAAATTAATAGCATGAAGTTGATACAAGCACATTCAAGAAGAAGTTGTTCATTTTACATGAGCATAGACTAAGCATGGGGGGTGGGGAGTGTAAAAGGCCTTTGAAAAAGAAAGCTATTCTAGTTTCTTTAAGACATTGACTTTCAAATAAGTATCCTATGCTTGATTCTTGCATATCAAGAATCTTATTAAAGATTTTGAATACTTATCTAACATAATTGAAATTAATATAACAGCTATATATAGTATGAATTAGAAGACAAGGAGATTCAAGTAAGGGATTATGTTTTAATGGAGCCTTAGTTTATTTTTGTGGGAATACTTTTTTAAGAGCCTAAAATATGGGTACTAAATTTTTCATATACACTCAGTATTTAAATTCTTCTATATCTTTTTCAGTTTACAAAAGTAAAATACATTTTTCCAAAAGAAAAACAGTAAATCTTGAGTTTATATTGGCATTTAAAAATCATATTAAATATTAATTTTTTTAGAGAGAGAGAGAGAGAGAGAATTTTTTAATATTTATTTTTTAGTTTTTGGTGGACACAACATCTTTGTTTGTATGTGGTGCTGAGGACAGAACCCAGGCCACATGCATGCCAGGTGAGTGTGCTACCACTTGAGCCACATCCCCAGCCCAAAATAAACATTACATTTTATAAGATTTATTTTACAATTTCTTTGGTATGTTAGGTCACTCCTATGGGTGAAATTTTGGTCTTTAGTGATATTAGAAATGTGTATTTTCTTTTTATACACATATATATAGCCTCAAAGTAGCAATGAAAGTATTACTGCAATAATGATACCAATATTAGAATTATTTTAAAAATGTGACTACTAATTGGAATTAAATATTTTATGCCTTCAGGACATATTCTTTCAGATATATCTCTTTATGCCTTTGTAGCCAAAATATCATTTATGTTCTTTTGAAATATTCTTTGTGGGGTAAATACTTATAACTATCTGTGTTTTACTTGTTTCAGTTAGTTTTCCAACTCTAAATTTGTTTTTTACTTTCATATTAGATTTAGTTTTCAAATAAATGTCAAAACATACAAGACACAAACAACCAAGATATAATCAGGGAGAGCTTTATCAGTATGGGTCATAAAATCATGAACCATAGAAAATTTTTATAGCATTAACAATATTATATATAGATTAAATCAACATGAGTATATCTTACCAGATATGTTAAAGACAATTTTACTTAGTGAAACAGTACATATGTACCACAACAAAATACCAATAAATGATTTATTATGTATATTTGCATACATGTTTAGACTTTATGGCCATACTTTTATATGGTTCATATTTTATGGCTTTTCACTGGTTCTCTATTTTAGTTTCTCCTAATCCTCCTCCTTCTCTTACCTGATGTCACTCTACTCTGCAAAATTCTCCAACTGCATCTCATCTCTCATAATGTAAATTAAAATCTTTCCCATGTTCTGTTAGTTCCTATGTTAATAGCCTTTCCCAAGTCCTCTCATAGAATTTGCCTCTGATTCCTCTTTCCCTACCTTAGTCTCTGTCCACACTGGTCTTGCGTCTCACTGTCAAAAGCACATCCCAGTCTCAGTGGACAGAACCAGGTCTTGCAATTAGGGAAGTTACCCTTTATCACCTATTGTTATTGCAGATACTGTCAATGATTTGATTCATTTTATTATTTTCTTTAGTTATCCTATTTGTCTGCTTTACTATTGGAAGAACCAGGGAGATTTGATACTTACTAGAATTATATTTCTAGAAGAGAATTTGTTCATTTGATTTTTTGAATAGGGATTCAACGACTATTAACTAAATTGTAACAGGTGAATTTATAAAATTAAAAAAAATGTCAAATAGTGCTACAGAAGACTGAAACCTCATAGTCTAATAAACTTGTTGAATCATTGCTCAAGGTTTTAGGTAAGGCCTTCTTTCAGGAAACAGGAGTCACAGATCCAGGAAACAACCACAGGAGAGTTCAGAGAGACAATAAAGGCCCAAGTTAATGTGGTTTACATATTTCTGAAAATTTAAGAGAAACTGCCTTTCTGCAGAGAAGAGATCAGTAGTAATACATATCTCAGGAGGTAGAGAAAGGTGAGAAAAATAGTTGATTTTGGAGTAGTCATTTAAATAGTAATGTGAGTGGAGTCAGAAGGCAGTGTGTTGTTGTTCAGTATATTACTGAATAACATCAAACACTGACATGCATGCATGTCTGTTTCACAAATCTGTGTACATTGCATTCATTATTTAATGTACAAAGGAAAGTCATAAGATGAAAATATAGACTGTCTCATATAAATGGTATTTTCATTGAAGTTTTATTCTGAGGTTGAATTGAATTGTAAACCATGTCTTAACACATTAAATTCAAACCTTAACTAGGTGTGACTTGTATAAACTGAGAAAATTCAGAAATCATTTTTAAGTAGGGATCATAGCATTAATTCAGACAAGTGGGTCATAATGGTGAGATTAAGTTCAGGACTATTGTTGGTTCAGGTGTATTTCACCTATAACTTCATTCTTTGTGGGCCAGATGTTACCTGGGAATGGAATATTTTTCTCATGGTGACATATAGCTTCTACATAGAAAAATTAGACGCCTTTTGAGATCATTGTTCTGAATGAATATTATTATCTCTGCTAATATCCTATTGGGCATAAAAAGTCATAGGTCAAAGCTTAACATCAACAGGAAAGGAAAACAGCCTGTTGAAGAAAGAGCAGTATTATCTATCCATCTATCTGATGAATAATTTGAACTCTTAGCAATACAATATTGATACAATTTGAATTTTTTTTTTTTTTGGTATAGGGGATTTGAACCTAGGGGTGTTATAGACCTTTAGCCCTCTTATTTTTTTAACTTTTTTTTTTTTTTTTTTTTTTTTTAGATTTTGAGACAGGTTCTCACCAAGTTGCTTAGGTCCTTCTTAAATGTCTGAGGCTGGCTTTGAACTTGTGATCCTCCTGACTTTGCCTCCTGAGCAGCTGGTATTACAAGTGTGAAACACCTTGTCCAGCACAATTTGTATGTTTTTGATCATTAAGGGTAAACAATAATTTTTAAATCATCATTTGTGAACTATATTAACAAGTATGTGTGTTCAGGTCTATATAGTATACACAATATTATTTAGGGTTTTTGCATTTGATATAATGTTTATCAGATAATTCCTCATCAATATGTTATGTAAGTGTTCATTTACATTTTTCTGGTTTTATAATTATAATTGTTACTGCTGTATAATATATGTTTCAACATTTAATTAACCTGAATATTTTTGGTATATGATATGAAGTAGAAGCCTATTGCAAATTTTAAAAATTTATATTTTATTTATTTTTATTGGTTCTTTTTAGTTATATGTGAGAGTAGAATTCATTTGATATAAATATACAAGGATGGAATATATCTTATTCCAATTAAGATCCCATTCCTATGGATGGACACCAATGGTGGGACTGACTATGGTGAATGAAAATTACTTTAGATTAATTCCACTGTCTTTCTTTTTCCTATTCCCTCTCCCTCCATTCCTCTTTGTCTAATCTACTGAATATGCATTCTTCCCCTCTTCCCACTTACTGTGGGTTATCTTTCACATATCCCAGAAAATATTCACCTTTGGCTTTTGAGGACTGACTTATTTCACTTAGTATAATAGTCTTCTGGTCTATCCATTTACTTGCAAATGTCATAGTAATTTTCTTTATAGCTGAGTAATACTCCATTTGTATATATCCCACATTTTCTTTATCCATACATCTGTTGAAGGGCACCAAATTTGATTCCATAGCTTAGCTATTGTGAATTGAGTTGCTATAAACATTGATGTGGCTGTGTCACTGTATTATATCCTTTAAATCCTTTGGGATTATACTGAGGAGTAGGGTAACTGGGTAAAATGGTGCTTCCATTCTTGGTTTTTTGAGGAATCTCCATAGTGCTTTCCAGAATGGTTGCACCAATTTTCAATTCCAATATTGTCAATATTCTAGCTGATGTCATCAATGTGTAAAATTTTATGTATAATTTGATTTCTGTTTTTAACTCAGAAATTATTTACATTGTAGCCACAGTCCATGTATATACTTAATTTTATAATTTATAATTCATTGTTAGAATTATATTTAAATTATATTTATTGAGGTTCCTTAATGTAGTTATTTTGAAATCTTTGTCAGGCAGTTAATTTATCTCTATTTTCTTTAAGGTTAGTTGGTGGCATTTTATTGTCTTCCTATGGTAATATCATCTTTTCCTGATTATTCTTAATCTTTCAGGCTATCTTAGTGTTTGCACATTTGAAGAAGTAGGTATTATTACAGTCTTTGCATGTCAGATTTATCTGGGAAAAGTGTTTGATAATCAAATCTAAGGTTTAAAAAAAGCATAAAAAGTAATGTAAACAGCTCTAGTAAATATAGTTGGGTAAAATATGATCCATATGTTACTAGTTAATAACTTTTGAATAATACTTTCCATTGTGAGTGTTTTTATCAGCTTCTCTTTGACTTTCAGAAAATTCCTATTTGATATAGTTGTTAACACACCAATTCTTTGTACAAGCATTTTGCAAAACAAAACGTTCGATGTTAAAAGAGGAACTCACAATCTATATAATTGGACACACACGTGTGTACTTATGGTATGAATATATGTATGTATTAATGCCACGTGTGTATGTGTATATATACATATGCTATAGCTACAATTAGAAATAACATAAAACTACATGTGGTAGCTTTGTCATATAATATTTATGGCTAGTCATTTCTCAAATGCTCAGTTTATGTGTGTGTGTGTGTGTGTGTGTGTGTATGTCTATATATGAAATCACTTTCTACCAATTAATAACTTTAAGAAGTAGAATGCATTAAACCAGAAAATAATAAATTGTGTTTGTGAGATGTTTATATACCTATGCTAGTCCTTCTTTTAAGTATTATACATGAGATAGTCAATGTGACTCTTTTGAAATTCCCATGAAGGATGTAGTACTGAATCTGGAGTTTGAGATGAAATTAGATTCTCCATTTCTGCTAGCAGGTGTCTCTGTAAGTGGCAGGCCATTGCAACCTTCTCCAGATGAGAAAGCCTGTTTCAGTGTTAGCACCCAAGCACATCAGGGATGTCTGCTGGGCTCAGCTTTGAGGGTCACAGCTGGCAAAGCCAGATTCTTCTCTATTACTATCAAGTGACATGCTTCAGCTCTTAATGGTGAACTATAGCATCTCATAGCTAATTTCTTTCTGGGTTCTTGACTCACAAATTTGAATAATAAAATTCACTGACAATAATGGAAGAGTGAAAGGAACAGAATTTATTTAAGTAAGAATAACAGAGAAAACTCCTTCAAGCTAAGAGGCAACATCATCGCAGGTCATCACCTAAATGTACTAGTCTCAGAGCTTATGGAATTTCTGGGTAGGGAAATTGATCTAAATTCATGATAAACAGGTATTCATAGAGTACTAAGGCTATTGGTCAAAATCTTTGTGAACACTTATTGGAAAATGACCAAGTCCATAGGCTCAGCCTGTGACTTTCTAATTGGCTGTGCCCTTTTAGTCCTTGAATTTGAACTTTCCTATAACCTCCATTTAGGCCTGCCCCAACTCCAATTATTCCCACCATTCTGGGACAAAGGCTTGATTGGAATGCTTGCAATGTTTCTATAAGTTCAATTCATAGAGGAGACTTAAAAAAAGCCCCTTAATTTGCACCCATTAACTATCCTATTTTATTGACTATTATTATGCTCACTTAACAAATGAAAATGAACTAAAGACCAGAAGATATAAAGAGGCATACAAGATGGGTGGAGGAAGAGGGCTATGAAAAAGTATGTCTCAGAAGCCAATACTTTTTAAAAATATATATATATTAGTTATACATGGACACGATATCTTTATTTTGTTTATTCATTTTTATGTGGTGCTGAGGATCAAACCCAGTGCCTCACATGTGCCGCCAAGCAACAACCCCAGCCCAGAATCCCATACTTTTTATTTCTCTCCTTGATTCCAGCTCTTATTTCACCAAACCTTGACTATTAAGGAGATGGCTTTGAGATCACAGTCAGTGCGGAAGAGTGTAAGCGGAAGCCTTCTTTTAGGACACATGCAGTTCACTTAGTGCTTTATGTGTCCCATTGAAGTTAAGAGGAAGAGATGAATCTGGTCAGAAAAGGACATAGGTCCCTGGGTAACTTCCCAGGCAGCAAAGCACAAACAACAGCTGCAGAATTTTTGTTGTAAAACTTACAAGAGGCTATTTTTTTTAAATCAGGACCAAGAGAACCTGGAGTCTACAGCATCTCCAAGAAGGAAAAAATGCCTGACCAATATTTTGATTGGACTAAATGCCTCAGGGACACTGAGTGCTTCACCCAGGATGGGGCTGGAGGGTGAATTTCTTAAATCTACACATTCATATAAAACTCTCAGGGAGCATCCCTTTCCTGGAACACCCCCCTCTTCCTAGTTCTGCTTTCTTTCTATTACTCTAATAAATCCTGTTACTTTGCTCTGACCCTTGTGTCCCTGGATTTTATTCTTCAAATTCATGAGATAAAAATTCACCTGACATCTGTGCTCCAGATTACTCCAGTCTTTTTCACATTTCCATCTCATCTCTTGTCTCTGATCTTTTATTCTTACAATTGTTATCCTCCCATCTTCATTTACCTTTTGTAACCACTTATATTGTTTTATTTTATCCAGGAGAAGCACACGAAGGTCATTCACATCATTTCTCTACATCAGTGTTGTCAGCTGCCAGCTGAAAATTTAGGAGCCAGCTTTCTATAATAATGTCTGATATTTGAGAAAATAAACATATGTAATGAATGATTTACAACATAATGCAGATATGCATTTTAACAAATGATTTTAATAACTTTTAAATAAATCATTAGAGTTTAATTAATTTTTCACTTTTTAAAGAGATGTTATGATGAGTCTATATTTCTAGATAACAAAGTGAGAATTTGCTTTCTTTCATATTTATCACAAAGTTATGCCACCAGTAGAAATAGACTCAGTGTTACTTTTGAAATATTTATTTACTGGTAAAATATATTATAGCATTGGTGAGAACAACCTAGAGCAGTAATCACATGGAGTTCTCTGCTTAATATCTTGTCTCATTTTTATTTATCTTTACATCCATTTTTAAGATCATAGAACCCTTATTATCATTAAGATTGTGTCCTTCACTGAGAAGAAGAGAGCCCACAAAGTGGGAAGACATCTATACTACACATACATCAGATAGAACACTAATTTCTAGGATATATAAAGAACTCAAAAAACTTAACACCAAAAAACAATAACAACAAAAACCCAATCAGTAAATGGACCAAGGAACTGAACAGATACTTCTCAGAAGAAGATATATAATCAATCAACAAATATATGAAAAAATGTTCAACCTTTCTAGTAACTAGAGAAATAAAAATCAAAACTACTCTAAGATTTCATCTCACTCCAGTCATAATGTCAATTATCAATAATACAAGCAATAATAACCGTTGCAAAGGATGTGGGGAAAACGGTTCATTCATGCATTCCTGGTGGCACTGCAAATTGGTATAACCACTATGGAAAGCAGTATGGAGATTGCTTAGAAAAGTTAGAATGGAACCACCATTTGACCCAGCTATTTCACTCCTGGATCTATACCCAAAGGACTTAAAATCAGCATACTAGAGTGACACAGTCACATCAATGTTCATAGCAGCTCAATTCACAATAACTAAACTGTGGGACCAACTACATGCCTTTCAATAGATGAATGGATAAAGAAATTGTGCTATATATACCAAAGTTCAGATGTGGATGTTAGTCATCATTAAAAGAGTAAAATTATGGCATTTTCAGGTAAATAGATGGAGTTGGAGACTATCACACTAAGTGAAGTAAGCCAATCCCCCCTGCCCCCAAAATGCCGAATGTTCTTTCTGATAAGTCGATGCTGATTCATAATGGGGGCAGAGGGTGTGGGGAGAATGGAGGATTGGGCCAAGGGGAGGGAAGGCAGGGGAAGGAACATGGGGACAGGAAGGTGATGTAATGAGATGAATATTGTTACCCTGGGTAAGTTGTGCTTCCTTTGTGTACAATGAATCGAAATTCATTCTGCTGTCATATGTAACCAAATAGAACAAAATAAATAAATAAATTCTAAAAATATTTTAAATAGTGATTGTTTCCTGATTAGGTTGTGTATATTTTCCACATTGTTTCCTCCTTGATAACACTCTATTTGAAGGATATCATTTCATTCACTTGAAATAATAATCCTAACACATTATTTGCAGTTGTAATAATCAATTGTTTCCTAAACCTTACTTTTCCTTTGTTTTTAAAATACAATTCCACCATAAGAGTTACCTTATCAACTATTTACTTATTTGTTTATAGTCAATTTCCTATTCCTATCTATTTTTTCTTATTTTTTTATCTACCCATATTTGACACAGGGCCTCACTATGTTGCTGAGGCTGGCTTTGAACTTAAGATCCTCTTGCCGCAGCCCCAGAGCCACTGGGATTACAGGTGTGCAACACCATGTCCAGCTATATGCTCTTCTTTTAAGCTCAGATATCACTGTAGTCACATAGAAATTATAGGTTAAGTGAGCAACTGTTGCGATACAACTTTCAAGCAATATTAATATCTGTATTAGATGATTGTCTCAAAGATTTTTCCTTTTATTCTAGCAATTCCTTATAAATAAATTATTTACTATATTAATTCTGGATATATGTGGTCCTAGAAATACTTATTGGGGGGATTTTCTGAATTAAATTTGGTTTGACAGTACTATGGTTACTTCCTAAGAGACTGAGGACTTTGTAACACTCCAGTGGAAGAATATCATTCTATTTACTTAAAATAACAATCTAATACATTATTTGGATTTTTAATAATTAATTGTTTTCTAAACCTTACTCTGATAGTTTTGTCCTAAAAAGTATAGATGACATTTTCTTGGAAAAATGTTTGGGAACTTGATGTTAAATATTTTGGTTCATTTTCTACAAGTCTCAGATTCTTCATTATGTTCACATTTAAATTTATTTAATACAAATTTATGTGATAACCTAATATTTAATAAGTTTTGCAGGACACTGATTTTCATCCAGATAGTTTGAAACATGCAACTGTCCTAGTATCAATCCATACTATTTTAAAATTGTCCAAGATCAAAGGAAATATTATTTTAGATTCTATACCAATAAAAAATTACTATGATTGGTTAATGTGGCACAAGTAAGTGATATTATTTTGTTTGTTTCTTATTTTTTTTCACACTTTGTTAAAAAAATGCGGAGGTCAAAATGGAAACACATCAGGTTGAAAACAAAACAAAACAAGACCTAGGTCTTGTTTTAAGAAACTACTTAATCCACTTATTAAATGGGTTCCAGTCATGATGAAATATGAGAACTGTTTTAAAAGAACAGTATTACAATTATGTGCTTCAAAATGTGCTGGTTTTAACATCACCTGTTTGTTGTTTTATTTTTTTTTCTGACATAGAATGTGCTAAGGTTTTATGATAAGTACATCCTGCCTAGTTTTTGTTGGTGTTAGAATAGAAATATATTTTGTTTGGTTGATTCTTCTTGTTTTGTGAATACATATTTACTAAGTGTCTCATTGCTTTTTAATAAAACTGGATAATCTATTAAACTACTTAAACTAGAAAAAAAGTAAACATGGTAAAAAAGCAAAAAAGCTAGTTGCTTTACAAGAAGACAAAAATGAAAGTTAAAAAGATGTCATTATTGGAAAGCATTTAGAGATTTAACTAACATTTTTTAAAAACATTCCAATCCACTTGAGTTTCCTGAGTAGCCAGTTCTTTAAAATAATTGCTAGCTCAATGTTACTGTGACTTCTCTACAATAAAGAAAATATAATAGCTACCTGGTATGAATAAATGTCTCTATGATTATATGACAAGCGTTGACATTCTTTTTTCTTTTTTTTTTAGAGAGAGAGAGAGAGAGAGAGAGAGAGAGGGAGAATTTTAACATTTATTTTTTAGTTTTTGGCGGACACAACATCTTTGTTTGTATGTGGTGCTGAAGATCGAACCTGGGCCACATGCATGCCAGGCGAGCGGGCTACAGCTTGAGCCACATCCCCAGCCCCCAATGACATTCTTAATACCTAAGCAAACTGATATTTTAACAATCTGACTGATTAATAGGATCAAATGGGTCCACTAGCTGGGTTATGATGGAATAATTTCATTTGGTTTACTTAAATTTATATCAGGTTTCTAAAGAACAAAATCAAAATACAAGCTAAAGTTAGGAAAACAATGTTAAATAATAAGGTTTATATTTACTTCATTTTAAAGAAAAGATCAGTGTAGAAGAAAAGTGGATAATTCCATTTAAAAAGCTATTTTTTAATGATGTACCAAGATGGCGCAAGAGGAAAACTTGGATTCTCCTTCCTTCCCTATGGATACACCAAGTCAAAATCATCTCATCCATCAAATACCTTTTCTGAGAAATACAGAAAATACTGAAAAGGTTCCTGCACCCCACTGCTCAATAGGAAAGTAGCAATTTTAAAAGCAGTAACAAAACACTGTCTCTCCAAAATTCTCACCCTCTGCCGACCAAGAATACTGTGCCAAATATTTTTCCTCAGTACTGTTCTTTTTTTTTTTAAAGTGGAATAAATATAATATTTATTATTTGTGTTTTTCTGCCTTTGGTTTATATTTTGATTTCATGCTTTAGAAAAACTGATAGACATCTAAATAAACCATATGAAATTAATCATAACCCAGCCATTGGATTAACTAACATTTTAAAAATAAGCACACACGCGCGAACACACACACACACATACACACACACACATTTATATATATGTCACATAGCACCCTAGTAAAATATGCAACTTTTATTTTTATATGTCAGTTAAAGTAAATTTAATTAGCAAAAGATGATAAAGGAAGTTTTTCAAATTAAAATAAAAGTATTTTAAACATCAGTACAGTATTAAAGGAAACATCAGCTCAACATTAAAGGAAAATATGACACTTATTGATTACTATATTATATTAATAGTGGTGGGTAAGTCACTTTTAATTCTGAGAGTGAAAAACAGTTCATCCACTATGAAAAAGTGTGGATTTTGTTCAAAAATTCCAAGTTGAAATTGTTGTACGATTTAGCAATTACCCTGGTTGTCGTTTACTCAAGAGATCAGACATTATTAGCATTCTCATGTTTCCGGAAGCATCCATGTTTATTGTTCCAAAATAGTCAAAATGTGGAAATCCTCTAATGTCCACCAATGGATGAAAGAATAAAAAAATGTGACAGTATATTTCTCTGTTTTTTCTTTTTAAAGGAAATTCTATAGTACATATCAAAGTGAATGAATGGGAAGGGCATTTTCCTAAGTAAAACAAGCCAGCTACAACTAGATAACTACTATATAATTCCATTTTATGAGGTTTCTAAAATGTTCAGATTTATGGAAGTAAAGAATAGAATGTTGAGTTTTAGGGGCTATGGGGAGGAGGGAAATTGGTAGTTGCCTAGCAACAATTAGGAAATTTTGATTTTGGAAGATAAGTAAATTCTACAGATCCAGTGTACAACACTGTGCCTATAAATAACTATATTGTATTGTACACTTGCATTCTGTTATGAGAATGGAGCTCATGTTTTGTTTTCATGTGAAAATAAAATAATCAAGCAAACAAAATAAAAGACCAGATGGACAAAAGTCATATTCACCAGTTTCTATGCAAATATGTTTATCTTGGCATGAGGGGAGTAAAATGTTTACCTAAATTAAATACTAAAAATGTCATTTTCTGAGTCTTTTTTCAGAAAATTATTATGAATGAGTTCTTAAGGTTAAAAATTTTAAATCTTGCTGTACTGACATAATAATTAGAAAAGAGAGTGATAGTGTCAGTGTTAAAAACTATTATGGACAATGGAGGGCTATGTCTCCTTGAATACTTGAGATGAAGTGATGTTCCCACCTTTAGAAGCCTCTGGTACCT
Organism: Callospermophilus lateralis; assembly: GCF_048772815.1. NCBI lineage: Eukaryota > Metazoa > Chordata > Mammalia > Rodentia > Sciuridae > Callospermophilus > Callospermophilus lateralis. The sequence goes on from NC_135314.1 coordinate 30,743,916, forward strand.
CTGCTATGACTTTCTCTTGCTTCAGTTGCAGGTATTTAAATATTTTGCAGACAAAATGGTTTGTCACCATTTCATCAACAAACACAATCAAAACAAGAGAGAAACCACCTGTCATAAAGCCACATGTGCAGAATCACATCAGTTACACATCCACATTTTTACATAATGCCATAATAGTAACTGTTGTATTCTGCTACCTTTCCTATCCTCTACTATCCCCACTCCCCAATCTTTGTAATGTTTTGAATAACCAATAAAAAATAAATAAATTAAAAAAATAAAAAATAAAGCCACATGTGCAGGTGTCCTTTGCCCAACATATCTGAGCTGAATTTGAGTGACATACTCTCCTTATCCTCTAATCCCTATTCATCTGATATTGCATGGACTGCTATAGATGAAGAGACCCAGGTCTAATATATGACACCTAGGCACACAACACAGAGCAGCTTCATATTTTTCATGGGAAAAAGTATTTGGTGCTTAATTCACACAGGCCAAGTTCTGTCCTGAAGAAGTCAGGCCTGCCAGTGCCAAGACAAACTGAGAGTCCAAGGTAAATCTGAGTGTCCTGCCTAATCAGCTTGCTAAGAGAATGGTCCCAAGGTCCAATGTCTCCTCTTCCTTGTTTTGGATGCTTTTGCTCTATAACTTATCTTCCTTTTCATATACTATGTTAACTCTATAACTTGATAACTAGTAACATATTGAAGATAATTCCATGGCATTTTCTGGGCTTCTCCTATTTTGCTTTCTCTTATCTATCAGTCCTGATGAATTTTGAAGGTAGGATGGGATTCCTGAAGGACTCTTACCACAGGAAACAGTCAAGGTTAAAGTAAAATTTATTAAAGAAAAAAAAAAAACCTATTATCCTGTTATCTTCATCTCTAAGATCTCAAGAAAGGATTTTATTCATTCCTGGAAGTCTTTCAATTGCTAAGTTTCTCACTACATTTTTCACATTTGCAATTCAATCAGAAACTTTATTCTTCTAAGATTTACTGATAGACTCTAACCTGTACTGTAACAAAACATATGGACTATATATATGTTTCTCTGACACCAAAATTTAGTAGAGTTATTTTTGTTGACTTTTTTTTTTTCTTATTTCCATTCTGACCTTGAACTTCTGGGCTCAAGTATTCCTTCCATCTCAGCATTCTGAGTAACTAAGACACATGCCACCATGTCCAGTTCTTCCCAGATAATTGTATTGTTCGGACCATTTTAGTTTCAAGGACAAGATAGAATTTTGTGCATTTTCCTTGCCCCTGCAACTTTTCTGTTACATAGTCTTAAACATCATAATTAGTCTCACTGTTCACTTTGTATCCACTATGAGTCACCACCCTCAGGAGCTCCTTGTAGTATAGCCGACTGAGAGAGCAATGCAAAATATGTGCATATGTATGCACATATATGCTCATGTGCATAGGCAGAGGAAACTGTACATTTTTTCCTTAACTATCTTGTACTTGCTTAGCAATCATATTTTCTTTTCCCACATAGCAAAAATAGGAATCAGACTGTTGTACCATCAGACACCTGGGTTTCCCCAAAATTGCTGGGAAACCAAGACTGTTTCCTCTAAACATAACTCTAAAACCTAACTACTTTCCACAGGCATTATCAGTTTCACTGAATTGTAAAATTTTTTTTTTCATGAATTTCAGGAATGGAGACAAACAACACTCAAGAATAGTTAAAAGAAAGAAAAGTAAATTACAGGAAGGAAATAAACCTACAAAATATCAGAACATAATGTAAAGCCTGTGTTATTAAAAAGAGTATGCTATTTACATAGTATGGGAATATAGAATAATGGACTAGAGTAGAATAGGAAGTCCAGACATAGAGTCACATGCAAATGGAAATTCAGCATATAACAAAAGTGACATTTCTGTAACTGGGACAAAAGTGGACATTGTGTTAATTATGTTTCTGTCACTGTAACAAAATACCTGACACAAACAACTGCAAGAAAAGAAAATTTATTTTAGCTCATGGTAACTAAAGGTTTCAACTTATGATCAATTAGCTCTGTTGTTTTGGAACTGTGGCAAGCCAGATCATCAAGATGAGGAGTGCAATGAGGGTGCAAAGTTGAGGATCAAAATCAGTAGTAGAGCATTTGCCTACATGGGGCCGTGGGTTCAATTCCAAGTATCCAAACAAACAAAATCTGATGCACTAAAAGAAAGAATTATATTTTAATCTCCTAATAATAATACTATGATAATAATAAAATAATGTTGTTTCAAATAGTAAAACAACCACAAGCAAAGGCAAAAAAATAAATTGTAAGAAGATATTTACAGGATATTGTACAGATAAAAGATGACTAGCCCTAACCTAACACATTAGGAAGTCTTAAAAATTAAAGAAAAAATTCACAAACCAAAGAAAAATTGGAAAAAAATTTATCAAAACACATGAAAATGATTCATAAATCAAAGAAAAAATATAATAGTTGCTAACTACAGGGTATAAATTTGAATAAAATGGACAGAATGGGATAGTTACATTTCAAGAAACACACCTGCTTAGGTAGATTTGACTTTTAGAAACATGTTAATATTTTATAGTTTGATAAGTAAAACCAGAAAAATAGATATAAAAAGTAAATGGGCCAGACCCAGTGGTACATGCCTATCATCTTAGCAAATCTGGAGGCTGAGACTGGAGGATGGCTACTTCAAGGGCAGCCTTGGTAATTTAGTGAGATCCTTAAGCAAATTAGTTAGATCTTGTTTCAAAATAAAAAAAATAAAAATAAAAACAGGATGGGGATGCAGCTCAGTGGTAAATCTTCCCTGGATTAAATCCAAAATAAAGTAAATACAGGAAGAATTATATAATTTTATTTTTAATGAATCATCCCTACACTGATAGGAACACAACAGAACTGATTTGTAGATTATAAAGACTTAAAAATTCATAGTGTAATAGTTAGCAATTCTAATACTATTTTCTATTTACTCTATAATTGAGTACATAAATGCAATGCATTATGAAAAATGAAAACCAGGTTATTGCTGTTGAGAATTACAGAGAAGAGTAGAATAAATCTTGTGCCATTGTCAGAGAATCAGATTTATCAAACAAGTTTATGAATCACAGTACTCATGTGTCTATAAATATGCATCTTTATTGATATAATATAGATTTATATGTGTGTATAATTTTCTAGTTGTATCTATTTAAAAAGCCTACAAAGAACAGAGCATTTAGTGCTCATGTAAGGAAGTGAAGGCTTCTTGCAGAAATGACTGATTCCAGGACTGGGACTGGAAAAATATAAGATGAACCTGAAACACCATATGCCAGCAATTACTTCTGAAAAGACAAGTGCTCAAAAAGTGCTGGAAACATGTCAGAGGACACAGTAATAGACTTGAATGTGCTCTCATTAGCCAAATACAGGTCAATCTGAACAATTAAGGAATGATTATAATAATGATTATAATCCTTGTAGTGCCATAAAAATGCATCAGTCTATACTAATATAAGAAATACACACATAAATAAATTGTATCTTGCAGAAAACTTTATATTATAGTAGCATTTTAATTAATAAAATTAAGCAAAGTAATAGAAAATCACCTTTTATCATCACAGTAATGATTAATGTTGGCAACATAAAGTAACAGATGTAGTACAAATGGGGAAGAGCATTTTTACGGTCTCAAAATATCTCTCTATAAATTTACTTATTTATTACAAAGAGAAAACAGTCATTTTAGGGTAAAGAAGCCTATACACACCAACTCATTAAAATGATTAAAAGAGAATATTACCAATATATACTCAAGTCAAAATTATTTGACTCCTGATTTGATTCATGGAGAAAGACATATTTTCACTTTTGTAGTACTTCTTCCAAGATACATAACCTGAATCTAGTCACGGTGAAACATAAGACAAGCTCACATTAGGTACATTTCAAAAAATTTGGCAGTACTCCAAAAATGTAAGTACCATGATACACCAAAAAAACAAAAACAAAACCCAAAAAACAAAACAAACAAACAAACAAAAAACAACAACAACAAACCCCAAACCTTATAATACAGGTTAATTAAAGAAAACAATGTATTTCTTAAATGGAATGTTATTTTGGATTGCATCATAGGCTAAGAAATTATAGTTATTAAGAACAATTGATGAAATTTGAGCCTAATCTATAGAAATACTAATAGCATCATATTAAAGTTAAGTTCCCTCATTTTAATAATCAACTTTGCTTATTATAAGTAAATGTGAAGGTAATGCCCTTGTTTAAAGAAGTGTACAACAGAGTATACAAAGAACTCAAAAAGTTAAACAACAAAAAAACAAATAACCCAATCAACAAATGGGCCAAAGATCTAAACAGTCACTTCACAGAAGAGGATATACAATCAATCAACTAGTACACAAAAAAATGGTCACTATCTCTATCTCTAGCTATCAGAGAAATGCAAATTAAAACCACTCTAAAATACCATCTCACTCCAGTAAGAAGGGCAGCCATTATGAAGTCAAACAATAACAAGTGCTGGCGAGGATGTGGGGGAAAAGGTACACTTGTACATTGCTGGTGGGACTGCAAACTGGTGCAGCCAATTTGGAGGGCAGTATGGAGATTCCTTGGAAAGCTGGGAATGGAACCACCATTTTGACCCAGCTATTCGCCTTCTTGGACTATACCCAAAAGATCTAAAAAGAGCATACTACAGGGACACAGCTACATCAATGTTCATAGCAGCACAATTCACAATAGCAAGACTGTGGAACCAACCCAGATGCCCTTCAACAGATGAATGGATTAAAAGAATGTGGCATTTATACACAATGGAATATTACTCAGCATTAAAAAATAACAAAATCATGGCATTTGCAGGGAAATGGATGGCACTAGAGCAAATTATGCTAAGCGAAGTTAGCCAATCCCTAAAACCAAATGCCGAATGTCTTCACTGATATAAGGGAGGTGACTCAAAACAGAGTAGGAAGGAAGAGCATGAGAAGAAGATTACCATGAAACAAGGAAAAGAGGAGGGAGGGAAAGGGAGGGAGAAGGGGAATTGCACAGAAGACAGAAGGAGACTCTCATGGGTTCACAAAATACATATATGATGGTGTGAGGGGGAAGGAAAGAAAAAAGAGAGAGAGAGAGATGTCACAGTAGAATGGGTAGAGAATAGTGATGGGAGGGGATGGGAGGGGAGGGGGGAATATGGAGGGCAGCAGAATACAACTGACACTAGGATTGCTGTATGTATACACATGGATGTATAACCAATGTGATCCTGCAATCTGTACACGTGGAAAAGTGAGAATTCATACCCTATTTGAACCAAATGTATGATATGTCAAGATTATTGTATTGTCTTGAGCAACTAATAAAAAAAATAGAAGTGTACAACAAATAATTCAGATACCCACAGCCATCATATCTACTGATTATTTTAAAATAGTTCAGAAGGTCAAATACTCTGGTTCATGTCCGTCATCTCAACTACTCAGGAGGTAGGAGGATAAGCCCTTTGAGGTCAGGGAGACTGTCCCAATAAATAATAAATAGATAATTTAAGTAAAAATAAAATAAAATGGGCTGGAGATGTAGCTCAGCAGTAGAGCACTCCTGAGATCAACCTCTAATTCTACAAAAAAATAATAATAAAATAGTTCAGAAGATGTAAAAATATATAGAGCCAACAATGGTGAGGGGAAATAGCAAGACAATGAGAGAGGGGGCAAGCAGATACTCAGAATGTAGATGCTCAAATATTTTGGTAAATGGTTAATCCTACTAAAGGAATTACTAGTATTTTTGTACCAGTTTTTCAGATATTCCGGAAAATGGAGGTTATATTAAAACAAAAAGTACAAATGTTGTCACATAAGAGGGGTGGGAGGGGGCAGGGAATTAGCAAGGATGGTGGAATGTGATGGACATCATTATCTAAAGTACATGTATGAAGACATGAATTGGGTGTCAACATATTTATATACAAACAGAGATATAAAAAATTGTGGTATTTATGTGTAATGTGAATTGTAATTCATTTCACTGTCATTTTTAAATCAATAAAAAATAAATAAAAATAGAAACGTTCAGTGACTCAAAGTGTGTGTATAAATGCATGTATAATTTAAAATTTGAAAAGTTTTAGGGCTTTTATTTGTAATATCTTGTTTGCAATGAAGTAAATAACTGTTAGGAAAATGATGTTTCTTATATAAGAAAGGAGCAACTTAAGGCTTATGGGTATTTTGAGTTAGACTTAAGATTATATGAAATAGCCCTTTCATATAATGGTAAATATCTGAAATCTGAAAACATTTTTTTTGTTGTTATTGTTGTTTATATTTTTTTATGGTGATGATTTGGGGTGGGAATTATTTTTTTCTTTCACATAAACATCTTTAATATTAATGATTAAGAAGACACAACTTAAACCACAACTAGTAGAATGTCTGAACATTTTTAAAATAATAACTGAAAATACCAAGTGTTAATGAGGATGTGGAACAACCTGAACTCTATATACTGTTGGAGACAAAGCAAAATGGTATAATCACTATAAAACAGTTTTGAAGTTTCTCATAAAATTAAACACACACTGATAACCATGTGACCCAGCAATCCTAGGTTTTAATAAAGAATGTAAATGTCAAAACTTAGAAACAATCTAAATACCTTCCCACCAGTAAATGAAGAAAGAAATTATGTTGTATCTCATCAATAGAATATTATCCAGCAATCAAAAGGACCAGGCTACTGTTACAAACAATGTGAATAAATCTCACATCTCAGCCAGATGCAAAAAAGTAAACTTACAGAGACAGAAACCAGAATAAAAGTGACCAATAGCTGGAGAGTGGGGAAAAGGCTAGCTACAAAGAGACACAATAACATTTTCTGGGATGATAAAATTGCTTTACATCTTGATTCTTTTAATTTGTTCTAATTAGTTATACATGACAGTAGAATACCTTTTGACACATCATACATAAAGGAAGTATAACTTCTCATTCTTCTGATTGTACATGATGCAGAATCACACCAGTCATGTAATCATATATGCATATAGGTATTAATGTCCAATTCATTCTACTATCCTTTCTACTCTCATGTCTCCCCTCCTCCCTTCCCTCCCCTCTGCCTAATCCAAAGTATCTCTATTCTCCCAACCCCCCGCCAAACTTATTGTGAATTAGCATCGACATATCAGAGAAAACATTCAGCCTTTGTTTCTTTGGGATTGGCTTATTTCTCTTAGCATGATATTCTCCTGTTCCATCCACTTACCAGCAAATGCCATAATTTCATTCTTCTTTAATACTGAGTAATATTCCATTGTGTATAAATACCACATTTGCTTTATCCATTCATCTGTTGAAGAGCACCTAGGTTGGTTCCATAGTTTGGCTATTGTAAATTCAGCTGCTATAAACATTGATGTGGCTGTGTCACCGTGGTATGTTGGGTATAAATGGAGGAGTGGAATGGCTGGATCAAATGGTGGTTCTATTTCAGGTTTTCTGAGGAATCTCCATACTATTTCCTGCTGGGAGCCATTAGCCAAGTAGGTATGACAATTTCCTTGCCAGCGTACCCCATGTTGCTTAGTGGAAGGACTCCTGGAAGGTGACCTTGCTCAAGGACCAGGGCGGATCCGGGTTTAGGGCGTTTCCAGTTTAGGACAATCCGGGTTTAGGGCTGAAGGAACGGGTTTCACCCCTGCCTCTGGGTCAGATTCCTGAGAACACTGCCTCTCTGCCTGAGCCACATGCTCACTGCTGTTGCCACAACATGGTGCCACCACAAGTGTTGAATGCCACTGCCTTCTTTTCAGTCCTCCAAGCTCAAAGTCAAGCTGTGATCCTTCAAGAAATAGAGTTCTTCTACCCAAATCCATTATTTAATTGGTTACTTTAAGTTTACAACAGTATCGCTCCTACTTTAAATCTTCAAAATTTGTCATGTAAACAGCTTTTTAACTTTTCACCTTCAGTATTTTTAAAATGATAATATTGAGTCCATTGGACCTTGATGCCATGACTTTCCTTTGATTGTTCTTGTCTCTCTCATTGTCTTTCCTCAGGAGCTTATGCACCACGTTTTCACTTCAGATACTTATTTACATACACACACTTCTAATTTGTACATGCTTTGCTGTTATGAAAGTGTGAATAGGAATAGGGCAGGTGTGGGGACACTTGTCCCTGGGATGCTCAAATTTGATTATGGGTCAGCCAGAATACCTTTTTATATGTAGTTAAAATTATTTGAAAATCTGCATAAAAACTTAAAACAAAACTGGCCTGTCCCTGAGGAAAGCTTCATTATTAGGTTATCTAATCTCCTAGAGGGCTAAAATGAAAAATTAAAGAAAATCCAAAGTATATAAAACACAGTAAACATGATACATGAATTACTGCTTCCTGTAAATTAAAAAAAAAAGTGGATATATGCAACAAATACTAATAGTAAGTAGGAAAAGTACTAGAAACAATTATATGTATGATTTTTAGGATAAACAAAATTTTATTTTTTCCTTAATTTGTGTACTTCAAAAGAATTGAATTCCTCAAAAAATGGTTATATAAAATAATGACATAAAAGAGACAGTATAAATTGAAGACCAAAGCTTATCCAAGTAACATTTCAAAAGTATGAATTTTCAGTTTATCATGTCATCCATAGTACCAGATAAAATATCTGAACAAATGGATCTGATATCAGCAGTGACCTGTATGCTTTATACTATCGCATTTCAGAATAAGCAGCAAGTAATGGGGTTGATAGAGATACTCATCAAATAAAAAACATAAGTAATTACTGCAGCAATGTAGAGAAGATACATGAGTCTGGGAAATGAGCCAAGATAAAGGTTATAGTAAGTGTAATTTTTAAAATGATGGATAGGATAAAGAAAATTTTGGTTCCCAAAATGTACGGTGACACAGTTTCTTTTTTTTTATTATAACAGAGTTTATTTATTTATTTATTTATTTTTATTAGTTGCGCATGACAATACAATGATTTTGACATATCATACATTTGAATCAAATGGGGTATAATTTCTCATTTTTCCAAGTGTACAGGTTGCAGAATCGCATTGGTTATAAAGACATGTATATACATAGAGCAATACTAGTGTCTATTTTATTCTGCTGCCCTTCCTGCCCCTCCCCCACCCCTCCCCTCCTATCACTTCTCTCTTCCCAATCTAATGTGACACATTTCTTTTTTTTTTCCCCTCACATCATCATACATGTATTTTGTATAACAATGAGGGTCTCCTTCCATCTTCCAATTCCCCTTCTCCCTCCCATTCCCTCCCACCTCTCTTCCCTATTTAGTGGTAACCTTCCACAAAATTACAACTACCTTATATTAGACAAAGGTGCTAAAAGCATGCAATGGAGAAAGGATGGCACAGATTATTAATGCATGACTTGTGCTAAACCAGAAAACATGCAGAGAAAATATATTATTATACAGTTGGCTTACAATCTGACTTTAAAATCCCCAAATTATTTTTTCTTTTCTAATAAATATATGACTTATTTTACAAAATTAATTATAATTGCATTAATTTCAAAACAAATACATTTACACAAAGAGTCATGCATCAAGCACTTTCATTTAATTTCAGCAATGTGTATAGGGACTTTGAATTTACATTTTAATGTGTAAGTACTCCTAAACTAGACATCTCTGGGGCAATCTGAGATACTCTATAATAAGTGAAGAGAGGACATCTAGTTTAGACAAGAAGAGTTCTGAATATGTCAGGGTACCTGAGGACTCTGAACAAATTGGAAACTAAGAGACAAATAAGGAATTGACATATCATAGAATTAAGGAACCAAAAGAGAAGGTCAATAGAGCAAATGCAGGGCAAGATAGAGCCTGCTGTGTATGCAAATGTTTCATGGGATTATAAGACTTGTGTAAGATGGTAAAGACTCAGGCAGAAGGACCATCAGCAATTCGGAGAAATGGAATATTCACCTTATAGTTCTCATATTGCGCATGCAGAACGCACGTGTGCATGCACAAACACAAACGTGCGCGCGCGCACACACACACACACACACACACACACACACACATACACACACTCACAGACACATCAGAGAAAGCTACCAGGATAGAAACCAAGAACTATCTACTGTCCATCTAACTAATTTCTTGCCTATCCATCACCAGATAGCTGTGTCTAAACAGACTGAACTGAAATTCTGAGTTGAAATTCAGAATGAATATCACAAGGAAAGAGGTAGGATGTAGTGGATTTTGAAGAATCACATAAAGAAAAAAGAAAATGTAAATAAAATTATTTGGCTTTTCATCACATGTAACTTCATTTTTCTACACACATCGTTTTGAGTGACCTGGACACACTACCTACTGAGCTCTTACTACAGCTGTACAGGTAGGTTTCAATAAATTCTTTTCCAGGTCTTCTACCTGCTAAATCTTGTGAATTCAAAATCCTAACCTTGCAAACTTATTATGTCTGAACATGTTTGTCATTCTACTTCTATTGAGTCAACTTAGCCAAATGAAAGAAATGATGGTTATTTTAATAACATTATTTTATAAGTTTATATTTAGTTACACTTTTGGCATGCAATTTTCTGGATTTTGTGTGTACGCTTATTTATTAAATTCTCAGCTAAAACAAGGGTGTTTGTAAATAAATTAGCCATAAAATTGAATTGTAATTTAGAAATTACAGTCCTAATATAATATTTAAAGGAGATTTAACATCTACTAAACTCCATCTAATGATTACAGCCATTCTCTTTTATCTACAAGTTGTATGTCCAACTTGTAAATTATATCTATTTCTCCTCCTGTTCACTGTGTTTTTTGGTCATTTAGATAGTGCATTTGCCTTTAGTCCATTACTTTGAAAACTTTTGTGTTGTTTGCAATAGTTGCAGTGAATGATGTATGCAAAAATTAAAGAAAAATTATTTTCAAATATTTTCTGCATTAATATGTCTACAATTGTTTGGCTATACATTGTAAAGATTTTATAACAAACTAATTAATAAAATTATTTTTTATTTTGTTTCAAGTATTATTTGATTCTAAAAAGTCTGATTATATTTTGGATTAGAAAATTGCATTAATTATTTCTAAGAATTTTTTGTCATAATAAATACAAAATAATAAAATATCAAAATAATAATGGAGAGAGTTCTGGTTCTGCTCAGGATGCAGAAAGCATTGTTTAAAACACAGTGGAAATTTAAAATATAAGATTTAAAAAATAGTCTTCATAACATGAAAGATTTTTATAAATTACCATATTCTACAAGAAAGAAAACTATCTTATACATCCTGAGTCTCCACTTTGTTACTGCAGGAGGGATATCTTTTGTTGGATTGCAATAAAACTCTTTGCCCTTTCTATAGGAGGGTTAGGATTAGGATTAGGGAACAGAAATGTTTGTATTTCAGAATCTGTGTATCTTCAAATTTATCTCTGAGCACATTTGTCATTACAAATCTCTTAAGTCATCTTAGCCAAATAAAATAATCATTTTCAATAACATTACTTTTAAGTTTGTATTTAATAACACTTTTGGCATTATAATTTTCAAGTTTTAAATAGTTGCTCATAGGCTATAGATAAAACATTTTTTTTTAATTTTTTAAAAATATTTAGGCCAATGGAAGAATCAAATAAAATACTTATTAACAAAATGACTGCTTTGAGGACTGGTTTCATTAGAAAAAAATTACAATTGATGGCATTATCTCACAAGAAAACCCGATGGTTGAGATAATTCTAACCATCAGCAACATGGAGTACAGGGAGAGAGGGCTACTGGGATCTGATCTGGGATTTAAAAGTGTGTTTATGGTTGCCCAGAGAATCAAACGGCTTCTTTCTGCTGTTGGAGAAGAGTAACAAAATCAGCCGCCATCTCAGCTTTAATCAATTGGATGGAGGATTTCTTTATTAGAAATCATGTAGAAGGGATGTAATTTTCTGAGAGATTCTTCAGTGGCAGTAGTAGATGATAAGCCACCATGTCAGGGGTTGCACAATGATCACTGAAGAGTATATGGGATGTCCAAGTCCAGGTAAGGATTGACCAATGCAGAAAATGAAAACGGTAAAGGAAAGTCACAATCTAGATGAAAGGAGGGACTCCAGAGTCATGCTAGCAGTCCTGATGCCAATGAACAAGGAAGAAGCTCTGATGAAAAGTATGGAAACTAAACAGTTAACCTAAATTTTTTATTGTTAGAAGTTGGAAATATTTTTGAGTGTTTAAGAAAGCAAAAACTAGCACAAATGAGCAGCAGATGCCAAGGCCAACTCAGTAAGAATAAAGGATCTTTACCCTGTGTCTTCTTTCTTACTTCCAGCTGTGCATAGAAAATTCAAGGCCTACAGGTCTTAATTGCATCCAGAGTCATTTCAAGTTTCTCCTTAATTGAGACAGGGATATTAAGAATCTTTTAACATTTTTTTTTCAGTTATCCTAAGATCAAGTGCATGTCTCATCAACAAGATTTGAAGGAGAAACGAACAAAACCCAAGCAAACTATACCTTGACAGCATCCTCAATAACAAAATTTCTTTGGTAAACAAACCCTAAAATAATTTCCCAGGATGCAAGAGCTCTAAACCTTAGTTCTGAAAGAGCTTAGCAGTGTTTTTATTTTGTTTGTTTATTTTCTAATGGAAGTGCTGGCTTTCCTATTGATTTTCAACCTCTCCTGACTATATTCTGTAATGTCTACGTGGCCTGCCATATAATCTATATGTCCATGCTGATAGAGTCATCTAAGCCTATCAATCAGAAAGGATTTATTGAAAAGGAGCTATGAAGCTGTATTCTAGATAATAAGAAAGAAGTGAAGAACACTTACTTCCCTTGCTGTAAAATGATGAACCAATATTATATAATAATCAACAATAACACTGTATGACTGTAAGCACATAGTATATAATCTGGTAAAGAATACAATTTCTCTGACTGATTGAAGAAAGGGTGCACAAGTTAATGATAAATTTAAGATATGGAGTTTGAGAATAGAACATTTTCTATTCTATGCTTTTTTTCTTTCTTTGCTTTTAAATTTATCGAGTCAATCTGTTTAGAACGTGTTTCTCTGTGTTTACTTTTCTAGTTACTTTTTGAGTGATGCCCATTATTACACTCTCCATAGTCTAGTTTTTAGAATTTAAACTCATGTATGTTGGTACTTCTTTTTTTTAGGACTAATTAATAACATAATGATGGAATGAATAATCACGTGTGCTGATCTTAAAATGATTGTTTATATCTCTGCTTTTATTGTCTCATGGAGAAATTAGTTTATATCTATGATTTTCAAACTTAATTCATGGCATTTTAAAACTACAAACTAGAATTTTAACTATAAGGACTCAAATTTGGACCTGGAATTCTCTGAAGATCAATATGTTGAAGACTTGGTCCCCAGTACAGTGATATCCCGAGATGGGCTGTTTGGGAATTAATTGTATCAAGAGAGCTATAAACTCATCAGTGGAGTTTACCATTTGATGAACTGATAATTCTAATGGACTACAGGCAGATGGGGCATGGTTGAAGAAAGTAGGTCACTGGAAACATGCCTTTGCTTACTATATCTTGTCTCTGGCCCGGTCCTGTCTCTCCCTGCCCCCCCCTTCCCAGCTTCCATGAGCTGAATAGATTTCATCCTCTTTGCTCTTCCTCCATGATGCTCTGCTTTACCTCAGGCCCAGAGTAATGGAATCAGCTGACTATGGATTAAAATTTCAGAAACTTTGAGCCAAAATAAATCCTTCATCCTCCAAATTGTTTTTCTCAGATGTATTTTCAAAGCAATGAAAAGCTGAGTAGCACAGTGGTTTTTGCTGGGCACACTGAAGTTGGGAAATGAGGTGGCCTGTATATGTGCAACAGGATGAGTGGAACGGGATCCACAACTACTATAATATCTTACTCATCTTGTTTTAGTTAAATCTCAAAGCTAGTTGTATCATCATTTTCCTGGTTCTCCAAATGGGAAGTTTAAACTTCCACTATACTGTTGAAAGTTACCCCTATTACCCTGTATAATTTCAAACAGACAAACCCTCCAGTTTAAAGAGTTATCACAATTACATGGTTATGAAAACAGAAAAATATAATAAAGCCACAGGAAAGAAAGTACAATGGGTCAAGAAAAAGCAGGAATACACATAATGGGTCAATGAAAAGCAAGAATGTACAGTTTTCTTGTAATGTAGTCACTCCACAGTTTGCCATAGCTCCAACAAACATCCTGACATAGGTTGCTATGATTTGGATATGTCATTGTGTTCTCTTAAAGGTTCATGTCATTGGAGGCATGATACCCAGGGTAGCACTACTGGTAGGTGGTGAACTTCTAGTGGAGGTTGTTAAATCCTTAGTGGTATGCTCTTGGAAGGTTATTCTCATATAATCACTTATCTCTCACAGAGGAGCAATCCTGGGTATGCCCAGGTTTTTGTTCTTCTTGTTTGAGAAGTAAACATTTACTTGCTATTGTCCATGCTCCTGCCATTGTTTTCTGTATCATGAGGTGATGGAGCCAAGTTGTGGCTATGCCACTCTTCACACTCAGCACCATGTCATCTGGACTTTGGGTATTCAAAAACATGAGTTATAAGACCTATTTTTAAAATAAATATCCAACATCAGGTATATTTTTATAGTACTGTAAAGCTAACTAATACAGAAAATTAGTACCAGAAGTAGGGTTGTTGTTTGACTTTAGTGGGGTTGTTATTTAATTTTAGTAAAATGAAATGATTTGAAAAATTCATAACCAAGTCAGAGAAGAAACAAAAAAAGTGTGTAAAGGTGTAAATGAGAAGCATGTGGCAGAGCAGGCAGCTTCTAAATTGATTAGTGTGAGTTAAAAAATACAAGTGCTTTGCATCAGGAAAATAGGGAATATTGCCAAGAATCTTTTGGGAAGGGACAGGAGGGGAAGGGATGTGAGTTTAGGAAAGATAGTAGAATGAAACAGACATTATTACTTTATGTATATATGTGACTGCATGAACAATATGATTCTACAACACACACTCAGAAAAATAAGAAATTATATCCCATCTATGTATGATATAGCAAAGTGCATAAATGCATTCTATGGTCATGCATAACTAATTAAAACAAATAAAAAATTTAAAGGTAAAAAAGAAAAAAAAGATCTTTTATGGCTGAATTGTTTTAGGAAAGAGCCCCATATCACCATGTGCCCAAGGATAGACTGGAATTCTGGTTTACTGGAAAATTACTCTCAGGCCACTGTAGCTATGATTCAAATGGGTTCATGAGCCTCATTCTGGTGGCAGAATTTAGCATTGACCCTGTGATGCCAGTTTCATAGGTTGGCAGAATGCAGTAGTTATGAGGTCATGGTGGCATTCATCAAAATTACAAGAGAAGGCACCTGAGGCCAGGAAAAAAATGTGCTTCAGGGTCAGAGTCCTTATCAGGAGCCCTTCTACTTTGGTGAAGCCAAAATAGACACCCCGGTAAGGCAGAAGTACCAGCTACATGCCACACCAGACTTGGAAAGCCACAGGAATCTCAGGATATCTGAGAAGAGCTATACGGTGGGACTGCCCACGTCCTTGGGAATCCATTTCCTACCACAGTGTGTACAGGATGCCAAACTTGGAGTTTTTGGATTTAATGCTTGCACTGCTGGGTATTTCTGTTACCAGGAAATACCTGGGTATTCCCGTTACTATTCAAGTTCCTTTTTCTCTTTTCTAATAATTTCACTTTGATATCTGCTCATAAGCCTACAAGAAAACAGTGAACACACTGTTGATGGGCCTTTTCAACTCCCTTCCCCTATAATTGCCATTGGGATCCTTCAGGATGGCCACTTATTCTATAGCATTAAGTTTCCATAAGTCTAATAGAGGTTCCTAATAAAAAAGCCAATCCATGTGTATAATAATATTAACAGACTAAAATAGGCATAGAGAAAGAAAGCATGTTGGAGAAATTATTTCAGTTTCCTGTAAAATGAAAGATATATAGCTAAATTCTCTGGGTGCATATTTGCACATTAATTCTCTAATGTCTTTTGACTTAACAAGTAGTTTCATACTTTATTTTCTTCAGTCACAGCTGGATGATCTCCTTGTGTGAATTTGGACTTTGGCCCTTTTTGTGTTTGTTAAATATGTATAAAGTAAAAATAATGTATATATATATATATTTCTTAGCTTTCTGTTACTTTAGCAAAGATAATATCTGAGATAATCAAACTATCTAAAAGAAAAGGTATATTTTGGCTCATGGTTTCAGAGATTTTAGTCTGTAGTCGTCTGCCCCATTGCATTTTGGCCAGTGGTGAGGCAATATATCATGGTAGAAGCACATGGTAGAAGAACCCCATTCAATTCATGGTCAGGAAAGAAAAAATAAGAGGAAGAGACCAGTATCCCAAACTCCCCTTTGAGGGCACTCTTGCAATGGCCTAATATTCCACACTGAGAACCACATCCTAAAGATTCCACCACCTGCAATGGAGCCATAGGTGGGGACAGGGCCTTTAATACATAGAACTTGGGGGACATTTCAGATTTAAACATATATGTATGTATGTATGTGTGTGTATATATATATACACACACATATGTCATAGATGTATATAATTATAATATATTAGCATATTAAATACATTTCCAGTTTAAGTATGTCATATAAATGTATTGTACTTATGGAGGTACACACAATATAATATATATAAGCACACACATTCATATATAAAGAGAAAGGAAAGAGAGAAACACACACAAATACTCACATACACATATAAATTTTTCATTAAGCTTATGCATCTTTAACCAGTGGAGAAGAGATTGGTCTTGGAGGGCAGTAACAATTCTCTTTAAATGATTGAACTTTTCCATACTTCTACATACAGAACACTGTATAATTGTTATTATTATCAGTTTAATGATAAAAATCAACCAGAGAATCAAAGTGCTCTTTTAAGTTTCTACTCTTAATCGTTCTCTTAAGCTGAACATCTTCACGGTTCCTTGGAGCTATAAACTGATCATAGGGTCATATGAAGTTCAAATACATATTCCAGGCTAAACCATCATTTGTGTAGTATCAGTGCAGACTTTCATCACTCAATCCTTACAGCCTGCTATTCATTTTAATTGATGCTTGTAAGTTGTTTCTCCCTAGTAATTTTTGACTGGATTAAGAGGACCAGGCTGATCTTATTGCCTGGGGAAAGAATAGAGCAACAGGGAAACATAAGCCAGACAACATCTCAAAGAACTTCAAGATATTTCCTAGTTTGAGAACAATGAACAATTGGCACACCCTGAAAAGAATGGGAAGAGATGCAGAAAAACCTTCAGGAGAGTGTAATGTCATAGAAAACCAGTCGAGGAACATGTTTACAGAGGGACAATGTCAGAGGTACCAAATGCTATACAAATGTCAATTAAGATGAGAGTTATTAAATGTCTATTGGCTTTACTGACAGAAATTGTTTGGGGGCTCAGTAAGATCTATTTCATTAATAAGAGCAAAAGTCAGATTACAGTAGTTAAAAGTTTCTGGGAAATAATGGAAACAACTCTGTAATGTAAGAAAGCTTGTTAAAGAAGATTGATGTTGAAGAGGATCAGAGAGACAGACACTAGTTAGAAGAGGAGTGTGAGCTGAGCCATCAGCTTCACGTGTAACAGGGTAGTAGCCGGAAGCAAATCAGTTTGAGGTGTAGATTAAAAACTGGCATTGTTTCATGAGGTCATAGAAAACAATGTAGTTATTCTGCTTTTCATGGAGTACTGTAAAATATTTTATGTATGAGCAGGAATAATAGTTTAGAAAAGATGATAGTAAGTATTCTTGAATATAATCACATATTTTTAGTGGCTTTAGTCTGCTTTTCCACTTATTTCTTAATCAAAATTTGTTTTTGTGGTTTTGTCTGGAAGTAGTCTCACCCAAAGGATAAGCCAATGGAACAGATGAGTATTTTTATAGCTTCCCTTATATTCTGTGATTCAAAATACTAAGATGAGTGTATGTTGGTTTGTTAGTTGTTTTCTGATGAAAACAAAGAGGCTCTTTGATTCCTTTTTTGCAATGATGGGTAGGAGTATATCATTATGTCCTGGTTTTTATGCAGGCTTTGGTTGAATTTTGTCTTAGACCATGAAAGGCAATTCAACAATAGTAACATGTTGGAGAATTTTGAAATTTATTCTCACCAAGATATTAAACATAAATATCTCTGAGCAAAATGCTTTACAGGCAATGATTACTATGACTTGTTCCAAAAGAAATTTATATCTATACAGACATTTCAACATTTGAAATGAAGGAATATCTTTTTAAATGTGTAATTTCTCAATATCTCACATATGAAAACTGCGAAATAAAATTATTCTATGTGTTATTTCAATGTAAAATCTCACCAAAGGCTTTTAATATATATATTCATGAGATACAATACAAAAAATGTTTTAACAAACTTCACATATATGAAATGAATCATGTTTCCTTACAATGATAAAATTAGCTTCTTCAAAACTGAACCGACTATATATCAAAATGTGCAGAATTTATATTAGCTATATATTTTCATATAAAACTGATGGCTTAGGAGACAACCAAACAAAACAATTAACTTTTTACTTTATCATAATTTTAGAATAAGAAGTGAGATTCTAGGTACTGATTTTGTTAAAATGATAAATAGTATTTCCTTCAGAAGTATTAAAATAGGGCATTCTATGGAAAGGATATTGTTCTCTAATAAAAATAAAGAGGAAATTAAATCACTAATTTTAACATATTATATAGCATGTTGAAAGCATACTTGAAAGAACTTATTGGACTTCCTGAGATTACTAATTTAACATGTGGCACTCTTGACTGTTTAAGATTAGATTTCTATATATGAATCAAAATAAATATATTTATATTTAGTATTTAATCTGTGCTGTATTGCTAGGGAGCAAATATTTTCCTGGGTTATGTGAAGCTCATTTATGTAATTTATCATGTAAGTTCAGCCTCTCAACTTTTTAAAACACAAAAGGAAGATTTTGAAAAGCATATAGCCAATAGAAAAATAGATGATTCCTAGCATTGGATAAAAAACAGATACGCTATAAGTTAGTTACCTTTAGGTACCTTTAAATTTTGTAATTTTTTTATCCTTGGAAAATTCAGGTAGTTAATGACCTTAGCAACACAATAACAATATTATATACCTATTATAATATATTATAAGAGAATTAAATCATAAAACATTTTTATTTCCATAAAAATAAAATATTTTCCTAAATTTAGCTGCATTATATTTCTTTATAAGCATTTATTTGATGAGATATCTGTGTATCCATCTGATAAGGTGCAGATATACTTAAAAAAATTGGCTAGAAGTCAGCTAGAGTTTTTCAAAACTCAAAACACTTTCCACTGAAATAAAATAAAATAAGAGTTAGCATTTTTGTGACATTTTCTTTGCCATATAAATAACTATTATATACTTATATTTGTATTTCTGAGTTTTGATGTAAGGCATTCATTTTATAATTCTCATTTCTTCTAAAACATATTGGTTAAGTCAAAGTATTATAGTGGATGACATCAAGTATGCATTTCTTAGTATTTGAAAGACTTTTGTTTGCTTTCTTTTTATTCCAGGAAATATAGTTCTGTGAATAAATGACTGTTAACTAAACCAAGACAGGTGAACTGATAGTCAGTTATTATGGCTACATAATTAATGCCTTTCCCTTAAGTGTTTTTCATATAATACATTATAAACTCTTTCACGTTTAATAATTCCAGAGTTTCTCCTGCAATACTATTAAGCTTAGTTTATATATTTTAATCTGTTAATATATCTGGAAACTAAGTTATCGTAGAGATTGTTTTGTTCCTTTTTCAATCCTAACTCAATTTTTTCAACAATTGTAAGAAGCTGCTTCATTAATGTTCCTGTGTTTTGTTCTATAGCAATTGAATTAGTTTATGTTCTATATCAATTAAATTAGTTCATTATGATTTCGTGGTGTTAAAAAATTTGGGAAGTCATATACAACTTGAGGTTAAATGTCAATAGTTAGGACTAATGTTGAACAACTAATCTGTACTTTGATCCATTTCTTGAGATGTATTCAGTTAAAAATTAGTTTCTTTGCTAGATTCCTTAGGCTACTAAGCACGATAAGTAGTCTGTGCTCTGAGTAGACTATTGATATGATAAATAGTATTGCATATCAGGGAATAAATCAAACACATGAAAAAAAAAGCATTAGTTAATATCAAAATCATCAAAATATTAGTTAAATAAAGTTTACAAAATAGCACTCATGCACAGAAAGCAGATATTACAAGAATTTAAATTACTCATTGCTATTTTTTACCTAATAAACCCAAGCATGAAAAATTATTATAGTATTAGATTAAAAAATGTTCAATGATGGGCTGGGGATGTGGCTCAAGCGGTAGCGCGCTCTCCTGGCATGCGTGCGGCCCGGGTTCGATCCTCAGTACCACATACAAACAAAGATGTTGTGCCCGCACAAAACTAAAAAATAAAAAGATTAAAATTATCTCTCTCTTTCTCTCTCTCTCTCTCTTTAAAAAAATTTTAAAAATGTTCAATGAGACAGGATCCTATTTGTATTCATGTGGAATCTTGACACGTAGGTTGGGAACATTTTATTAGATTCCCTTAAAAAATTTAAAATTCCCAGACTTCCTTGAAATCTTGTGGCATTGCATTTTGATCTACTCATGATGGATTGAATTATTTGGACTTGAAAGTCAAAAATTCAGGTGGACATCTAGGTCAGCTGTTGTATATTGGAAATGATGCATCCAGGCCAGAAGGTACAAATAAGGTCCATGTGCAGGTATCCCAGCCTGCCATGTAGCCATCATGATGATATCAACTTTCCTCCCTCAGCTCACACACCTTAATCTAAAAAGAGTTTGCATGATCGAAACAGAATGAAGGAAAGGCACAGTGTGGTTTTTTGGATGTGCAAGATTGTATGAAAAAGCAGTAAACACTGAATTCTAGCTGTAATGTTGTCCCACTCAGAAGTAGCCTTCTCAAAAGTCTTCCTAAAGAGCAGGAAATCTTTGGGTGGCTCAGCAACTACAGTTAAAAGGATGTAAAGCACAAAGTTCCTAGTGAATCATTGGGAACAATGGTAGGTGATGCCTCTGCTGCTTGTGTGCCTTGGTTTCTGAATCTGTGTATTCTTCCTTTTGAAGACACAGTGCCTTAAAGCAATCTCTGATGTAATGTCTGCATTGCATCCTGGAAGGCACCACTGAATCCTCCCAGGGTACTCTCTTGGTTCATCACTTTAGCTTCACCTTCAACAGAACTTTTATAGTGTCTGTAGCCCCTACATGGTGCAGAACATGGTACAACAGTGAATCTCATGATGGTGGGTCCATTCCAACGTATCTTCTACTGTGAAATTAAAGTTTCTTTCTTGCATGTCTGAGGAGAGTTCCTTCATAAAGAAACCTCAGTCTTTCCTTATAAAGCCTTCAACTGCTCAGATAAGGACCACCCGTGGTATGGGAGATAATCTGCTTTATTTGGAGTCCACTGATTTAAGTGTCATATACATCTGAAAATACACCTTCTCAGCTACATATAGCTAAGTTGGAGTTTGATTAAATATTTGGGTTCTCTTACCAGAAAAAAATTGCAGATGACACTTACAATTTATACAGATGACAAAACGTAAAAACATCTCCTACTTCTGGGGGAAAATAAAAAAGAAAAATTTTAAGAGATTTGCTATCCTCATTCCAGTCATAACAAGCTTTCCATATTAGCTAGGAAACCAGATAATCAAGTTTTGGGTACATGTTAGTTTAAATTTAAGTGATTAGAATGAAGGGTATGATTCAGTTGGAAAGAATATTAGAAAGAATATTCCTCCCTTCCAAGTTTCACTTATGAAAACAGAAGTCAAGTGACCTCTAGAGGTTATGGAAACCGGTAACATATTCTCCGTTATATTTTGAATGACAGTCTTGTTCAGAATATCTGATTGAAGTGATGTAAGGCCTTAGTGCAGAGGCAGACACAGGAAATAAAAGCCATCTCATGTTGACAGGAAACAGGTCATTTTCTGTTCTTTTTCTTTACCCTTTTTCATTGGCCCACATACATATCAGATTTTCTGTTGAAGTACCGATGCAGAAGAGAAATATAGAACTAGATTGTGTTTCAAACACATTCAGGATATAGACTCTGTTTCCAGAGGAATCAAATTTGTATTTATAGATAGATTCAAAGTGAAAGGGATTTTTTATTGCATTTATTCTTAAATTTATTGTCACGGGTCATTTTATTTTTAATCAAGTGTTTCAAAGAAAATTTTTGCCTGGAGTAAAATTAAGGTCATGCTTAAAACCAAAGTTAATATTTTGAAATTGATGAATTGGAGACAATTTTTTTTGGTACTATCCTAAAATGGAGAGTGTGGTAATAGAAACAATAGATATCTGAGAAGCTCTCTTTACTTTGGGGCCAGAATCTTCAAAGAGTTGATAGATCTTCATAAAGTTCTCTTACCCACTAAATACACTATCCAGCGAGGTAGACTAAATCAGGATCTTTAATGCAATATAATCCATAGAGCAAATTATGAAGATAAAACAAAGAGAGATTGAATGTATGAAGAGATACACTCAATATTCCAAAGATGGTAGCACCTGTGGACTCATCTGGACACCTCAAGGCACTGTGTCAACATAATTAAGTAGCTCAGAAATTCATTTTAATGCCAGGTGCCAAGGTACATTCCTGTAATCCAGCAGCTCAGGAGGTTGAGGCAGGAGGATTGTAAGTTCAAAGCCAGCCTCAGCAAAAATGAGACTCTAAGCAACTCAGTGAGACTCTGTCTCTAGATAAAATACATAATAGGGCTGTGGATGTGGCTCAGTATTCGAGTGTCCCTGAGTTCAATCTCCAGTACAAACACAAAAAAGAAAAAACAACAACTCAATAATGTTAATTTTAATTAGAATTACCCAGTACATATTTGACATAGTTTCAGGTATGAGAGAAAGATAAGGGATTATTTATATTATGCTATAGTTTAAAACTAAACAAGGAGATGGTGATTTGTGTACAGAAAGTTTTCCATAAGAATTATGTTATAATTTATTGCTTAATCTATTGATAGTTAGACTCATAAAGTTAGTAACTTTATGAAATAGCACTCTTTTTAATTGTACAATCAAAAAGATTCACACTCATGTTTTTAGTGTTTATGTTTTGTTTCTTTGGGTCAATTCTATAATACCACATTAGGCACTATCTACTTTGCACTCTTTTTGAAGGTGGACATTTTATTTCAATTGTAAATATTGAAATGCACCCTCAGTAAAAGTCCTGGTAGTCCTAAGAGTGCATCAGTAAGCATTATTTGAGTCTTCATGATACAGAATAAAAACTTGGTGGAAACCAAAGTTTTTGCTCAACTGACCAACACAGCAGATGGGCCAGAAACTGACTTGTACACATCAAATATGCTGCAGGGTTAACAGTACTTCCATATGGAAAAATGTAAACTGACCTCAACTTTACATCAAATGAGAAAAAACAAAAATTCAATCCGGATGAATTGTAGCTCTTGATTGGAAAAGATAATGTTTTTGAGAAAAGACAACTGTTTGCTTTTATCTTTACCAGAGTTTTCTAGAATATAGCTATCCCTTCCTCTTACCTCATTTACCTTTTCACCCTCACCATTCCTTGCTACTTGTTTCTCAACCGATGAAACATTTTTCAAGTGAACAACATCAGAGTACAAATATTATTCATTAAATCAAAAAACCTACCTGCCCTTGTGCCCATGTTATTTTGTTTTCTTCAATAAAATAAAATACTACTACTTCTACTCTATGGGAAAATAAAACCAAAAGCAAGCAAAAATAAATAGGCCACTTTTATTATGTGTCTTTTCTCTGCATTTCAGTTTTCTCAATCCGAAAGCAAAGAAAATTTTATGTATTTATTTATTTTTTTTGAGGCGGCGAGAGGTACTGGGGATTGAACTCAGGGGCACTCAACCGCGAAGCCACATTCCCAGCCCTTTTTTGTATTTTATTTAGATACTGGGTCTCACTGAGTTGCATAGCACCTCGCAGTTGTTGAAACTGGCTTTGAACTCAAAATCCTGCTGCCTCAGCCACTGGGATTACAGGTGTACACCACTGAGCCAGATTTCTCCATTTTTTTTAAATCCAATAGATAATTTTTTTCTGTTTATGTCATTCCTTTCCCCCTATTAGCTCACAGTTTACTGATGGAAACTTGCCTTTTGTAGCTTTGGTAAGCTCTATTTTTCCTGTTTCTTCTTTAGTCCATAATGTGTTTTATATGTAGACATTCCTTAAAAAAAAAAAAGGGCTCCAACATCAGTGATTTATTATGGATATTAAATAAAACACAATAAAATCCTTAAGATACTGCCTGACACATGGTAAGCATAAAATAAATGTCACTACTCTTTCTACACAAAAAAATATTTTAAGAAATTTGACTATATTTGTGGTTTATACTTCCTCATCTCTCCTTCTCTCTTCAAAACAAAAATCAAGGAGCCCTGAATCCATGGGGGTGGAAGGAACGCTCTACAATCCTCTACTGCACAGGGAATAAATCTTGAACCTCTTTCCTATGCTATTTTAGGCCTTCTGCAATCTAAACCTTAATAATTTCTTATATCTTAACATATTTCCATTTTGTTCTCTGAGGCCTGAATACAAATTTCCCTCCAACATAGCAAGGTCCTTCTTACCTTTGTTAATTATTTTTTTTTTCTAGTATACCTTTTTCACAAAAACTCTCATGAAAGTAGGAATTGTATATTTTTCAACAAAACTTTCTTTGCACCTAGAAGATCTGGCATACGTACTGGGTTCTCAAAAACATGTTAAAAATTAATTAACAAATATATTCAATCTGGCTTCCTTTCTCCTGCCAATGAAGGTGCTTCCGATTTCCTAATCCAACAGACATATATTCCTACATGTTATTCCTTTTTCAAACTTCTCCCCTCTTTTGAGGTTGGTAAGACCACTCGTTCTTTTCTATTTTTCCTTAATCCTACTGTGTTTTCTCATTGTAGGTATTCTTCATAAGAACTCTCTTAAATATTTCTGGGTATCTAAATTTTAACTACCCCAGGGATGCATTAGCCTTATCTATTTTTATGTACTTTCTCTAGGTGAAACGTTTAGTTTCATGGTTAATGATTCCTAAATTTCTATGAACAGCCTGGACCAATCCTTGAGCTGCAGACTTATATAACTACTTAATATTGTACATGCCTATAGTGGAAATTGTTTTTTTTTTCTTAAAGACTGTCTCAATCCATGTTATAAATACCAACTCAGTGTTATTAGCCACTCAGCTGATCAACCCAATACTTAGGTGACCTCTGTTGTTCTTTTCCCGTTTCACATCAGAAGTCCATCCTACTTCACGAATCCATCTCATGCTCTCCTCTCTGAGGTTTAGAGAATCTTGATCATTGTTGACGTCTACCACTGTGATACCACCAGTATTATTACCATCACCACCAATACCTTTATATCTGCTACATACCCAAGGCTGCTTTCCAAGTAGTTTCCATACCTATACTTTTACTTTCATCCAGTGCATTCTACACAAATAATAGTCTTTCCCAGTTTTAACTTAGATAAATAAATACTACTTAATCAATTCTGGTGAATCTTAGAATATATCCAGAATGAACAGCACTTTTAAGGATTTGCATCCAACCTCCCAAGGTTTACTGTTCTTTAGCTCTGCTGGTCTTCTTTCAGTGCTTCAAATTCTCTAGATGTTGCTAAACAAGACTGTCAGGAGCCACTCTGAAAATACATTCCTCAAGTCCTTAGCAACAGATACTGAACAATTATTGCACCCCACAATAACATGGGCTTTACCTCTGCTAGGATAATGAGGTGTAGCTCCAGGATATGTATAATCTGGTGGGGTTGAGCTACACTCACCGGTTTCTTTGTGATCCTACCCTTTTGCCCTTTTGGGGATAGAATGTTCCATGGAACCTTCCCTGTGTGTCCCTTATATAAGAATAAAAAAATCCAGTGGCTCTCTGTCTCTGGATCCCTGAAGTCAGAAGGCCATCCCAGATTCTGAAAAGGTACTTCTGTGTGTTTTTGTGCTTTCTTGGCTGTTTTCTTAAGTTATTGGAGTAGTCAGATTTGTGAACCAGCATAGATCACCAACTAGGATGGATGGCAACACAGATTTTGCTTTTTACTCTTTTACTATTTGCAAGGCACCCTTTTTATACTTCCTTCAGCTCATTGTTCAGGTGGCTATATCTCAGGAAGTTGTTTGTTCCCTAAACATTCCATATAAACTAGATGTTTATCATTTATTTTATGATAAAGACCAAGTTTGTTTCATTAGTTTTATCATAAAGGGTTTTTTTGTATTCTTTATTAATTTAATTTAATTTAAAAAAATTATTCTAATTTGTTTTATAGGACACCAAAATTCAATATAATTCATATTACCCATATAGAGCACAATTTTTCATATCTCTGGTTGTATACAAAGTATACTCACACTATTCATGTCTTCATACATGTATTTAGGGTAATGACGTCCATCTCATTCCACCATATTTTTTTTTAACCTCCTTTCCTTCTCCCTTTTCCTCCCTCCTCTTTTCCCTATCTAGAATTTCTCTAATCTTCCATGCTCCCACTCCCAATACCACTATGAAGCTGCACATGTCCTGCGAGGGAGTGGTGTCAGTGATTTCTGCTCAGGTGGGTGGCTGAAAGTTCTGTGCAGGTGTTGATAGTGCCCACTCGGGGACCTGGTAGTCCTACGTAGACGAGTAGTTGGGAGACTTGCTCTGATGCTGAGGCCTGGAGCCCTGGATGGGTACGATGGGTACGGTGACTGAGATTCCTGCATGGGAGCAAGAATATGGCTTGCAGAAAAGCAGTATTCTCACTACTTGTGTCCTAAGTCATGGAGTGACATAGAATGCTGCCTCCCTCTGACCCACCATCTTGGATCTCTTCATAAAGTTTTAAATGTTTATATAATTAATTCATTAAGTTAACTGAAAGAAATTATTTGGTTGTTTCCATTGAATCACATGATTTTAAGGATGTTGATTTTTCTTTTCTCCTCTTTCTGTTTCTTCTTTTCTCCCCATCAATTAATCACTAGGCTCTGGAGCAGAATCTGGTGTTTGAAGTTTCCCTTGTTGCCAATGTTCAGTAAATATTTTGAATAATTAATTATATCATTCCAAGTTGATGAAAATATTTATGGGTTAACACCTTTTGACTTGAAAGTGTGGTCTTGAATAAATACCAGTGGCATCAAATGGGAGCTTTCTAGTTTGCAGAATCTTCATTTTAACAAAATACCTTTTTTGTCTGCACATTAAAGATTGAAAAAATATTGAATTAATGTGCATGGATTTCTATTTTAAATAAATACCAGTCAAGAGTCTAAGACTTTTATAT
Source organism: Callospermophilus lateralis (assembly GCF_048772815.1). Taxonomy (NCBI): domain Eukaryota; kingdom Metazoa; phylum Chordata; class Mammalia; order Rodentia; family Sciuridae; genus Callospermophilus; species Callospermophilus lateralis. Next base: position 30,771,489 of record NC_135314.1, read on the forward strand.
CTATGTAAGGTTAATTATAAAATGCTCCTAGAAACAAAGACTATCTAAGAAATACTTGAGATGAGGCAAATGGATCAAATGAATAGAATAGGTAGGAAAAACGGAGTATTTTAAGAAAAGCTTTTAGATAGAAGCAAATAAATTGTATATAAAAGGAATCAGGAGTATATAAAGAAGTCTATTCAACCAATGATAGTTGCATGGAATGAAGCATAAGGACCAAGATAAATGAAAAACAATTTTAAGTGCACCCAACACCTAGGAACTGAAATGTCTTTTTCAGACATAAAGAAAATTCACAATCATAAAGACACTCAAAATAGAGTGTTTAATATCACATATGGGAAAGTTTATAACATATTGCAAGGATTTCTGTGGAAGTAGAAGTTGGCTATAGCTTTATTATAGATGTTATTCAATTTGTGCCTCTCTCTCTATATATATAGAGAGAGAGAGAGAGAGAATGGGAAAGAGAGTTTAAGCAATTCAACCTACTTTTTCTATAAGAGCAAAACAACAGCAGGTGATTTGAATGAGGATTTTCATGTGTAAGAAGCACCAAAAGATATCTCCTAGTATATTTTAATTACCAAAAATTCAGTTTGAATAAAAAGGAAGAAAATTTTAAATATAATTAAGCTACCTAATGGATTTATTACAATTTTTCTTGACAACCCTTTTTATAAAAATGTGTTTCCCTGGAAGGCAGGACACCTGGTGTCATGAAGACTTCCTATATGTTCTTTGCTAGTGGCAGAATGTGATAATGATTGATTTTTGCTGAAAGTTTTATATCAAATGCCAAATTTCTCACAGCTGAATAAAATGTAAATACACAATGTGAAATATTCAAAAATATTCAGTATGCTCAACTGTAAAGTTGTTCACCCATACACATTAAGATTCTTCTGAATCAAAAATAAATTGAATAGAATAATAAATTCCCACAAAACTAATCCAAAATATGCTTTTGGGCCAGTTTTGTGGAAATTTCACCTCAACAGAAGATACATGGCTGAACAGGCCAGATAATGCTTACCATGACCTCCAAATATTCTATTCATTTGCTAACTAAAATAACAAAAAAGATAAATTTGAAATTCCTCCTTTTCTTTGTATGTACTTGTTCTGATAAAGTTAGTGTATACATGTGTATATAACTCAGCTACAGTGAGATTATCAGTATAATCTGTATTGTCTCTTATAATTTCATTCTTGACTCATGCTGTCTCCTCAGATTGGGATAATGTCCTTATGGTCATGGTTCTCATGGAACACTTAATCGATTAAAAGCTAGATTAAAAAAAAACTTGCTAGGAGACAAATTTCCTATTATTTTAGTGATAACATGTCAGAAATCCATATTAGAATGCAAGCTGGCAGAGATCAAGGACATTTTATTTATCTCTTATAGACCTAGTCCCAGGTCTAGCAAAGCAAGCAATATCATCCTGTCTTTACAATATATCTTGAATGAATAAGTACAAACAGTACAGATCCTAAAGTAGTACTTCATGTCTGTTTATAGGTTTTATTTAACAGTTCAGCATCAAACAAGTTATGTTTCTTGCTTCTATCAATTAAGAAGGACTAATATATGATATGTCATTAAAATATGAAAGTTTTGGTTGTTTAAAAAAATGAAGATTTGTGTCAGATATGTTTTAAGTCTGTCATGGTTGGTGGGAGTCCTCACTTATTAAGATCAGTAAAGGACCCAGGATATGGCACAGTTATTGTTTTGAGAGTCACCTACTCTCACTCTAGAGTGATGATTAGTCATGTATGAATTTAAAAGCTTAACTGGGCAGTGACTAACAGCACTTCACACGTTATTAGCCAAACAAATTGCAAAACCAAACTTTATTCCAAAAGAAAATTCCAATGAAAGGAAGCTAATCCTAACATATGTCTGTTTGTGAACAACTGGAGATGTTTGGGTAATATCATTAATGATGATTACTACATCAACTTTACTCAAATGGAATTAGGTTCAGAAAATAGTAATATTTTACTATCTCTCTTAATGGCAAAATGTATATAGTGGTGATGAGAGAAGAGTTCAGATAGCCAATTTTTCACATGAAATACTTATTTTAATGCTAGATGAGTTTGGCACAGATGAAAATCTGCTGCCATTTTATGATAGATATAACGTGCAAACTTAAGTAATGAGAGAATCAGTTTAAGAAAAGACAAATATAACCCTATGCTGTTTTAGGATAGTTTGCATGCTTTGGGTTACAAATGAATTCATTGAATACACACTCCCCCTAATAAATACACATCTCATCGCATTTCAGGTCCAGGCACAGGAATCACTAGGATAGTATCCTGCACATCGTTGGTGGCATGAGTAAGTTTTTTTTTTTTCCTTGTTCTTATTACTAAGACAGATCACATTCATATTTCATATACCACCTATTGCTAGATCTTACGAGAATCCTAAACACAATATTAAAGGAGTTTTATTTGAAATCTATTGTTTGTGTTATGTTCAAGTTTCTAACTGTAAGATCATAGAAGTAAATATCCCTGTGTCTCACATCAAAAGTAACTGAAAAGAAAATATACAGAACATATACAAAAATATATGTGCTGTTCAATAATATTCGTACCAAGGAGAACTTTAATTTCTATTTTTGGCATAAACAATGTGTATTATTAATAAAAACGTTATTTTTCATAAAATGATATTTAAACACATCTCTATACTTATTTTGCTTTGAAGTTAAGCAGCCATTTTCTGGAGTGATTGTAATTTTAGTGGGTGTAGGATTCTGAAGTTTGGAGATGCTCTTATTTAAAGTATACGTATGTACCTAATTGCCTTGTCAACATGAGTAATATTCTGGGAAAGAATTCTTGGGGCATTTACAGGTCAAGTCCCTCCTACAGGTACCACTGCCTTAAAAAGTTCACAGTCACAGACGTTCATGTAAGTGCTGGATGACATCCCACAGTAACAAAATCCTGCATAGGTACTGAGAATGAATTCTCGAGCACTCAAGAGTTTTCATCTTCAAACGTCATGTTGCAATTGGCAAAAGTTTTATTCCTTTTTTTTTTTTTAATTGAACCGAGAGGCATTTAACCACTGAGCCACATCCCCAACCCTCTTTATGTTTTTATTTTGAGACAGGCTTTCTAAGTTGCTTAAGGCCTCAGTCAGTTGCTGAGGCTGGCTTTAAACATGAGATCCTCTTGCCTCAGCTTTCCGAGCTGCTAGGATTACAGGCGTCTACCACCTCACTGGGCTCCAAAAGGTTTATTTTTTATTATGAATTCTTAAACTCTTATGATTTTATTGAGAGTGTGTTCATTTTATTTTATTTTTTCCTGTGGGAAGTATGGGCAAGCTACTTGATTTCTTGCATTTCTTCATTGTTCATTTTTTTTCTATATTTCACAATCTTGAGATCCGGAAATTTCAAGGAGGTGGTACAAGGCATTTGTGGTCTAGAAAAATGAACACAGTCTTTATGTTCCTATGATTTCTCAGGATACTTCAGTCTATATTTGTGTTATTGTATTATAATAAGCAGGTGTATGCTGTAATGCAGATTTCTTTGAGGCCTGAGCATTTCAACATTGATAGACAGTGATAGACAGCTTCTTTATTCATGTCTGATGTTAAGAGGTTATTTATACTACTAATGTTATACTAATAACACTTCCCTCCTCCCCTGAAAATGAAGCAGAGTTTTACTCTCTCTTTCCCAAAGCACAAGCCTTTAGGTAAAGAGAACACACTACCTGGTAAAAAATATCTGGGAAAGACAAGGCAGACACTTTCTTCCCCTGTCTACCTTTTAGTCCTGAAACTTTTATTCAGTTGTTTCTCGGGCCACACTCACCTGACTTTCATGACTCCCATTAGACAACATGTATATACACATTGTTCAAAGTATGATGAGGTGATGCCCTGGGCACTAGCGGGGTTGTAGTCAGGAGATTAAGGCCTCCTTGCTCTTTCCTTTCAGTTTTTGCTGCTGATGTCAGGGATTGTAAACATCCAGCTAGAGATTCACACTACTTTAGGACAGAGTAAAAAGTTTTATTACATATGGTCTTAGTAGTACATACTCTGTGGAAAGCCCATAGGGGTTTTGGATAATTGAGTGTGCTGATAAAATAATTGCACCGATAATTCTGTCAATTGCCAGATCAAAGATAAGAGGCTGTGAGGAGAGAAGAGGGTGGTACAAATACATGCTGGAGGTACTTGATTGTTCGCCAGAACTGGGAAAAGTTTGGAAGCCCACAAATCACAAAGAGATCCACAGAGACGGGATTCAGTGAGTCAGGGAATGGGAAAGTGGAAGGGCCAGAGATGGTGATCTGAGGGGGACCTCTAGAGCAAGGACTTGGAAGTGAGTAGTTTGCATGGCGACAGGTTGATGGGAACTTAGGCACCATGCTGGAACTGGGCAACTGGGGGATTTAATGGAATATAAAAATTTGGAGGCTGCTTTTCAGAGCAGATTGTTGACTAGCAGTGATTAAGGTAACTAAAATTTGGCAGGTAGATTAAAGTGTGAAATTTCATGCCACTGATAGGTAGAACATAGGTTGAGTAATTAATTCTTGCAGACATGGCTTCCATAACAAACATTCCTACTTCCCTAATTAATATTCATTTTTCCTTTCATTATTTCTGAGAGAACTGTGATTTTGTTTGTAACAATGCTTCCAGTTATATGTCGTTAGAGCCTGGCCTTTTTATTTTAAAGCTAAGGGTAATATAGTCCTTGTCATTGAGATGTAAGTAGATATAATAAGATGAAGATTTTTTTTGGGGGGGGGGCAGGTGAGAACAATGTAGCCCACTGCTCTAGACTGAATGTTTGTTTCTCTCAAATGTTGAAATTCAAGTTCTCATTGGGATGGTGTTAGGAGGTGTAGTCTTTGGTAGGTAATTAGGTAATGGGTTTCTGCCTTTATGAATTGGATTAATTCCTTTATAAAGAGGCTTGGGGCCCACATTAATGTTTATAGCAGCACAATTTACAATACCTAAACTGTGGAACTAACCTAGATGTCCTTCAATAGATGAATGGATAAAAATTGTGGCATATATACACAATGGAATGTTACTCAGCAATAAAAGAGAATAAAATCATGGCATTTACAGGTAAATGGATGGAGTTAGAGAAGATAATACTAAGTGAAGTTAGCCAATCCCAAAAAACCAAATGCCAAATATTTTCTTGGATATAAGGAGGCTGATTCATAGTGGGATAGGGAGAGGGAACATGGGAGAAATAGATGAACTTTAAATAGGGTAGAGGAGTTGAGGGGAAGGGATGGAACATGGGGTTATAAATGATGGTAAAATGTGATGGTCATTATTATCCAAAGTACATGTATGAATACATGAATTGGTGTGAATATACTTTGTATACAACTAGAGATATGAAAAATTGTGCTCTATATGTGTAATAGGAATTATAATGCATTCTGCTGTCACATATAATTTAAAAGTTAATTTTTTTTAAAAAAAAGAGGCTTGGGGCATGTTCCTTTCACTATGTGAGGATGGGTGTTTATGAAAGAGGAGACGAGCCCTCATCAGACGCCAAATCACATGTCTTGATCTTAGACTTCTTATGCTTCAGAAGTGTGAGAAGTAAATTTCTAGTCTTTCTAAGCTTCTCAGTCTATGATATTATATTACACTTGCTTGAATGGACTAAGATACTAAACCTGCCCTGTTCCTTATATCCTTTGGTCTTCACTCTCTTAACTACCTGGAGGAAGGGTGCAATATCTGAATGTGAAGACACCAACTTAGACATCAAATTGAAGACCTTGCATTAAAGATGTCTGAGCAGAGGTGTATAAGGAGCCTGGACTCTGGTGGCTTAGAGAAGTCATTATATTATGAACTCTGGACTTTCTTGTTATGTGACAAAATGAAATCCTATGTGATTAAGCCCAATCAGCAAGTTTCTATTAAAGACAATCACTCATAATCCTTAACTGGAAAAGTAAACAGTTGTAAATTTGTTGCTGTGTAAAAGTTATGTCTTAAGGAATAGAATCCTGACTTCTTAGATGACTGACATGTCCTGGTAGTAAATTCCCTGATTAAAAAGAAGGGAAGTGGTTGGCTCATCCCCTGCCATGCTAAATTGTCTTCTCCAATTGCTCAGGAATACTCCGAATCAAATAATGCTAATTCATTTATGATAATCCATACTATGCTATTCAGTTTTATAAAAAAAATATTATTCTGTGAAATTGATCCTTGGATTAATTTGAAGGGGGGAAAAACATCTTGCCAGGTTGAAGTTTGAATAAATTAGGGAATGAAAGGTTTATGTATGTTCTCAAAAGTCTGAACATTAGTTGCAAAGTCACAGTTAATTTAATTATCTGTTATTACGGCCTTGGAACAATAATACAGAATGAGAAATATAATAATGAAGTTATCCTAAAAGACAGCTCATTGGAATATTAAGGGAAAAACCACACGGTTTGGTTTTGTACTTTAAATATAACTTTAATAATCAGATATATATTTTAATGATAATCATCTATTTCCTTTGTTAGACCACAAATTTATTTCTATGTGTAACTTAATAAAATGTATATTTCATCTAACATCATCTCTCTTACTTGCAATTGAATATGTTCAAATACAGATTTGTAGGTTAAACTTGTAGGCACCAAAGATGAACAGAACAAATTCAATAAATGTAGTTGAGATAACCAGTAATGTGTGAGGATTCTGATTAATATATGTGGTCAGAGATGGTATTTTACTTGGCTTTGACCATATAAACTCTGGAAATGCATGGTAGGAACATATTTTAAATGTTTGCTTATACAAATTTCAGGTTAGATGGATACTAACTTTGGTCTAGTGTAATAAAATATAATACACCTTTGAAAGAGGAGATTAAATTTCCTATCTTGAACCAAACTATCTTTTAATTACATCACACACACGTACACACACAGACACACACAGACACACACACACAATGCGCATGCATACACACGGATATGATACACACAGATTCCACTCTTCATTACTCTAAAAAATTCTGCTTGCAAATTAAAGAAACTGCAGCTCTGATTTAACATGAATCATTTCCAATAAACAGATTTGATGATCACCAAGAATCAACTAATTTAAAATCCTTAGAATTGACAGTTAATTTAAAACTAATGTTATTAAAGTCACTCTTCATAATGTAAGTTTTCTTTTCCAGATCAAATCTCTTATTACAATCTTGGATCTTATCCATCCTCACAAAGTATGTTATATTAAATTCCGTAGTTCAGGATGGTTTTGGCACAAACATTGTAGTTTCTAAAATATTTTCTAGTCCTTTTCTTTATATCTTAATGATATTTTGTAATCTGATAATGCTGGATCTAATATTAGTTCTTTATCAACACATGTAAATTTAAATATGCAAATTTTATTACAAGATATATTTAAAAGGTAAGTCATTACTTGCCCTCAGCAATAATAGTATATCTGAGAAAAATATTTCTTTAATTCACATACTAACTGGTTACAGAATCTGGAGTTGCATGTAGATCCTTGTTCCAGAACTAAAAAATGCTGTATGTCTCAAGAGCCTGTGTTAAACTTATTTGTAACTGTGACTATGTCAACAAAAATTATTTTTATTCTCACACTACAATAGTTGTTGAGTTATGCATTCATAGCAAGATATAATTTTTATAAAAATATAACTTCTTAAAAATAGGTTGTATAACTAGATAAATGGAATAAACATAAAAATGTAAACCATATCTTTAATTAAATTTGTTCCTATAACACAGAGATAATGTTTGTATTTTAACATACCTATTTTTTCTCTTCCTTTCATAAACATACTTTGTTAATAATATAATTAATTCCACACTAACTTATACTAATTACTTAGTAATTATTCACACATAATTATTCTTTTTAAAGTAATTTACTTATTTTAATTAGGTATATATGACACCATAATGCATTTTGATTCATTGTGCACAATTGCAGCACAACTTTTCACTTCTTTGTATACATAATTATTCTTAAATGACACAATGTCTCAGGGAATCTTATAGTTGGAATGCATCTTAATGGCTATCTATTCTTACATTTCTTTATAAAACCCCTAAAAGTCTTCCTAGCATCATTTCAAAACAATACTATTCTTCAGAAACCTCCTAAATGTCACTCATTGTTTTAAGGGCAAGGAGCACATTTTTGCCTTAAGATTTGACATTCCATTTTAGACAGCTCTAATTTTATGTTAGACTTACTGCAGTGGTACCTATTGGCAATAATACAGGTCCTTTGGATTTATTTGGAACAAGACTAAGGATTATCTGGATATTAGCTGGCCCTTGTGTGCTACATGAGGCCCTGGGTTCTATTCTATACACTAAAAGAAAATAAAATGCATCATCCTTATGGTAGGAAAATCATACTTTTAGGGCCAATTATTATCATTTCTTCAATGGCTCTATATGTGGACATATATTTATGTCTGCTACTAAATGCTCTTTGAAACACCAAGAAACTTCTGAAGAAGTTTTTATTCTTGTTGGTTCTCTACTCAGGCAGCCTGAATTTTAAATCTTGTTTCAGCATTTTTCTAGATTAAACAAGTTATTTAATATTCCTTTGACTCAGTTTCTGAATCTGTGAAATGGAGATAATAATTATACTAAACATACAAATTATTAAACTGATTAAATTAGTTAATATATTCTAAGTGCTTAGAACACCAAGCAACTGGCACATGGTATGTACTCAGTATATGTTGGATATGATTGAATAATCTAATCTATTCATTTACTTTCATGGTTTCCACTATTATCTAAATGCTCTTGGCTGTTTTTATGATTCAAAAGTCTACCAAGCTTCAGAGGCATAAAGATTACTTTGTTGCTCTCTAGGTCTGAACTTCTGTATTAGCTCAAATTTGACATTATCTCTGTTTGTCTGATACAAACTGGCCTGTCGACTAGGTTGAATCTTGGGAATAATCTAAGACTCATCTCTTTTACATACTTTTGCCTTCATGTCTCTTTGGCTCCTTCTCCTTCAACGATGGCTTGAATCATGCCCACCAAAAGACAGGCTGAAATCCTAACCCACAATACTCGAACATTGGATCTCACTTGGAAATTTGATCTTATTTTGCAGATACAAATAAGATGAGCTCATACTAGACTGGGGTGTACCCTGAATTTAATGATATGTGTCTTTAAAAAAGAGACTCAGAAATAAAGAAAACACACAAAGAGGAATGAAGGCCATGTAAAGATGGAAGCAGAGATTAGAGTGAGGCAGCTACCAGGCAAGAAAAGCAAGAATTGATAGCATCTGCCAGAAGCTTGATGAAGTGAGAGAGGACTTCTCTGCTGAGCTTTCAGAGGTGACGTGATCTTGCAGACTGCCTCCTTCAGACTCCTTGTGTCTAGATATGTGAAAGAAAAAATTCAGTTGTTTTAAGTCACCCAGTTTCTAGTTCTTTGTCTCAGCAACTGTAGGAAATGAATACAAATTAATTATTTAATTTTGCCCGTGTAGTTCTTGAATCTATATCCTCACTTCCATCTCTATGATTAGCTTCAGTTTGGCCTTATATTGTCCCTCAAAATGGTACCTCTACTTTTGGTCTTTGCTATGGGTCACACAAATGATAAAATGGAAATAAACAGAAAGTCACAGATTAGGGGAATCAGAATGCTAAAGTATATTATGGAGATAGAAGTTTTTAGGCATAAGGCCAAGAGAAGCTGAACAAGAAATTAAGAGTTCTAGTGTAGCATAGATAATTACTCTATGGAATAATAATGGACTACAATCAATCAGTACCATAAGCAATAGAGTGGTAGTAAACTTCAGTGATTTTCATTTTGTTAAATAAGAAAAAAACTCAGTGGGTTCAGAGTTTTTCCTTTCAAATTGTAAGTTGGCTGAGTCAGGTATTTAATCTGTTATAAATACCATCTCTGTGGCTTGAGGACATCTCAGGAATTGACCAGATTTTACCCATAGCAGGTTCAAGGTGTAAAAGTAAAAATTCCTTTGAGAAGCGACTGTGGGGGCATCTTGTTTACTCAGGGGATTCTCTGAAGCTGTTTCACCATGATCTACCACCCAGTCTCTCAGAAATTACTGCAGCCATAATCCCTAGAGGCCTGACTACTGCTCAAGATGGGAGCATACCTTGGTATCAACCATTTGGTTCTGGTTCTGCAGGAACACAGGATTCTGGAGTTAGGGATTAAGGAGACTTTCACTGAGATTTTGAATAAAAGACTCGGAAGCCAGGCAAAGTGGAGCAAAGATGGAATCTCTGAAGGCAGCCCCTGAGAGGACAATGCATGAAGAGCTGAGAACAAAGCCAAAACTAGAGTAGAAACCCCTTAGATTAAGAGATGCTAGTAATGGAGAATGTCTTCTGAGATAAGCTGCAGAAATCAAGCAGAAACAAACCAAGAGAGAGGCCATGTGGGCTTCAACCAGCAAGATCATAGGGGAAGAAATTTGCAAACCCTTTGGAAAAAATATCATAATGCCACTGCCACATGTCCCAGATGCTGGACATAGAGATACAGGACATAGAGCTGTTATACAGCTGGATTTCAGTCTTGCTTTGGTGTCATCTGTTATTTTTATACCCCTATTTCTCCCTTAAAATGGAAATGTTTATTCTGTGCCATTATATATTGGATCTGTGTAACTTGCTTTTGATCTTTACAGGGATCACAGTCAAGAGTTTGCCTTGAGTCGCAGATGAGATTTTAAACTTGGACTTTTGGTGATGCAGGAACTGTTAAAACTATGGGGACTATTGAAGATGGACTAAATGTATTTTGAATTGTAGATGGGCATGAGTTCTACTAGAAGTAGAATGTCATGGTTTGATTATAAGGTGTCCCCCAAAGACTCATGTGTAAGACAATGCAAGAATGCTCACAGGTGCAATGATTGGATTATGAGGGATGTAACCTTTTCAGTAGATCATTCCACTTTAATGGGTTTCCTGGGTAATAACTGTAAGCAAGTGGGTTGTGACTAGATGAGGTCACTGGGGCCTACTGCTATTGGAGTTTATAGTTTGTCCCTGTCACCTCTCTCTCTGCTTCCTGGTTGCCATGGTTCTGAGCTGCTTCTGCCCTGCATGGCCATTCCACCATGTTGTTCTGCATCACTTTTGGGTCCACTGTTATGAAGTCTGCTAACAAGAGAATGAAACTCTACAACTATGAGCCAAAGAAAAATTTCCTCTTCTGAATAAAGGAATAAATAAAAATAAATACCGTCTCTGCTGATGGTTCTACAAAAGGTATCTATATATAGGAATCTATCTATCCAAATACTTACTTGACATTTTCACCTGAATTTGTAATAAGCTATCAAACTTCATATGGGTAAAATAGGAGTTCATATTTTTCATCAAACATGCTCTTCCCTGAATCTTTTTTTAATAAAATTCAGTGATATCTATGTTCATTTATTATTTAGTACAAAATTTGTAGAATCATTCTTGCTTCCTCTCTCTTATCCCACATTTTCTCACATTCGATCTATATTCCCCCACTTCATTTTCAGAGCATCTCCAGAATATAATCACTTCTTAACACCTCCGGGTTATCATCCCAATCTGTTCCAGTGTCCTCTTTCTGCTAGAATATTTCAAATTGAAATCTCTAATTTTGATTCCACATAAGAGAAGATATTCATTTTCCATAAGTAACAGATGGCACTTTAAAAATAAAAATCAGATAAATATCACTTTCTTTCCAACCCTCTAATGACTTCTGCTAATCTTAATGTATAATCCAAGGACTTCACTGAAGTTTATGCCATTCTACCTGAGTTGATGCTGACTATGATTCCTATTTTATTTATTTCTCTTCCTTAGGATTGCTGCCTTAGCTGCCCGGGTATCCTTGTTTTTCTTTGAAGAAGTCAGGCATGCTTCTCTTTACAATATTTAGACATACAATTGCTTATACCTGAAACACTTGTCCCCCAAATATTTTCATGGCTTGCTTCCTTCCTTTGTTCAAAGTTCATCTCAACAAAGCCATTTTACTTGAGTATTCATTTTTCAAAAAATCCTCATTTGATTATAAGTCTTAGGTAAAGCTACAATAATCAGAAAGTATAATATTAGCAAAAGAATAAACACATAAATGGGATAGAATAGATAACCTAGAAATAGCCAAACAAAATATAGTTTTCTCTCCCTTTAACAAAAGAGCAAAAAGGCAGTAAACTGCAGAAAAAAATAGTCTTTCCACAATGGTGTAACCACTACACATTCACATACAAAAATAATTTGAATATACACAGAGACTTTACATATTTTACAAAAAAAAAAAAACAAAACAAAATGGGTCATCTACCTAACTGTAAAATACAAAATTATAAAATTCTTAAAATGTAACAGAAGAAAATCTAGATAACTTTGGGTTTGGTGATGAATTTTTAAATACACTAAAGGCATGGAGCATGAGAACATAATTGATAGAACTTCCTTCATTAACTTGAAAAACCTCTGTTGTACCAAGGACACCGTCAAGAGACTTAAGACATGAGTCAGAATACAGGAGAAAATATTTGGAAAAGGTATATCTGATGAAAGACTCTTATTCAATATATAGAGGAAAGTTGTAAAAGTCACTTAAGAAAATGAACAATTTATGGGAAAATAAAGGGCAAAAGATATGAACAAACACCTTACTAGGAAAGATATGCAGAGTGAAAAAAAATATATATGCAAAGGTACTCAACATCATATGACACTAGAAAATTGCAAATAGAAACAATAAAGAATGCTGAAACACAACTATTAGAATAGTGAAAATCTTAAACAGAAGAATTCTGAGGGCTGGAGAGCATGAGGAGCAGTATTTATTCATTGCTGGTGGGAATGCAAAATGACTCAGCCATTTTGAAAGAGTTTGGTAACTTATGCAAGTAAAATAGTCCTACCATATAATCTAGCAATCTCTGTTCTTCACATTTACCCTAATGTGTTTCAAGCTCACATCCACATAACAATCTGCACACAGGTATCCACAGTAGTCTTATTTGTATTTCTTTATTTATTTTTAGAGAACGGGAGATCAATCCCAGGGTCTCATGCACGCCAGGAAAGTATTCAAGTACTCTCCCACTAAGGTATAATTCCAGCCTTATAGTTGTTTTTTGTTTGTTTGTTTGTTTGTTTGTTTGTTTTTGAATACCCATCAAAATTTTGTAGGTATCCCTAAAAATTTAGGCACTTTAAAAATGGCACTTCAAAGTTTTGTTACCCCTAAATCACCCAGGCTGGCCTTAAACTTGCAATACTGCTTCAATCCCCAATGTAGTTGGCATCCACCACCCTGACCAGTTGTAGCTTTATTTTTAATTATCAAAACTTGGAAGCCATCAAAGAATTCCTTCAGCAAATAAATGGATAAACTGGGACTTCTAGACAATGTAATATTATTTAGTATTAAAAAGAAATGAGCTACCAAGCCATGGAAAGATCACTGAGGAAACTTACACACATATTATTTCCTGAAAGAAGCCAAACTGGAAATATGAAGAGTGCAAAAAAGATCAGTGATTTCAGGAGTTTCAGAGAAGGGACTGGATAGGCTGAGCTCAGAGGGTTTTTAGGTCAGTGACACTATTATATGTATAATATTATTATGATAGATACAAATCATTTTGCATTTTTTCCAAACCCACAGAATGCAACACACTAGGAAGTGACACTAATATGAACATTGGACTTTGAGTGATATTGGAATGTCAACGTGGGTTTGTTTATTGTACCCATTTGGTTCTTTTCTTTACAAGTAGCTACCCTCAGGTATTCAATTATAGTGACAGATTCAGGTGGTAAACAATATATGTGTCCATTATATTAATTTACCTACTACTTTTTATGTATGAAATATTACACAATTGGGAAAGAACAAAGTGTGATGGAGGAAGGTAGGAAATATGTGATAATTATCTATGATTTCATATGAAAATAATAGCTAATTGAAGATCAGTGGTACAAAATATAAGACACTGTAAATGCAAATAGCCTCAAATAAACATCTGATAAAGTTAAGAAATTAAAATTAATCCTTTAGGAAATCATCACTTTAACTCGAATCCCTTACTCTGATATACTTTTTGTAATAGAACACAACAATAACTGACATTTAATTATATTTTCATTAGTATAGCATCTGATCCTTTTATTGAAACATAAGCAAGCCATTCAAGATTTGGGACTTGATCTATAGGGTACAATAATGAATATCCTTGCACCTCATGTATTGCCCAACACATAAATATTCAAACCTATCTGTGAAATGCTATATCACTAATGTTTTGCTTTTTTTTTTAATTGGAAAATGCAGAACAAAATTTTAATGTAGTTCAATTTGTCTCTTACTACGGTTTAGATAAAATTTTCCAAAGGTTCATGTATTGGAAGTTGGTCCCCAGTGTTGTGATTCTGAAAGGTGATAAGACCTCAGAATGAAATCTTTAGGTCACTGGGGTGCCAATCTCAGAGGGAAATAAGAATTCTCCTGGGATAATTCCCATAAATGTTGTCATAAAAGAACAAGAATGGTGGCTTGATTTTCTGGTTGCTCCTTCTCCAATACACTTCTGCTTTTGTGATGCCACCAATGCCAAGGAGGTCCTCACCGGAGTTTGTACAAAGCCCAGGAACTTCCCAAGTGTAAGTTTAAGCAATCTCTCTTCTTTAGAAGTACTTACCCTCTGCAATTCTATTATAGTGACAGAAAGTGGACAAATTCATGTGGTAAATAATATGTGTCCCTTGTATTTTTTTTACTGCTTTTTATATATGAAATATTCTATAACTGAGAAAGATCAAAGCCCATGTAAATACCTCAAGCTGTTTTAGAATTCAGTAAAATATTGTCAGAGAAAACAATGATAATATGACTAGGAAACAAATGTTGAATATAACTAATTTTTCTAGTTTGTGTCAAAAGAGCATACTGATTTTTGAAATATTTACACAGGGTGCTTGAGTATTGCTTTTTAGGGATTGCATTAAAAACATTACATCAATCCCATCAAAATTATTTCTATCTTGTTAGTAGCCTGTCATTTTATTCTTTAGAAACAACACAATGTGACAAGACATTTTCATTATTGTCATGAATTTTAATACATGAACATATCTAGATCTTGAGACATGCATTTACTTTATTACTTAGACATAAAACTGAAATTATTTTTATCTTTTGTCAATTGAGTAATCTGAGTTTGAAGCTGCCCTGCTGTTTAATTTTGTTTTATCTTTTATTTAATTAAATTATTTTTAGCTGATACATAAAAATAGAAATTATACACATTAACTGTGTATACAGTGATACATGTATACATTGTATAATGTTTCAAACAATTTAAACACATCTTATCTACCTCTTCAAATATTGGCTATTTCTTTATGGTGAGAACATTAAAAAATTCTTTCTTCTGGCTTTTTGAAATGCACAGGCCTTTTTTGTTATCTAAAGTCACCCTACTGTAAAATATCACACCAGAACTTCTTGCTCAGACATAACTGTAGCTTAGTACTCATTGATCCATTTAATTTTGAACTTAGCCTGAGGCAGAGGCCAGACCCAGTGTTTTCTCCTAGTGAGCCCTACTGGTTTTATTCAAAGTCCCCTGTGAAGGATCTCCTATCTCACAGAAAGTATCAGTCTAATTGGTACCCTTGCTGTTTACATCCAGAAAAAACCTGAAAACTGGATGTGCATTATTAACCTACTGCCCAGAATAAGCAGATAATATCAACAAGTTGATTTGTATATCTAAGGAAGTATGCATCCAATCAATAGTTAAGTAACTGAAAGATGACAATTGTGATTTTGGAATGGCTTTAAATTTTCAGGGTTGTTTATTAAGGATCATTTAAAGTTTCCAGTTGAAACAACAGAAAGGTTCAAAATAAATTATGCCATATTTAACTAAAATCGTGTATTTCTTTTCATAGTAGGTGATATTAAACAATTATTAATTAAGTTTAGACACTTCTAAGAAAAGACTTTTAGGAAAAGTTTAATGGGATGAATATCCTGATTATTTTGGTTTATTAAAGAATTCACTGAAAATATTTGAAGATACTTTTTTTTTTCTCCATATTGCATTCTCTTACTGTTTGTCTTCTGTGCACATAAGGGACTTCTTTCCAATGTAGCGTGTTCAATAATTCTTACACAATAATTGTAAATATATTTACAACTACTCAATATTTCAATCATGTAGGATGTTAGTACCATCCTTAAAAAGGAAGAAAACTTTATTTTCTAAGGAAAAGTAGTATTTAAGTGAAACTCTCATGTTAGTGCTTTCCCAAATCATTTCAAAAAGTTCCTGAAAAATTAAATTTGGAAAATGTCACAGAATGCATCTCCATTCACAGTGACTGAAACTCTATTTTAACTTACTAAGAACAGCCAGGTGACCTGCAATTAAAACAAACAAACAAAAAAATTGCCCAAACATCTTCATGCACAGAAGTCTTTCTACTGACTTATGAAAATAACATGCAGTACTATAAAATTAATGCAACTCTGAAAAGACTAGATCCACTTACTCATCTTTCACTGCCATGAAATGATATAATATTCTGGGAATCAGCCGTCATGGAGAATCTCAAATCACAAACATTGTGCCAAGTGATTACAACATGGGATGTTTTGAGCTCTGGACAGCTAGGAGAAGACAATTACCTCTTGGGGATTGCTGAAAGATCTACCTTTTATCATCAACAAACCAGGACCATTGCCGCCCACAGTCGTCAAGTGCTGGGCACTGGGCTGACAGCTCCTGTTCAGTGCTTCAAGTAATGCCAACAGCAGTTCTGAGAGGCAGCCACCATTAACATATTTGTTTAGCAGAGAAAAATTTGGGACCCAGAGAGGTTAAGCTATACTGTTAAAAATTACAACATAAACAAGCCTAGTCTATGTTACCATTTAGGGGTCTTGGGTCCATTGTCTCTGCTCAGCAAAGAACTGAAGAACAGGGCACAAAGAGAGGTTTATCACAAAAACAACAATGAGTCTTCTCCAAAGAGAATAAGACACAGAGCCAGGAGTCCAGTGGGGAGGTTTTGGCTTGTTCTTTTTATTGGTCCTAGGAATTTCCTCCTTTTCTTATCTCCTCTCCATGATCTCCTAACCATTGTTCATTGGTGTCCCTCATGTCCTTGCATCAATTTTAGTTTTTCTATTGAATCCCACACTTAGGAGCTCAAGTACAGAAGTATCTGTCTGATTAGGTCCCTGCTTGTCTCCGTGAGCAGTTTGGTCAATTGGGAAGATGATCTCATTGGAAGAACCTCTCCATTCTCCTTTGGTCTGGACTTGCCTCCAACTTCCCCAGCTCCCTAGCCCTTCTACATCTCCCTCAGCTGTTTAACTCCAAAGGTTCACAAGCACTGTGATTTCATTCTTTAGAACCAGTGTTTCTAGGATTCAAAAGCCTTTAATCCTGTATTTATTTTGACTGAGACACATTCAGGCTACTGATAAAGCCATAGAGACTATCTTTTAAATTTCATATACTTTGAAAACCAGGCATATATATTTATATACTTCATGCATTTACATGAAAAATAAATAATTTAAAAATTTGATGAGCAAAATTAAAAACAGAATAATCACCTAGAAAAACATCGAGATAACTTGCATTAGCATTTTAGTTTCTTTCATTATTTTCTTATAATAACTACTTCTATGCATATATGATTATTCTACAGCAAGAATATGGTGCTTGATTTTTACTTAAAATATTTTCTGAATATTGATCTAAAAATAAATATAAATGTGCCATTACTTTAATAGCTGAATAATGCTCCTTAATATGAATCTGTAGAATAGTTGTTATTTTCCCAGTCTCCAATTTCAGAAAATAAATATATCTAATTTATGTGCTCTCTTTCAAAATATACATCTATACATTTTTCTGTATATGTGATATATATTATATTACATAGATAGCAGTTTCTTTGTCCCCCAAATTCCCAAGAACACTTAAATTCTCCAAGAAGCACTTTTAAAGCTTCTTTTCTTTCCAAGACACCAAGAAAGAGTAACATTCTTCTTCTTCATGGTAGAGAGGAAGTGTTTGCTCCAAGTTCAACTTCGTAAGCTGAAGATAGGCACTGGAGAATGCAGGCATAAGTATGCCTGTGGCTGCAGAGATGCCTTAGTATCTTTATGATGTGGAGCACTTGGCAATTACTGTATTGTTTTCATCTGAGTGTGACAAAAAAATATATATATATGCTCTTTATTAGGTAGCTTAGACCGATTGCAATTTAATTATATTCTTTTTTTTTTTCCCTGAAGGAAACTCAAAATATCTTTGAATACTCACAGTCCAAAAATCAAATTGTTCTTGTTCTTTTGTCCTTTATCACTCAGAGTGTCTAGAGGTTGATGTTTAGAGAATGAATCTTATGGAAGTATTTTCCAGGTACTTCTTCAATTGCTATGGTGGGAAGGAGCAACACTCCAGTTTAACTTCCCACTCTCTGCAGAGTATGCGGTAGGAAAGAGACAATTTCCCTGAAGGAAATCAGATGCTTCTAAGAATGGTTACAGAAGCTATGAGTCTGAAAACCACAGAAGTTGGACACATATACACACATACACACACACCTGGAGCTCAAAATGGCAACTTTTATGTCTAACCCTGCAAGGAAGTCAGCCCTAGTAAAATTCTATTAAATGTTAGGATTTATTAGATTTTATTTAGTCTACTTAATAAATTTATAGTAACTTTACTCACAGGCAATATAAATGAAAATCTCACTCTGAAATGGTTTTTACATCTTAGAAAAGGAAAATCTGTAATAGAAAGCATATACTTTGAGTCTACTGATGATTTCCATTTAAAGCATAAAAAACATAATTTAATTTAAAACCAGGTAGTGAAAAATAAGCAAACTTAAATATAGAGTATGAGATTCTGGTTCAGATGACCCTTTGTGCTTAATGTTATTTTGTATCACTAGTAAAACACCATTTGTAAATTTGTACCATGACATTCAAATGGATAAAAACAATTCTTATATATTTTTCTCTACTGTTTGTTGATCAGAACCTTTAATGATGATAAATTAATGTTAATCAAATTTGATGATTAAATTTTAGAAATCATTTTGGAGAGATTCTAATTGTTGTAATAGTAGTAAACAGAAAATGGGGATCTTAAGTCACTGTAAAATTTTACTTTCAGGACTTTAAAGGGCGGACAGAAACAGAACTATTCAAATAGGATATTCTCTGAAATAGCCATGAGACCTGAAAAGAATTATTATTCCATTTACTATGATATTACCGTAGGATGCTAGTGGATCAAAGGTAATACAACAGAACAGGTAAAGCTAACTTATTCTAGAAGAAATGTTCCAAACGATCCTGTTTTGACCAATCATACTGTAATAAGTGTTTACTCAATGAGTTTGCTAATGCTTAGCCACTGTGAGACTCTGCTGAATATGATTCCATTGCTTAGAATGCACCAGGAGGATTGGATTTGAAACTGAGTACAGAGTACTTGGGCTCTTTGGGATTAGCAAAGAGCTGCAACAAGATGGTAAAATACCTCAAAGAGTGGGCAAAAGGTTGTCATGGTATGTACTGTGGCAGGTGGCCCAGATGGTTAATTACTTGGATAGTAATTTTTATCATTTATTTAGCCAATTGAGACTTAAGGGCAAGATTTTGGCCATAATATAGGCAAACATGATTACAAAAGAGAAAAATAGATGCAAATGGTTTAAAAGAAAAGAATGTGGAATAGATAGGCAATCAGAGGAAAGTTTTATATAGAAAAAATAGGAATCTGAAAAACGGAGAGATAGCCCTTTTAGCCAGTGTCAACTAGCATTGCTAAACCTTACAATGTACATTTGGGTTTAGATTCCACTGAGCAAATACTTAAAATCTATGGACAACTTGCACAGATTTCACTTTACCCTGAGTTCCCAGTTCTCAATGAATTTCTCCTGACTCTAGCAACCTATGTCTTAGAAGAGTCTTATCATCATGTTACTTATATCCAGTTTGTGTCTGTTGACATAAACCCAGGTAGGTCTCCCTATTGGCCCCTTTAGGTTTCAGACCTCCTTGTCTTTACTGATGGGCACTTTAACTGCAGGCCTAAAAGCATTGTGTATATGACTGGTTCACTAAACAGCAGAAAATGATAGGGTTTACCTGGATTACCCACCTAAATAAGCAAGCACTAATTTAGTTAGCTTTCAGAAGGTGGATCAGGGGATGAGGGAAGAGGCAGAGAAGAGACAGTCAACAGCCAACAGAAGCTTGTCTCTACTGCAGGCAGAGAAACTTCAATTCACTATGGTAACTATTCCTGGAGTGATGCGCACCCTTAGAGAACATTTTCAGGGAGTGTTGGAGATCAAAACTATTCAAACAATAATATCATGAGTCCATTTTTCACTTTTATCCTTTTATCCACTCATAACCCTACAGAATTCCGCCCCCGAAAGGCTGCATGGTATGTGATAACAGATTAGACGCAGAAACATAAAGACAGCTATCTTGTATTATGCTAGATATAAATAATGATTATAAAAATGTAAATTATATCATACTATTTACTAGTTTAAACAATAAAGCTATTTAAAATGTATTATTTATGTGATTATAGAGTTGTTTGTTATTGTTTTATAAAGTGAGTTAGTAAATAAACAAATTTGTCTCACTTTTAATTTATCATTTGAGAAGATAGATTGATTTAATCCAAATGCACAAAAGCTCTATGAGGTTTTCAAAAACTTTCCAGAGTCTAAAGGTATCCTGGGACCAAAAATGCTGAGAACTACCTTTCTGAGGAGTTACAGATGTTTCAAGATATTCTTGGAGTCTCAAAATTCTCTAGAGAAATAGAAACTTTCTACAGGTTTGTTCAAAGAAGTGTGCTATGCATAGGCATTATTTATCACTGCAACACACAGTAGAACATTTCAAATTTAACAAGATGCATATTCAGATATAGCACAGTATGCTGAACACTACCAATTTGTTTATACGTTTATCCCTTTGGAAGACTGTGAGGGACTTACCATATGATCTCCAGCTTCCATACATGAGCAACTGGCCACTGTTATTGTGTTTTTGTGTTGAATTGAATATTTCATGCTCTCAGAGCTGGATGACACTAGGCAATAAAACATCCAATTAACTGCTCTTGCTTTATTCCCATGTTGACTGTGAAATCATATAATTATAATTTAACTTGCCTATAGGGAAAAAATATGCTGATCAGTAAATAGAAGCATTCAGTCCTCTTGATAGCTGTATGCTTTATTTAATAATAATTAGGTCTCACTTGGTTGTCCTGTAAATTAGACTCTTCTGAGTGTGGTTAGCTTGATTTAATCCTCTGGAGTCTGATGGATTCAGGGTCCATGAATACTCACACTTCTGAGCCTACATAACTGAGCATTATACCCCAGAAATGAAATTTCTGTCAAGTGAGGACCTCTACAGGGAAGTCATCCCGCCCCCTTCTTTCTTAATTATGTGCCTTTTTGAAAATTTTAGTAAGGATTTGAAATTCCTTTTATTTGGTTTTGGACATATAAGACACCAAATCCCCATTGTACCAATATTAACCTGTACCTGTGGTGCATGTTCAGTATTGAAAGGTTTATTCTTTATATAGATTTTCATCAAGATTTTTATGTGCCTTAAATATTATTGGGAAATATACAACCATTTTACTTCATAGAAAAAATAAAATGCAACTGAGGAGTGAATTGCTCATTGATCTCCATAAAAACACTTTTAGGCTATTTGAGCACTAAGTGCTCTTAGAAGCGTATTAAACTTTTGAACTATAACTTTTGCTTTTATACTAACTCTTCACAGCCATGATTTCAACCAGGGAGATGAATGTTTCAAATTAGTAGTAGAAAACAAACAAAAAAACAAAAATACACATTAACCTTTCAGTTAAATTTCATTATTTCCTTCACTAACATGAAACGTATAACTGAGAAGAATGTGGTGGGCACAGAAGGGATGTTACATTTGACCCACCACTAAAAAAAAAGGATGCATACAGTTGTTTCCTAGAATTATGGATCGGTGCTGATGATATCAACTCAGAGTTGCCCCCAGCACATATTCTATGGTTCACTGCATTTCATAGAGAAGGCTATGGCTCCTGTCAGCAGGTGTTAACAAAATAAAAACAAAAACCCCGAGGCTCCCATCATCACCATACCTTCATACATTCAGTGGGTTCATGAGGTTTGCTTACCTGCCTGGAAGTCACCATCATTTTACAGTGAATTTTCCTCTTCAAAACATTCATTTTGTCTCTATTGTACCTGGATGCCTGGGTGGACTGCACATCAACGAACTAAGCCAGAATTATCACGGTTCCCTCACAATAACTCCATTTCCCACTTAGTCTCTTGAAAGCAATGAAGCACATACTTAAAACAATTAGTAGAGGTCAAGTAGATATTCTGTACTGTGAAACTATTCATTCACTGAATAATAAAAATTTCTGGTATCTTGTTCACTCAGGAAAAAAAAATAATCTAGAAAATTTTGGTCTAGGTGGTCTGAGTATAAATGAACTGGTAGAGAAGAATTTTCCTTCTATATGAAAATTAAACAAACAAACAAACAGTGAAATCATTTTGTTCCTCACATACTTTCCTGTCGTTTTGACCACAGGAAATGTGAAGGACTTAACAGAACTGTAAAGAGAAGTGTCTTGTCAGTTTGAAGAATGCCATGGCTCTGCAGGTTTTCCACACTTTGGCTAACATATTGAGGGGTAATAAAAAGCTCTTCAGACTATTCTCAGAGGAAATAAGAAATGGTTACATTGCCTGAAAAGCCTGGAGAGCACTGACACCAAATATGACTAACTGTAGAGATCCAAGGGTAGGAACACCTCTCTCAGCAACAACACAGATCACATGAACAGGAAGATTCTATCTGTACTTTCTGCTCCAGGCAATGTGCTGACAGCCAGCCATAGCTACTGAGAACAAGAGCAGGTGAGGCCTTATTCTTTGGTATGTCACTTTGTTGCTCTTTAGTTATTAACACTGCTGGTAAAACACTCCTCCATTTTAAGTTTACCTGCATTGAATCATATTTTTAATGTGTTAAGCATAGAGATGTTCACATGTGAACATGAAATTCCTGCAAAATTTTGTAGTAGGAAAATATATTTATTTCAATGTGATAAAGTCAATAGAAAAGTATTTAAAATATAATTAATTAATATATGAATAGAAATAATATACAAATAGAAATTTATTCCTCTCCTTTTCTGAGATAAAATAATTTGTTTTTTATTTTTCTAACAGATAATTTAATAATAAATATTAGCTGATTCTTTCTACACATCCTATATTAAATGCATGAATAACAATTAATAAAAGAACATGCTTTGTATTCATTGTTTTAAAATATAATAAAATATCCAAGCCATATTCTTTTTCATGACTTAAAATTATTAAACAATATTTATTTAGCACTTAGGTGCAAGGCAATACACTCTATGAAGAGAATACAACAAAAAGTATTAATCTGAGTCTTCAAAACTTGCTATAATCAATTAAACGTAGCGTAAAGTATTAGAAGTTGTAGTAAGGAAGTATTTTCAATACAATAAAGTCCCAAAACGTGAGCAGCATTGATTCATAGAATCTAAAAGTCATATACAAATGCAAAATTAATCAAGAATAGCCACGGGAATTTTAAATGCCACCACTACACTTTGGGGTGAGTTTTATTAAATATCTCTATATGTGTGTGTATGTGTGTATGTATGTATATATATATATATATATATATATATATATATATATACACACACACATATATACATATATATCTATGTATATAGGGACATATATACATACACACACACACACACATACACACATACACACACACACACCCCACACACATAAACAGTGGCTTTTCTATGTTGTTTCATTGGTCAGTTTGTCAGATTTTGTATCAATAGCATAGTGACATAATTATTAAACTTTTATTATAGATCTACATATATAGAATGAAATTCCTCCTGAGTTTTACTGGTTTTGCATTTTCATTTGTCTTTTAGAAATTTTCAGTCAATTCTGCTGATTTACCCTCCCCCAAAACCAGGCTTACTTGATTTTAAGAAATTGTTCTTTAAGAACTTCATTATTAAACCTGGGAGTCATGTTGGAGTAGCTTTTTACTAAAGTGTTTATCCTGTCATTCAGGTCATGACATTTAAAAAAAAAAAGAACCATTTCCATTTATGAATAACCCCATTTTAAACTTTGGAATCCTTGCTTAAAAGACAATCTAGAGTATCTGAACAATGGCTATTTGTCAGTGCTGCTCATTACATATCCAAATCAACCAAGAAAAATAACATTTCAGAAGTACTGCCCAAGGAACATGAAGAAAATTCATGCCATAGGCAAATTGATGATATCTAGGCTTCTTCTTATATTCCATGCCCAATTGATTGGTGGTGGCTCCCTGGGACCACATAGGAATAATCAGTTAAAGATACCTGCCATCAGGGAGGGAAAGGCCATCAGTGAGAAATATAGACAACATGGATTTTATATTCCACATGTGCCTATTATCATCTTTTCTGAATTAGACCAGATTTTTAGAGCTTTCTGCCTCAACTATATTTTCTTTTACTTCCTTTATAGAGACATTTTTCCCTGAATTTCAGAGTGATGTTATGATACTAATTTACAATAAAATAAGTATCCCTACCAATTACTGTTTTACATGCTTTTACTCATTGTAAGTATATTATTGAATATATTATTAACTAGATTATAGTGTTCTTTTTTGTGAAGACAATAGAAAAAAGTATCACTTTCAGATTTCTACCTGAGAGAGGACAGCTTCTGTATAAACTTGGATTTTTTTTAATCATGTGGATAATCATGAATTATATAACAATTATTTACTTTACTTGAAGTTGAGATTAAAATGTTAGAAATTAATATACAGATTATACTTACTATATTAACAGGTTTTTTTCAAAATCAATTTTTGTCAACTTTATTTTTGCCTTTTATTTTTCTCTTCTCTTTTTGGTGCCATTTTCCTCTCCACTGATTTTCTTACATTTAATTAATTTATTTTTTATATCATTGTTGCTCTTTATAAATAAATAGTGCCAGTTTTCAAGTACTTGGGGGTGAGTCAGAAATGACTAAGGATGAGTGAATGCCTACACCTGTGAATAAAAGGTAGGCAGATAGATTTGGGGAAGCACAGAGAGAGAGAGAGAGAGAGAGAGAGAGAGAGAGAGAGAGAGAGAACTTACATGAACTAAGGGTATTTATGACCAAATACATTGCATAGCTTTTGCTACCTCTAGTTATATAAAATTAGCAGAATTATGGGTTGAGAATAATTTAAATAGAAAGGAGACCATTGAGACAAGAAGAAAACCTATGGTGAGAAAGCCATGTTAAAGGGGACGACTGTGAGAGTCATAGAAGGACAAGTGAATGACAGGTTGGTTATTTTCCAAAGCAAACCATGATTCAGAGGCATCCGGTGGGATAATTAGCATTGTAGGTAGGGAAAGAAAGCAGTTTTATATACGTGTGATATTTACAAGTTAGATTTTCAAACATATAATGGGAAAATAAAGTTTTAATTCTATCTTGAATTTTAAGATAATGATGTTTCCTTATGAAAAGTCAAATAAATGGTCCATTAACCAGAAATGAGAGAGGTTGGAAAGGTTATAAGCTGAGCAGTAACACACACTGCCCACTCTGGGGGTGCAGAGGCAGGACACAAAAGGCATCGATTAACATGAATATAATGTGCACTGGCAGTCAATAAAATTATATATTGAACACTGCTAGAAGTTGAGACAGGAAATAGAAACTTCTTCTGGAAACCAGGGAAAATACATGGCATGCTAGTGTGTGCTCACACAACACACACAGATACACACACACATACACAAACACATACAACACACCACAATTGAGAACTGTTTTGGAAGGATCTTCCATTATTTCTAGGACAACGAAAGATGAGTTGATCCTGCTCTAAAAACTAGACACAGATAAATTAAATAGTCTGGAAGCAAAGTTTTCTTCTGAAGTCTGGCTTGGGGCTACTAACCTGACTAGGTTTGTTCTTAAGGAGAAAATTCTCCAAAGGATATGAAGTGTTTTTATTTTTCACTGGATAATCCCAAATTGATTTTTCTATCCTAAATGTGTAATTTTGCTAAAATATTTCTATAGATACACTGGAAGTTTAAAAAAGTTCTTTCATATATATAACAATTTTTCTGCCTTTCATATTACAAAAAGCATAAGTGTCTTAAACTATTGAGAAATTTTAGTAGCACATGAACACATTCACAACACTGGAAAGAATGCTGACTTATTTCAGTAAGTTAAATTCAGGAAATTACCATAAACTCACTTTAAACCTGTATTGCTTAAATTCTCTGAAAACACTTTCATAACAGTAAAATAAGAGTGCCTAATAAGATAATCACTAAGATGCCTTCAGGCTCTTAAACCTTATACTCTTTAATTTTGTATGACTACTGGTACTTGAGTTTTCTCATGTTATCTTACACACAACCACAGAGTCACATGTGTTAGGCAGCTAAAATGTTTAATGCATGAGTTCATTTTAGTTTGCATTGCTTAAATTTAAAGAAACTCATTAAAATATATTTTAATGTTTGATTCTCACAAAAAGAAACTTATTAACTATATTTTAATGAGAATTATTTCCCCCAAAATATATTTAAAATATGCTTCCCCTATTCTTATTGTTCAAATGATAATAAACTAATTTTTTTTTTAACAACAATGTACCAACACATTAAAACACTAGGCATACACATTGAAAATGGAATACTGCACTAGAGTAGCCTTAGCAATTACTTTCATTTTGCCTGACAATATTTTCACCCTGCCATCTTTTCATGTATAATAAATATTTTAGAGACCTTGGGACAAAAATGGCATAGGAGTATGCAATTCAACCCCAAAAGCATACAGAACTTATGATATACCAGGTGCTTGATAATAATTGCATGACAGTAGTAAGATGTCATTCTGTCCAATGGGGATCCATGAGAAGGGGAGGTAATTCAACCTACTCAAATCTTGTGAATATAATAATAAAATCACTAGGCTTACTGGTTTACACATTTTGAAAATAACTTCTTTCTT
Organism: Callospermophilus lateralis; assembly: GCF_048772815.1. Taxonomy (NCBI): domain Eukaryota; kingdom Metazoa; phylum Chordata; class Mammalia; order Rodentia; family Sciuridae; genus Callospermophilus; species Callospermophilus lateralis. The sequence continues at coordinate 30,798,752 of NC_135314.1, forward strand.
CAATTTTAGAATTAACAGTTGGCAAAAGATTATGCAAAATTTGGAAGGGATAATAAAATAAAGAAGCACCGATTTAAAAGTCAGTGAAAAACGAGGCTAAGACATAGAAACAGAAGTTACTGCAGGACAGCAGAAAAAATATTTTATGCTTCTTTATGACTGGGGCTTTCTGAACAAATTCCATCAGAACATGGGTTAAGGGATTGCTTGGAATATTAAAAGATGACTGAAAAACAGAAGAAAAGAAAAAGAGAGACCGGGAAAGATTTAATTTCCCAGTGGTATGTGTTTACATGTCAAAGTGGTATGAAACGGGGAGCCAAGAGAACATTTCAGGGGTTGTAAATCTGGACACATGTATCTTATATCCTCCTCAACTTCACTTCATTTATTTATATTGAAAGAAAAAGATCGTAAGGAACTTCCCTTTCTCTTCCTAAGAATTAATTTACATTAAGGAGAGTTTTTTTCCTGTCCCTAAGAAATAGGAGGGAGTGAGGGAGATGACAGATGCACAAGCTTCCAATTGACATTTTTTGGCTGCTTCTTCTATAGTTCAAGAATCACCCTTCTGTGCACAGGCAGGGGGTGTTCCAGAAACCCTGGACTCTTTTATATTCAGGATAATGTCAGCAAGTGTAAAGGTTAATATGGAGGTAATTTCTCACATAGTATCTACCAGTTGTCTCTCTAGCCCAGTCACAAGCAAATATTTTGGTCATTACAACTGTTTCTCAATCCATATGTTTGTTTTTTCATTTATTTATCAGTTCATTTAAATTTGAGCTATGTTAAATACCTAACAGATTACAAAGAAGTGCAAAACCAAACCTTGGAGAAAGAAAAATAAATAAATAAAGCCTACCAAAAAAAGAAAACAAGAAACTTACAAACAAATCCCTTTCTTCCCCCGTTCCACCAAATAGCAGCACTATGCACGAAAGTATATAAGACATATGACTAGTGTAATATAGAAATGCAAAAAAAAAAAAAAAAAAGGCAGAGATGGAGATGGAGCATTCCTAAAGTGCACAGGGATATTTTCTTAGTGGAAGAAGTCTTCAGTGGACATCTTTCCTATTGTCAAAGAAGGGAAAATGTCTTTTCATTAAAATATGATTACCTTCAGAAATGGAGGCAACAAACAATACCTCATTATTCAAACTTGTTGCTGAACAGTTTTCATTTTTATATGCATTTCTTTTGGGTTTTTACTGGAACAGTCATGAGTTGATGTTGCTTGATGACTGGAATATATGCTGAGAAAAGTGCCTATAGGCATTTCACTGTGTAAACATCCTACAGAACTCACATAAAATACATGGTGTAGGTCAGTAACTTGACTTGGCGTCCACAAGGAAATATGATGTAGATCTATGAGGATATTGTACTTCCACACAACTGTCAGTACAGTGGTTTATGTACACCAGCATCACTACAACTTATGAGTAATGCCTTGCACTAGGATGTTAGAAGAGCTACAGAGTCACTACAAAACAGAAATTTTTTACCTCCATTATAATCTTATGGGACACTGTTCTATATGCAATCTGTGGTTGATCAAACATGCTTCTTTGGCACACGATTAAATAGCAAATTATTAGTATATAAGACTTTGAAACTTCTGGAAAAATTATTTTGCATTCAATACAAATAATCTGCATTTTTCATGAATAAGTAAGGGAATTATTAGTAAAAATAATAAAACCCTTTAAAATAATAAGTAAATAATTTATTTTCTTATGAAATGTTCTACTCATTTTCCTTTATTTTTATTGTGGTAAAATATGCATAATAAAAAATTACCATTTTAATTACTATTTGACTTTTTGTGGGGGGATAGGGTGAGAGGGATTGAACTCAGGGGCACCTGACCAATGAGCCACATCACCAGCCCCTTTTTGTATTTTATTTAGAGACAGGGTCTCATTGAGTTGCTTAGTGCCTCACTTTTGCTGAGGCTGGCTTTGAACTCGCAATCCTCCTGCGTTAGTTTCCCAAGCCACTGGTATTACAGTCATGAGCCACCCCTCTGCCTCAGCTATTTGACTTTTAATTTTTTTGCAATGTTTTTTTGCAGTGCGGTGCACATGCTAAGCAAGTGCTTTACCAATGAATCACCCCAAGCCTCATCTCGACCATTTTTAAATGCACAGTTCTGTAGCATCAAGAAGATTCATTTGTTGTGTAGTTATTCATCACTATTCAGCAAGTTTTAATCTCCCCCAAATAAAACTGTCCATAAAACACTAACTCTCCATATCCCCCTTCTTCATCTCCTGACCTTCTGTTACCATCAATTCAAGTATTCTGGGAACAGCATTTAAGTGAAATCACATTTGTGTGTGTGTGTGTGTGTGTGTGTGTGTGTGTGTGTGTGAGAGAGAGAGAGAGAGAGAGAGAGAGAGAGAGAGAGAGAGAGAGAGACTGGCTTATTACACTAGCAAAGTATCTTAAAGATTCATCCACATGTGGAGATGTTTCTCCTTTCTGTGGTTGAATATCACTCCCATGTATATATACAACATTTTGCATGTTCACTCACTCTCCAGTGAACACTTGGTTTGCTTCCTTCCACCTTTTGACTATTGTGAATAAAGCTGCTATGCAAGTTGTTGAACAAACATGTTTGAGTTACTTTTTTTTTGGCTATAAACCTAAAAGAGAAAGATCAAGATCAAGTGGTAATTTTAGAATTAAAGTTTAAGAAATCACAATACTATTTTTCACAGCAGATGCACTAGTTAACGTTACCACCTCGAAGGCAGAAAAGTTCCGTGTTTTTTCTTTTTTTTTTTTTAACATCCTCACCACTATTATTTTTTCTCTGTTTTTGAAAACAGTCATCCTAATGGGCCGAAGTGTTATTATTACTTGAAAATATCAATACATTTTCAATATAAATTTTATGAAAATTGGAAAAAAAATAGTTATATTCTAAATAATTTATGAGTTTAAGAACATTGTGTACCATTACTGTCTTTTAAGTGTTTTGTAGAGCAATGCTATGATACTTATGAATAATCAGTGAAGCTTGTTTTATAGTAAACTATTCCTTACAAACTTTAGAAATGTCAAATTATATCTTTGTAGTTGCGCTCCAGTAACTATAGGAATGTATTTTTCTTAATATTTTATAGCCTCACCAAGAGAACTACTGTTAACTTGCTGATAGGGTAAATAAACATTGGCCTCTGTATTGATATTTAATTGATCTTCAAGCAATTTATATATAAAAGATTTAAATTATAATTCAACATTTCTTGTCAAAATTTTCACAGTTTTGTGATTTGAAATTCCCTAAAACCCCATGAAAAGGACTGGGGAGAATACTAGAAACTTCGATATCTTATTTAAGTACACCAATTGTATTTTTTAAAAAGATTATTTCTTTTACATCATCAAGATATTGGATAGCAAAACTAGTTTCACAAGTTTATAAGCAAAGCACTATTTTACAATGGTGTTATTGGATTTATTTAATAATTAACACCTCAAAATATAAGTCTACTTTGATCTTAGTTATCGTAAAATAATATTAAAATAAGTAATATTAATTTACATCTAAATGGAAATATTTGTTTTATTCACTTAACCCAATTATTTCTAGAAAAGTAATTTGGAAATATAGGCTATTTGAATGTTGTCAATAGTTTAGAAGTTTTAATTATAGTACATTTCTCTGCCTCTTATGCATACTGGTAAATTTTACTTACTCATAGTAATTTCCAATAGCTGGATTAGGAGAGAATTATATTTCCATATCTCAATATCATAATTTTTGTAATGTTTATGCCTAGTTATCCTAATTCTATCCATTTCACGTTTTATTTTATTTTATTTTATTTTTCCAATTCTGCATCCTCATACTTTGGCAAGCAAAATAAATTCCTGACTTTGGATGGTATCAATTTTTTCTTCCTTTCCCCATTGTATGACCAGTAAATGTTTCATTTTTGGTAACTCTGTTTCTTTGAAATCGTGAAATATTTTGTAATTTTTTATCATTTGCATCATTTAGCTTATTATAATAGGAAAAAATAAAGGAAAACTTATTTTCCTGTTGACCTTTATTCTAACATTCAATGTATTCTGGAAGACTGAATTCCTCTTGGAGAAAAGGCAGTTAAAATTATTAAGATTATAACCAAGCTTATGACATATTAGGTATACACTAGTAAAGTTCTTTGGCAATATATTTGCTATAATCAAACTTTTATTTTTTTCCCTGAAAAGATGTGGAATTTTACTCAGCATTAGAAGAGAATAAAATCATGGTATTTGCAGGTAAATGGATGGCATTGGAGAAGATAATTCTAAGTGAAGTTAGCCAATCCCAAAAACACAAATGCTGAATGTTTTCTCAGATATAAGAAGGCTGACTCATAGTGGGGTAGGGAGGGAGAGCATGGGAGGATTAGATGAATTCTAGACAGGGAAGAGGGGTGGGAAGGAAAGGGAGGGGGCAGGGGATTAGCAAGGATAGTGGAATGTGATGGACATCATCATACAATATTCATGTATGAAGACTTGAATTGGGTGTCAACATACTTTAAATGCAAACAGAGATATGAAAAAAATATGGTATATGTGTGTATTAAGAATTATAATGCAAAAAAAATAAAGTACATGTATAAAGACATGAATTGCTGTGCACATACATACTCTATATACAAAGATATGAAAAATTGTACTCTATATGGGTAATAAGAACTGTAATCCATTCTGCTGTCATGTATTTAAAAAAAATTTAACAAAACTAAAAAAAAGATGTCACAGAAAAGGCATTTTATTGCAATGCAGAATTGTGTCACAATTTCTATTCTTTCAATTTTATACTTGTGATTTTTTCAAGTCTTTTAACATATGCAGACTTCGATTTCCCACTAGTTTAAAAATCAAAAAAGAAAGTGATGATGTAAAATACTCCTGCAAATCAATAAGTAGAAATTAACTGTTTCATTAAAAGAGGAGGATTCTTGAAAAGGCAGTTCACTTATGAGTACATGAAAGAACATGAAAACATGGTCTATACCAATACTCATCAGAAAAATTAGAATTCAAACTAAAATGAGGTTTATCAAAAACTAAAAATAAAAGACATCAACAAAAAGGAAATGTTGACCAGCACTGATGAATATGTGGAACCAGTAAGTCACCCACAATGTCAGTGAAAGTAGAAATGGTCACAGAGACTGAGGAAAACATCATCAGGTTTATTGAACCAAGGATGTGTCTACTCCAGGGCAAAGAATGGTTATAGCAGCTCTAGGCATATTAGTTATAAACTTCTAATACCTAAAATACCCATAAAAAGAAGATTACATTAATAGTGGAACAGTCACTAAATGGATTGCTACATGGCATTGAAAAAGAATGAATTATGCTATATGAAAAAGCACGCCTAGCCTGGCTTGGTGGTGTATGTCTGTAATCCCAGCAGCTCAGGAGGCAGCTCAGGAGACTGAAGCAGGAGGATTGAGAGTTCAAAGTCAGTCTCAGCAAAGTGGAATGCTAAGCAACTCTTGTGAGACCCTGTCTCTAAATAAAAAATAGGACTGGGGATATGGCTTAGTGGTGGAGTAACCCCGAGTTCGATCCTCGGCACCCCTCCCAAAAAAAAAAAAAAAAGTCTGCCTAAAACTTAAAGATACCTTTGAGTAGAATAAACTTAAGAAACTCAAATAGAGAATAAGATAATCTAAGATGGTAGAATTCAAAGAGTGCTTCTATTTGGGAAAAGTTATTTAGAGGGATTCTTTCTCTAGTCTCTTAACAGTTACATGCTTTTATATATTTATGAAAGTTAATTCATCTGTACCCATAGGTATATGATTTTTACCACCTTATATTTCTGTTAATGGGTTAATAATAATAAAGCAAACAATTTCACTATGATGTCTCTCAAATATAAAATTCTATGCTTCCAAAATGTCTTTATTACTTTCTTATTTGTCTGTCTTAAAAAATGTCCTTTGATTCATCTGTTTCTCAGTCAATATAAATTGTTCTCATGCTTGGCAATTCACTAAAACTATAGTAAGTAATTTGAATTATAGTTATACCTTCAAAACTTCTATTGCCCGCCTGTGAATTTGATCTTAACTATCTGTCCTTCCATCATACCAACCAATCTTTACAATTTAGGTGCTCTAAGTAGCAGTGTTACACATCAATGGTAATCCTATTTCCACATTTGATAGGGAGAAAAACAGTAGACAATGCTAATCATATAAATTGATAATGTTACCAGGTGCACTTATAAATAACTATCATATGATTAACTCTGATTTTATTTTTGATCATATTCTTTCAAGGTTTCAATGTCAATACCTGGAAAAATATCATTGGAGAATGATTTATTTCATCAAACTAAAATTTCTTAAAATAAAAAAGAATTAAGTCCATAAGTGTAATTTCTTAATAAATCAAGAAATTTACCTATTTTGCTTCCACCTCTTATTATTTAAAAAAATCCTTAGAAACCTTGTTGGTGTATGTGCTTTCAAAAATAAAATAAGAAGGTAAAGTAGTCAAATAAATCCACATTTCTCCTTGTTATTAAAAGAAGGGAAAGATTTTTTTTTTTCAGGAATTTGTCATAGCACTCATCTCCGATCAATGCTCACACTCAGATGTGTGTTTTGAATCCCATGTTATTTGAGGAAAGCACCTTCTCCATGACAATACGATGGCACATCTAAATTCTAGGGGATTTTATACCTCAGTAAACATCAATACAATGCAAATGATGATTTACTGGTTTTCTTTTATCTGTGATCTTTTATTCATTGCCTCATGTAGAGCAAATGTGAAATGTACTCTTTGTTCCTCAAATACAGAGAGTGGGTTTAGAATTCTCGTATCAGCTATGCTTTATTAAAAAATAAAATAAAATAAAATAACAATGAGAAGGAAAGAATTCAACATTTCACATTTTATTTCAAGGTAAATTCCTTCTGGTATTTTTAAAAAACTCTAATAGTGTTGATTTGTCTTTAAGAAATTGGATATGGGTTTTATTTTTAAGTATTATATTACAAAGTTTTCCTTAATAAAAACAAATTTTGATTAAATGAAAATTAATGTAATTTTGTTACAGTCAAATATGCAATGTTGACATCCATAAACTGGCTTTAAATTCTCTTTACTTGAGAATTTACTTTTTACTTTCATTATCAATATTGAGTCCTTCTTCTGAATACATATACTCAGGTGGTATCAGAGTGCACACAGATGTCCTGAGCTTCCAGTATTTGCTCACCCAGACTAATCATCCAAACTCTCACATCTAGATTTTTTTCCTTCTTTACTGAACACCCCCCCACACTCTCTCTCTGTCCTTTGTTTCATTCCCGGTTTTTAGTTTCAGTAAGAATTTAACTGGATCCACAGTAGGCCAAACAATGTTGTACCTCTAAGGTTAAAAACTGTATTTCAAGATAGAGTTTTCAAAAGACTTTAATAATAAACTGTTTAGTAACTGTTTAGTAAAAATAAAATATTATGTATTATTATTGTGTATTATGGTCTTTGTTTTTCTAACTACAAAGGTAACATGTCCATTATAGACAGATTTATTACAAATATTATAATATTTATTGTAGCTATGGTGAATGTTTATTATGAATTGATTTTGTATGAATCCATTTACTAAACTCCTTGCATTTATTATCTAAGATAAAAATCAAAATAAAACCTTGCTGTATGTCCTACTATTGTTCTTACTTTGAAGTGTAAAAAGTGAGACAAAAAGACATTAAGTAATTAGATAATGCTTACAGATTTAGAGATTGGTTAATTTTGGGTTTAAGCCAAGGTCATTTAGTTTCTGAACATTAACTTTTGTATGCCCTAAGCAACATCAATATCACTTGAATTGTGTTGTGGCCATGTTCTATTTTTGATGTCCAACATTCATTTTTCGTTTCCTTTCGCCACAGCTCCCTAGTCCTTCATTCAAATATACATCCCAAGCAGTGAGGCTTGCTCCACTACTTCAGTTCCCTGGGCCTTAAATAAAGCAGCAGCACCTTCCCCAGACATGTGAAGAATTTATAGAGGACAACAACACCCACATCTGGTCAAGAAGCCCGTGGGTAAGATTCTCTAAATAAGAAAAATCATTTTTTTCTACTGAAGGCACATAAAGAAACAGAAATTTCTCATGAATGTGAACAAGGATAAAATCAACTCTTTGAAGCTATTGGAAGTCATCCTGGGAATATGAGGAGGATTTAGTATAAGCATTTAGGAGGACAAACATTGACACAATTTGATAAAGATTGCTGCTAGATCAATCTTTATTTGAACTATTCTGATACATATTTCAAAAATATTCTCATCCTAATTCAGTCTATTTTGGTTGAGTGTGTGTTGGATGAAAGAAAATTATTTAACCTTATGAAGGTCCATCAATAGAAAGCTATGTTATTTATTATCCTCATAGTAGGTATAAGTACAAAATTGTGCTTCTTTTTTTAATTTTTATTTTTTTGCTTATTTATTTATTTTTATTTTTTTCTAAATTTTAATTTGTTATATATGACAACAGAATGCATTACAATTCATATTTCACATATAGAGTACAGTTTTTCACATCTCTGGTCGTATGCAAAGTACAGTCACATCCATCATGTCTTCATACATGTACTTAGGGTAGTGATGACCATCACATTCCACCATTTTTCCTATCACTATGCCTTCTCCCATCCCCTCCCTCCCCTTTCCCCCATTGCCCTATCTAGAGTTCATTTAGTCCTCCCATCCCCCCAGCATATTATGAATCAGCCCTTCAAAATCGTGCTTTTTATCATCCCCTCCAAATCCAATGGATGCAGTTTTAGTAATTCATCTACCCTTAACAGAACTTCACAACTTCTCTTCCAAAATTCATAAGCATATATAAGTCTTATTGAAATGAAGGGGTAAAGATATTGCTACTTAAAAGACTCATATTATAAGTTATGTATATAGGTTGCAATGAGCCATACACATTTATATATTTGTTCAATAATATTTGCTAAGTGTCTATGCTTAGATAATCTGCTATATTCTCAATTTATTTATATTGTGTCAAAATTCCCTGGGGATTGAAGTTTCATCACATAACAAATTTTTGTGTTCGAGAACTTCCTAGTACCTGCCCCCCACACAGTTATTAATAACAGTTAGAGCACTAATAGTGATCCAATAATTTAAAGAATAGTGGGCAATAAATGTAGAATCATGCTACACAAATTTTTCTGGTAGTATGGTCTATTTAGAATACCAAAATTGAACAGAATGCTCAGATGTTTAACAAATGACCTTCAACTACATAGACGTGAAATGATCGATAATTAGAAAAATGTCAGCGCAGCTCTATGTTGTTCCTACAGGAACCTTTCCTACATGAACTACATGACATACATTTTACTCTTTTGACATGATTAAGTGTCAAGAGAGTGACATTTCTAAAGTAACACAAGGTTGCCTTACACTCACTAAAAATGCAGGTGTCTATTACCAGAGTTTGAAGGAATATGTATGTACAACATCTAGGATTTCAATGATTAATAAGTTAACACGGTATGATATTTCTTTTGTATCAAATAAAAAATTAAATTGGGAGAATAGCTCAAACCAACAAACTGGTAATAACATGTTGGAGATATATAATTCCTTGTAAATATTTTGAGTAAATTGATTAACAGACCACTGAGTGTCAGACATTTTTTAATAACCTCATCTTATTTCAGTATTTAAAGTTAATTATTATTGGATAAATATTTATGGGTATAAATATTTTATATACTTTGTTTTAGAGAAAACTAGTCTCATGTAGAATGCATTTGTCACATCTATTCATAATTTAAAAAAATATTATTGTGTTGAAAAACTATAAAATCTATAACGTACAAAAGATTCACTGCTCAAATTTTATTAATGTGTTTATGTAAAAAATGATAACCTTAGTCAGGGGCCATGGCACACTCCTATAATCCTAGTGGCTTAGGCGGCTAAGGCAGGAGGATCACAAGTTCAAAGCTAGCAACTTGGCAAGGGCCTAAGCAACTTATTGAGATTCCGCCTCAAAATAAAAAATAAAAATGATGGTTCAGTGGTAACCACCCCTGGGTTCAATCCCCAGTACGAAAAAAGAAAAAAGAAAACAAAGAATGAGAAACATCTTCAGTTGTTTTTATTCAAAAGAGCAATGTGAAGTATTAGTTGAATTTGTTCAATTTGTAATTAATTTGGTTTAGAAGAACATGAAAATTGACTTTAAATTCTTTTTAAAAGAATAGAGGTGCTTTGGATTAGGCAGAGGGGAGTGATGGAAGGGGAGAGGTGTTGGAGGAGAAAGGACATTAAAATGAATCAGACTTTATTACCCTATATGCATACATGACTACATGACTGGTGTGATTCTACATCATGTACAACCAGAATAATGAGAATTTATACTTCATTTATGTATGATGTGTCAAAATCCATTCTAGTCATGTGTAACTAATTAGAACAAATTAAAAAAAATAATCTTTTCTATAAAAAAATTGTTTAAGTATAATAGTTTTTTAGTGCATTTGGAAATAACATTTTTAAATAAAGGAGGATGATAACATGGGATATTATTATTATTATTATTATTACCTAAGAAATAGATTGGAGAGAGATCTAAAACAGAACTTAACCTAAGACCACAGACAGAAGAATCAATGGCAGAGACTACAAAAGTAATTTAATCCCCATTCATTAACTCTTTTATTCAGCAAATATTTATTATGTACCCACTATGTGCTAGGTAGTAACAAAGTAGCAATAAATAAGACAAACCACAGTACTAATCTGATAGGATGCATAGACTGGAAAAGACAATAATATATAACATCAGGTGGCTGTAAATACTAACACCCAAGATAGCAGTCTAGGGATAGAGTATGACAAGCCTACCATTTCAGACATAATGACATAGCAGTCACAGAGACCTGAAAGAAATAAAGACGAGAGTTAGGAAAGAGCTACACAAAAACCTGAAAGAAAAATGTTCCCAGAAACAAACAAACAAAAAACAGGTGAAAAAGTCTTGAGTTGGCACGGATTAGACTATTGTGTGTAGCTGTATCCCTGCAAACATTAAGGAATTATTTCTTGAACAAGTGTGGAGGAGGAGAGGAAGGTGCTGGAAGGAAATTAGAGGACAGCAGAATGAGGGGAAGGGATGCACACTATATTGGGTCTAAGGTGAAGACTTTGGAATTTATTCCCAAAGTTGTAATCTAATGTTTTAGATTGAGGTTTTACTTTAATTTGGATCATTTTCAAATAAATTTGAAAAATGTGCAGTTGATTAAAATATTCCGATTTTTTTAACAAATGAAGAGATTGAGATGGGCCAAGAATAAATAATGTTCCGTAACATTTTCACCTTTTAGTGTACTCAGAACTCTGCAGGTAGTGAGTGAAATCTTCTAAAATTATTTCTTCTAAAAAAAGACCATTCACAGATATCTCCTCCTGCTTAATTGTACTTCACAGCACTTACTGTTAACCCAAATAATAGGTATTTATGACTTTATAGTTCAGTTTTTTGTGTTATACCACTATGATATAAATTGCACAATGAAAGAAACATTATGTCTTTTTTGATATTGTATTCTAAATGATAAGATTGGTGTTCATTTAATGTTGAATGTATTGTAGCTTGCTTTTGTTTTCTGATGGCTTAACAGAATACCACAGACTAGATAACTTACCAAAACATAATAAAAATTTATTTCTCACATTCTGGAGGCTTAGAAGGTCAAGATTAAAGGGCCACATCTGACGAGATCTCTCTTCTTCTGTTATAACATGACAGAAGTCTACGGAGCACACATGAGTCACAGTAAGAGGAAGCAGGACATAGAAAATTTCAAGAAAGGCTCTGTTAGGATAACCAACCTATTTTAGCTGCATTAATTCCATCAGGAGGATAGAGTTCTAATGACCCAACCATGTATAAAAGGCCTCCTCCCAACACTGTCACACTGTCAATTGGACTTCAACATGGGTTTTGGTGGGGACATTCAAACCATAGCAAAGCTGTTGTCACTCAATGGAGGCATGAGGATGTGAGTGACATCATGGACATAATGGAAACTATAATAAACAGTGAATTTGTCCATTTGCAATAGATGACTACAATTCTTGAAGGATTTCTTAGAAATATATCTTTCTATTTACATAAAAATCATTTAGTATGGCACTTTTACATAAAGAAAGGCAGCGGCCCTAGATAAGCCAAAGCTAGTAGGTAAACTCCAAAATCACCTTTATTTATTTTTTACCTTATAGAAAACAATTATATTTTAAGAATATAAGAAATTGAGAAAGCAATAAAATGATAAGATGCATGTTGAATTATAGACCTGGGAAATGGATCAAATGGAAGAAGTGAGAAAATCAAGAGTGGGAGAGAAGAATGAATAAAATTTGATTAAGAAATGTACTATAACTTGGTATTAGAAAGTATAAAGTCCTTTTATAGCTTTTTAAATTAATGTATTATAATATTAAATAAAACTAAAAGTTATATTATTCTTACCCTTGAAAGAACACTGACAAAATCATTACTATTTTTATAATATTATTTCATACCTATTATAACTTCCTCCATAAATTAATATTTTAAAACTTCTTTGCATATTTAATATATCTGGTCATATAATATATTTTCCATATTTTATCTTGCTTAATTTTGAGAAAAAAGTTAACAATATTCATTTAAAATAGTACCAGTTTTTATAGTTTATCAGTTGCCTGAGTTTCAGCTTGAATAAAATCTTATATTATTCTTTTAAGAATAAATTTTTTCCTGTGATTATTTAAGCCAGACAAGATTTCATGTCATCAGGGAGTATAATGTGGGATTTACATAGTAATTGGCTTGACGCAAATGCCCTACTGTACAGGGCTGTATACACAGATGGTAATGAATATACTAGTCATGTTTCCTCAGATTAGTGTAAAAATATGAGGAAATAGATTTTTTTCACTCTTTGCATTTTATAAGTAACCATATCCTTTAATGAAATAATTTAGATAAACCTTTACACAAGAATATAAGTAGATTAATGGTTATTAGAAAACAGAACAAAATGAAGCGTTTTAATTTTCATCTCAAGTTTAAATTAATAATTAGAAGAAAAGTAGTTTGGTCTACAAATAAGTTTGAATATATTCCTATAGTTTATGTGTATGTAAAAACAGTTTTAGAAGTGTTATATCACATAGAAAAATCTCCAAAGCAAGTATTTTCAAATATCATTTAAGTAATAAATATTTCAAAGTATACATTTTAACAAACTAATGAAATGTAGAGCAGCTATGAGTATTTGAATATATATATGTATATATACTTATAATAAACGAGAACAGAAAAAGTTGTAGATGAAATAATATCACTTAAAATAATGTCGATTCTAAAGAAATTAATTGATTTCTAAGGATAAAATTAAAAAATAGTCTGATATATTGCCGCAGTCCGGCTGCAGCAAAATAACCGGGGGGTGAAGAACAACTTGTGTACATTGATGCAGCAGGAGTAGGAGCCATTTATTGTAGGACAACAGAGGTATTTATACATTACACACAGCTTATCGTAATTAACATAAACTCGATACAGCAGTCAACCAATAAGGAATCTCCACACTTAATGGCTCCTGGAGTTACTTCACAAACCATTCTCTCTGACAAAATACCAGGCGCCATCCAGACTTGTTTACAGACTCTAACATTTCTCTGGCAAAATGCCAGGTGCCATCCTGACTTGTTCACAGACTCTAACAATATATGTTGCACCATAATGATTATAATTAGTTAATAGGTAAAAATATTTGATATTGACAAGTAAACTCACATTAAATTATTCTTAAATATATTATTGTTTACCCTTTCAGCCATGAAATTATTTAATAAAATAGTAACAAAATGTGTTTTTTGCATGTTAAATATTTAAAAAATGACAAAATATCTTATCTTTAGGTTATTCTTATAGGTTGCAATATTATTCTTGATAATTCTGAATGAGTCAATAAGATAAATTCACAGTAATGAGATAGTACATCAGATTGCACAAAAATGCTCAGTATTCTGAAGATTATAAAAAATGATTTCTTTGTAGTGGGTGCTGATTTCCCCAAAGCAACACTTTTTAAAGTAACTTACAACTTAGATGTTTAAAATTTTCATGTGTGGATTTTCATGGGCATATTCACATCTTCTTTTAACTTTGTTTCCTTGCTAACATTCTCTCCCTTATCACTTCAGGGAGGTGAGCTACATGTAAGCCAAAGCCTATGATTACTCATCTTTGTAACCTATTAATTTTATTTTCAGACCTGTAGTAAGTGCTCAGTAAATATTTTCTGCACTCATGAACAAATCCAGTTTTATCTTCTGCTATCTGTAAGGGAATTCTTTTCAAAGGGATAACTAGGGATATTCATATTTTTTAAAACTCTTAAATGACAGTAATTCCACTTGAAAATATGTAAATTACACAGATATAGTAACTATGTTTCAAATATCATTCCAACTACTTTTAACCATGAAGACTTAGTAATGTCATAAAGTCTTATCTATTATAAAATTATTTATATATTATGACACATGATTAACTTCTGAAATGCAAACTTTAAAAAATTAAAAGTTAATATAGCATGACTGCTAATGCTTTCCTGCATCTTTAACATAGAAAACAATGTACTTTAATGTTTCAGATGACTCAAGGTCATTATCATGGATCTCAGTTATGCAACATTCTACACTGTTGGGGATATATTGGTAACTGCAGTTGTTGATGCTGTGAATCTATTTTCAAGTTTTAATAACTAATGATCAGAGGTAAATCTCAAAGTTGCCATTGTTTTGTGTTCTTCCACATTTTAGTCTCTTACTTTGTTTTATGGTCATTGTTTGCTAAGTCCCTGTCATTTGCTAAGGAAAAAGCTTAAGACTAAAGCTGGGATATTTTGACTGAAGGACAGGACACTTGGGGATGTGGAATAAGGCACTAAGTAAAGCCAGATACGAAGCAAGTCATGTACAGAAAGAAATCCTGAGGACAATAGATAATATTTCACAAAATTCTTCCTAGATTTGGTCTAATCCATTACCTGATACAATGACCTCTACAACAGTAGAAATTTCCCCAAACACTGGCACCTGAATGTGGTGCCAGATGTTTTATTTAACACATTTGAAACTAAAAATCAATTTTGTTGTCATTCATTGCCCCTTTGAGGATTTTAACAGAAAATGAATCAATGCAAAGGAGAAAAGGGAGACAGACAGGAATATTTATTTTGCATTAAGCAAAAATGGGAATTTTTGATAACATTGATCAACAATTACAATTGAATTATTTCATAAAGCTATACAATAGATA
Source organism: Callospermophilus lateralis (assembly GCF_048772815.1). NCBI lineage: Eukaryota > Metazoa > Chordata > Mammalia > Rodentia > Sciuridae > Callospermophilus > Callospermophilus lateralis. Next base: position 30,814,164 of record NC_135314.1, read on the forward strand.
AACACAGGCATTCATAAATTCATAACACATCTATTTGCTCATACTTAGAAAAAAAGAAACCCTGCATAGCAAAATGATACATTCAAGTTGTTTTAAAATATTTCAATGTGAATTTTAAAACTCATTTATTTTATTTCCTTCACCTTCAAATTCTCAAGCTTGCAAAATGCTCAAAATCAGGAAAAATATATTGCATTTATTTTCTATCATTCATGGTCATGAGAATATTATTTAAAGTGAGAGCACATAACTTTGAAGTTTGCCTATTATCTTTCCTGCCATTTGCCATTCTTCCTCCGGGAGAAGTCTTTTCTGCTGTCCTTTAATAAACTTCTAATTTCTATTCTGACCTTGCCTCGGTGTGCTTCTTTGGTGTTATTCTTCAACATTGGGGAAGCAAGAACTCATCACCGGTCAACAGCGGTATCAATAGCATGGTATTGGCACCAAAAAAGATTTATAGACCAATGGTATAGAATAGAGGACACAGAGACTAACCCACATAAATAAAGTTATATTATATTAGATAAAGGTGCCAAAAGCACACATTGGAGAAAAGATTGCCTCTTCAACAAATAGTGCTGGGAAAACTGGAAATCCATATGCAACAAAATGAAATTAAACCCTATCTCTCATCATGCAAAAAAACTCAACTCAGAGTGGATCAAGGATCTAGGAGTTGAACCAGAGACACTGTGCCTAATAGAAGAAAAAGTAGGCCCAAATCTCCATCATGTCAGACTAAACCTTGACCTCCTTAATAAGACTCCTATAGCTCAAATAATAAAATTAAGTATCAATAAATGGATGAATTCAGACTAAAAAGCTTCTTCTCAGCAAAAGGAATAATCAGTGAGGTGAATAGAGAGCCTATGTTTTAGGAGCAAATTTTTACCTCTTGCACATCATATACAGCACTAATCTGTAGGATATATAGATAACTCAAAAGTCGCAACACACACACACACACACACAAAACAAAACAAAACAAAAAACAAGCAAACAACTCAGTGGATAAATGGGCCAAAGAATTGAACAGACACTTCTCAGAAAATGATATACAATCAATCAACAAATATATGCAAAAATGATAAACATCTCTAGTAATTAGAGGAATTTACATCAAAACTACTCTAAAATTTCATCTTACTTTGTTCAGAATGGCGGCTGTTAAAAATACAAACGACAATAGTGCTGGCAAGAATGTGTGGAAAAAGGCACACTCATACATTGCTGGTGAGACTACAAAATGGTGCAGCCAATTTGGAAAACAGTATGGAGATTCCTTGGAAAACTGGGAATGGAACCACCATTTGACCCAGTTATTTTACTCCTCTGTCTATACCCAAAGGACTAAAAAACAGGATACTATAGGGACACAGTCACATCAATGTTTATAGCAGCACAATTCACAATAGCTAAACTGTGGAACCAACCTACATTAACCTTCAGTTAAACTGTGGTATATATACACAATGGAATACTATACAGCATAAAAGAGAATAAAATTATGGCATTTGCAGGTAAATGGATGGAGTTAGAGAATATAATCCTAAGTGAAGTTGACCAATCCCCCAAAACCAAATGCTGAATGTTTTTTCTGATATAAGGAGGCTGATTCATAATGGGGTTTGTGGGGTGGAGAGAGGGGGAGGCAGGCAAGAGGGGATTAGACAAACTCTAGATAGAGCAAAGGGGAGGGAGAGAAAGGGAGGGGGCATTGGGGTAGAAAAGAAGGTGGAATGAGATGGAAATCATTACCCTAAGTACATGTATAATGACACGAATGGTGTGACTCTTCTTTGTATACAACCAGAGATATGAAAAATTGTGCTCTATATGTGTAATATGAATTGTAATGCATTCTGCTGTCATACATAAAAAATTAGAATAAGAAAATGCTCAAAAGATTTGAAAATCATATAGTGAGAATCTGTTACTACATTCATTTTTTTCTTATATGGGAGTTGGTAAAAATCCTTTAACCTCTTTTTAGTAAAACACATGTTTTGGTTTAAAAGTGAAAAAAAAATATGAAATTACTGCTATGAATAGTGATTTAAGTTGAGGAGGAAAAAAACTTGAAAAAAATTATTGCTATTTAATTATACTAAGGTTTTTAAACTTTTCAAAAACCAAGGGTAGTTAAGGTAATGTGTTTAATATGCACAAACTAAAATAATATATTTAAGCCAACTAACTGCTTTTCTTAATTAGATGTGAGGCAAAAGCAATGCACAGAGCTCTTATTTTTTCATTAAAAAGCCATCCTGATACCTCTAAAAATAACTATTAGTTAATTAATCCTAAAATAATTTTTGAATAAACAAAATATTATTTCTTACTACCATTATTATTATAATGTGTTCACCAACTTGTTTCAAATCATGATATTATTTTCAGCTTTGAGAAACGTGTTCTTTCATAAGTCGTCCTGGGACCTGTCATTTACTCACATAGCTCCCTAGTTTCATCTGCTTCTCACAGTCCTTGTGCTATTTTTGTGCCTCCATTATCCCCAATCAAAGAGATTATTATAGCTTTGCTTCTTCAATTTCTAGCATCTGAGTTTTCTTCGACCACTTTTAGTTTTTTTAAGCAGAAACCAAAGTATAGAGCAGAAAAGTCCTCAAGATAGATTTACACCCTATGAGAATCATTTCATCTTATCATAAGCAGGCTTCTTTCCCAATCTCTGCCTCTCCCTAAGAATCTCTATTCCACTGATGGATAGCCACTGGGGTGGATTAGAAGCAGCCAGCTATTTAAATGCTACAGCTTTTCTCCAATTTCTTCGACACCTAAGGCAGTCTGCAATTTATCTCAAGTCTGGATTTTTTTTTTTAAGTTAACTGTCTGTGTGGTGTTTTGCTAGCCATATAGGCCTTTGTCAGTTCCCTCAAGGGGCTAACAGTCAAAGCAAAACAGAACATGTGTTTTACTAAAAAGAAAAAAAAAAGATCCTCACATTATCTAATAAGCATAGAAATTTAAAAAGCAATTAAGCACACAATTAGAAATAATTAAAAAAAGAAAAAAAATGTTAATTTCTGGAAAATTGTTCCAACAGAATTTGCATCAATCCCAACATTGGCAAAGACATTCCCCCCTTCTTTATTTTTTCTTTTTAACTAAATGTTGCTCTGATTAAAGTGCTTCTTAATCAAAGCTGATGTTTCATGTTATACAAAGAGCATCAGTAATAATGAAATCTAGGAAAGAAATATAGTAGTCTTGGCATAGTGCCCTTGCTTGGATCTTAATTTTGTGCTTAATTAGGATATTCAGCATAACAGTCAAATAAAAATTCTGATTTCAGAATGGGTTGATCCAGGTTTTCCACAGAGTTGGGCTACTGGTTTTGTAAAGTAAGGAAGAAAAAAATTAAAAAGCAACAAAGGATATCTCCTGAATGCTGAAATTAAAAAAAAAAAAAAAATCAAACAGAACAAGATCTTGAAGATGCAAGTGTGTGAAATTTTATTGAAAATGTATAATCAACTAATTCTTTTCTATGTCTGTAAACCTTAAAAACCATAGCTTTTACTTAAAACAACAATAACAACAACAACAAAACCTTTTGCCTACTAGATTTCAGATAAACTACTTTTAGGTTTATTTATTCTTCTTTGTTCATTCAAAGAAGAAATATTTGAGCTCCATTTTATCTACCATACATGAGATTTGGTACCTAGTCTCATGTAGCTTATGGCATATAGAAACTCACTTGTAAGTTAGAGAGTGTATAGGAACTAAATGTGACTTCTGATTACATACATACTAAAGAACATATTCCTCACTTGCTAAAAGTTAATCTTTTGAAACTTCTTATAAACCTATTAGGAAAGACAGTTGAGAACAGAATTGCTTTCACTAAGTCCTGTAATAATGTGTTACCATGTTTCCATTGGACTCTTGGTATAAGGTTTTGGGTGGTACCAGGAGAATTTATTTAACAAAGGAACTTTTATGGGTTGGGTCTAAGAACACCCCACTAAAACCTCATGGAATAAACAATACAGCAATGTTTCAAAGTGAAAAATTTGAATAATGAGTGCTCTAACCTTATCAGTGGATTAATCCATGTGATGGTTTAATAATTTGAGTGGAGTACTGCGTAGTAACTATGGCTAGAAAAAGTAGGAAACATTGGGAACATTGTCTTGGACTATATCTGAACAAGAGCATGGCCCTTACATCTCTTATAAAATCTTTCTCCCTCTGCGTTTCCTAGCTGCCATGAGATAAGCAGCTTTCCTCTTCCACCTCATTCCACCATGATATTCTGACCTCCTGGGGCCCAGATTGATTGAGTCAGCTGACCAAGGACTGAGATCTCTGAAAGCATAGACCCAAATAATCATTTTTTCTTCTAAGAAGTTTTTGTCAAATATTTTGGTCACAGTGATGAAAAGCTTGCTAACACAAGGACTAAAAAAAAGAATAGGCATGGTATAAGAGAAATAAAAGACAAATCCATTTTTATGGAGCTGTTCCCTCCTGCGCCAGGTAGATCAGGGGAGGAAGCAACAACAGTTTCTTTCCTTTTCACTTTCTACAGTTTCACTTACCAATGGCCAATCATATTTCCCAACATTAAATGAAACTTTCCAAATGTAAACAATTCATAAATTTCAGATTGTGTAGCCTGATGAAATCTCACACCCTCTTGGCCCACAAGTGGATCATCCCTCAGTTCAGCACATTGACACAGTATATATTACCCACCCATTAGTCACTTAGTAGCCCTTTTGGTTATCTGAATGAATGAAGCTCACACCTGTGTTCAAGTACACTTATTTTACTTAATAATGTCCCCCAAATAAAAGTAGTGATGCTGACAGTTTGTATATATCAAAAAGAAGTTATAAAATGCTGCCTGTGAGAAGATGAAAGAACAATATGATATTTTGGGAGAGAAATCACATAACTTTTATTTAAGGGTATGTTTGTAATTATTCTTATATTATTAATTGCTATTATTGCTCTTTTATTGCTCCTAATTTATAAGATTAACTTCTTCATAGATATGTACATATAGGGGAAACAATATAGTATATTCAAACTTCAGTACTATTGAAGCCAGAATTAGACATGCAGACACTATAGGTAGGTAAATTAAGTCAGGTCAGATCAAGGAGGCCAATTTGGAGTGAGTTCAGCAGTTAGAGACTGCCCCATGGGGGACTGAAATGCCTTCAGAACTCTTCTTCCACCCTTATCAAAAACCTGCCCTGCTCCAACCTGTTGCTAAGGTAACCAGTGGCAGGAATTGCTCTTCTCTACAGGGAGCTATAAGGTTGTTAATTAATATGTCCTTGGCTGCTCCATCCTGCCCTTCCCTTCAGCCCACCTCTTTCCCACCTTTTGGCCATCCTACCAAGCATTTCCTAGACCTAGTCAAATGCCAATCAAGTATGCAGGAAGGAGAAAGATAAGGGGAAGAAGGCAGGAGAACAGAGGAAGCCTGGGACATATAAAAAGGCAGAATACCTGGCTTCTTGGATAGGATACCAGCTATGCTTCCCTTCTTCCCCGCAAGAGAAGTCTATATTACCTGTTTTTAAATAAACCCTGCTTTATATGCTAACCTCAGCGTGCTTCTCTAATGTTCAAACTTCAACATGCGAGGGAACAGAACTCATCATAAATAACCGGCAGTATCACTATCTGTAGTTTTATGCAACCGCTGGAGAGTTTGAAATAAATATATCACTTATGGATATGGGGGGACTACTGTTCTAAGTATTAGAACTCGAAAAGTCACAGGTATCGGTAAAGCTTGTGATGGAGCCTCACAGCCTCCCAAGATTCTGTGTTAAAACTACCTGGGAATAAATATTCTGACAAACCTTATTTGCCTTCCTCTCTATGCCAGTGTATAGGCAGTAGTAAAATAGACTGAGAAAGAAGGAGAGAGAATAATGCTAATATGGAGCACAGTATTTCTCACCAGATTATTAGATACATATTTTTATTCTGAAAAGCAAAGAATAAGTTTCTGATTCCCTCATACATTCTAGCTATATATCTATCTACTTATAATCTTTTCGGGCTTTACTTTTCTTCATGTTTTTAAAATGAAACTTTTTTTTTTTTTTTTTGGTAAATTTGCACTTTTCTTTTTTTTTTTTTTTTCTTCAAGATTGGAAAAAAAATGACAGCTGCTATTTTTATCTTCAAGGGTCTAAGCATTTCACCAAACAGTAAACTTAGCAATGACTTCAGAGGAAAGGAACAGAGCTTCATTCATTGACACCTTCTAAAGTTCAGACTGCTTAATAACTTACTTGATTTCTTTTTTTTTTTTTTTTTCTGTTTTTCTGGCTTGCATCTGCTTCTCCCTCTTCTGAAACAGAGGGCACAGAAATAAAGCTCAAGTACTGCACTTACCCTCCCTTTTCCTCTTAGCCTACTGCCAGAGCATCCATAGACTCCCTGCAGGGAACTTCAGCCCTGGATGGACCTATAGTTCTCTGTGGTTGCCGCTGGCTGAGGAACCTCCTGAGTTGCTAATCTGATTTGCTGCCTCTAGCAGCTTTCGGTTTTCCTTTTGCTGGTTCCTGTTATCTTCCAACACTTTTTACCCTGCTTTATAGTTCAATATTTTTTCACCTACTTATCTTCATGCCAGAGTTATCTTTCTAGTACCAAATCTGACATAGTTATTGCTTAAAAACCCTCAAAAATTTTCTGGCATCCTGTATTTTCAATGTCTATTTCCTTCTCCGCTTTCCTCAAACTTTCTTGGTGTTTTTTGTATATGACAGCATAATGACTAATGACGGGCCCTAATTTCATGCTTGTTATGATATTAAATAGATTATTTCAAAAATCTGACTGTTGAATATTTCCATTTTGCAAGTACATACTACAGTGTAGCTCAGTTACATTCTCCCTTTGTAGTTGAATAATATTGAAAAGTGCAACAATGGACAATGTTGTGAAAAATAATTATGGAGCTATAGCTTCTCCAGCTTATACACTTTGCTATCTTAATGCAGAGGCTGAAAGGTGGAACAATGATTTTATTTAAGGGCTTATCAGGAGTTTCTGAAAATAATATTTAAATTGTTTTTTTAGCATAACTGCTCTGTGCAATGACAATGCATCATGCTTCTTAGCATGGTTATTGAGGTGAAGGTGTCTTAGAACAACACCAGCTTTTCATATTGCTAATGAACACACACATACACACACACTCACACATACAAAAGTGAAGGAAAACGCATTTCACAGGGCACTTATAACTTAAATATGTGCATTTTGAAAACACTTCACATAATGAACACCATTCACATATTTCCTCTTTCATCATTAGTGTTATATAACAACATACAGTTCATATACCCACATGTAGGAAGCCAGAATTAGACAGGTAGTCAGTATAGATAGGTAAATAGAGTCAAGTCCAATAAAGGAGGCCAATTTGAGTGAGTTCTGGAAGTTGGAGACCATCCCCTGAGGGACTGAAATACCTTCAGAGCCCTTCCTCCACCCTCATCAACAACCTGCCCTGTTCCAACCTGTTGCTATGGTAACTTGTACCAGGAATTGCTCTTCCCTAAAGGAAACTATAAAGTTGTTAATTGATGTGTCTTTGGCTGCTCCATCTTGCCCTTCCCCCTTCAGCCCACCTCTTTCCCACCTTTTGGCCATCCCACTGAACATTCCTGGGCCTAGTCAAGTATGCAGGATGGAGAAAGTTAAGGGGGAGGGCAGGAGAACAAAGGAAGCCTGGGACAGGCAGAATACCTGGCTTCTTGGGATACTAGGATACAAGGTGTGACCCCCTTCTCCCTCCCAGAAGTCTATGTTACCCCTTTTTAAATAAACCCTGCTTTATATGCTTGCCTCAGTGTGCTTCTCCAATGTTCAAACTTCAACATATGAGAGAGCAGAACTCATCATTTATAACCAGTGGTATCATATTCACATTCATTCACCATTTATTCTTAAAGTGAAATATAACTTTAGCTGAGCTGTTTTCATTCCACTGTGAGGCAGCTTATCATTTTTTTGCAGTAAACGCTTGATGCTGCCGCTTCCATGAATACTCTCCATGACTCACCTCCAAACAACAGTTAATATTCATCACTAGTGCAGCACAATACTGGGCCTTCTGGACATCCTCTCAGTTTTATTTCCATTCTAATACCATATCATGATGATATTATTATTATTATTATTATTTGCTCACATGCCTGATTATGAGCCAAATGTGAGCTTCTCAGTGGCAAAGATGATGACCCATTTATTGCTAAGGATAATTGCAGGCAGTCAGCATGTATTTACAGAATGAATATATAAATAAATGAATAGATGAAAGAATAATCTGGACTTTAGTTCATAAATTAATATCTGGTATCTATTTTTTAAGGGTTTCCAGTTATGTATTACCTTCAAGTTACCTACACATCATTGCAAACATACATGAGTATGTGCTCATATATATGTATACCTGCCTGCAGACACATGCACATACATACCAGATCTGAATTCCTGAAGCTAGCCAGGCATTGGCCTCTGCACTTTGTGTACAAATTTATATAACCTCACCAAACATAGGAGAGAAGTGGATATGAGAAACTTACACGAAGTCACTACCTGAAAAATAACTTTCACACTATGATTGTAGGATTTCCAGGCCTATGATTTTTTATTACAGAATGATGTGGAACTTTGATATAACCCTCTAATATATTACACATTAATAAAATAACTCTCCTTGAACCCCATCATTGCTAATCGGATTTGATAAAATAGGAGATCACAAAACAAGAATAGGTAAAGTACAGGTGTCATAAAAGTGATTTGCAAAAATGAATGGATAGATTCTAACTTCAAATGACTATGAACATTTATAAGGAATATTTAAGGAATATTTAATGTAAATAAATACATCTCAAGTTTGTAGGAAGAAGCAACATTTAAATTGTTTTACTCTAAAAATATATTTAATAAGTGGCTGTCCTAAAATTTGATGAGCAAGTCTAGTAGGAAATATATATGCATCATAGAAATAAAATAAGTTATATGCATCATAGAAATGAAATAAAAGAATAATATTGTCTAAGGATCAGTAAAACTCCCTCAGTTGTGGGAACATTTAAGCTGATCTTCCGTAATATCTATTACTAAATATCACGTTAAAATATAGGACACATGTTGATACGTTTTTCTATCAAAACCTGAAGTAAACAAAGTAGGATTTATCTGTGGCCTCTGTGCAATGAAGGTTCAGTTCTCTCTAAGTTTGACAGTATATCTGAGCCCCAACCACAAAATGGAGGACTTCAAAGTGGAGCCATCATTCTCCTTCAAATCTTTCCCCAGCATGGGCTTATTCCTTCCTAACAGAACTCAGAAGACCCTATTTCCTTCTCCTTAACAAAGAAACATTGTGTGCCTTGAGCTGGAGAATCTCTGTACCTTTAAAGGAGATTTGGGGAAGATGACCAAGTTTATGGTGCTCTGTGTGAAGCAGAAAGAAGAAATTTTCCTCTTGCCCCATCCACACCATAATTCGTGAATATCATCTCTCTCTCTTTTATATCTTCTCCAACTCATCTAGGGGAAGAAGGTGAATTAAATAGTACAGGTAGATGTGAAGAAAAGAAGACAAGTTACACAAATGTGCATAGGCCTTTTGATCTACGCTATCATCTTTAAACATTTTTTTTACTAAGGCATGAAATGCACATGCAAAGCTGTACACATTCTTGTATAAGACTTGATGATCTTGGAGAAAAGTGTATACCTAAGTATCTCTCACCACAATTTATGCTTAAATATATCCATCACCTCCAAGAGTGTCCTCCTATTCTCTTGATTCAATGATATTCTGTCTTACACCCATTTTCAAGATTAGCAACAGATTTTGTTTTTGTTTTTGTTTTCTACCATCTACCATATTCCTTACCAATTCAGGACAGGGTTAGAATCTGGAAAAGTGTGGTATAAGTAAATTTAAATGGTTGCACATCTTGATTCATTTTAATTCCTGGAGAATAGCCTCCTCAGTATTGTACCACAAATTATGATCAGTTTTGCAGATATTCACATAAAGGGATGAGTCTTTTTTTATTATGATATAACATTTTCAGTGGGACCAATACTTCCTTGGACATCAACCCAGGAAAGTCATGCTAGGAAGATGAGAAGAAGGTTACCCCTAGGATGGAAGCATGATTGCATCTCAATCCCACATACCATAATGGGGAGAAGGAATTTCAAGATTATATTGTAAGTTCCTGACTCTTCAGATACATGGATTTTTCTCATTTACAAATACCAGTGATGCTATTCATTGTGGTATGACTATCAGTGTCCTTCACTTATCTACGTGTTCTGAGGCTAAATGTAAGTTATGAATTTTGTTATTAGAACAGTACTTTTGTGCTAGTCTTTGTCATAAATATGGTATTTTTGTATCCTTGGTTCCTTGACAATTTTGTTGGTAAGTTATCATCAATTGGCAATTTTCATCACGACTACTTCATGCATTGATAAAAATTTATGAAGGTAGCTCTATTCATCTATCATGTGTGCAAAAACCGCAGGAAGTAGTGAAACTATAATTTCTATACTGTTGTAATTATCTGAAATGTAGACAGAAAATGTAGACATTTTTTTCTTGAAATTTCTATTACAGTAATTCAAGAATTTCAATCTGAAATAATGGCATCAAAGTTTTTATCCTCTAAATAATTTATGAAAAATAAAAAGTTCTAGGTAAGTATATTCCTTGATTGAATGTGTGTTCTGAGAAAGAATATGTCATTTATTCTTACAATTCTACCATAGAAAAACAAAGATTATTATAATGGCAAAATGTTAGAGTCTGTAAACAAGTCAGGATGACGCCTGGCATTTTGCCAGAGAAATGTTAGAGTCTGTAAACAAGTCTGGATGGTGCCTGGCAAAATGCCAGAGGGAGTGGTTTGTGAAGTAATGCCAGTGAGCCATTAAGTGTGGAGATTCCTTATTGGTTGACTGCTGTATCTAGTTTATGTTAATTAAGATAAGCTGTGTGCAATGTATATATACCCCTCCTGTGCTACAATAAACGGCTCCCACTACTGATCAGCAGGGGAGTTTTGACCTGCTCCTTTTCTGGCCGGTTCACCCCTCCTTAGGTAACCTGGTGCCCCCCCCCCCCCCCCCCCCCGCAGGTCACCATATTGATGCAGAACTTAGTGCGGACACCCAATTGGCATAGCGCACTACAGCCCAGAACTCCTGGGGATCCTCCCACCTCCACCTCAGCCTCCCGAGTAGCTGGGACTACAGGCGCGTGTTGCTCGTCACCCCACCCCACCCCGGTTATTGTGCTGCAGCCGGACTGCGGCAGCAAAAGTAAGAAAATGGAAAAATGGAAAAAGGAAGAAAATTAATCTTGACAATGCTGATGAATTAGATTTGGATTGTCATGTTTTTAATTTACATAATTAACTAATATCAGAATCTCATCACCACCAGTGAATACATTTTCATAACTTACTGACAGATAAACTTATTGCTTTCAGTTTTATCTCACTTCTACTTTTTTCAGTTTTATTTCCATTCTAATACCATATTTATTTTAGGAACATAACTTTTATGTAAATGATCTCTTCTGATAGTCTCCTCTTAAGAATACACTGTACTTACCTATCAAATTTTATGTAAATGGAAAAACCACTATCAGTACTTATCTGATATTTTGCATTTATTTCCTAATATAATGTCTCCTGAAAAATCAATAGTTACTGTTCTTCACATAATTTGCTTATTCATTTTTGTTGTGCTTTATCTCTAGTGTCTTTCTCCTTCTCTTTTCTCTAAGGTAAACACATAGTTTTTCTCTCTTTTTTTTTTTTTTTGTTCACAAGTCATTGGAGCAAAATACACAATGTTGATGGCTGGAATACCAGCAGAATTTTTATTTCCAATGCCACATGGTGCCTCTGTGTGTTGTTTGTATGGCAGAAAATTAAATGCATTGTTAAATGAACAAGGTTAAAAATATCTATATCTTTAACCATTCTCTCACAGCCAATAAATAACTATTTATGAAATCATGCTATAGGTCCACCAATATGTAGGATATGATTTAAAGTTCTCAGTGAGTTGAATTTGGGAATTAATTTCAGAATGAACTTTGGCATACAACAAATTTTTACAATGGACTTACATATAAACTAGCCCAGCTGTCTGTTACTTATGTTGAAAAAAATTAAACTATCCAAAAATAATTACTATGTGCCTACTTCTGTAATTGGCAATATGTAGAACTTGATTAAAGGGAAGCACAGATGAACTAGATTAAAAAAAAATTGACATTAAGAAATAAACAGAAAGAGAGACAGAAGGAAGAAAACTAAATTATCTTCTTGGTCGCTGTTGTTAAATATTTAAAATCTCATCAATTAGCTAAGGGTGAAGTAGGCAAGTACAGAGACATAGGAGAAAATGGGAGCATGCATTTCTTTGATACTTCACAGGTCTCCAATAGAGGCTTTACTAATACAAGTGATCAATGCATGTCAGTTGAGGAAGCTCAGAGCATCCTAAAAGTAGGGCTTTTTCCAAAGGGAAGAGGTCCCTTCAGCATCCAAGAGCTTACCTACTAAAGTACAATGTAACTAATCAGTAGAGCATTTGCCCAGCATGCTTGAGGTCTTGGGTTCAACTTTCAGTACCATTCATGCACAAAAAGTTAACTAATAACTTGCAATTCTGTGCTGAACTTCTGTTAACAGACTCTGATGCTCTAGTGTTGCTGAGTCAAACTGCTAGAAAGAAAATACTGATATTTTATCAAATACTAATGCTTTATCAAACTTTAGAACATAAGCATGAATTATGTTGCTTAGAACACCCCCCTATAAAATGAAATATTCCCCCTTCAAATTATCCTTGTGTATTTGGTTATAAATTAGTCATTATTAGGAGAACAGAGTTTGGATAGTAAGTAGACAGAATAGAATGTTGAATACATACAAATATAGATGATTTAAATATTAACACATCATTTAATTTTAGGATTAATAAAGAGATTAGTTCATCTCTTTGATCCTCATAATCTCTAGGCACAGAACTGAAACCCTATATTTACTTCTTAGGATTGTTTTGTGAATTAAATGAAGGGTTTGACACAGAAAGGTATTAAAGAAATGCAGTTGATATGTTAATAATGTGTAAGATGGCAGCAATCAATAAGGAAGATGATGGCACCTTGGTATTGAAGATATTCAACGAATATTTGTATATTTTCTTTTTGAAGGTATCATATTCACTTAGTGTAAGATCATACTATAAAGTGTTACAAGTAAGAACGGTGCCTGGGGTCCATATCAGAAGTGTAGTGAACAGATTTTGAATTCACATAATAAAGTAATATTATGAGGAGAAATAACTCATTATGCTTTAGATTTCATCAAAAAGATATTCTGTCTGAAAATTGTATGGTAGCAAGGAAAATAGCAAGGGGAGAAGAAAGAGCGAAGAGGAAAGGAGGCTTGAGGAGAATAACCAAGAGAGAGTGCTCACAGTAAATTGGAACATAGACATTAAGTAGGTAATAATGCAAAACAGTTTCTAAATTGATATGACTAATTTTCCTAGACACCATTTTACTTTGGTTTAGACACTTGTGGGGGAACCAAACAAATTTCTCTTATGGGACCTTAAGGTATCAGTAGTAATCACTTGACTCTATCAAGAAGAAATGTGTAGGAAATTATAATGAGAATTGAATAGTCATTGAATAGTCTCGATAACATTTAATGATTTGCAAATCACACTCAAATCACACTTGGCATAAATAATAGTATCTTCATAAGAACTTTTTCATTTCCTCTCATATTCTAATCTTCATGATTCTATGAAGACATGTGAGTTCTCATACATGAAGTTATAATTAAGACACATTTGTTGTACTATAAAATCAAACTTCCTTGTAGGAATCACCACATATCATATGTCATGATATTGAATACTGAATAGCTTATTTCCTGGATGGCTGGAAAGAGTTTATAAGACACTGTGCCTTGCCTTTAAATAAAACAGGAGGTATTCATTGTGATGTTGAAAGCAAGCCTGATCTGCATTTCAGTCTTTGGAAATGACAAAAATTTTTATAAATCATTGCTATTTTCTATTTTTAGATAGAATCTTTGTATATACCCTATAATAAAAGGGAAAGTCATTCTTCAACTCTATATTTTCAGTGACTAGAGAGCTAGTACTGTGATAGCTCTCTCTCTCTGATCTAATCTATGTATATGCTATACTACTGTTTTAGTTCAAATAATCTACTTCCGTATTAACATATGAATATGTGAAGGTTTGTATTTTTTGTAATAGTGCATTCAAGAATAATTAACTAATTAGAATTTATAAGATTAATCAACGGTACTTCTGCTACCAAAATGATTATAACATTATCTACAGGGTATTCAGAAGGCATTGTTTTTGTAGTATTTGAAATCATAAAATTTTATCTGAATGGTATTTTTAGAAAGTTACTGCTTTTCTTTCAAACTCCTGTTTGCATCACTATTTGATACTATAAATTGAGAAAAAGTACCTTTAATTATTAAGTAAATTATCAAAAGTTATTTAACTTTAAGAGACTTAACAATAATCAAACAATAAATGAACAAAATTTCTCAGAATATGTTTTCTTCAATAAACACTTGAAATATTTAATAAATTTGAAAATTGTATGTATTCAATGATGTATTCTGTTGGGGTGTGTTTGATCTCTGAGTAACCTGTTATAATAATATGAATATATTAGTGTTACAACTTGTTTTTGATTTTATCTATCTATATGTATACATATAGACACACACACACACACATATATAATATACATATATACGTATATTTAAAATTGCTGATACAATGGAATTCTGATAAATAATTAATACTATGTGAATCCCCATTCTTTTACCAGATGTTGCCTTAGGAATAAAAAAAAATTGAAAAAGATGCAAGGTTTAAAACATTAAACTGTTATGTACTTAATGGAGAAAAGAACTATTCAAGTGGATAAATCATGATAAAACTTTGTAAGATGTAATAGTTAAACTATAAATTTTGTTCTGTGGAAACTCAACAACTGTAATATTTTCCCCTCAACATTGTGCTATATATTTTACTTCATAAATCTGAGATGATTTTGCTCTTTACAATTTCTGCAATCCTCAATACTAACTGGTTTATGAAAAATAATCTTGCCTTTTGAAGCTGTACATAATGTTCATAGTGTATGTTGGGTAATGTAACAATATTTGATTATTAATAGTAACCTAGCATTTACATTACATATTGTTGTCATACTATAGGAAATATTTTGTTCATATATTTTGTTCATATTTGAAAATGGCATACTTAAGTGTGGTTAAAATGTTACTATTTTATAACAAATAAATTCATTTGAAATGAGAACATTGGAACAAATGACTAGAAATCACAACACTGTGAATAACACACAGCATAAACAGTTATCTTTAAAGTCTGTATTAAATAATGCCAATATAAATATCTAGCACAATGTTTTACTGGTCTGTCAACAGACAACTGCAATACTAAGTGACACAATTGAAAGCATAACGGAAAATATTTGGAATAGAGCAAATCAATCCTTGGCCAAGGTCTGAGACAGGACACTTTTCAGATGGAGGAAGCCTAAGATGAGTATTCAGGATATATAAATGTTGATAAAGTGGAAGAACAATTTTGTGAAGAGACAACAGTGAAGATGGAAAGTAACTCATACACAGATCCAAGATGAAGAAAAAGAGAACACAGAGAGTTCCTTATGATTCGAATCTTGTTAAGCTGAAGATGTAGG
This sequence comes from Callospermophilus lateralis, assembly GCF_048772815.1. Taxonomy (NCBI): domain Eukaryota; kingdom Metazoa; phylum Chordata; class Mammalia; order Rodentia; family Sciuridae; genus Callospermophilus; species Callospermophilus lateralis. The sequence continues at coordinate 30,830,008 of NC_135314.1, forward strand.
AGAAGGCCACTTTTGACATCCTTGAAAGTCTATCCTGGACTTTGAAGGACAGACTGCAAAACCTCTGAGCAATTAGAACAAGAATATAATAGCCATATATGGCTTTTAGAAATGTCACCATCAACAAATTTTGGCATGGTAAGCATGCCAATATTACTATACGTTAATAGCATTTGAATTCTTTTTTAGGAGTAAATCTTACTTGTTAGATGTTTGGGGAAAAAATATTGCTTTAAATTGTAGTGTTTTCTACATCACAGTTAAACATAAGCTTCCTGAAGAAGGAGGCCATAACTCTTATCATATACAGAATAATTTCTATCATGATACCACCGACTGTGCCTTGAATTGATGGTCTATTTTAGCCTTCTTTGAGGATGCTAGGTGCATCCTAGGTTATGTGGTATACAGTTTTAATAGAAAATTTCTCCTTTTTCATGGATGCTGCTGCTATTTTCCTTCAGCAACAATCAATTTCCCTGACTTCTATTTTATCCTTTTTTCTTGAAACTAAACAAACATTAATTATAGACATCTAAGTAAGATAAGATGACGAATTGACTTTTTCTACTTCTACATATCAGTATCTCAGTGGTAAAATAAAGTATTTTTTCCCTGGTCTCTCTTAAAGGGGATTATTTTGTAGAAGTCCAATGCTACCAAGAAATTGGTAGTGTTTATTGCTTGTCTCTAATGGAAATTACATTTTATGGAGAATTGAGATTGATTACCCTTATCTTGACAAGTGAAGATTGAGGGCATATACTATGGAATAGTGTACAGTATCAACAGCAACAGGGAAACGTTTAACACCTTAGTTACTAACCTTGTAAGCCTAGGGTTATACAAGGGTGGTATGTGAGGGAACTACTTTGAATGCTAAAAATAACAGTAAGCTCTGTAGTGTAAATCATTACATTTGTATTGATTTGTTTACCTAAATACAACAAAAGTTCCCACCTTATTGATTAAAATATCTCATTTGATGTCCATTTTATTTTTCTATCAAGAACATACTGTTCAACATCAGATGTAGTAAAGTAGTAAGGAGTTTATAATAATATTGCTCTGTATTAGATATATTCCTTGATATTCACTCCCATTGTGCATTTCTGGAAATTAACAATAAAAAGAACACACTAACGAATCATATGTCATTTTGTCTTAGTAACATAGCTACTTTGAATTATAAAATTCAGACTCAATTACATTACAGTTCAGTTATGTCTTTCAAACCAAATGTGGACATAATGAGCTACTTGGATTCCTTGCCAAATGCTTTCTGTTCATTGACTTAATGTCAACAACTTAAAAAACAGTAAATTTAATTAAGACCTGCAAATTCCATTTTATTCCTAATTAAAAACCATTTTTATAAAACATTATGTGAGATTATATAAATACATATATGATACAATTGCAGATCTCATAGTTTCATTTCATGGGAGAAATAATGAGGAATATATATATATATATATATATATATATATATATATATATATATATATATAAAGCTGAATTTGGAGCTATGAATTCATGCAGTTTTGGACAGGTGGCTAGATTCTATAATCTGCAGGCCTAGGGGAAGTATCACCTTTATGATGATATTTTTGCACTGTCCCTTTTTATTTTACTGCTCATTAGAATTTTCTCTGAATTAAGTTATTCGCATTCTTAAAAGTATTTGCAACTAGACCATAAATACCCACAGAAACAATAGATCTGCAGTTTTATAACCATTAAAGAACTTTATTAATATCATTGAGTGATTGATTTGAATTATAGCTGACAACCAATATCTAATACAGTATATTTTGATATAGGGGAGAGCAGTAAGCTTGAACCAGGAAACAAAGAAGTCCCTCCTGCTTAGGCACCATGCATCCATCAGGAGCAAGGAAGATCTAGCCCTCCAGGGGGGATGAAAGCTAGGGTCAATGAGGTAGGTCAGGAGAGCTACAGGAGTATGGAGGAGGGACAGCCATTGCCTGGACCTATTTTGTTATTTTTGCCCAGGGCAGGGTTCAACCTCACATAACAGTGAATGTGTTCCTACCCTTGTTGTACCAGAAGCAATCTATAGCATTCAGTTAATTTGCTTTACCCACTGAGAAAGACTTTTTCCTTAGTTATCATTGTGAATATAACAACTGAATGTTCAACTGCATTGTGTCATAAAGAAAACTGAACCTGTGGGAAATCATTTGGCTTAATAGCATTTTATCTGGAAGATCAATGTACAAATCTCCTTGAATTTAAATTATTGACCATCTTTATGTTATTAAATATTTATACATTGTCTGAAAGGGATGATTCACTGACCATTAATACAATTCAAACTAGAGATAACTTCATTAAGCAATATGTGTTAGACTTTTTAAAAGAATTTTATGTGAAACAGATACATATTCTTAAAATAGAAGAAAAGAGGCTACTATTTTATCAAGTAATGGCAATTTAAATTTAATTTATTTAAAAAATATTGTTAAATAACATTGCTCAATATGACATTTGGTGTAAAGAAATGAAAATGAATGCTATTTTTCACAGAACTTCAAAAATAATTTGTCACCATACCATTTATATATTTTCAATTGCAGGTTGTAAACAGCTCTAAACTGTAATGCTGATGTCCTTGTTTTCAATACACCAACATGCTCTATAGATGCAAATGATGTGTTCATGTATTATAAATAGGAAACTGTAAAACTAGATTCTGAAAACAATAGTTAGTTATTTTCTATTAACTAAGTAACAAATACATTATTTAAAATTTCATATGACCATATAATGTACCCATTAAATATTTGTTGGATGTTTGTATAATTATATATAAATATTATGTGTATAATACCTGTTGAAAACATCTTGATGTTTTTTTCCATGAAAACTCACCATTAAATAGTAGCATTAAAGAAAACTAAATTTTGAATTATATAACAAAAAGACAGCGTGCAATTTGACCAAGAACATCAGATTTTATGGAATTAGGAATTTCATCCTTCGTTTGCATTACCGGCTCAGAGCCTGATAACTCCTACTTCATTTTACAAATCTGAATAAGTGTAGTACTAACCCTGTAGCTATTGCACATTCGACTTTATCCATCGCTACTGGTAATGATTATTTGGCTCTGAGGATTAAGTATATCCCCTTCAGTATGCCCTTTCCTGTACTTTGTGAATACATTAGCCCCTTTGACCTTCCCTTACTGATCCAGGGACATAGTTGTTAAGTTACAGATTGGGAGTAATACTTTATTTCTTTGATGTTTTCAGAGCAATTTAATAATTTCATGCTGAGTATAAAGTAACTGGAGGTAAAGAGTGTTTCACGATATCTGCTCTAAAAGGTGTGAGATGGATGGCTAATATTATTTCTTAATAACAATGAATCTTGTCACCCCTATTTATGACTCTTTTGAACTAAGAAATTTTTTTTTCAGTTATATAATTCTGGAATTTTAAATAAAAATGTCAAATAAGATTTGTAGTGAAAATTACATACATTATATTATGAATCATCAATGCATATACAGCATTGATATAATGGCTAATCTTTTTTCAAGCAGAAATTTACTTTGAAATGAATAAACAACGACAATGGGTAAGATGCAATATTTTCAGCAAGAGATTCAAAACAAAAATCTTCATGAGAAACCCAGATAAAGACTTCAGCTCTGTTATTTTTATTGTTATTTTGTAATTAGTTTGGGTAGATTGTTTAATCTTTAACTTCAGTGTCTGTACAATGACTTTGATCACACAAAGCTCACAAACCTATAAAGCACAAATAGCATAGTGTATACCAAGCACTCGAACAGTGCCTGGTATATAGTTGTTGCTCAATAGTGAATTATTATAATTTTTAAATGAGGTTTCTCAGGGCAATAGGGAGCAATTTGAAGTGTCATAAAAATGCTTTCTTATTTATCCCTCTCCCTTCTTCCCTGTGTTCAATTCTTCTAATCAACATGTTCCAAAATATTCAGTATTTCAGAAATATGGTTTTAAATGCACCTTCAGTTTTAAAGATTTTTTCCTTTGTTTTACTGAAACACAGAACATTTACCTTGCAATTAAAATGAAGATCTCTATCTCATTATTGAATACAGATCCAAAGACGTCTCAAAACAAAAATTGTTTAATTCACCCCAGATGTTTTAATAGACTCAGGTATTTGAATTTGAGGAGGATTGTAAAATCCTGACCCAGAAACTTTGAATTCTGTAGTTCTTTCAATTTTTGCATTCTCTCTCAATTCCTGGGTGTCATATATATTGACTCCTACAATCTCCTTTTCAATCTAAATGCCATGTAAATGCTTTTTCTGAGTAAAGAAACTTTACTATAACTGTTCTTTTTTGTTTTGTCAGAAATTACATTGAAGTTCTTGAATAATTCATCATAAATTTGAACTCTAAAATTTTATTTTTGCTAATTTTAATAAGAGTTGAGATACTATGACTTATCTTTTGTATATAAATAAAAGGTTTGCTAGGCAATCTTAGAATATAGGAAGATTATTTGGTGGGTGAACCTGGGGAATATTTGCACCATAATAAAAAATGTTTTGAAGTACCTTTAAAAAGTGTTAGGGTTAATTATATGCTAATGATAAGTGATATCTATTCACAAATGTAATTTAGGCCAATCTATTGGACAATTATTCTTAACTACATAATTTTGAGTGTATACATAAGTGGAAAATAATAAAGCTTTATTTCTTCTTATTAATATTTTTATTTAAGTATTTAAATAAGGTATAATCAAATTATCCCTATTGTTATATTTCAATGTATTAGTTTTTATTTTATTTTCAATTTTTAGTTTACTTACACAGTTTTTGGCCTATAAACATTTGGAATTTTTTTTTTAAGTATTTATTTTTTAGGTGTAGATGCATACAACACAATGCCTTTATTTTTATGTGGTGCTGAGGATCGAACACAGGTCCTGCCCGTGCTAGGCGAGCGCTCTACCACTGAGCCACAATCCCAGCCCCCACTTGGAATTTTTTATAACAAAAAAAATGAACATATATTCTGTAACTAAAAAACAAAATTGTCAAAGCTCATTTTATATTTTGAGGTTAGGTATTTGGGAAAGTGATTAACATTCCATGGGAGATGAGTTCAAAATACCAAAAGTTTAACACAGAATGACTTTCTAACCATTTAATTAAATAAGAAAGCATTTTTATGACACTTCAAATTGCTCCCTATTGCCCTGAGAAACATCATTTAAAAATTATAATAATTCACTATTCTGAGTTTAGATGAATGTTAGTTATATCATGGATATGTTTCAATTTAACTGTTTCCATTGTTATATGCACAGAAAGTAAAATATATTGTGCTTTCTAAAATAAAGTTTCAAAATCCAACTTCCTTTTTCAATCTACTTCTGACTATATATTTTATGTGTGTGTATGAAGTATATGTACATATAAAATATATGTATATATATGATACATTTATCCTTTCAGTTTTATTCCTTTTTGAAACTTGTAATCATATCTTTTCCCCATTCAACTATCAAGGATTTCTCTTTTTCTTGCTATTATTTAATTGATTTTTTAAAAGAAGTTCTCTTTAAAATTATGCCAAAAAACCACAAAACATAAAATATACCATCTTAACCATTTTTAAGTATGAAGTTCAGTAGTGTTGAATATACATGGACAAACACAATGTGGCATATTATTTCTCCTTACAAAGGAAGAAATCTTTTCACATGCATGGATCTTAAGGACATTAATGTATTTTCAAGTTCTATAAACTTTGGGTCCTTTATACAAAATTTTGATTATACAAAAATATTTTCCTTGATTTGGTAGTTTACTCTTAATTTACAGCACTTTTCTTTTTAACACTGCTGGGGATTAAACTCAGGAGTGCTTTATCACTAAAACATACCCCAAGTCTTCTTTATCTTTTATTTTGTGACGAGTTCTTGTTAAATTGCCAGGTTGACCTCAGATTTGCAATTCTTCTGCCTCAGCCTGCTGAGAAGCTTGGGATGATTACAAGTATACACCACCAAACCTGGTTTAATTTTCAATTTTCAGTATGTATTACAATTACAATGTAATTATAATATTTTATATTTTATTTAAACCTGGCTTTTCTATTATAATATATTTTAATTAATTTAGAGGGCAGAAATATTTCTTCATCCAAAGATTGAATAGTCTTATATCTTCTCCTATAATCTTATAATATCATGCAGTTCAGTTTTATTGGAGTTATTTTTTGATGCTAAACCTAAATGGTTAAGCATAGCTATATCTTGTAGCTGTAGAAAAGCAGAAACACTCTGTACCCTCTCTAGCAAATGAAAATGAAATGCCAACCCCTTTTTGTGTATTTGAATTAAATTGTGTTATCAACATGTCAGATAATTATAATTTACTATTATATTGGGCAAGTAAATAATTTTCTTTGCTGTCCTCATGGATCATGATTTATTTTTCTTATTACCAGTATTTTATTTCTAATAATCTAATAACAGAAATGGGAAATATAATTTGATTAATAAACATGTTACAGGCAATTATTTGATAAGATATCTATTCATATTTATGAGAAGCATTGCATGTGACAGCTGATTGAAATATTCTTGGTTAGATGTTGCAAAATTAAAATGCATGGCATCAACTGTGGTGTCTCTACATGAACATTACAGAGAGTCACAAACAATAAATACAGGAATAGTGAGAAGCACTTGAGTGCTTCTAGTCAGGGACAGTCTAATGTGTGTGGTCTTGAAGGCTACATTGAAGTCAAGTTCCCCAGGATCATTAGTCATGGCCCAAATGTAAGACTATTGCTCTCAAAGTTTATACTTTAGTCATGAACCTGGAATATTTTTAAACCAGAAATTGGTAAGTGTAATTTCAAGGAGGGAGAGAAAGAAGTTCCCCAAGGAACTATGTAACTATGTCTTAGATTTATGTTAATATCCTAAATTTGAAATAGTTAGGTGAAAATCTTTAAAAATTTTAAAAACCTTCTGTTAAAGTAGTTCTTACATTTTTTTACAAAGGCTATTTCACAACTATCTTTCTTGGAAAACATCTGAATCAGAACTTATTCACTCCTTCTTTGCCTAACTCAAGGGCTCTGACAAGCAAATAACTCACTATAATATTTTTCTGGGTTAATGATATTGGTATGTATAGGTCATTTTGGCTAACTGGTTTGAATGAATTTCAGTTTCCTGATGAATAAGAGTCCTTATAAATAACCTGCACATATGCTTTCTTAAATTCTGTCATTTCCATCTTGCTAGAATGATAAAAAAAGAACATTGCCATTTTTATTAGTCCACCGAACTGGTGGGATGTTACTATATTGTTCCTATCTTTCCATTGAAATATAGTCAATGTAAAAAATTAATCTTAAAAACCGAACTAAAATTCTCCATGCATCATTACTTATTCAGACCTGAAATTGAAAGAAGATGCCTCTCAAGGATCATAACCTACAGCCTAATATTTGCTCCAGAATACAGAGCAGAAGGAAACATCTATCAGAGAAGAACAGAAAATGTGTTATTTTTCTGAAGCAGTAAAAGCTCCAAGTCAGAAATAAGTTTGAAAGCAAGTCAGAAACAAACCCTGTGCTATTTCTGAGGACTGATATTTGTTTGTTTCTCATGATGACTAAGAAAAGAACAACTTCAGTTTCAAATCATATATCCATAGTTGAGGAATATTTAGCAATTATGTCAATTTGTAATAAAAAATAAATAAAATGGGAGGCTAAATGTGACAAATTAATAATTATATAAACTACAGAATCTTAGAGGGCATGAAAATAAATTTCAGCAGTGTCAAGAATATATTTCTCATATATAAATTTATTTGGCTTTAAATATATTTAAGTTAGCTTACCATATGACAAATTTTAATTCACTATAAGTGTCTTCTCATTTTTCCTCAGAGAATTCACTTCATGCCAGCTTATTAATTAAGCTAAAATTAAAATATTATTTTTTAAACACCGATAACAGCTATTACTCTAATAAAAACTATTTGTGGGAAAATAAATTAAAACATATGCAAGGCTGGGGATATGGCTCAAGTGGTAATTCACTCACCTGGCATGCGTGGGGCGCTGGGTTCGATCCTCAGCACCACATAAAAATAAAATAAAGATGTGTCCACCGAAAAACTGAAAAATAAATATTAAAAAATTCTCTCTCTCTCTCTCTCTGCCCCCCTCTCTCTCTTTAAAAAAGCAAGCAAACAAACAAAAAACATATACATTGCAATCCAGAAAACATTGGGAAATTAGGACCTTATGTTCATAGTATAAATTTGGCTGAAAACATTTTGAATTTGAAATTAGAATATGTTTGTTATAAAAAAGTAGGTTCCTATTAAGATACCCCAAATTTAATTTATTTATTTGGGGGGACATTTACATTACAAAAGACACTAATAACTTGAATTGGCATGAATGGGAATTAAAAATTCCTATTTCAATCAACTGTGCCATCAGGAGAGCTAGTTGACTTAACCTCTATTCTATGGCTCCAACAATGTCTGCCTTCTTTTGGTCAGAATTACTCTCAGGCCCATGTTACACAGCATACGGCTGACTAGTATGTTTCCTCAGTCATTTTACAGTCCACAATTTTCCCTGTTGTCTGCTAATTGGAGGAAGTGCTGGCTTGCCCTCAGTGAAGTATCTGTGGAGAGGGTGTTTCTCCTGAGAAGTTTAATCACCAATTTTCTCATCTCTAAATGACCTCAGAGATGTTGTCTGCTGACTGTCTTCAGTCAATTGTGGTACATTCCCAGAGCTGAGAATGGAATAATTTTCACATTAATAATGGAGGTAAAAATAGAGGAGGAACAAATTTCCCAAAGAAAAAAACATAAGGATGGAACAAGAGGGAAAAGAACAGCCTCGGAGGGCTTGCCCATGACTAACATGTTATTAATATCAGTGGCAATGATAGGTTTGAACAAGTGCACATAATGAGATGCAATCAAAATGTAACCTTAATATGGTTTCTCGTTGACCCTTAATTGAGGAAACATTTTTTTCTGATATAAAATTATTATTTTGCCAATCTTTGTGATTTTTTGTTACTCTTGGGTAATAATGAAACCTAGAGTTATTTTATTCAAAAAAATGAAGTCTTGATTCCTAAATTATAATGTTTAGCCCAATGTATTTAACATTTCAGCTTCTATTCAAGTGCCAATCTTTCCCTCCACGGTCATCTGGGTCTTGGTTGCTAGTGGGATTTCTGACTTTTTAGAAGAAGGCAAGATTGGCTTTTTTGATCTTACCCATTTATTTCCTCATTGCAGTTACTGACATAAATTTAGGGCACCTGAAGAGAACAGAAGTAAAACAGAAATACTCTTATTGAAGTTATCTTTTGGAAATGGCAGGCTTGTGGGACTTACTCTTGTGGTCTTTGGCAATGTCATGAAATCCTCAGGGGTCTCTTGGTGGATCTCTGTTGACTACAACACTTGTGGGATAGGCCTTCCTTAACGTCCTAATTCTCAAGTTATCTTCATATCTATTGATAAAAATTCTTTGGAGTCAAATACAATTTCACGTGGGTCTAGACTGATTGTCGTGTTTGGCTCACATATGAGAGACACTTTGCTTCAACATGTACTTTACCATTGTTGGAAGGGCAGTTGCTTTCTGATTATATGTTCTGGTTTTCTCTCTGTGTTGGTGCCTTAGGCTGATAGTAACTTCTTGAGATTCTTTAGAAATCCCTGGGCTACACCTCCAGAATATCTTCATAATTCTAAGATAATTCATGAGCTTTCCAAGAGTTTCCTTGAAGTTTCTTCTGCTAACAGCAGCAACACTACCTCAAGAAATCTGCAGGACCTGAAATAGGGCTTCAGGGTCTGGGATGCTAAGGGAGAAGTTCTACATTCTGACTTCTGACTCCCTTCCTTATCCTCTCTGTCTTAATGTGTAAATTCATTTATTTGAAAATGAATGTCAGAATTATAATATTCACTATCAATGCATCTCATAAGATTTTCAATTTGAATACTATAATAATAGCAACACTAATCCATAATATCAGTATTTAATATAATTGAGCACTCTTCTTTCCAGTGGCTTTTTAATTTTCATTTTACAGTCTATCTGATAAGAGACACATAAGGAAGGATACAAACATTAGTCAATTATAGCAAATGTTTGTTGAGTTCTTACTATAAAACCATCTATATTGAAAATGCTTCACATGTTCTAATGCATTTAATATCTCAGTAGCTTATATATACATACATATCTAAAGTTATTTTAATTTTCTGAAGGAGGTAATTAAAACACAGAGGGTTAGGTAACCTTGCCCCACATCACAGACATTGCAGGTGCACACTTAGCGTTTAATGCTGGATGTCCAACTTCATATCCTCAATTCTTTTTTTTTTTTTAATTTTTAATTGTCATCTTTTTATTTTATACAATATTTTTTTAATTATTATGTTTTCATTTTATACAATATTTTATTCACAATGATATTTAATTGATCTATGACACTATTTATCATGGGATAAAAAATTAAAATAATTGCAGTTTTTTATTAAATTTATATATAATGTTTACTATGTGCCAGACAGTAGTCTTAAGTAAACTCCTGTGATTTTCTCTCATTTTTTCCCTTTGGTACCAAGGATTGAACCCAGGAGTGGTTGACCAGTGAACCACATCCCATCCCTTTTTTATTTTTATTTTGAGACAGTGCCTCATTAAGTCACTTAAAGCTAACTACTGTAATTCTCAAACCACCCTGTGAAGTATTTTCATATTTCTTTGAAAAGAAGCATAGCAAAGTGAAGAAACATGGCCCAAGGTTAAGGGTATATCTTAGCGGTGGAGCATGCACGAGGCCCTGAGTTTGATTCCTAGCACCTAACAACCACAAAAAGAAAGAGCCGTGTCACACAGCTAGTCAATGGAAGAGCAGGATATGGATCAGCTCCAGTCCCACATTTCTAATCGGTGGCATGAAACAGCTTCCAAGTAAATGTGGACATTCCCACTAATAAAAGTGATTTCAGATCATCAACTGGGGATATGTTCTTTATGTTCTGTGGGTTCAATCCCTGGGTTCAATTCCCAGCACTACAAAAAAAAAAAAAAAAAAATAGTTATGTGATTTCAATGTGGCTGGAAAGGATTAACTAGCCCAAGCTGAAGTTCTTTTTTAAAAAAAAAAGTCTTATAGAAATTGCAAAATGATACAGAAAATGTAAGACCTAAGATCTTAGAAGACCAGTAACTGAATAATACTTTGGGACTCAGGCAGATCTGAACCCAAATCCTAATTGTCTCCCCGCAAATTCTTAGCATCAAGTTTCATATGATGCTAATAAAGGAAGTGAGGCATGTCTCTCCTTCCAGGAGTTTCCAGTGTGCGGTCTATGTTTGCTTCTGACTGAAGCTTGGGTCTACCCAAAGTCACCACATTAAACATTTTGGTCAGACTTTTAAAAACTTTGCAGTATTTTAATATTCCTCCCGGGGGATGCCCAAAACAAACAAGCAAATGCAACTTTTAAAAACCAGTGAATGAACTTCTTTCAAGTGAAATGTTCTAGTATTGATTCAGTTTTAAGTTGGTTTTTAATGTTCTCCTGTGGCTGCCTTTCCACCTCTATCCCTGGGGAGCAAAGTCATTGAGGAGGACTCTGTTGTGTGGCAAACTGTGTGTGACCTAGCTATGGAGCAGCCAGTTCTATAGACCTTTCTGTGCACGTAAATTCAATTATTTTCTTCCTCAAAACACTTAGTAAACCTCTGGTTTGAAGTAGAGACCTAAGCCACAGATAAATAACTATCCAGTCATCCACAAGTCAAGTGGGAATAGACAGCTTTCCCTCTTCAGGCCATATCCTCAATTCTTAACCACCTATGCTACCCCTTCTAAAGATTTCTAAATGTTTATGTGTCCTAGAGTATTTTATGTTACATTGAAAACAACACTGTAAGAGGGTTTACTTTTTAATTTCATAACAAATTGAAAATTTATAATTATTTATAAATATATGCGGTACAAAGTAATGTTATAATTTATGATACAACATTCATTAATTAAATCTAGCTGATGAATATGTCTATCACCTCGAATACTTATCATAATTTTTTTGTGGTGAGAACATTTGAAATTTACTCTTTTAGCAATTTTGAATTGTACAATAAACTATGCTTGACAGTATTATATCCTTTAGCTATTCACCACATTGTGCAATAAATCTCAGAAAACAAAACAGCAGAAAACTCAAAACTTTATTCCTCTTGTTTAACTGAGATTTTGTACCCTCTGACCATCATCTCCTCTTGGCCCCTTATGCCATCTTTTGTCAAACAATACTCTGCTTCCAACTTTTATGAGCTAATTGCTTTAGATTCCACATATAAGTGAAAAAAAAATGCAACATTTATGCCTCTGTGCCTGGCTTATTTCTCTTAGTGTGATTTTCTCCAGTTCTATCTATTTTATTGACAATGACAAAATTTTCTTCTTTTAAAAAAATCTCAGTGGTTTCCCATTTTGAATGTTTACCACATTTTCTTAATTCTTTCATCTACTGTGGACACTCAGGTGGATTCTGTAATTTGGCGCCTGTGAATACTGCAGCAATGAAGGTGGGTATGCCCATGTCTCTTTAACAAGTTCATTTCAAAATTTTCAGGCAGTATATTCAGAAGTATAATTGCTAAGTCATGCTGATATATTTTTAGTTTATTTAATCTATATAATCACACAATATTGTATGTTATATTATAATATTATATATTATTATATATTAATTCCATGCAAATGTATTTTTAATGTATGTAAAATTTTCACAATGACTGTACTAATGTACATTGCTACTAATAGTATAATGGTTTGCAAGGGGTTACTTTCATATAACAGATAAACTATAAGAAAAAGCAAGGCTAGTTTATGACCAAGCATTAGTCTACTTTTGTTTTTTATCTTGGCTTAATGAAATGAGTTCTTCAGTATGACTTGTATATCTTACAGCCTAAAATGGATTTATGCCAAGCAATTGACACTCTCAAAGCCATTCTCTTGGAGGTGGAAGGTGTTAGGGGAAAGACTTTCTTGGAGGGAATCTAAGAAGTGACTCCAATGACACCAACATCCCACGTGTGTGATTACAGAACTCCACAAAGAACTTCGTGACTCAGTGGCAACACACTACACCCATACTTTTCAGTGATACAAAGCTTTGTTTGATAAGTGGTAAAAAAGTAATTTTAAAACTCTGTCATAGGAAGTTAAACTATTAAGTAAACGCCAGCCTTATCATTTAGAAGGACTCAATGGTTCTAAGTTCAGTGTGATAAAACACACGCCATGTAACATGAACCTTTTTTGCTCCTCTTGCACACAAGTTGCAGTGAGGGTCATGTCCTGTCATATTCTGCACATGGTGATTATTTAACGTTGTACTCCAGTGTCACACTAAGTACCATATCATTCATTGTAGATGACTCCCTTGAAAATTGCTTCTAAAAGTTTGTGCCAAAAATGCTCATGAAGCGAACAATTTACTATCCTTTAGCTATTAAGATACTGAAAACTGTCACTTCAGGAAATTGGATACTGTACCCTGTAAAACATGTTTTTCTGAAGCTTTGCTTCAGCAATTACCACCTACCATCCATCAGCTTGTGAGTATTGCATTGAGTTCGTTGCTAAACCTTAATACTATAATAATATTCAGATGTCATGAACAGAGAGGTTCCACTAAATTCTCAGAGCAGTATTTGAATCTGAAAGAACTGAAATTATTGATAACTGTGTTACTGTTTGTTTTTCATACTTTCTTGATTAAGCTATCCAGAAAGTGTAGTGTTTGTGGGAATGTGCAGTTTTGTTATACATTTTTAACTACGGTTGCTTGTACTAACTTCTGTAGGCACTGTTGGCCATCACTTGAACATAATATCAAATACTGAAAATGAGGATTTTCATTTCAAGTCTTACACAACAGAATCTATTGCTGGTTATTAAATTTCTGATATAAACTTTATTGTGGAGCCAACTTGTTTATTTTGGTCAATTTGAATCACAAAGTTAAGCTTAGATACAGTGTATACTTTACCAGTAATGGTAATTAAAATTTTGGATTACAATTCAAATACATGCTGAGCTTTCAAAGCTCAATTTAAGTTCCTGTGTCAGCTTAGTTTTTCAGCATGAAGTCATTTCTGTCTGTTCTCAGGTCATAGTTTTGACAATTGAGTACAGACACTCGACATCTTTTGAAGTATGATGCTGCCATCTAACATATGTGTTAATGGTTCATGATTTAAAACACCTAGCAATAAGCATAGAAAATGTACAGTTTTTCAAACTGTTCTGGGAAACACAATTAGAATGGTGAATTCTAGTTCTGATAATGAAACATTCACTTAAATTTAAGATAGATATTCATTAAAATTTAAAACTAAACTTCAAGCTGCTTGTAATCCCAGACACTCAAGAGGCTGAGTTGAAGACTGCAAATCGGAGGTAAACAAGGGCAACTTAACGTGACCAGATTTCAAATATAATTATTTTTTTATAAGGACTGGTAGTATAATTCAGTGCTAAAGCATTTGCATAACATTTGTGAGGTCCTGAGTTTAATATCTAGTACTACAAAAATAAATTAATTAACTAACATAAATAAGAGAAGGCTACAACTTATCCATTGTATTATGAATGAGTACTAAGTGTTCAATGAGTTTTGGATTTTTTACACACCTTTGTAACCATCACTCAGATATTCCCATCATTCAAAGAATTCCCTTCATGCTTATTTCTGATTCCTATAACAATCCCATCTGGGGCAACCATTCTCTGATTTCCACTACCATTTATTAATTTTGCTTGTGTTTAGTTTCATATGAATGGAAACACCTAGAAAAGGACTTTTATACCTATTTTTGTTTAACATATATGCATATTACATTCACCTGTGTTGTCACACATATTTGTAATCCATTTTTTGTTCTCCATTAATATTAATAATAAAATTTCATATGATCCTTTGCTATGAAACATAATTTGTTCTTTTCCTATTCTTGGACATTCAGATTTTCTTGAAATTTTTGCTACTGTAATCTACATTTTTCTTTTCTTTGATTAAAATGGGTATGTTTAATAGGTCTTGAATAAATTTTCTTCATTAAAATTTTTTACTACTAATAAGACTTCATATACTCTTTTTCACTTTGCAAAATGGCTTATTATGGTAATTTTCTTGGTCGATTTCTTTAGATTTTCCAAGCAGTGATTCATTCCATACAGAAGTAGAGATATTAAATCTTTATTTTCCAGTATTTATGTGATTATTTTTTGTTCTTGCATTTTTGCACTGGTTAAGACCATGAATAGGGTCTTAATCAGGATTAGTAATAGCAAACATATTTACCTTATGGTGATTTGCACCATTAAGTATATTAGCTGTAAGATTTTTGTAGAACTAAAGAAGTTCACTTATATTACTAGTTTGCTACAAAATTTTATTATGAAAGGTATTAAATTTTATCAATAAATTTTTCTGTATTACTAATTATTTTCATCCTTTATGTTCTTAATGTGAGAAATTTCCTGAATGACTTTCAAATAATAGTTTGGTACTTTGTATATTTCAAGACTGTTTTCAGTTGATTAAAACTACTTAATTTTTAAAAATACAATTCTTCCTTATATTTCTTTACTAACCTTTTATATTTGGTAGAATCTATACTGATTAACTTCTACTGGCAATTTTATTATTTTTTTCTTGATTTGGTTTTCTCTGAGATTATCATTTTATCAATCTTATCAAAGAAATAATTTTCATTTTTATTTTTCTCTTTCTTCTATTTTTAGATAATGTTCTTCTTTACACACATTGCATTCAATTTGTCTTTTTTACTAGCTTCTTGATGTAGAACAGAGGAACAGTATTCTTTTTTTGTTTCATATATATACATTACAAACTATAAAGACTTTCCTCCAAGTGCCACTTTAGGTGCATCCCAATCTATTTTGTAAGGCTAGTGTTTTATTCCATTTAACTTAGTTGAAAATGTTTTATAAATTCTTTGTGACTTCTTCAGACTAATAGGAAAGAGAAAATTAATTTTCCTAATTTAGTTAAAAGAAACATTTATTTCTATCTCCTTTTTTCTGTTATCCTTATAATATTTTACTTGACAAAACTGTAACTGAGGGGTAGCAAAATTTTCTGTAACATAATTAATGTTCCTTATTGCTGGGTTATAAGACAAGGAAAACAAGATCCTCTGAATTTCTTTCATGATTTATAGTTTTTTGAAAATTTCAAACGAAGATTTATAAAATATTCCTGATAAGGAGAGACATCATTACAAATTCATAGTAGCTTAAAATAGTTCTATATCTTCCTCCCATCTTCTCACCATATGAAAGTAATGCTAACAAAATATTCTAGGTAGCACAAGAGTAGGGGTCATTTCCCATTGTTTAAATTTCTTATATCTAGATAGCTTTAATTTTTCAGTAGTATATCATTGTTTTTCCCTCAAATTATTCTTACCAATATATAAAAATGTATGTTTTTTATGATACTAAACTGAAACGTAATTCAGATAGATGAAGTGTTCTTGGTGATCTTTAGCTGGTGTTCTTCATATAGCATGGTTTCAATAAATGTTAAATAATTAGTATTATATATACAAAGTTGATGACCCTAATACAATTAAGTTATATAGCAATATAAAATTAAAGAAAACAAATTAATTCACTTTATGAAGTATAAAAATGAATAATGATGGAAGTTAAAGATGTTTTAGATATAACTGACTGTGAAGTTAATCCCATCTGGAACTAGTTGGGAAGTAGAAAACTGCATCTAAAGGGGTGGTTGTCGTATTCAATACTCACCTGGCTCAGTTCATACTTGCAATGTTCATTTGCTTTATTAGAAACTAGACATTCATTGTGACAAAACAGATATAGTCCTTGCTTTTAGGAGCTTAGAGTCAATTGCATCTCATTTGTTCATTAACCCTTCACTAATCATTCAGTTGTTTATCCATCAAATTGAGTCCTTAAATGTGGAAGGTGATACAGTGATAATTATATAGGAACTGTTTTCTAGATACATGTTTCTGATTAAAGAGGACACACAGTATGTAACTCTTATATATTATGTGACTATACATTCATAATATAAAATAGATGATAATAATGTAATAGCATAATAATAAAATAAAATGTATAGTAGAGATACAAGTAGAAATATTATGAAATCAAAGCAGACTTGACTTATTCTATTTGGGAGAGTTCATCAGTATAACATAAAAAGTGGTGGAGAATTGAAAAAAAAAAAGAGAGAATACAGGTGTAATATTTATAGTATTTTACTTAGCATGCATGAAACATTTCCAAAATTATTTTTAATTACTTAAGTTTGTGAAGAAGAGGAACTTTGGGAAGTAATATCACAAGAGAATATAATCAGCAGCATGGCATCTAGGAAGAGTAGTAGTAGTTTCTGTTACTTACAAATCCAAAGTACTTCTTACCTTGAAGTAGGGGTAGGACTATGACCAAAAAGATTAAAGAGCTAGGGCAAGAAAGGTCTTTTGGGAGACAAGTTTCCACAGATCTCCCAAATTTCTACATGCAGTGCTGGTAGAAGTACTGATGGCCTGTGTTCTGGTCTATCTTTTCAAGGATATTTGTAGTGCCTAAGTCTGGAGGAAAAGAAAAAAAAAAAAAAAAACAAAACACACAACGGATATGTTTATTGTCCAGTCTGATAACGACAATGTGTCCTTCCAGGGCAAAGGGCCAGCATGTTTACAGACTCTATGAAAATTCATGCTCTTTAAGCTAGAGACTCTGCAACAGTTACACAAACCCATGATGTGTGCAGCTTCTGCCTAAGTTTCTTCACATTGGCTTGTGAAACACAAGGGTCAAGGAGAACAAACACAAACATAAAGCTTGTTCTGCTATGAACAATGTATTCCTAGTCTCTTTTGCCAGCATATCTGTACTATGCACACAACTTCTCAGGTGGAAAACAGAGTTAAATCTCAAGACATGTTTTTTTCCAGGTCTAGAGCATTGGAAGAAAAGAAACAGGAACCAAACAGGAGAGATTTTACATGCAGTGGATGTATATGGTTATATGCAGTAACTCAGGGTCCAAACCATGAAAGGTGGAGGACTCAGGTAGAACTGGGTTCTACTTCCAATTGTTTATCATGGGTGGCTCCTATTTGGGTGGAATATAAGGCATGCCTGGTATATAAATAATTCTTTTGAACATTCTTCAAAACTTGATTTTAATGCCTGGTCCTATAATTAGGAGTATGCCTGTACAATTTTTATTCCCTAATCTTGGGAAAAGTACATATCTGGTTCTAGTTTACGGATATATTCGTTCTGATCTGGTCATATTAAACTATTTGTGTCACTTTGGCTATGCCTGAATAACATGGAGGTGTAATATGACTAAATCAAAAGGTGCTCTACCATTGAACATAAATTATCTAACATTAGTAAACTCAGGTTTTTAACTAGGGATCTGGAAATATGGTGTGTTTGAAAATACTGTGGATACTGTGGTCAGACAGTGAACAGGAAAGAAAAGATATGCCAAAATTGTGGTTTCCTGTATTTGACAAGCAGTTAATTAGCTGAAGAAACAGAAGACAGACAACTGAGTAAAAGTATCAGGGGTTCTAAAATCCAGTCTTAAATCTGACAGTAAACTCTTTATACAAATGGCTTTGAATAAGTGAGGAGGGCAAAGGATAGAGTCATTTTTAGATATTATTAATTACTATTATTGCAGAGAGCCCAGACAGTGTTGAGTAAAGAGACACTTGAACAAAAGAAAATTCTAAACAAAAAAAAGAAAATAACTTTTTGGTCACTGAGCAATATAGTGGTGGTGTAAAAATTGAAGGAACTTAAATTGAGGTTATAATGGGTGATAATTCAAGGGTTTGTCATGTCTGTTCTAGATCTATTCATAGTAAATTAATTTCTCTATTGCTATAAACAATTTTAACAAGGGAAGATACAAGGTGAAACTACCTGAAAATCAAAAGGTTCATAAAGAAAAATTAGGTTGAGGATATTAGCTAATATCTTTGTAATTTAAGAAAAGTAGCCTTGGTGGCTGGGGTGTGGCTCAGCGGTAAAGCGCTTGCCTCCCATGTGTGAGGCACTAGATTCGATCCTCAGCACCACATAAAAGTAAATAAACAAAATAAATATAATGTGTCCATGTATAACTAAAAAAAAAATTAAGAGAGAGAGAGAGAGAGAGAGAAGAGTAGCTTTAGAGATTTGGTGAATTTTGAAAAAAATACTCTAAAAAATGAAATCTGAGCTTTATCTTTGGCCACATGAAGCTACTTAGTAATAGCATCCTGTATCTTGATATTGATGTGGAAAAATGGTGAACAGCATCCTCCTTAGCAAACTTTTCTAAGTAGGAGAAAAGGATTTAGTGTACATGTGGGGCATATAGAAGGTATTGAAAACTGTATTTCTTCTGCCTCCCTTGCTGATTTCCTTGATCCCTGATGAATGGAGAGACTACACACAATGGCTGTCATTCAGTCATTCTATGAAAAATACCCTTTGCTCCAGATAACCTAAATGTGGTTACATTTCTATTTGTGTCCTTATGATGACCCTGAAATTTCCAGTGAAATTTGTGGTGTTGTCAAAAATAATGGCTACATGTGTTATATGTCTAGCCTCAGGGAAACAACTGTAACTATATTCACTTTTGAGTTTGCTGTTTCACAAATAGCCTGGGGTCTGTTGTTCAACTATGCTTCTCATTTATGTTTTGCTGTGTAATGTAGAAACTTGGAAGAGAAGAGAGCTGGCTTTGGTAGGAGACAGCTGTCATAATTCTGAGTTTAGACGGCATTCATTTCACTGATTCCCAGCAAACATGAAGGGGATGGAGGGAAAAGCCAAAGGAAGGTAGCAGGAAGAAGTGATTGCTTCCCACTGATGGTAGGAGTACTTCGTTCTATGTTGGAGCAGTGGCATATAGTAAATCTGAAGACCAGGGTCAAAGAGCCTGGTTAGGCCACACAGGAGGACTGCACATAAACAACAGTGAACTCGGGTGTGTAGGTATGGTGCTGTGAACAGCAGACAGATCTTGCTGCTGAACTTGAGCATCCCAATCAGGCATGTATGGGATAGTAAATACAAGGCTGAACTACCTATCCAGTATAGTCAGATACATGGACTGGAGCCACAGAAGTGGCTCACTGCAGCCATCTTCTACCAAGGAACGGTTCCAGAATTTTCACTCTTTGCAGCTTTAATATGGTTTGAATTATAGAATGCAAATTTAAATTATTTTGAAGATTTTTCAAAAGTGTTGACTCTTCGTAAGGAAGGTTCCACCCTCTGTTAGAAGATTTAGAAGTTTCTCAGAATATTTTTCTGGTTATAGTGACTAGAGAAGAGGGATCAGGGCTACAGTTGTGGCTCAGCTTTAGTGCACTTGCATAGCATGTATTTGGCTCAGTGTTAGTGCACTTGTATAAGGGTTCAATCCTTAGCACCACATAAAAATAAATAAATAAATAAATAAATAAAATGAAGGTATTATGTCCATCTACAAATAAAAAATTTTTTTTTAAAAAAAGAAGTGGGGTCAGTGAGGATGGTTTGTAATGAGCAGAGGTCAGGGATGTAAGATATTCTGAAATGCCAGGGACCATCTTTCATAAGAATCCACATTTCACAAAATTTGATATTTCTTTCAAGTATATAAAATGCTGGTTGAAGTCTTATGACAAGAAGTTTTTGTTTTAATCATATGATTTTTTCACAATTTATTTTTCCTTTTCTTTTCTGTCCAGAGTCTTAGAGCCTCCGCTACCCTATGTTCTACAAATGGACCTCCAGAGCTTGTTTGGAGCTTCTAGCAGGGAGCACAGCTACTTGTATACCCTGACCACAGAAACTTTTCTATTGGAAAAGGCCAACCCCTTTAATCCAGACAGAGCATGTGGAACATCGAGGAAGGGAGACGACACCTGTCTCCCCAGCCAGATTTCACTAAATCACTCTGACAGTTAATGGGGATGTCATAGCATGATCATGATGGACATCATAGAAACATAGCTTCACATTATATTTTATTATGTACTAAAATTTCCACAGTAGGATGCTACTACATTGGAAGAAATAATTTTTTTTGTCTTTCATAATGACCAATATTTGGTGTTAATAACAAGAAATTGTCCCATTGACATCAAATTAATCTTGGCTATGAGTTAATCAGTACAAAATTTCTGTTCCATTATGCCCTTGAACTTGAGTTTTATCATGATTATAAATGTGCTTGTACACATATTATTTGTATGTTAGTCTCTGTATGAGTATTGCCTGTGTATGTATGTGTGTGTGTGCGTGTGTGTGTGTGCGTGCGTGTGTGTACCTACAGGCATACAGGTAGGCATTGTTCATCAGGTCTTCTAGAGTGTTCATGCTGAAGCATTTACAAACAGATTAATTTGTTATATTACATTAGCTTTTCCCTACTTTATATTAAAATTCTCATATTAAGTTAATTACGAGTAAAACTTTCTGATGTAGTATTGCACAGTACAGTGGCTATAGAAATGATAGTGTGCCATTTATTTCAAAAAGTTAAAAAAAAGGATTTTGAATGTTTTCACCTAAAGAAATGATAAATGTTTGAGGAGGTGCATATGTTAAGGTGATTACATATTGCACAGTACATACAAATATCAAAATATCACGTTACTCTCTATATATGCACAATTTTATGTTTTTATGTGTCAAAAGTTTTTAAAATTTTTGAACAAATTCAAAAAGAATATTAAAACTTTAAACTATGTGTGCAATAAATGAGAAGTTGCAGAATATTTGGCATTGAAAAGGGGACTCTTGTTTGGAGACACTGTAGAACTGTTTTTCCAGACTATACAAGCATTTGACCAACCACTTTGGTCAGTTTTGCTACATTCTTTCCAAGATGAAGCAGCAGCTGAAAGCCAGCAGGGTTTTCCCCTCTAGGCTTTCCTGAATGACAGCAGGACATTTGATAGGAAGTTTTAACACAGTTACAGTGTATGAAACACGAATCTTTTTTTATTTTTCTCAAGCATGATTATTTTCCTTTTCCTCAACCATGCTTCCATTTACATTTCTTTGAACTCTCCACTTTTATCTACCGGTTTTTAAATTAATATTGATAATTAACTGGATTGATCTATCATTGATGGTTCACATTTAATTAGAAAATCACAAATTTCTGCTTCTGTTAATACTGTACTATTTCATAATTAGACACTGAAAAAATTATATGAAGATTCAAATAAAATTAGAAATCAAAACTGTCTCTAGAGAGGTTAGAGTCATCTTTGCTTATCATGATGAATATTACATGAATTATTTCCTTCAGTGCTTCTGTGGGAAGCTCTGTTTTTATTTCTGACTGAATCATATTGCTTTATAATAATAATACTTCCTAAAGGACCGACCATAGTGATGTCTGGATCATTTTATGTAATCTTAATGGAGGGCCATATAAAAATGCTTTTACACAGAGAAAGATGGGACAGATCTGATAGTTTCTTCTTCTTCTTCTTCTTCTTCTTCTTCTTCTTCTCTCTCTCCTCTCTCTTTTTCTCCAGGTATTGGAAATTTGGCCTATTTTAAAGCAGTTCTGTTAATGCAACAGTGGTTTTGAAATGCTGTATTAAAATAGACCACTTTAAAGGATCCACTCAAGAAATCATTAGTGGTTTATATAAAAGGAAAATAGCATATAAGGAACACTTTTATGGCTGAGATCTGACATTCACAACTGAGAGGAAAGGGGGAGAGAAGTCTTTCTTCATTAGCAGCATGACCAAAGCACTTAGGGATTTCACTCCCTCACATCCATTATTTCATCTATTGTCCTAATTTAATTTTGCATGATTTTCCTGACAGTGAAGGTTGGCAACTCTTAAGTACAGTACAAAAGGTTTGCAGCACTCATGTTAATAATTGCACAAGCTGTTGAGGCTTTTTTGCTGAAGGGTGTATTGTCAAAAATATCAAATTCAGACAAAAGCGGAAGCTACAGATGTGAGTGGAACCGGGATCCCTGAGTGCCTTTGTTTTTATCCACAGAAAGAAGCCACCTCATGAGGTCTAAATGTTAATAAAGCCTTCATGCAATTTGAAGCCTTTGGAGAGCTCTAAACAGGAAAACAAGATCTTTGGAGAATTGCCACCGAATTGTTGCTGCTATTGTCTCTGCTGTCGCCTACCATGGTCCTTCTGACAATATAAAAACTATGATTTCTACATTCTTTCTCAGTCAAATTGATTTGTTTTCTAGTGTTAGGTACTGGCCAGATTTAGAAAACCTGATCCAGAAAATAAAGTTTGCTACTTGAGGAGAAATAGTAAACTTTAGACCATTATCCTTCTGCCTTTTAAGGATGTAGTCTTTTGCATATATTTTGTCTTTTGTCACAGAAAGCAGAATTCCTCACAGCATAGAACTGCCTCCTACCACCCCAGTCCATGAGTTGTCAACTTTTCATATCTGTAAATAAGACTTTGATCAAGTGAGGTAGTCATGGATTTCCATAAGAAATTCATCAAGATCTGTGACTAAGTCATAGTATCTAGTTAATCATAGACTAAAGGATAGTATCCCATTTTTTAGGACTAATCCTTTTCAATTATGATTAGAAGTCTTTATCAATAAGAAAGGTAGAAGTATATTTAAAAGAAATGGCTCATATCAGTAGTGTATAAAGATGTTTGAGATGCCACACAAATGCATTTTTACTCTCACAGTTTTGGATATTCTTAGTCTACTAGATAAATGTCAGTCTAGAATAGGCTGGAAACAGATGGCTCATCAATGTCCCCTCCCTCTGTACTTGCAGGATTTTATGTAGATTGAAGAGGAAGCCTGAGTACAGAAAGATGGTTATCTTGCTTATTCTTTGGAGTCATGAAAGTAGCTAGATTAGGATAGATATGATGACAAGGCAGGTTTAGGCAGGAAAAAGGAAACAGATAAACAATGGTCTCCTTTGAAAATAGACTGTGCACATCTTACAATAGACCTACACGTTCTTGGGTCACCTTTAGCTGAGAATTGAATGGCTGGTCCTACCTAAGATTCAAGTGAAGATGGAGAACAGTTGTCTTTGCACCATCTTTACATGTCTGAGGGCTGAGCAGATCTGAATTGTAGTCAAGGGAAGAAGAGTGAGGAGTCGCCAGGTGTAGGAGTATGAGAAGATTGGTAAAAGAGCATAGAGACCATATAGCAGTGTCAACTGCATGGAAATAAGGGAGAGACTGCTTGAGTTGGAATCAGCCATGCTTCTCACTAATTGTTTGACTTTGGGCAAGTTTCTTAACCTTAATAGAATTCCATTCCCTCATCCAAATGAGGTTATCAGTACAGTAGTGCTGTCCTTTTAAGGCTGCTATTCAGCTAAATCAACTATAAATATAACATATTTGGAACACTTCCTGGTCCCCGGTAAACACAATGTGCTGTTATATAGGTAGAGTCAGCAAGGAGCAATGGTTAAACTCCCTTGAGTAATCAAAGTGTGTGGCTCAATTATACCAACCACAGGCACTTTCTCAGTGGATGCTTATAGGATGCTTAAATAGTGTAATAGCAATATTTGAGATGTAAAACCAATGTGTTTTTACCCACATCACTCTGAATTTTCTCTACCCACTAGATAAATGTCATTCTAAGCATCAAGAAGCCTTACAAAGTCCAAAACAAGATGCAATGATATTTTGTTAACACAGAAGTTTAAGGAAGACTTCAGGTGACAAAATACAAAGCAAGTATTCCTCAATACCACTATGATTTTGCATAAACTTCTCACAAAGGTATGATGCCTCCCAAAGGGAAAGAAGGCTATTGAAAATAAAATATTAAAGATCAAGTGGGCATTTACTGCAAAGAAACAGTAAGAACACATTTTTTTCCCCTTTCAAGCCCATCAGGAGCTTTTATGGATGAAGCACAAGATGGGAATTGATTATGAAAATAAAACTTTAGAATTAATTTATACTTTCTTTCAAATACATGTGGCACACCTGACATCTGAGTCCAAAAAGAGCTTTTTGCTTTTCTATTTTTGTTTACTCAATAAAAATTAAAAGCAAAAGTACTATTAGAAGTCATATTTTCACAAAGATTTTTGGAGATATTGTTTATTCCAAAACGATAGACATACATATTCTTGGGTCACCTTTAGCTGAGAATTGAATGGCTGGTACTACCTAAGACCAATAGAAAGTGATTTTGTTTCCTGAAATGCTTGAAGGTCACTAGTTAGTACCTACTTTTTTCCCTGTGGACCTGCCTTTGTCAAACAAGCTGAACTAAATTCATTTCAGGCTGTATCACTGTAATTTCAAATTGAATAATAGACCAACAATAGTAAGAATTTAACACACTTTAAGGAAAATATTTTAGGCAAAGAAGGGAATAGCAAAAGTAATGTTTAAATAATATCAAAGTCACCTTTGATTTTCTATACTTAACTATTTGAGAACTTGAATAAAAAATGATGAAACATTTAATATGACACTATATAAATATCCCTAGCATGTGTTATAAAAACCCATATACAGAATAGAACATCAATTTTAATTTTATAGTCTTTGAAAATAATAAAATGCTTCTGTTTTGAAATATATTACTAATTGAACATAATTATGAGTCTTAAATTTATTTAAATAATCAATTTTTATTTGTGCTTAAACTGAAATTCATATGAGACTTAAATATTTTATTAGTTTAATTTTAGTAAAAGAACAAATTTATGTTACTAACAATGTTAATTTTTTTGAAGTAATAATTCATTATAGTCACTTAGGTTAGGAGGATCAGAATATTGCTGGTTTAAATCCATAGTTATATGAAGCTCTACACACTTCAGTAAGACAAAAGGACAAGTAAATAAACAATCTTCACAATAAAGAGCTAAAACTTGTTCTTTTAAAAATTCTTTTATTTGCATAATGCATTATAATTTTCATAATATTTGTAAATTCATAACTGACTTTATTTTGGCAGTAACTCTTTGAAATAGGTAAGATAGACCATAAGAGAATATGGGATACAGAATCATTAAGTAACTTGCCCAAGTTCATCCAAATAATGATAGAGACTAAAATAGGACAAAAATCTTTGATCTAATGTGACATATATGTAATTGGGAAGAAGTTAGTTAAAACAGAAACAAACAAACAGAAAGCAAGCAGAGTTCTTTTAATATGTTTATGCAGCTGGGATAGTTGTTAGTAAATCTCAGGAATGAACCAAAAGGCCAAAAGTGAGTGTAAATTGATATTTACTGTTATTTGTTTTACCCCATCACTGCAGCAGTACCTGGCATTCTCAGGAGATAGTCTCTTTGTTTAGGAGTTTTGTAGAAAGCATTAGTAGAGAGCATTTACATTCAAAAAGAAAACAGAGTGTCTCACTTCTGGAATTTAACAAGACAAAAAATAACGGGACCATGAGCATATAGAAAGAAACAAAAAATCTAGACTCTGTCACGTGTAACACTCTTCAGAAACTCTCTGTTAAAACATGGCATTTAGGCCAATCCATTGTACAAGTGGTTAGCAGGGTCAGGACTATTGTTCTGCAGGATCAAAGAATGAAGAAAATAAAGAGATGGCAATCCTCTTATAGACCATGTTCTGAATACTTGAACCCCAAATTCTGCCCATTCGGCTCTAGGTCTGCTTTCAGGGCTTGTGCACAGGCCTCTTTCCCAGATAGTCTTCCAGAAGTTGCACCCCAAGAATTGACCAAAAGGGGCCTTTTTCTGGGAAGTATGGGTTGGATGGAGCTTGCATGTACACATATGAATATTTCATGGCTTTTATTATTTAAGCTAGAGTCAAAATATGAGAAGAGATCTCCTGGAGTTATATGGTCCAGAATGGAACTCCAAAGACAAAACATTTTAATCTTAAACCTAGTCTTTCAGGATTGAGAAGGTATATGTTCAAGGTAAAAGGCTAAATCACAACTGTATATAATGATTTCACACATTGATTTTAAAATTGCAATATTTAAAAATGGAATATTTAGCACACCCTTGGTACTATTGAACCAGGCACTACAGATATCAGGCATGGATAGGGCTTCAGACTTGCCATTGTTGTACATCTAGTTACAGAATTAATATTGATTTTTTTTTAAATTTTAATATCTTGAAAACTTTACTACTATCAATTCCCAAACCACTTATCTTGCTACAGGACCTTGATTGTCTCCCATTTATCCTGATTAGAATGAGACCATCTCATCCTCTTCTCTTCTTCCAACACAGAATCTTCTCCTGCTGGCTAAATACATTTAATTTAAATGAATGAACCTAAAATTTGACATTAGCATTATGAAACTAAAAGCAATAGTATGCTTCTCCCCTAATTAGAGAATCACATTTAAAATAAAATATGGCACAAAATGGCTTTTTTCCATGCCTGTTCTCCATGCCTTTGCAGGTAATCCTCCTTCTAGGTGGAAATGTTTTTCCATTTTCTCAGTATGACTAACACTTATTCATCTCTTATGATACAGCTCACATTTTTTTTTACCCATCTGTGAAGCTTTCCCTGTGTCCTTCAGATTAAGTTAGATTTCCCTTCTTTGTGCTCCCACCCTTATGTGTTTCCATCACTGCTCACTGCTATCATTGATTTTCTAATTTGTCAGATCTAGAGTATGTGTATGTTGATATTAGTGGTTGTGTTATTTTGCTTTATTTATGAAACCATTCTCCAAACAGTTCCTCATATCTGTTCTAATGCAGATACTCTGCAAATGACAAGCCATGGGTAAAGCATAATTAGAGTCATTGGACACTGATGCAGTTTTAGATGGGGTTAAATATGAGTTGTTGTAGCTACTCAGAGAAAGTCCACCCAATTTTGTTTTGCAGACAGAGAATGCGCACTGTAGGAAATAGGTCTATGTTGAAACCTGTCTTGGTTCAAAATCTGTTAGGCCCTACCTTTACCATGTAATATGCTTATAGAATACCTTATTTGTAGCCAATACCTTCTTTGTTCAATATAAGAATATGAAAATCTGTAGACACAGAAAATACAGAAGCCAATAGCATAGAGATAGAGGGATCTAAGAAGAGGTTTTCAGCATAATCAGGGCAAAGTCACTGTCCAGTCATTCTCAACTGAAAACTACTGTCTACAGAGTCAAAGTAGGTGACTGGGAAAACATATAGATCATTCTACATTTTATGTTCTACACATTATATAGAAGACAAATATTTCACAATCTATGTTAGCTTAAAAAGGTAAGGACATCAACTTTTTAGTTCACAGAAACGGCTGTTTGTCCCTGTCTCTGGATTATGATGAAAAATGATGTTAGACAAAATAACCTAAAAAGACAGTAATTACAATTAGTAATGTTGCTTTAATCAGTTGCACATTGGAATAAATTAGCAATTCCTATTGTCTACCTATATGCATACAGATTTATGATAACCTTGAAGGAGTACTTAAAATTCATTCCATATGATTCAGATTTTCTCAGCTATTTCTTGATTATTTTTATACCATAATGTATTAACTTACAACTCTCAGCTATCATTAAAAGATGAATATTCAGTGGCTAAAAAGAACAAAAATTTGCCATCAGCATTTTATTTTTAAGAATAAGGAGATGGGCAAATAAAACCCTCTACTGGAAGGGGCAAAAACTTAACAATTAACTTAACCAAGCAAATCACAACTTTGGAAATTAAAAGCTAGCTTCTGGTTAATCCTTGAACTGATAGAATTGGACCTATAATAAATCTTTCCATGAGATAAGGCTTTGTATATATGACAACTGCCGATTTCAATAATGTCAATTCTCAGTGCAGTCTTAATAATATTACACTAGTGGATCATACTATATATACTAGATTCAATAAATTAGTCCAGACGATTATATTTCATACCACACAATAGGACTAAGTCAAACATGTGTTTATGTAATTTTCTAAGACAACTGGCATAAAATATTTTTCAGTTTATCTGAATGCATGTTGTAAAGGCAGACAATATAAAATGTGCTTCAAAAATTATTTAGGATTATTTTTGAAGTTTTATTGAATATTAACTACATTTATCATAAAAGTATACTTAATATGTCTGGTGAAATAAATCAGGAAGTGATAAAATATTTCAAAGATATTTGTATTGTTGTTTTTTATTGTTTATATGTTTACAAAAATATGTTTTCTTGCTATTTTGTGATTCCCCCTATCATCAGATATATCGCTTTATCCCCACAAAAAAATCTTAACAAAAATAAACATTTTTATAGCAAGAAACTTCTCTAGAGAGTTTAGTACATAATAAATGAGACATTTGAATTACATATTTTTCTTGAAAAAATGAAATTCAATTGATAAAAGAGATATAGAACCCAAAATTATAACATAAAAAAGATACAAGCCATATAAAGAAATTCTAACTGTGACTTTGTATCTTGTTTCAAACTATCTGTAACTAAATGCAAGATCTTTTTATGCTTTTAAAAAAAAGCTCTAAACAAATTAAGTACAGAAAGAATGAATCTCAATGTTGATAGCTTCCAGATATAACAAGTTCACAACTAATATCAGATGTAATGGTGATTTTCTGTAAGCTTTTTTCTTTAAAATTACATACAATTATACTCATTTTATTGCTTTTATTGAACATAGTATTAGAGGTTCTATCCAGAGAAATCAGGTAACAGAAAAAAATAGAAGCATCCAAACCAGAATTGAAGAAGTTAAATAATTTCTGCAGATAATACATCTTATTATAAGGAACCTTAATGAATCCACCAAAGAAAGAAAGAAAGAAACTGTTAAAATTCAAAAACATTTAGCAAAGTTGCAAAATAAAAAAATAACACACAAAGATTAGTTATATTTTTATGATAACAATGAAACATTAAAAAATAAATTGAAAAATAATCCTATTTACAATAGCATCAAAGAGATTAGTACACTTAGGAATAAATTCAACTTAGGGTCAAGAAAAAAACATAAAACATTGATGGGAGAAATTGAAGGAGACACATATAAATGGGACAAAATCTCTTGTGCATAGATTGAAAGAATTACTATTTTAAAAATATCCACCTCTCACACACAGAAAGCTATAGATTTAATGCAATCTCTATAAAAACTCAAATGAAATTTTCATAGAAGAGAAAATCTTAAAAATTCTTATTAAATTAAAAAAATAGCTAAAAAATCTTTTAGTCAGGATAACAGAACTGGAGGAGGCAACACACTTCTTGATATCAAACTATATTGCAAAGCTATAGTAATTAAAACAATATAGTAATGGTCTAAAACCAACAAATAAAATAATAAGATAGAATAGAAAGCCAAAAATAACATGATGTCTTTATAGTCAAATACTTTTGACAAGAAAGATTACACAATAGAAAAATATAATGTCTTCAATAAATGATATTGGAAAACCTGAATGTCCACATGCAAAAGAATAAAATTGAACCCTTACCTACATCTTCTTTTTTAGAGAGAGAGAGAGAGAGAGAGAGAGAGAGAGAGAATTTTAATATTTATTTTATTTTTAGTTTTTGTCAGACACAACATCTTTGTATGTGGTGCTGAGGATCGAACCCGGACCGCACGCATGCCAGGTGAGTGCGCTACTGCTTGAGCCACATCCCCAGCCCATTACTTACATCTTATAAAAATTAAACTGAAGTATGTCAAAGTCTTAAACATGAGAATTAAATACATAATACCTGGCGCCTTCTCACTTGGAGCCTGGACCAGAAACCACCATGCCCACATGAATAGGAAGAATGGGAATACCACACCATGGTTCCCTATCCACCTAAAGTGATTGCACCCAAACCATTTCCATCTTGGGACCCTGAAGACACTACGATAGACCTTCCCATGTGGTAATCTCCACTGTGGACAATGAAGAAGACCAGGAGGCAGATGCCCATTGCAGCACAGCATGCTGCAGTGTGCTATTTGCTAAAAAGGCTGCCCAATGCCATCTCACAGCCCATCCCTCCAGCCCCATCTCTGAAATCAGTTGCCTCTAACTTGGGACACCTTCACTGACATTTTGGGTTACCTCCACTGCCACCTCTGCCACCTTTAGTTAGGGTAGATTCTATCTTGGGACACTGAGTCCTTGAAGCCCAACAGCAAGGTACCTACAGGCTTGACATTACTGTTGCCACCAACTAAGAATATGCCACTTCCATCTAGGGATAAAAACCAGGATCTGGAAGACCACCACTAAGGTCCCTGTGGGCCTGGCTGTACCAGAAATATTCCTACCAGGTGTGCTAACAGTCTTCATCCTGTTGCTAAGGTAACAGGGAACTTTGCATGAGGTTACCTTTCTCTCATTTTTGTTGCCTGCTAACAGCCAACTGTTATTGATTCACCTTTTATTTGTCCTATAATCTAATATTTCTATATTCTCACATCCTACCTCATAAACATCACATCCTCCCCCCACCCCCAGTCCACCACTAAAAACTGTGTACCCTTATGCAAACCTACAGGCCATATGGCAGAAAATAATCATACTTGTCATTTTTGTTTATAGAAGCAAAACTATAAGTGTCTAAATAAAAGCTAATTGATTTATGGCTTCTATTAGTTGCATTTGGAGCTGTAAACATTGATCTCCCCATTAAAAAGGTATTCCTAACCTACAGGGACACTACAAGATAATAGGTAGAAACTGGCATACCACAGATTTACAATGCAAGAGAGGAAGACACATAGAAAACATGAAAAACTGGAGGAAAATGCCCCCAAGCAAACCAAGATACTATAACAATAGAATCCATTGGCAGCACAGTAGATGAAATGTCAGAGAAGGAGTTCAAGATGTACATAATTAAAATGATTTGGAAATTAAAAATGACCTAAGTGAGCAAATACAGTCAAAATTAATTACTCCAACAAAGAGATAAGAGAGTAAATACAGGTAGCAAAAATTTACTTCAAGAAAGAGATAGAGATTGTGAAGAAAAAACCCAGAAATCTGAAATGAATGAAACAATAAACCAAAAAAAATTTTTCAATAGAAAACATAACCACAGACTAGGTAACTTGGAAGACAGAACATCAGAAAATATAGACAAAGCATACAATCTGAAAAATAAATTTGACCACACAGTGAAGATGGTAAGAAACCATGAACAGAACATCCAAGAATTATGGGATAACATCAAAAGACCAAATATAAGATTTATTGGAATAGAGGAAGGAACAGAGTTCCAAACCAAAGAAATGAATAACTCTTCAATGAAATATTATCAGAAAATTTCCCAAACATGAAAAATGAATTGGAAAATCAAATACAAGAGGCTTACAAGACACCAAATGTACAAAAAAAAAATGACAACAGATCTACACCAAGGTATATTATAATGAAAATGACCTGCATACAGAATGAAGATAGAATTGTAAAGGCTAGAAGAGAGAAGAATCAAATTATCTATAGGGGGAGACCAATTCAGATCTCAGCAGATTTTTCAACCCAGATCTTCAAGGGTAGGAAGATCCTGGAACAACATATGTCAAGCCCTGAAAGAAAATGGATGCTGTCCAACAATCTAATATCCAGCAAAATTAAACTTCAAATTTGATGGATGAAATACAAACCTTCCATGATAAACAAAAGATAGGATAATTTATGCCAAGAAAGCCTGCACTACAGAACATTCTTGGCAAAATATTCCATGAGGAGGAAATAAAAAAAGAAAAATGAAAATCTACAAAGGGAAGAACTTCACTAAAGTAAGAATTAATCAAAGGAGAAAGCAAGACAAGATAAAAACCAAAAATAAACCAAAATGACCAGGAATACAAAACATAATTCAATAATAATAATGAATGTGAATGGCCTAAACTCATCAATTGAAAGACATAGACTGGCAGATTGGATTAAAAAACAACAACAACAATATGTTGCCTTCAAGAAACTCATCTCACATCCATGACCTAAAGATGATACAAACAAACAAACAAACACATTTCATTCACATGAACCACGTACACAAGAAGAAGTTTACATCCTCATATAAAATAATGTGAACTTTAAATTAAAGCTAGTGAAAATAGATTTTAAAAAGGATATTTCAAATTACTCAAGGGAAGCATACATCAACAAGACATAACAATCATAAATATCTATGCCCCAAACAATTCGGCACCTATATATATATATATATCAAACAAACAAACAAACCCTTCTCAACTTCAAGAATCAAATAGACAACGACACAATAATACTGCGTGACTTTAACACACCTCTCTAACCATTGGATAGATCTTCCAAACTAAAACTAAACAAAGAAACTATAGAACTCAATAAAATAATCATTTAGACTTCACAGACATATATAGAATTTCCATCCACCAATGAGTAAATACACTTTCTTTTCAGCAGCACATGGATCCTTCTCTAAAATAGACCATATGTTATGCCATAAAGCAAGTCTTAGAAAATACAAAAAAATAGAGATACTACCCTGAATTTATCTGACCATAATGGAAAGAAATTAGAAATCAATTATAAAATTAAAAATAAAAGCTACTCTAACACATGGGAACTAAACAATACACTATTGAATGATGCATGGATAGCAGAAGACCTCAGGGAAGAGATTAAAAAATTCTTGGAGGTTGATGAGAACACTGATACAACTTACCAAAATCTATGGGACACTATGAAGGCTGTGCTAAGAGGATAGTTCATTGCATTAAGCTCATGTATTAAAGGAAGAAATAGTCAACAAATAAATGACCTAATATTACATCTCAAAGCCTTAGAAAAAAAGAACAAACTAACACCAAAATTATAGAAGACAGAAAATAATTAAAATCAGGAATGAAATAGATGAAATTAAAACAAAACAAACAATTCAAAAAATTGACAAAACAATTAGCTGGTTCTTTGAAACAATAAATGAAATTGAGAAACCCTTTGCCACCCTAATGAAAAGAGGGAGAGAGAAAACTCAAATTACAAAAATTCATGATAAAAAGGAAATATCATGACAGACACTATTGAAATACATAAGATAATCATCAGATACTATTTTGAAAATTTATACTCCATTAAAAAAGAAAACCTGTAGGACACCACCAAATTTCTAGAGGCATATGGTCAACCCAAACTGAGTGTAGAGGACATACACAATTTAAACAGATCAACTTCAAGCAAGGAAATAGAAGATGCTATTAAAAGCCTAACAACAAAGAAAAGCCTGGGACCAGATGGATTCACAGCTGAGTTTTACAAGACCTACAAAGAAGAATTAATAACAATAATCCCTCAAATTATTCCATGAAATATAGTAGGAAGGAACATTTCCAAATTCATTCTGTGAGGCTTGTATCATCCTGATACCCACACCAGACAGAGATGCAACAAGAAATGAAAATTTCAGATCAATAACCCTGGTGAACATAGATGGAAAAATTCTCAATAAAATTCCAGCAAATTTCATAGAAAAAAAATTTTTTTAAATTGTGTACCATGATCAAGTGGGGTTTATTTTAGGGATGCAATGTTGGTTCAACATATGGAAATCAATAAACGTGATTCACATCAATAGACTTAAAGATAAGAATCAAATGATTATATCCATTGATACAGAGAAAGCATTTGACAAAATACAGCACCCTTTCATGTTCAAAACACTAAAAGACCTAGGAATAGTAGGCACACACCTCAACATTATAAAAGCTATGTATGCTAAATCCAAGGCTAACATCATTCTAAATAGAGAAAAGTTGGAAACATTCCCAGTAAAAACTGAAACAAGACAGGGTGCCTTTTTTTTTACCACTTCTATTCAACATAGTTTTTGAAAATCCAGCCAGAGCAATTAGACAAAAGAAATTAAAGCTATATGATTAGGAAAAGAAGAACTCAAAATATCATTATTTGCCAATGACATGATTCTAAGAGTATTCAAAAAATTCCACCAGAAAACTTCTAGAAATAATTAATCAATTCAGCAAAGTAGCAAGATATAAAATCAATACCTGTAAGTCTAATGGATTTCTCTACATCAATGATGTATCCTCTGAAAGAGAAAATAGGAAAACTACCCTGTTCCAAATAACCTCAAAAAAAACCCCACAAACTTGCAAATCAATTTAACAAAAGAGGTGAAACACCTCTGTAATGAAAACTACAGAACACTAAAGAATGAAATTGAAATAGAACTTAGAAGATGGAAAGATCTCCCATACCCATAGATAGGCAGAATTAATATTGTCAAAATGGCAATACTACCAAAAGCGTTATTCAGATTTAATGCAATTCCTATTAAAATCCCAATGACATTCTTCATAATATTAGAAAAAGCAATCGTGAAATTTATTTGGAAAAACAATACACCCTCAATAGCTAAAGTGATCCTTAACAAGGAAAGTGAAGCAGGAAGTATCAGAATACCAGACCTTAAACTCTACTATGGAGCTTTAGTAATAAAAACAGCATGGTATTGGTACCAAAATAAACTTATAGACCAATGGTACAGAATAGAGAACACGGAGACAAACCCACATAAGTTATGGTTATATCATTGTAGGCAAAAGTACCAAAAACATTCACTGGAGAAAAGATAGTCTGTTCAATATATGGTGCTGGCAAAGCTGGAAATCCATATGTAGCAAAATGAAATTAAACCTCTGTCTATCACCCTGCAGAAAAATCAACTCAAACTGGATCATAGAGTTAGGCACTAGAATAGAGATCCTGCACCTAATAGAAGGAAAAATAGATCCAAATCTTCACCATGTCAGCCTAGAATCTGACTTCCTTAACAAGACTCCTAAAGCTCAAGAAGTAAAATCAAGAATTAGTAAAGGGTTAGATTCAAATTATAAAGCATTTTCTCAGCAAAGGAAACAATAAAGTGAGGAAAGAGTCTATAGATTGGAAGAAAATCTTTACCACATCCACCTCTGATAAAGCATTAATATCTAGGATATATAAAAAACTCAAAATAAATAATAATAATAATAATAATAATAATAATAATAATATCCCAATAAATAAATGGACTAAGGAACTGAACAGACACTTCACAGAAGAAAAAATACAATTGATCAACAAATATATGAAAAAGTATTCAACATCTCTAGCAATTAGAGAAATGCCAATCAAAACTTCTCTAAGATTTCATCTCATGCCTGTCAGAAAGGCAATCATTAAGAATACAGGCAACAATAAATGTTGGTGAGCATTGGTGAAAAGGTACACTCATACATTGCTGGTGGGACTGCAAATTGGTGTAACCACTCTGGAAAGCAGTATGGAGATGCCTCAGAAAATTAGGAATGAAACCCCATTTGACACAGCTATCCCACTCCTTGCCTTATACCCAAAGGACTTAAAATCAGCGTACTATATTGATACAACCACATCAATGTTTATAGCATCTCAATTCACAATAGCTAGACTATGGAATTAGCCTAGATGTCCCTCGATAGATGAATGGATAAAGAAAATGTGGAATATATACACATGTATATTACTCCATGTAATATTACTCAGCTTTAAAGAAGGGTAAAATTATGGAATTTGCCAGTAAATGGTTGTAGTTGGAGAATATCCTGCTAAGTGAAATAAGCCAATCCCACAAAACCAAAGGCTGAATGTTTTCTCTAACATGTGGATGCTAATTTACAATAAGGCAGCACTAGATTAGGTAGAGGGAAGTGATGGGAGAGGGGATATGTGG
The DNA here is from genome assembly GCF_048772815.1 of Callospermophilus lateralis. Lineage (NCBI taxonomy): Eukaryota > Metazoa > Chordata > Mammalia > Rodentia > Sciuridae > Callospermophilus > Callospermophilus lateralis. Next base: position 30,866,830 of record NC_135314.1, read on the forward strand.
GGATAGGAAAGACAGTAGAATGAAACAGATATTACGGTATGTATATACGTGACTACATGACCAATATGAGTCTGCAACATGTACACTCAGAAAAATGAGAAATTATATCCCATCTATGTATGATATATCGAAGTGCATAAATGTATTCTATTGTTATGTATAACTAATTAAAACAAAAAATAAAACAAAAATAATTTTTCAAAAGGATACAAGCATCAATAAGTATTGGTAAGAATGCAGGGGAAAAGGCATACTCATACATTCCTGGTGGGACCACAAATTTGGTAGGCAATCTGGAAAGCAGTATGGAAATTCCATAGAAAACTTGGAATGGAACCACCATTTGACCAAGCCATCCCACTCCTTAGTTTATAATCAAAGGACCATCAATGTTCATAGCAGCACAATTCACAATAGCCAAATTGTGGAACCAACCTAGATGCCCTTCAATAGATGAATGGATAAAGCAACTGTGGTATATATACACAATGAAATATTACTCAACAATTAAAGAACATAGATTATAGCATTTGCAGGTAAATGGATGGAGTTAGAGAATATCATGTTAACTGAATTAAGCCAATCCCATAAAAACAAAGGCCAAATGTTTTCCTTAATAAATGGATGCTAATCCATAGTGGGGTTGGAATGGGATGAGTGGACGGAATTTGGATGGGGCAAAGAGGAGGGCAAAGAGGAGACAGACATCATTACTCTAGGTCTATGTATGATTGCTTGAATGGTATGATCCTACTTTGGGGACAACCAGAGAAATAAAAAAAAAAAAATGTGCTCCATTTGTGTATAATGAATTGATGAGCATTGTGCTGTCATGTATAACTGATTAGAACAAATATAAAAATTAAAATAAAGGATTTTAAAAAATAATTAAATACATAAATTATCTAAAAGAAAATATTGGGAAAATTCTCCTCATAACATGCCTTGTGGCTTTGTAATGTTTTGAACAACTAATAAAAAAATAAAATTGAAAAAAAAACATGCCTTGTGGATGCTTTTTGTATAGGACACAATAAATGTAGGCAACAAAAGCCAAATATTAGTTAATGTTAAGTTGTTATTGGAACTACACCATCAAACCGTCTTCAAAGAAAGAAAAGAACAACAAGTGAAAAAGCAATCTACAGAATTGGACAGAATATTTTTAAAAACTTACCTGATAACGATTTAATCCAAGATGTATAAGGAATGCTTAAAATACAATAGTAAAAATCAAAGTGACTTGATTTTTAAAATTAGCAAAAGTTCTTAGTAGATATTTTTCCAATGAAAACAACAACAACACACAGACCCATGGCCATCAGGCATATACAAATATGGCCAGCATAATTTTATGAAGAAAATACAAATCAAAACCACATAGTATCACCTCACAGATTTTATCCAGAAATTAAGAGATAAGAAATGTTGGCAAACGTGGCAGCCAAGAAGTGATGCTTATTTACTATTGATGGGAGTGTAATTTGTTCCATCCATTATAGAAAACAGTGTAGCATTTCCTTAAAAAAATAAAAAGAGGACTTACCATATGATTCATCAATCTTACTTCTGGAAATAAAGACAAAGGAAACAAGATTAGTAACTTAAAGAGATATTTGTACCGCCATGTTCATTGGATTATAAAGTAATTAAACTTTCATTGGAATTTATAGAAACAACCTAAATATTGATCAAGAGAAAAAAAAGAATAAGGAATATTTTCAGCTATTATCATTTGCAACTATATGGATGAATCTTGAGCTCCTTATGCCAAGTAAGGAAGCCTTATGCAGAAACAATGTCCGATCTCATCTTCATGCATAATTTTTAAAGTCCAATCCCTATAATCAGAAAACAAAAAAAAAATTCTGGAAGTGTGGAAGTGGAAAAAATGGGTAGATTGGTCAAAGAGTTCAAACTTCCTTTATAAAATGAATAGATTCTAAAGACATAACATGTAGCATGATGGCTAATAATACTGTTTTGTTCATTGAAATTTTGCTAAGGGAATAAAGTCTTTTTTTTTTAAAGAGAGAATTTTTTTTTTAATATTTATTTTTTAGTTTTCGGCTGACACAACATCTTTTTTTATATGTGGTGCTGAGGATCCAACCTGGGCCATGCGCATGCCAGGCAAGCATGCTACTGCTTGAGCCACATCCCCAGCCAGGAGAATGAAGTCTTAATTGTCCTCACCCCCCCTCTACAAACATACAATGGTAACTGTGTGGTGATGAGTGTGTTATGTAGTAATCATTACACAGTGTACACATATATCAAATTATCATATTGCACACCTTCATTAAACAATTTTTATTTGCCTATTATATCTCAGAAAGCTGAATAAAAGAGAAAAAAGAAAATACAAAAAAACAGATAATCTTTAAAAAAATTTGAGAATCATGAGATAATTGGAATTTTGAAAACTCTCCTGACATTCAAGGAAAATGAATATTTTTTTTATTATATTTATAAAATATAATGGCATGGTAAGCATATCTTAAAATATAATCCTTTTATTTTAAAGATTATATATTAAAATATTAAAGCATAATAGCTTGGAGCTTGTTCAAAATGATATAGAAGTAAGATGTAAAATAAGATTGACCAATTTGATTATTTTTGGAGCTAGGAAATGCACTCCTATGTGTTGTTTCCTCTTTCTATTCCATTCTACATGTTTGTAAAATAAGATTGAAATTTTCTGTAATAGAAAATATGGTGGTTTACAAACCGATTTTCTTTGAAATAAGAAGTGTTGTAATAAAAATGTTTGTATTGTCATTTTACTCTAACTAAAGAAAAAAAGTAAATGTGTATTTTGATTTGTTTTCTTACCAAAACAAACAAACATCAAAAGCTAATGGAGACTCAAAATAATAGTTTTTATAAATGCATTTTCTTTAAATATTTCATTAACTGTATTCAGCAGTAAAACCAAGTTGCCTTATTTAATTCTCACAAATGTCTTACAGTATATATTAGTAATTTTTTTTAACACAGGAAGTATTTGTGGTTCAAGTATTGAAAATCCAGGATTAAAACACAAGTACACTCCAAAATCAGAAATTTAATTCAAGGTACCAAGATTTGACAAGATATCTGGATTATAAAGTAATTAATCATTCACTGATCATGTAACAAATGTATATAAACAATTAAACTAATATCTTAAAAATCAATTGGGTAAATGAAATATATAAATCTGAACTTGATACAGAAGAGGAAAGTTCAGAAATTTGAAGCAGATTTAATACAGAGAATTACGTGCTTTTAAAATTACTGGAAATGGTAGGGACAGTCAAGAATCTAGCTCTGAAATACTGACTTTTAGGATGAATAAGTATAGCTCATGTTGTAGAATAAATGATGGTCACTCAAAGTTATCCATATCCTAGTTAATGTTACTTTATATGATTTGGAATTTTGCTAATTTGATTAAATGAATAGAGATTATACTGGATTATTCAAGAGGCTCTAACACAATCACAATTGTCCTTAGAAGAGGAAAGGGGATCAAAAAGATCAGGTGATGTGATAATGTGACAATACAATGTGGGCCTATGAGCCACTGTATGTGGACAGCCTATACAGAAACTAGAAAAGGCAACAAAACAGATTCTCTGCTAGAGCTTTAAGGAGAATGCAGGCCTGATGACACATATTAGATTTCATACCATCAAAACTATTAGAAATTTTTTTTGGTGATTTTTTGAAGACCCTAATTAGTCAATTGTTACAACAGCAGAAGTGAACTAATACAGTTGAGACCCCAATGCTGCTTCCTGTTTACACTTAAAGCCCAAACCTGGTAACTATTCCCTGGAATCCTGAGTCTGTTATCACCCAAAATATACCTTGGTCTTGGCATGCAGCAGTAATGTCAAGCAGGTAGATGGTTTGGTTTCTTCATGACTACAGCCTTTGGAATAATTCACAGCTAACACTCTGATTAAAATGGGCAGTGAACATGTAGTTGTAAAATTTCTAATTACTTTTATATATCATAATACATAAACAGAAATGGATGTCAAGAAACAGTGAACTGTATTCAGGATATACAACTATTTATAACAAATGTTTATTAAATTTGCATGGTTAAATATTTTTGATGAAATAGATGTTCTTTTGCATTTAGGAAATCTTTTAAAAATGCTGAGTATGTTACTATTCAAGCCTTTGTCTGCAACATTTTCTTAAAACTGAGCTTTAGAATGTACACATTGCTTCAACTTGAAAAACAAAATCCTAATTATTATTATTTTTTTGTGTGTGTATGTGTGTGGACATCTACATAGTTTGAGTTATTGTTCCATTATTTTAAGCAGAAGGCAAATTGGACTTGGCTTTCTAATTGTGATTTGTATAGCTCTCTGCTATGAGCTCATGCTCAAATTTTATAATCTACTCTACATTCCAATCTACTGTAAAAGTCCTAAATTACTATGCATTTATAACAAGCTTCTATGAAGGATTGAACATGCTCTCTAAAATTTAGACACATATAAACATTTTAGTGGTCTCTTAATGTCTGTATGTAAATATTGCTTATTGAAATACAAAAGTAAAATTACAGTAACATAAATTACAGGAATTTTCAATGAAAACTGTGAAAGTTAAAATGACTTGGTCTTTCTAGTTGTGACACATGTTACAATGAGTACATTGTTGCCTCAAAATTAAAGAACACAATTTATAGTTTTTTTTTTCAAAATACAACAAACTAAAAAGCTGGAATTGTGAAGATAATACTCTAATGCAGCAACTGTTCTTACAGACTGTTATAAATAACAATTGTATCTCCAACATGATTTAAAATGATTTTCTACTTAACCCTGTTATTATTTTTAAACAAATATTTGACTATTTCCTTTTTTTAGCAGCTTCTTTTTGATTTAGTATGTGGAAAATAAGAAAATTATATGTTCATTTATTTCTACAACTGAATTTACTTTGGGTAAATTCATTCAACCAATTAATAAGGATTGTTCATTTAAGTTTCAGTGGGTGAGCTGAAAGGCAAGACACATAGAACTCTCAAACATGGAAAAATATTCTGAAAGTTATGAAAATTTCCCACATAGATTACCCAACCCCTGAAAAAACATCCTTCAAGATAATTTCTGTCCTCTTTGCATTAATTGTATTTCTCTAAGTCTTTCATATTTCATTTTAATAGGTTTAATTTAAATGTGAATATACTGAGCTTTATTAATAATCAGTAATTAATTAAAACATAAAATAATATTTAATTTGCTTGCAATGCTAAACATTCATGAGAGTAATTGATAACCATAAATTACAAGATATAAAAACTTAATGAAATGAAGATTTATTTGCATTTCTCAAGTCATCAGACTCTGTGTGACTCTAGGTGCTTCAGAGTGGACTCTTAAACACTTACAGGCTCATTTTTGCATATGAGATTTAGCAGCACATTATCAAGTCTTCTGTACTACTAACAGAGCATTTTGAATGACTCTTCTGCTGTCTTTCATTTTATTCCCTATAGTGCTATTTGTATAATTTTCTACCACATAAATCTGATAAGTTCATTTTCTATCTTAATGAAATCACTAATTTGAAGTTACTGTTCTACACTTGAAGACCATACAAAGACAAACTAGCCTGCCTGTCTTACATGCTGCCTCTTGCCACATGTTCCCCTTTGTCTCTGATGTTTTTTACTCATCATAATCCCTGAGCCTGCAAAGTGTATCACCACCCTAGTTGGCTCTTGTATATCCTTCAACACTTGAGTCATGTGTCATTTTGTCTGGGAAGCCTTCCAACCTCCCTCTGGGCAGAGTTAGCTGCCCCTGCTCTGGTTGCACAGAAGCACCTAGTGGGAGGTTGAAGTGAGAAAATAGTGTGCTAGAAATTTTACTTTGAGAAAATATTCATAAATCTCTAGGCTGTCTCTGTATTTTCTGTGTATTTCATCTCCTCAAAATAGTTTTAAAGACACAATTTTCCTATGGCTCAGAGTCCTCCTACTTCATTGCAATGCCTTTGGTTCCATCAGCCTTCCTTGTAGAAAAAACAACAACAAAAACATCTCCAATAGCCAGTCTCCATAGTCATTCTCTCTGACATTGCTCAAAGACGTGGGGTAAAATCTAGAATTAACCAAAGCATTCAATTCCTTCTCCAGGAATTTTGAAAGAGGATTCAGGAAAAGTATGTATACGCAGTGGTTCTTTATCCTTCCCTTGTTGTTTTTGTTGCCTCTCCCCCTAACTTGTGAACTCAGGCGATTTTAACTGTTTTTTCTTCTTTATTTGATACTGGGGATTGAACCCATGGGCTCTCTACCACTGATCAACATCCCCACCAGCTTTTATTTTCTTTGAAACAGGGTCTCATTAAGTTGCTAAGGTGGACCTTAAAATTGTGGTCCTCCAACCTGAGCCCCCTGAGTGGCTGGGATTATAAACCTGAACTAGTGGGCCTAGATTTAAATCATTTTTTTTGACAGCAAGGATATATTTATAGAATTTTCTATATTATCATGTCTGATTCTTCTTCTTTTTTACTAAGAATTTGAGTTATGATCTGGTATAATTTTCTTATTCCAAAAGAATATTGACCCCACCAACTCTGTTGTTATTATCAAATACATTATATTTCTATGTTATAGGCCCAACAAGACAATTGTGTATATATAATTTTAAATAAAGAAAGAAGCAACTAGATATGTTTGCATTATTTTTAATAATTATATAATTATTGTTACTGGTACTGCTTGAGGTTTTTTTTTTTTTTTTGATGTGTATATGTGTATGTGGTTTATGTTATGACTGACTTTCTGCTTGAATAACGTTTAGTATTTCTGTAAGTAGGTTCGCTATCAGCAAAAGTCAACTTTTGTTTGTCAGGGAATGTCTTTGACTTCAAATTTGAAAGGTAGTTTTTATAGAGATAAGAATACTGATTTCTTGTTATGTGCAGCCTAACCCATAACAGGGACACTGACTATTGCCTAGCTGGTTGGATTTGGTCACTCATCCACAAACAAAACAGGCAAAATATGGAATAAGAAAAAGTGAATTTATGCAATTTGATTAAACTATTTGCAGAAGCAAGAAGATTATTTCTCCTTAGGTCTCATACAAGCAGTTAAAATTTATAGAAACTACGATCCAGTGGTTCACGTATGTACATTTAGTTAGCCTGTGCTAAACAGGCCAGGACAAGGTGACAGTCTCTGTTTTCAGCTCTCTTCAAGTCATTGTGGGGCAAGAGTCAACCCCTATGTTGCCATTCTCAGCAGAAAGAAGCTCTTACCAACTTGGGAGGCACATTCAGTCTGTTTACTTTTTCTTTAAAAAAATTAAATATATTATCCCACTGCCATATTGTTTCTATTTTTTTTTTCTGGTAATAAACTAGCAATTATCTTATTGGGATACCTTTTGCATCACAGGTTATTTTCCTCTTGATATTTTCAAAAGTTTTCATTTGTTTTTGGCTTTCTGCATTTTTTTTTTTTTTTTTAGGGGGCAGTGTACCAGTGGTTGAACTCTGGTACACTCAACCACTGAGCCACATCCCCAGCCCTATTTGTATTTTATTTAGAGACAGGATCTCACTGAGTTCCTTAGCGCCTCGCTTTTGCTTAGATTGACTTTGAACTCATGATCCTCCTGCCTCAGCCTCCAAAACTGCTGGGATTACAGGTTTGTGCCACTGTGCCCAGTGGCTTTCTGCATCTTTTAAATTATGTGTCTGAATGTGGATATCTTTTTGTTTACCCTTTCAGAAGAGGTTTGTTTCCTTGTTGTGTAAGATTCATATGTTGGAATGATTAATGGTGTCATCCATTGCTCTAAAGATGTATTCATTTTTCTTTATTATTTTTTTGTCAGTCATCTGGATTGAATAATCTGTAGTAAGCTATATTCAAGTTCACTGATTTTGTCTTATATATTTTGCCAGTTTAAATACTGGTGATTCTCTCGTAAAATTACCATTTCAGTTACTGTACTCTTCAACCCTACAATTAATATTTTGTCTTTTTCTTTAATTTCTATTTTCTCATTGATATTCTCTGTTTGATGAGACAGAGAACAGACTCCTTTACTTCTTTAATCATGCTGTCCTTTAATTCTTCAAACAATTGTTACAGCTGCTTTGAAGTTTTTATTAAATCTTTTTGAATGTTCACAGGCAGTTTATGTTACTTGTATTTCTTTGTACAGTTTGCTGTATCTTTAAAAGTTTCATTATTTTTCAAATTGGACATTTTGTATAATGTCTGTTTTAGTCAGCTTTTTGACTACTGTGACTGAAGGGTCTGATTAGAACAACTGTAAGGACAAAAAGTTTATTGAGGGCTTATGGTTTCAGAAGTCTTTTTTTTTAAATTTATTATTTGTTTTTAAATACATGACATTAGAATGCATTACAAATCTTATTACACATATAGACCACAATTTTTCACATCTCTGTTTGTATATAAAGTATGTTGACACTCAATTCCAGTCTTCATACGTGTGTACTTTGGATAATGATGTCCACCACATTCCACCATCCTTGCTAATCCTCTGCTCCCTCCCTTTCCCACCCACTTCCTATCCCTCTTCGCTATCTAGAATTCATCTAATCCTCCCATGTTCCCACTCCCTACCCCACTATGAGCCTCCTTATATCAGAGAAAACATTTGGCACTCTTTTTTTTTTTTTTTTTTTTTTTGGTATTAGCTAACTTCACTTAGCATTATCTTCTTCAGTGCCATCCATTTCCCATCAAATGCCATGATTTTATTCTCTTTTAATGCTGAGTAATATTCCATTGTGTATATATGCCAAATTTTTTTTTGTCCATTCATCCACTGAAGGGCATCTAGGTTGGCTCCACAGTTTAGCTATTGTGAATTGTGCTGCTATAAACATTGATATGGCTGTGTCCCCATAGTATGTTTTTGGTTTTTTGTTTCTTTTTTTTTTTTTATTTTATTTGTTGTTGTTGTTGTTGCACATGGACACAATGCCTTTATTTTGTTTATTTTTATGTGGTGCTGAGGTTTGAACCCAGTGTCTCACACATGCTAGGCAAGCGCTCTACCACTGAGCCAGAGTATGATGTTTTTAAGTCCTTTGAGTATAGTTCAAGGAGAGGGATAGCTGGGTCAAATGGTGGTTCCATACTCAGATTTTCAAGGAATCTCCACACTGCTTTCCATTTTGGCTGCACCAATTTGCAGTCCCACTAGCAATGAGTGTACCCCACATTCTCACCAACACTAATTGTTGTTTGTCTTCATAATATCTGCCATTCTGACTGGAGTGAGATGATATCTTAGAGTAGTTTTGATTTTCATTTCTTTGATTGTTAGAGATGATGAGCATTTTTCATATATTTGTTGATTGATTGTATATCCTCTTCTGAGAAGTGTCTGTTCAGGTCCTTGGCCCATTTGTTGATTGGGTTATTTGTTTTTTGCAGTGCTTAGCTTTTTGAGTTCTTTATATATCCTAAGGTTAATGCTCTATCTGATGTGTGAGGGGTAAAATTTGCTCCCAAGATGTAGACTCTCTGTTCACCTCACAGATTGTTTCTTTTTCTGAGAAGACACTTAGTCCATAGAAAGCCAACTCTATTCCTTGGGGCTCAAAGTGAGGCAGAACATCATGGAAAGAGAGGGTGGCAGAGGGAAGCATCTCACATTATGGTGATCAGAAGGCAGAGGGAGAATCTCTGGCTCTCCAGATACAAATAAATACCCAAAGCCACGCCCCAATTCTTACCTCCTTCAACCCCACCCTACCACTTCAGTTAATCTTATTAGGGAACTGATTAGGCTAAGACTATAATTCAATTATTTCTCCTAGAAATCTTCTTGCATTGTCTCATATGAGCTTTGGGGAACACCCAAATCCAAACCAAAACAATACCCTTTTTCTGGATGATTATTTCCTTTCCCACTCTCTGGAACTTGTTTTTGTTTTTGTTTGCTTGTTTTTTTTTTTTTTGTTGTTGTTGTTTGTTTGTTTAGAGACTTGGTGGGATTGTTTGAGTGATGTGATGTGCGATTTTCCTGCAATTTAAACCTCTGATATAATTCCTCAGATGGTGCAGCTTTGGGCATGGAGAGTCACTCTAGCATGCCCTTGGTTTTAGCAGGTCTTTCTTTATTTCTTTTTCTGTATCTCTATTAAACTGTCCTTTTAGTATGAGCCCCACTTTTATGCAGCCTGAATTGATGGCCAATTGTTCTATTTTTAATAAATTATTATTCAGATTCAGAGAAACAAAATGTTCCACAGTCTAATCTAGTGAAATTTGAGAGAGGCTTTTTGAGCCAGTCTTTAAGGTTTGTTCTGACCTGAGAAGGATTCCTTTGGCTGTCTCTTTCCATGGTTCTTTCTGATAAAATAGCTGTTCGTTTATTTGGTTGGTTGGTTGCTCTCAGAGAGATTTTAACCTTCTCTTTATTGCTTGTCCCCAAATCTCCATTATTTTCAAGAATGTCCTTAGAGTCTAGCCTTTACTCACTCTGTTTCAAATACAAAACACTTTAGAATGCACTGTTCTGATGAATTCCTTTCACCATCAGCACAAAGTCTGAGTCACTCTTCCTGTTACTAGAGTGGGTAACACTGATCTTCTCAGCTAGCCTCTCTCAGTGTGGAATCTTTGCCAAACCATTTAGGGATGTTCCAGAGAACAGACAAAGTCTGGTAACTTCATTTTTGGGAGGTGCCAGTAAGTCATACAGAAATCTTTATAAACTTGTTCTTAGTCTCATCTTTCTCTGTCAAATGACAGTATACAGGCAAGTCCACATGCAGTTACGGATATAGATTAAGAAAGAGAAAACAGTGAAACATATGTGGAGACAAGGGGCATTTGGGCCACTTCTTCAAGGTCTGGTTGGGCCTGATCAGGTACATCCCACTTCCATTTGATGATAGGAGTATTGCTGTGTATGCCAAACTTTAATTTATAAGTTAAACTATTAGAGTTTTGAAAGCCAAGCTGTAAGGAGTATAGAACTACTATTAAAGATTTATTCATGAAATTCTGCCTAGAATTTCAATAGAATTCTTTTGAGAATGATTACTAAATGACCTTCAGAATCTTCGTGCCTCAATTTTCTCATCTGTAATATTAATTTAATAATAGTAGACCTCAGAGAACTGTCATGAGGGTAAAAAGAACTAATGGATATAAAATTTGACTGTAAAATGTGAGTCTTAAATACCTTTGTGAATATTTTGGCAACAATTAGTTAAGACTTGGAGTAGTTATAAACAAGGGTGCAAAAAACCCATGATGCAACTTCAGTAATAATGGATAGTATAAATTCTTTTTATATGTTCATTTTCAGGTATTAAACCATATAATAAATTTAATTCTACTTAACTAGATTTAAGGCAGGAGCTTGATATTTCATCTTATTCCTTGCTGCACAATGGATTCCATATATATATATCTCATGCCACTTTTATATATCAAAATTTGCTAATATTTATCTTTTAATAATAATTAAATCAAATAATTGGTTTCTATACCTTTTAAATTGTACCTCATCATATCCAGTCACATGATTTTAGTATTTACTGAAAGATAACTATTTAAAAGATACAGTTATATGAAGAAATCATGAGCTCTTCTGGTAAAATGATACTGTGATTGACAAAAGAAAATAATCATCTTTCTAGGGGATGTCAGTGCCATTACACTGTAGGAAACAATTGTTATTCTAAACACAGATAGTTATAAAATCAGACAAGTTAAGAAAATGACATCTGTGAAAGACACCTGAATTTCATAACTTTCTCACAGAAATGTTTCTTTTGATCAATTGTATAAGTAAGAAAGTGGCATGAATACTACATAAACCTTGAAAGTCCTTTTTTTCTTTACAGTATGCTGTTAAATATATAAAATTATTATTATTATTATTATTATTATTATTATTATTAATTAGGGTACCAGGGATTGAACTCAGGAGCACTTGACAACTGAGCCATATCCCCAGCCCTAATTTGTATTTTATTTAGAAACAGGGTCTCATTAAGTGGCTTATCTCCTTGTTTTTTGCTGAGGCTGGCTTTGAACTTGCTATTCTCCTGCCTCAGTCTCCCAAGCTTCTGGGATTACAGGTGTGTACCACTACACCTGGTTAAAATTATTTTTCACAGTAGAAATCTATCAAATCTTTATCCATATCAAAGATACAGATTGAAGATTTTTTTTTATTTTTAGAATTTTTATTAATTAACAAGTTATGAAGATGTCAAAAGACTGAAAATAAATAGCAGAAATACAAATAGTTTATATAGTGATCTTTAATATTTGATTTTTATTCATCACTGTGATGATTTTCTCTATAATCTTGAAAGGGAATGAAATCGTCAAAAAGCTTCAATTAATTCATTGATATATTTTCTAATGCAGTGCTGGGAATCAAATCCAGGGCTTTGTACATATTTGGCATTTGCTCTACGACTGAGCTACATCTGCAGTTCCAAAATTGTATTGTATTTTTACTACAAACATATATGGAAAATTGGAGCTGGAGGTTCCTCAATGATAGAGCACACACAATGCTCTGGGCTTAATCCTTAGCATGGCCTCCCGAAACAATAATGAAAAAAAATTAATGCCAGCCCAATGTTAATTTCACAGGATGTATATAATTTATTAAAATATGTTGATACTGCATAAGGCCTCATTGCTTACCTCTCCTACATATTATGAATACAGACATATGTTAGGAAGGTGGATAAAAGACAAAGCCCAATAAATACATTCAGAGATATCAAGTTATCAAAATGAGTCCCAAATCCTGTCACTTCCATAATGCAACAAGTCATTTCTCTTAATATTTTTTGTCTTTATATCATCTATTTTCCTCCTCTAAGCATAAAGGAAACAGACTATAAATCAAACAAATAACTTTTGCATGATAGATTATGAAAAACATTTGATCTTTTGATCTTGTGAAGCTATACAGCCAAAATGCTTTTACTTCTTGGCATGAGTCCCAGACTCCCAAGTGTCATTCAAAGGAAACATTTTCATGATAAAGTGTTTGATATTTTAAATTTTTTATAAATTTCTTTTTTTTACTATTGCTTTTTTATTTTTTACAAATAGTTGCAGAATATATTATCAAAAGGGAAAATATGGAGCTAATTAAAACATGATTTCTTCAGGATATCATTTATAAAATTGTTACGACATTAGAGAAAGAGCAAGAAAGAGAGGAGTGGGAAGCCAGAGGAAAAGAAAATTAATATTAAACATGTAACCAAACCACTTCTTTATTACTGGCTATGCACAAAGGTTTATATGTAGTCCCTGACCACCACATCAGTCCACCATATCTGTGAACATCATGAATACTTGATAAACCCACAGAAACAATACTAGAATAAAATCTGTGATAATGTTTGCAAAAATAGAACTGCCTAAAGATTTTTACTAGCCTAGGACTAAGAACAGAAAATTGAATATGAGTTTCCATTTTTTAGTGACTTTTGAAACTTCCATTAAATTTTTGCCCTCAAGAGATGAAAAAATTAATTAGTGTCAGTTCATTTATTGCTATCTTAAGTCTTATTATGTTCATACTAAAATGTATATAATGATAGAGTATTCTATAAATACTCATGTTCAACAATGTTTAATAATTACATTTCTTCTAAGAATTGGACAAGCCTACTTTATCATTATGTAATAAAAGGATTGAATATATTTTATGTGGCAGAAATCAGTTCATATCTTACACTGAGAAGAAATTTGGAATTCTCTAGCTATTCATAGGCATCTAAGAAATCAGAGGTGGATCACAAAGCAGAAACGAAGGGAATATCACAGAACTAAAATGAGTAGAAGACTGAGGGAATTTGTAGAAATAATTAGTAGATTACACATAGTCACAGTGGAAGAAGAAAATTTTTCAGCCCGTTGGGAATTTCCAAGATCTGAATTAATGGTCACTGAGATCTTAAGAGCAAGACCAAATTTTAAACCACGAACACAGTCTTTTTAATCCGTTTTTTTTTTTTTTTTTTTTTTTCTGGTTTGTAATGTGAATACAGTCTACATCAGTGAAAATCCTGGCAGGAAACAGAAAGCACACTTGCCTGGGACTTTGAAGAGAAGCTAATAAATGATAAATGATTTAGGGACAGACATGGAGGGACTAGCAACCCCAGGAAGTCACCCATTGGCCTGAAGAGTCAAGGAAGGAAAACTATGTCAGTAGAACTGGTAGAGAGGCAGCAGTGAGTTTAAAAGAGTTTAAAAGAGCTTTAGATCAACTTAAATGGATGCGACTACAGGCAGAACAATGGTAAAGGGCTGACACTGGAGAGGATGGGGATGGCATATCTAAACTCTGTCCTTAAACTTTCAGATCTTTTGTATGAACCTCCCCTCAACAAATCAAATTGGAAGCCAGAGAGTAAGAGAGCGTGGGTGACGCATTTTTTAAGAATCAGCATTTTGTTGCCATAGAGCAGGGCAGAGAGAGAGAGAACAGGACTATGTGTGTTGAGGGGACAGGGGAGGGGTAGAAAATGGGAAAATAGGGATAAGAGGTGAAAATACAGACATCCAGTCCAACAACAACAACAAAAAATTCTTTTAGAACCATTAAGTACTTTTACTTTAAACTTCTGGATATATATGTAAGATGGACATATTTATACTGAAGTCTACTCTGCTTTACTCAAAATGAAAAATCAGTAAGACTCTAAAAAGTATAGATTTAACAGAAAATTTTATTTTAGGAATAAAATAATGATGTTTAGATTTTGGACCAAGAAGTAAATTTTTGTAACAATAAAATTTAATTACACACACACAAACACATATGTATTTACATACGATTTTTATTTAAACTATGAATACTGATGAATACTAACTTCAACACATTCAATTCCCTGTGGAAGCCTCCTAGAAAAGATGGAGTTCATTGATATTGACCTTTAGGGTCAAATGTCTTTGGAACATGTACAAGGTCAAGTGTGTTATCTAATGTAAGTATTAACTCAGGAACAAAAGTGCATCTAATAGTAAATAAAACACTTTCAAAGAGTCCAAAAGGTAGGAACAAGGACTCGTGATTCATTCTGCTAAAGATTGATGATGTTTGTGAAGCAAAAGAGATTTATTGACTTATTTATTGATTTGATTTATTGGTTTGGAATGATTTTTTACCCAAGAAGCATTCATGAATGTGCCACCAACACAATCATAGAAAATGCAGCGTCTGCATCTTGGTGGAGAATGAAGCTCAGCAGGCAGCGGCGAGTGAAGAGGACTTAACGAAGAAGAATGATTTTTGTGGCAAAGATATATTACACAACACAGCACTGCTCTGAGTCAATAATGATGACTAACCAGGATGAGATAAGAATTAGAGTAGCAAACAATGCCCATGCAGTGAACACCCTGCGAGCGAATCAAAGACAGCATGTAATTACAGTTTTATTTTTGTATTTTTTCCTCCAATGATGAAATATTGTAGAATAAAAATTGGTGAATGGGAAGTAAGTCATAAAACAAGCAAAATCTACCATGCATTTCAGTTTGAATGGATATCCAAAAAGCATTTATATTATAAATGAATAAACTAAGTTAAAAGTAATATAAAATGTTGAGACCCCAAATGCTGACTCGTGTAGAGTTGATTATCAAAGAATTCTTAGTCACAAAATAAAAGGAGCTGATTCTGAATAGCTGATTCTAGAAAAATAAGTCATAGTCATAGGATAGGTATTATAGCTCACAGAATCTCTAGTTTTCAGTGAGCCAGGTTTAGAGGCCCACAGGCTAAAGCAAAGCCTAAATTAGCCTGAACTTCTGGCCAGCCAAACATACAACTCTGCCTCTGGGAACAAGATGGCACCTCTTGGCCCCATGAAAACTGATGCAGGAGTCATATAACTGCCTTTAATAAGTAAGGAAGTCACTGTTGACACTGGCCTCTGGATTCATTCTTAATTACTGCAGTTACCTCTCATCATAACACATTTGGTTATGTTCCTTCTTCATTAGGTCACTAGGTTTTGTTTCACAGCCAATTAGTCAATGGGTGATAATCAAAACCTTAGTCTGTGTACTTTAACAGATTGGAAAAGTAAGGTTATGTATGTTTGACTTCTAAACATGATATTGGGTATATCTCATTAGTTGGGGGATGCTTTAACTTAGTATGGAGATTCAAACATTGGAGAGACAAATACAATGTCAAATGACCTTTGAAAAAAATGAGCAAATAAAATTAATTTACACTGGCTGGGCATGGTGGAGTGTGCTTGTAATCCCCGCTGCTTAGGAACCTGAGAGAGAA
The DNA here is from genome assembly GCF_048772815.1 of Callospermophilus lateralis. Lineage (NCBI taxonomy): Eukaryota > Metazoa > Chordata > Mammalia > Rodentia > Sciuridae > Callospermophilus > Callospermophilus lateralis. Next base: position 30,883,143 of record NC_135314.1, read on the forward strand.
GGATCATGAATTCAAAGCCATCCTTATCAACTAAGTGAAACCCTAAGCAACACAGTGAGACTCTCTCTCAAAATTTAAAAAATAAATAAAAACAGACTGGGATTGTGGCTCAGTGGTTAAGTGCCCCTGGGTTCAATCCCTGTTACAAAAAAAAAAAAAGGAAAGAAAAAATTAATTTACCCAGAAACATGAGTATCCTTTATGTAAAAGTCCTCATGAAAGAAGAAATCCATGAATAACACCAACATGATTCTATGGCTTTTTGGTACCACATATATATATCAATTTAATCACTATTGCACTCTGGATTTTTTACAGCTGATTAAGTCTATTTTGATGATGTAGCTAAGTGACCTAATTGTTAAAATCATCATTTCAAAAATATGCACTAGCTAATGTGTAATGACTATTGTTGAATTACTTATTATTAATTGATTTGGTAATTCTGTTCAAATCATATTTCATTTATATAAATACTATATAAGTCAAATTTTTCAATTTATTGTCCCAGTTTTAATCTCCCTCTCCAGTGGCAACTTTGTTTTCACAGTAAACTCTTTGTGTCCTACAGTACCAGAATTGTGGCTACATCTTTGAGCTTCCATTGGAACACTGTCTGTCTAATCAATAACTTCTTAAAATGTCTGTATGCTGTTTGTCACTGTGCTTTGTCACCCAACAAGACACCTTTGAATGCCTTGACAGTTGAATTTTTTTCTCTGTGCTTTCAAGGTGTGGGAGTTATATTTTGGTCATGTTGGTAAATTCACTGGCAAATTTTTCAGTCTTTATTTTCATGATCTATAACGTATTTGTTTATATTGCTCAATCCATCCTGAATTCTTTCTTTACTTGCTTTCTGCTATCTCATGCTTGTATTTTTCTTTGTACCTCTGTAATCATTAATTCTCAGCTGCCTCTGCTCACCTAAATACAAAAATCTTTCCAAATTCCAACCCTTAGTTTGTCTATGGCACAAAGTCAAGACCTGTGATCACTCCTTCTATAGAGTTTGTTGAGTCAATAACAGTCTAAGCTAAATGTGTGACTGCTCAGTATAATCCTAATTCTAGATTTAATCCCTTCCCCAAGCTTTGCTTCTATAAACACTGCAAATTAATATTTCCAAGACTGAATTAATCATATTTACTCTCACACCTGCTATTCCTATAGGCTTAATGCCATATTAACTTTAAGGCTTAAGAGAAACCTAGTTGCAGATCACATGGTCCAACTACCTATTTACTGAATCTTAATCTCACAGGTCAGGAACAGGGATTTTCTATTTGTGGAAGCATTATATGTGATTATTATGTATCTTACATTTTTCATGAATACTAAACCTTTACTTTTCTGGAACAGAACATAGAAAAATAACAATTAGAAAAGTGAGAATGCTGTTTAGAATTAATATCTATCATCTAGATAATAATATTTTATATTTACATAAATATATATGTATGTTTTAAAGCTATTCTACAGTTTTCTTTCATTTAACTTTCCCTAAAGTACCACAAAATGGTGCTTCGTCTTTAAAGAATTTAGTTAAAAAACTGTAAAGTTTCCAAATATGAGTGTCATATTCAAGAGAGATTCTTGCTGGTCAGCATTTTATGTAATTCCATTATTCTTATTCCAGTAAAATTCTATAGGTGTTCGCCTAGTGACAGTTTCTCTTCATCATGTGTTTATCCCTTCAAATATTGCCGAAACTCACTCTCTCTCTCTCTCTCACTCTCTCTCTCTCACACACACACACACACACACACACACACACACACACACACAATACTGTTCCCACAGGCCTTTTTGTTGAGCAACATACTTTTATTTACTTTCTGGCTGAAGAACTGAACTTAATACCCTATATTCATTCATTGAATAGAATGGTTTGCAATTCTAGGCATTTGTAGTATTTTGAAGTATTTTAAAGGTCAAATCTGCTAAAGCTTGACATTTGGCTAAGACATAAATTTTGTAAAGCTAAAGCTGTTGGAAATATACAGAAGATAGCGATCAAGACCAAGGGTAATTAAGATGTTGATCAACTTCTGCCACAAAAATTGCATAAACCAATAAAAAAGATTCAAATATTCTATTTTTCAAAGCTTTTGGAATTACTCAGTAACAATTCTCTCAAAATGCAGCTAGTGGAATGAAACATTAAAACTATTAACTAATGAAAACAAATAATGGGATGTTTTTTATTCCCACATGCATGATAAATTTTAGAGAGGCAAAGATTCTAAGTGTATTTTCTTAGTAATGAATATGAGAACAATGTCATTGTTACTAATATTTCAGAGCTGAGGTTGCCAGTCACTGATTAATAGTCATGTATAATTTATTAGGAAAAATGATTGCTGACACACAAGCAAGAGTGTTATGGATTAGATCAGATCTGTTAGATTTTTATGTTGAGTAGCCCACATTCCTCTAGCAGCTATAACAGAGACTCTCCAGTGGGGTCAGAGTTCTAGCTGAATGTAAAGAAACTCAGTCAGCAGAAAGATGATCTTGCAAATATGCTTTTCACATCTCTTACATTTAGTTTCTTTGGGATTAATAGAAATAAAATAAACAGAGGATTCTAGACAGGTTTATTTTTCCCTCTGCATAAGAAACCTAGTTTTATAGATTTAAAATTATGTTCAGAGAAAAGAAGCTAATGGCCAAATGAGCAGTGGCCTGGGAAAAAAAATAAAGTTTATTTATTTATTTTTTATTTTATGTTTTTGTGATTAAGACTAAAATTACTTTGAACATTAATGTAAACTTATTATTTACCATATGCAGACATTAATTATATTTTCTAAAATGTAAATAATATAGAATGCATAAAATGTGAAGTAAATGTTTTTGCTCCGATCCAACCCTATTTCTGCCCTGTTTCTAGCCACATCTACTAAATAACTTTAAACTGTTTTTATTTTTAGGTCTTTTGTAGTTATTTCATAATTTCAAGCAATGGTATTCAACTCTGTCTAGTTACGTTGCGGAAGATACTGACTCTGCTTTACAATGCTGGAAACTTAACCTTTTAAATTGTTCCACATATTCACCAAGTCCCTCCTCCAAGTTCCACTAGATATACTTTCCATTAAGTGGTTCTATTGTTTAGTTTATGATTTTAAGTATAATTAAACCTCATTCCTTGATCTGGAAATATTACCCCAAACCCTAATGAAACACAAGTAAGTGAGAATACTGAGTTTCTTCCAATTCTTTACCATTTATCTAGCATTTTTTTTTTTCTTCTATGGTACACAGAAAAACACCACCAGCTCAAGATATATTAATTCCCTAATCCTTAAAACCTGTAAATAAATATTAAGTTATAAGACAAAACAGTGAAAATCACCTTGTGTGAAAAAAAGAGTGAAAAGTGCCTTATACAGAAAAAGATGCTATTAAGATAAGGATCTTAGAAGGAGTTGGTTCTACTAAAGTGGCTCAAAATTAGAAAGACACACTGGAGGAGAAGGCTATGTGAAGAAAGAATCTGAGTTTGAAATGATATAAAATAGGAAGCTGGAGGAGACAAGGAGGAAACCTCCCCTAGAGCCTCTGCAGGAGCATGGCTCTGTCAAGACCTTGCCTGAGGATCCTAACCCCCTAACCGTGACTGAGTGTACACTGTGCTTTTTTTTTTTTTTTTTTTTTAATTAATTTTTATTGTAGGTTGTTCAAAACATTACATAGTTCTTGATATATCATATTTCACACTTTGATTCAAGTGGGATATGAGCTCCCATTTTTACCCCATATGCAGATTGCAGAATCACATCAGTTGCACAACCATTGATTTACATATTGCCATTCTGGTGTCTGTTGTATTCTGCTGCCTTTCCTATCCTCTACTATCCCCCCTCCCGCCTCCCCTCCCCTCTTCTCTCTCTACCCCCTCTACTGTAATTCATTTCTCCCCCTTATATTTTTCCTCCTTTCCCCTCACTTCCTCTTGTATGTAATTTTGTATACCCATGAGGGTCTCCTTCCAAGCTAGTGGTAATTTGATGTAAGTGATCACAGGAAATTTACACAATAAACCATACATACCTTTCGCTCTGTTTTGTCAAGGCTTTTGGTATCCAATTTAAAATTTTGAGAAGTTTTTATTTTTTGTTTGCTTTGCTATTCTCCAAAATGTGTAGTTACATGCATAAATACAGATTAGAGAACATTGTGGATTCTCTTTTGTACATTATCAAACACAAGGGAGAAAGTGTTATGATCAGACTTAGAATAAAATATCAGTAAATTTAAGATTCTATATGTTTTACAAGTGGACTGTTTTTCTTTACTCTGCTTCACTAATTACTTCATATTTGATTATTTTTTATTTGACACATGACTTCACTGTTTAGTTTTTTCTTATCTTTTTTTAGATTAAGTTCCTATCCTTGAGTAATAAAATCCCAATTATTGGAGGCATTCTTCTCAGAGTCTTGACTTCCTTTCCTACATTACATTGATAAGTTCTTAAATTGCAATATAGCTATAATATTAGACATTCTTCTTTTTATATATTTATTTTTGGATCACTTTCACATATTTCTTACCTAATATCTTTCTCTTTATATAAACATTTTAGTTTGCTGACTTTTTTCTTAAGTAATAAAGTATTTTAAATATTTGTATTTCTATATCCTGATCCTCTAATAGAATGATTACTTGGGCTGCAATTAAATTTAAAAACATTGTTCTATTAACTCTTAACATTTAGAATTGATACTGAAAATTTTGAAACACATTATTATGTCATTATGGCATTTAAATTATTCATGGCTAAATAATGTTTCTTTTTTCCTTTACTATCTCTGAAACTTCTTTAAGGTTTATTTTTCTTGTTTTTTTAATATTTTAATATTTCACAATATTATAGGCCGATAAGCATACTTCTTTACTTAATTATCTTCTTAATCTTTGTTTATTCTTGAGGAATTTTCTCATTTTATTTATTTAAAATCCTTTTTTTTTTCTTCTCTCAAAATTCCTTAGATATTATAAATATCTTTAGATGAATTCTACAATTTTCTTAAATTTTTATTTAATCTCTTATGAATTTAGAAACTTGCTCAATTTTGTAACATATTTTTTCCATTGACTGCGTTTATTGAAATAGTGAAACAAAGTAAAGAGACCCTGGGCTAGTGAATGAATGGCTATTGCTTATGTCTGTCAATTGAGGCTCAAACTGGACCTTAGACGAGGCATGGGAATCTTCAGTATTGTGTATCAGATAGGAATGGGGAACTTAATAAGTGAGGGCATTGGAGCATAATCAATAATTCCTTAGGAATGAGCAGAATCAGTGATACACATGGGGTCATGAATGTGTCCCAAAGGCCCACGTATTGAAGACTCAGTCCCCATCCTGTAGGACTTCTGGTGGTGGAACCTTTAGGATCCAGTGGAAGATGTTTGGTCACTGGGGGAATCCTCTTGATAGAAATATTGGAACTTCAGTGACTTTCTCTTTCTCTTTACTTCCTGTCCACTTGTACGCGAACTGGCATCCTCTGCCACTTGCTCTTAACATGATATATTCTTCTGCCATGGTCTCATTAAAATAGGCCAAATGACTATAGATTGAAACCATGGAAATTCTGAGCCAAAATAAATATTTTCTCCTTAAAAGTTAATTATGCCAGGCATTTTTGTCATGGCAATGGAAAGTAGACTAACACAGTAAAAGCTTAAAAGCTATAAACTAATTCATTTCAAAGTATGGGATGTAGTCCAGTTAGAGTGTGTCTTCTCTGAGGTGATATTATAAGATCTTGTCAAACCCTCCATAAGGTTTTCAGTAGATAAGGCAGGTTCATACCTGAAACGGGGTTTTTCCTATCATGATCAATCCATTCCAGACAGAGTGCTATTGAAACACTCTGGAAGTCTCTGGATATCAATATCAGTTCAGATCAACAGTCCTCAAAATGTTTAGGCACTCCCCTTCTTGAGTATATAATTATTCCAGGAAATAGCAGTAATTCTGATTGGAGAATAACTTGCTCATTATTGCTATGTACACTTGTTAGCTGTTGTGATTTTCTTCCTCCTAGAATTTAATTTTTATGTATGCAGTTCAGTAAACAAAATTGTAAGTTACACATTTTTCAAAGGAAGAGTTATTAAATAATCTAGATGGTGATTTTTGTTAGCGAAAATAAAAATATCAATTAAAAAATAGGTGAATGATCTTTGAAGCTTTCTCAGTTCGTATAAATTGCCTGGTAAATATATATAGTCTTACTATTTTGGCAATAAAAGTAGTTTTCTAAACAAGGTTTTATTTAAAAGTTAAATTAACTTTACAGTTAAAAACACATTTTGAATTGACACTGTCATTGAGGAATTTGCAAAAAAAGATTACTATTCCCCGGGTCTAAATTCCAGGATGAGTTCAAGAAGATTATTGTTTATGTGCCGTCTGGAGTATGATTAATTTATAGCTTATTCTTAATAGCCAGAGTAAATTCAAATTGTAGTACCTTCTCCATAGTACTAAGTATATCATCAAAGCTTTAAAAATGGAGTCCAGAATGGCTGTTTTAATAATATTTTCTGTAATTATATTCAGAGCAATGATATTTAATTAGTATAAACTATTAGGATGTATTTCTTTGATATATCAATATTTTGAAGTAAACCTTTTAAATCAGTTTCCCAGGTCTGCTTCAATTAAGATTGACACCTGGCTGGCTCTAAAGCAATATAATTCAGTGTTTCTCCCTTTGGGGCTGGAAGTCTAAATGTAAGTTTCAAGAGAGTTGGTTTCTTTAAGACTGTGGAAAGAATCTCTTCCTTGGTGTGTCTTGGTTTCTGGTGCTTTGATGCTCTTGGCCCTCCTGGCTTGTACAAACATCACTCCCAATGTCTGCCTTTGTTTTCTCTTGGCCTTCTTCCTGTGCCTCTTCACCTACTCTTCCCTCTTACCCTGCCTGTCACTGTACATGCTTTTTTTTTTTTTTTTTTTTTTTTTTAACAATTGTCAGACAATTATTAGGGGATACTCTACATTTAGATAGCTGTGTTCAAACTCAATTTCCAAATATTGATTGGAGAATAACTGTGGTAATTATTGCATTCGGGGGTTCCTAGGATTTAGGACCGGAACATTTCTTTTTGGAAGACATAATTAATCCTATAACAGAAGAATAGTGATTATTCAAAACTACAACCATATTTGCTGCTTCAAATTTCAAGTAGAAAATTTAAATCAAATTATCCACTTTATCAGCAAGTCACACTTGCAACAACATTTTTAAACTATCAAAAAAGTGTAAGTTGTAAATATGTTACAAAACAAGTGCTCCTTCTATTCTTGGGAAACTTCCGATCTTACTTAGCTTACTTAGCTCTTAGTGTTTTTTTTTTTTTCCCCATATTTGATTTTTCTAGTTATGCATTGAAATTCAAATTATTTTAAAATCCACGTATCTTTCATCTGTTCCAGTCTACTTCTATATTAATTTTAAAGAGCTTATCACCCCAATAAGTTTGGATCTAAAAAGAAATGAAGATAGATATATATGTATCTTCTTGGAATAAAGATTTTCTTGATTCTTTTTTTTTCTCTGTTCTATCAGAGACTTTTTTTTATTCCTTTCCAATAACTGCATGCATGCATTTTATAAAAAAATTTAATATGTGTGGTTTTATTTCTCTGAGGCATTGGTTCCGTTTTGACTGTACTTGGGATAAAGAAAATTTTGAGAGATATAGTTTTGGTTTAAACTACTCTCAGGAAACAAACAGCACTGCGTTGGTTGTACTCTTAGTTTTAAGTGCCAGGGTTTTGTTTTATGTTTTCCATAGAGAGCTTGTAATACTTAGACATTTATGTAACTTTAAAATAACTTAGTCAAGAGTCTTAAGGCATGTAGAAAGAAATAATCAATGTTTTTGTTTCCAAGAAAACATTGTTTCATAAATGCATATGCATATAGGAAAAAAATATAGTTTTAGTTTATAGGTTTTTTAAAAAATATTTTTAATTGTAGATGGACACAATACCTTTATTTTATCTATTTATTTTTAGGTGGTGCTCAGGATAGAGCCCAGTGCCTCACACGTGCTATTCAAGCACTCTACTACCGAGCTACAACCCTAGCCTGAAATATAGTTTTTATATGAATTATTTCAGTAACAATTCCAACTTTTGTGGTAAAAGTTGATGTTCTGGATAGACTTTTATTCAGTATTCCAAGCTTCTTTGTTCCACTTCAGGAATTTACATCTTCAAGTCCTTTGGATATTAATCTTCTCTTTGTCATTAGCCACCATAAAATTCAAAATTGAATCATTTATAAAAACTACTTACTTTAATATTTCCTGGATGGATTAACTATAGATACTTTAAACATGTCTAACAGGATTTCTTCTTGAAGCCAAATTGATTATTCCAAATTACAAATCTGATAGTTTTTAGCAAATATTGTCTATTTATTAAAAATAAACATTAATGGCTTTTCACTTCTTTGAGTATAAAATAGGCTCCATACTCAGGCAGACAAGGCCTCCATGCCCACAATTCATGGTAGGAAAATTTTAAAGATTTTGCACTTCCTTTTTGGTATTGAAGCCACTTCCTTTGGCTTTACCTCTGAAGTGTCCTTGTCTTACCCTTGTATTCCACTTCCCCTATTCTCTAAGGTGAGGACCATTCTGTGTCCTCATGGTCCCTTTCAACACTTGGGTGTAATTTTAATGTACAAAAATAAATTAGTAATAATTTTTTTTTAATTTTTACATAAGTGTGTTTTAAAAAATGTTCACAGGACAGTGACATTACTTAGGTCAAAAAAAATATTTGTAATAGAATTAAACATTGTATAATACTTCAGTGATAGAGATTTGTTAGATTCAGGGATTTTGTTTGTAAATTCAAACACTTGCCATGAATGCAGATACCAAGTGCTATATAAAATTTCTTACCTTGAAGTAGGTGCATAAAATGTTGGAAAAATATTAGTAAATATTAACATAGACCAAATTTGTAAATTAATATAGACTAAAATTCTTATCAAAAATTCAGATTCTATTAGTGTCACAAAATATCTTAAAGCAAGTATTGAAATTTCAACCTCTCCAAAGGCTGAGGCAGGAGAATAACAAGTTCAAAGCCAGCCTCAGCAACTTAGGACCCAAGCAACTTAGTGAGACCCTGTCTCAAGATAAGAAATAAAAAGGGCAGGGGATGTGGCTCAGGGGTAAAGCACCCCTGGATTTGATCCCTGGAATCAAATAAATAAATAAATAAATAAAATCTGATTTTATTTTCCTGTGTATATATTTAACAAGTTATCTTTTTTTCATGAACATTTCATTTAAAATTCTAATTTTTAAAAATATTATTGAATCTGACCATAGATTATTTACTTTGTTGAAAGTCAGTTTATCTTATTCCAGAGTTAATGCTTATAGATCACCATAAAAATAAGGAATCAGAGTACAATAAATATTTATGAAAAAATTCAGGGATCTATCTTCACATTCAGAAAATCAGCATATTACTAAGTAAATTTGCCATTTGGCTTTAGTCTATTTCAGGAAAGTTTTCCTAATATGAAATGAATGAAATTTTCTATTTCCTAATCAGGACAGTAACAACATTCATCAAAAAGTGAGGACAGGTTTTCTTTAGATTCCCTCCAATGGTGTATTTATCAGTTGCCTTCATAAAAGAATAAAATAAAATAATGGCCAGATATATATTTGAGCATGTAATCCAGGCACTAGGATTTGTGTCTTATTTTGTAGCTAAGAATCTCTTTTGGTTACTTAATTACTTTATAAAAACAAATAAAGGGTTTGGGAAGAGCAGCACCATCTCTTGAGAGCTAAGAGGTGAGAGCTGAGGAATGCTGTGGTTTGTGTAAGGCTGGTACTGTGTGTTTTGTTTTGTTTTTTCCCTCCCAAGCTCATGTTAAAATGTACTTGACGTTATAATAGTATCAAGAGTGGTTGGATCCTGAGAGCTCACCATCATGGGTGGGATTGCTGCCATTGTAAAGGGGCACCTTTGGTTCATTTTTGCTCTCTGTCATGCTAACGCACCTCTACCTTGTGTTGGCACAGTAAGAAGGCTCTTGACTAATGCCACCAACATTTTATTAGTCTTGCCACACTCAGGAATTTTCTATGCATTTTCACTTATAGAGACTAAGGGATTCCATTACAGAGACACAAAATGAAACAAGACAGTTGAGTCATTGTTACATGGGGAGCCTGGGATTGAGTTTCTAAAGTCCAGGTTTGAGGGTAAATAAGACTATTCTACACAGTTAAACTGAGAGTATGTTATTTTGTATTCTAGGCTAATGTTTCTCCCACCTTGCTCTACTTCTGCATAAATAAAGACATTTTTAAACAAAACATGCATTCTTAGCTTTTGATTCTTCCTTAAGAGGTTCTCAATCAGTACATCAAAAATAAGGGTGAGAATCAATTGCTTTTCATAAGCTATTCAGGTGATTTTGATGATAAAGTTTACTTTGAGAAACAGTAACTCATGAGAAGCTGACATGAGTTTTTTAAAAAATTGAGGTACAAAAACAGAATTATCGGGTTGGGAATATAGATAGCTCAGTTGGTAGAGTGCTTGCCTCACATGTACAAGGCTCTGGGTTCAATCCCCAGCACCACAAAACAAAACAAAAAACAGAATTCAAAATTATCTTATAACCTTAAATGCTAGAGGCATGTAAGTGATATCTGAGCACATGTGTATAAAAGCTGTTTTTTTAATGTTTACACAAAAGGGTTTCTAAATACAGGAATAATATTAAGAAAGTACACAACATGTATGCAAACAAATATGCATTATATGAATGGTAACTTATTATTATTCACTCCTTTATTAATGATATATTAGTGGCCTTAAATAATATAAAAAACTGCCAGTGGTATTTTTTTTCAAGGGATAGCAAAGAAATATGATTTTTTAACAGGGTGCCATTTTTAGATAATATCCTCTGTCTAAAGCATTTACATTTATAATTGGAATATAAATGTTCATGAAAACTGAAATATTCATAAGGCTAGGAAAAAGTTTTATGAAGAACAAGAAATTTGATGGATGCTTCCATAAAAATGAATTGTCTGCATTAAAAAGTGACAAGTTTTATAACTGTTCATAATGGTGATCTCTTACTAGTTGTAAAGCAGTTAGCAATATATAAAAATTTGATGATAAGAAGATTCATCATATTTTACTGCATTCTAGAAAGCTATACTGCTCATTATTATTTTTATTCATATATTTCCCTTCTTTGTATTCTTATTCTAAAAGAAATTGTATATATTTAAAATATGTATTAAATTGTTAACCTTGAGATTTTTCTTTTTTTAGTAGAAAGTTAAATATCAAAACGTGTCCCTCCCAATTTCAATGAAGGTTATTATCATTGTAATATCTTAAATATATGAAGTATCTGAAAATATCTCCATAAGTTTCTGTAATATTTTATTATTTTTATTTTAATAGAAGATTGATAATTTGGTGATTTGGTGAAACTCAATGTGATATTTAATATTTTCCTTCATTGTATTTTAAAATTGTTAATAGAATTTAGTGCATACCTGATTGGGATGAAGTCAGAAGATACTTAGCAGATCAGTCTTCTTTCTGAATTTCTGCTCTTATAAACACATAGCATTCATATCAAGCACTTCAAATCTGCATACTCATGATAAATGTTCTCTTCTACCAAATATGCAAAAGAGAAATTAACAATTCTGACTCTATCTGTTCCTCTCAGGAAAAACAATACATTCTACAGAGTAACAGTTGGCATTTCTCACTCAGTCCTTCAACTTTTTAATATGTAAATAATTTCATGTCTTTGCTACGATTAGATTAAATCTCTCCAGTGATTTTCAATAATGGCTAGAATATAATTAAAATCCCTTCCTGAGGTCTGTAAGCATCTATATGATTTTGTCCTTGCTTAACTTTCTTCCTGTTATTAATTTCCTTCCTATTTTAGTGCTCTTTATAAAAACTTTTTTTGTCCATTCTGATTTACACAATAGCGGGATTAGTTGTGATATATTTAAACATACACATCCTGTATGTAAATTGGTGGATTTCATTCCCCTGTACCTTCTCTTTCCTTCCTCTCCTCCTGGCCCCATCCCCTTTCTCTATTCTACTGACCTAGCTTCTGTTTTCACGAGTCCCCTTTTCTTTCCTTGTTATCTCTGTGGCTTTTTTATATGAGGGAAAGCATATGACCCTTGACTTCTGAGTCTGGTGGAGCATGAGGCTATGCAGTCCTGCCTAGAATTCCGACTGAAGTATTAACCATGTTGTTCCCTGTGTACTGGCTCTCTACTTTCAGCTGTGGGCTATACAAACCTTTTCCCACATCACTGACTTCACTTCCTGTTTACTCCCCTGAGACCCTGAGATTTTTCAAATTTTACTTCTCTTTTGTAATTCAGATTTCAGCTGACATGCTGAATCTTGGAAAACCTTCCCTGGATGTTCTATGGTGAAGTCATTTTTTCTCCCCAGTCACACACATACATTGACCCTCACCACAGCCACTCTCTAGCAGTGTTCTACTTTGTTTTTTCATAGCATGTTTTACTATCTTGGAGTATCTTTTACTTGATAGCTTGAATTGAGACTTAAAATATTAATAATGAGCTAGTGAAGTATTTACATACTTATTTCACTTTGGGTTTGGTGACAATTATAGGAGCTATCTAAACATAGAAACTGAACCTAGTAATCATATGTGTGAGTTACTACACACTTCTGAACTACTCCATCATACCCAGAAGGTAGTTTCTAAAGCTATGCATCTGCAGAGGTGAATTGATTTCATATGGACTTAGAGGGTTTGAGATGCGTTGTTGTGAAGTTTGACTCTGGCCTCCAGACAAAAGTACAAAAACTTTTTTTTTGTTGTTTTAAGTTCTGAAAATAACCTGAAAAATATAAGTGGGAGGTGGGTGGGACATGCTGAATACTGTAAGATGTTATGTTTTTACTGATTTTCATATGTTGATAAATGGCTGTTTATTGAGTACTGTTTTAGACAATAGAGTTATACCTATGAACAAAGCAAAACTCTCACGCTAATGGAGCATACATTGCAGCAGGAAACAAAATAAGCACAGGAGAACCAATAAATATTAAATGCAAAATTCTGAATGCTCTATGATAAAAATAAAAGTTGCATGCTCTGTGATAAAACAAGATCAAGAAGATGTAATATAAATCTGTTGTTCTCTCTTTTAAGTAGGTATACTTTAAATAGAGGTATCACTTTACTATGAGAGAAAACTATGATAATTTATGGAAGAATACACTTATACCACACAACACATTTCTCAAATGTGTTAATCTACAAGACTTTTTACACTTAAAATATTGAGTGGGCCAAAGCCTTTTTATGTATGTGAGTCATGTTCACATGTACATCTATCTCTGTATCTTTATATCATCATTTTTATATCTTGTGAGTTAAAATGATGTCCTAAGATTCTTATTATTTTGCTTAAAATAATAAAATCATAATATGTGAACATAAATTTACATTTTATAAAGTAACTATTTTCCAGGACCAAAGATTTAATAAGAATACAGTTTTGCATTTTCACAGTTTCTTAAATTTCAGGCTAACTAAAAAGTATCAATCTTCTCAAATTTATTTCTACAGTTATTGTGCTGTAAAGGGTTGTTTACATTGACATATATAAAGATAATATAGGTTTATGCATATATGTAAATGGAAAGGATGATAATATTTTTAAAACTCTTTAAAATTATTAGGAATATTCTTATTTGTCGATACTACACCAGAACTTGACAAACAGTAGTTTCTTAACGGGTCATTTCAGTGTGTAACCTGAATCCACATCATTAAACTCCATACTTACTTGATTCCAATAAAATATATTGATTTATCTTATAATTCAGATAGTTCATTCATACATTATTTTGTAGCATTATATACTGGTCATTTGGAAAATATTGATGCACTGCATTCATTTCATTATACAGTACAAAATAAAATGTTAAGTCGGGTGTAGTGGGACATGTCTGTAAGCCAAGCGGCTAGGAGGCTGAGGCAGGAGGATTGTGAGTTCAAAGCCAGCCTTAGCAATTTAGTGCAGTCTAAGCTACTTATTGAGACCCTGTCTCAAAATACAATATTAAAAACAAACAAACAAACAAAAAACACCTCAGTGGTTAAGTATCCCTGGATTTAATCTCTAGTACACCCCAAAAAAATAAAAAGAAGAAAATAAAAAAAAAATAAAATATTATAATCAGTTTCACAAAGTCTTTAAAAAGTCGGAAGCTGCCAATATTATAGTTTACAAAATTCTGAATATTTGAAATCTAAACTGTCAATTGTTTTCCTTGAAGTGAAAGATTGACTCACTTTGTTCAACTGAAAAGTAGTAGTCAGGTACTTAAGTTTAAATATCCACAGTTTTGCAGATTTTTTCTCAAGTGAAATAGTACTTCCTGAACAAAAGTTGCTAATTCAGCTTACAAATTAAACAATGGATCAGTTGTTTTTCTTGAGATTGTCATTGCAATTCAAGATTACAAAAGTGCTTTTTGGATCTTTCCATTTCATCACACAGAATATTAAGAAGAAGATTAAGAATCAAGACTTAAATAATTGTGGATATTTTCTTAGAACACTTTTAAGTGGGAAAAAAAAACTGAGTACAGGTGTAGTGGTGAAATCTTCAATAATTTATAGTGTGTTAGTGATATTTTGATTCCTGGGTTGCCCACAGTTTTGACCCCATTGTGTTTAGATAATCAGAGAAATGACAACATATTGAGAAAATAAATAACATATTAATATAATGAAAATTGTTTTGAGCAAGCAGATCCCCTGAGAGTTTTGTTTTGTTTTTGTTTTTGTTTTTGGTACTGGGGATGAAACCCAGGGGGCCCTACCCACTGAAGCACATCTCCAGAACTTTTTATTTTTTTATTTTGAGACAGGATATTGCTAAATTGCTCAGGGCCTTGCTAAATTTCTAAGGCTGCCTTTGAATTTGGGATCCTCTTGCTTTAGCCTGCTGAGTCACTGGAATTATTGGTGTTATACCGCATGGCTCCCAGTGAAAGTTTTCTTAATGATGCCCAGAGATTACATAGTTCACACAAACTGTTGACACACATTCTATTTTGAACTGTACACTAGGGCTAAGTTAATATATCCCAGTTCTCATCAACAAGAAGGTTTATTATAATATTTTACAGAAAGAAAGAAACATTCTGAAGTTAAAACAGAAGGATCACCCATAATTATAAATTCTGTTATCCTTCTGATGTATGGAGATGCACTTCAAAAAGTGTTTCTCCTTTAAACTCTGGATATAATAAGCACTTCAGCTAATCTCAGTTTCCAAGTTCCTGAAATTCATTCTCAAAGTAGGAAAGCATTTGAGATTAGCTATAATGCACTGAGAACATACATGTATGGGAACTAAATATTTTGCCAATTTAGGTTGGAAAAACCCTGAAAAGCTTATTTTTGTATTTAGATTTCTAAGTAGTGCTCAGAGTTGATGTTAATAGCTGTCACTTTGCTTTCTCATTCTTCACAGTCTTTCACTTCTAAGAACACAGAAGGGAAGAAATCACCTTATTAAGAGAGTTTAGGAGTAATTAAAGTAAAAGTGGTATATTTCTCTACTATAGGTCCTAATCAGTAAACACCCACTAATGTATTTCAGCGTGTACTATCAAATGGCAATCTAGTCAATTACATTCTTGTGGTTTTATTGGTGCATTATAATTATACAAAATAGTGGGATTCTCTGTGACATAGTCATACATGCATATTATTTAATATGGTCATTGAACATAGTTTACCTACCCTAGGTTCAGTAGGGAAAACTTGAAAGATGGCTGAAATTTTTTAAAAATTTAGTCAAACTTCCTAGTCAGTGATTAAAAGTCATGACCTTAGCTGAATTTCTTAAACTCTCTGCCCTCACATTCCCCATGGAGATAATGATTTAAGTACTTTATAAAGTTGCTATTGATATTAAATATGTGAAATACAGGATATAGAACAAAGCCTGTCCCACCATTATTAATTGATTAACAAAATTGATTATAATTGGTTATAAATTGATTAATATAATTGATTATAAATTGATTAATTTTTTTATTATTATTATTTTCTATACTAGAGCTCATATGTTTAATTTCCTATTAAATGGTGAATTTAACAAATCTAATTGCAGCATGCTTTACTTGTATATTTTAATTTTGTTTATTAACTCATGAGGAATGTTAATTATCTGTTTATGATGTAAAAGTCATGGGTTGTTTCTTTCTAATTCAGCATATAGTTTTTTTGCCTTTGGCTATAGCCAACCTGTGGAAAAAAATTTTTTGATTGCAGTTTCAGAATATAGTCCAGAATTAAAGTATCTTTCTCAAATAGTTGTGTAGTGAAATCTTTATAACCTAGCCAAAAATTATAAATCTCCTTCCAAGACTATCATTGGCTTGAAAGATTGCCTTTGACAAATAATTAACTCAAGCTTTGGAGGTGTATTGTTTAATCTTTTTTACAAAAGAATACAAGACAAAGCCAAACCAAATAAAACCTTACAACCATTCATTAAATATATCAAATTAGGGCTAAGAACCATGAGAAATAAGAATAATTACTGGGCAGTAGGTGTATAGTTCATTATTTTAAAAAATATGCAATTATAATTGAATGAGGATAAAAGAAGATTGTAATAAAACATTGGTAATTTTTGGAGTTTAAAGATAAAGGCTATCATCTCCCTGGTGTGTTGGACAGACATGTGTTTTGGCAACCTCCTTGAATTTTTGCCCAGACCCTATTACAACCATCCTTATCTACATTTCATACAGAGAAATAGAAAAGAAAGCCAAATCCCAGTCGCTGAGGCAGGAACAAATGCATTGTGCATCTGATATAATTCATTCATTCCACTGAACGAAATTCTGGCAGTTCACCAAGTTGCAGTGAAAAAAAAAAAAGATTCCTTTTCAGTAATAAAATTAATGTCTATTAAAATCTTATGATCTTTTTCACTAGCAGATTGCCTTTTGTTAAGACAAATAGCACAACCAAATAAACAGGAAGAAAGAAAGGAGGTTGGCTAGGAAAAAAGGAAAGAATTGATCTTAACAGTATAATTAATATATATATGTATATATACATATATAATTATAAACACTATATTTATATCCATATATATATATATATATATATATATATATATATGGATATATATATAGTATATATGTATATTGCTCAATAATGTTGTTTCAGCAACAGTATTTCATAAGGTAAGTGTTTTCTGTGCCTCAGATAATTTTGACTAACTAGAGAGCTTGAGGGAAGGGAAAACCAGAATATTTAAAACATTTCCAAAAAATGTTGATGTAGAAGTGAACAAGGGCTTAAAATGTGTTAAGACTATATTTAAGGTATATTTTTCTTATAATTTTTTGTATATATACACATACCTACATATACTCATATAGCCAGTCTAAATATATATATATATATATATATATATATATATATATATATATATATATATATATAATATCGAATATTTTATTTTAAATTTATTATATCTTTTTACTGAATACTGGTAATTTCATCATACTATGTGGTTAGCTCCTAGAGAAAGTACTTTAATTCCATTACTGATTACAAATTAGTAAAGAGTATGATAAAGAGAAAGATATTCTTTCAAGCTTTATGAATCAGGACAAATAATGTGGCTAATGATAATTCTTGGTACAAATGGTGATCCTTAAAACACTAACCAAGAAGATCTTTCTTATATTTTCATTCATACAGCATTCTCAAGGTGACAAAGGACAAGTGCTAAACAATTTTAAGGTTTGGAAGCAGAACTAGAATATGGTAGAAGCCCAATTGTAATGGGTGAATGAGCACAAGAAAAAGTCTTTAAGCTAGTTACTGTCCAACTTCACATATGGTCACATGCACACACAAATACACACACAGACACAGACACAAACACACCTGTGCGTTTGAGCTTGTTGTATTTCTCTTCACAAAGGTCAATGTCTTAATGTCTTGAGTGATTTGATTTTGCTTAAATTGTGCTTAGCAACAATCTTTACCCATAATTTTGAAACTCCTAAAATATCTTTTTTCTTTCTCCTAAAATATGTACAATAGCTAGATTTTTTTTTTCAATTTTCGGGAAAACTGATTTAAGAATGCATTTTTTAAAGAAAATTTACTTAGAATCTAGCAAAGGCATTGACTTGTTGCAAACACGTTTTTTAATATTCCAACTAATTAGAATGTACCCACAAAATTCATTTGATAGAATATACAGCTTAGAGGATTTGAAATATTCATCATATTAATTTTAAAATGCAAAAAATTCATACATTTTTGTGACAATGATACAAATAACTTATATGTGATTATGATAAAAGAGTGAAGTCAGATAAAATATTTCTACCGAAGACAGTTTATTGTATTATCACTTTGGGCCTAATTATCCAGAGTAGGACCATTCATTTAAAGAATATCTGTTATTCTTAGAAAAATATGAATCAATATGCTTTATCCAGAAAGTCTACCATATTTAGAATACAGTCTGTCCATCACCTCTGCCATTTTACAAGGTATGTTTGTGTCTCTCCTCTGTCTTTAGCTACCTACTGTTCTGATTATTATTATTTTCTTGAAAAGAGACAGAGGGAAAGAGATGTGTTGATGTGTTAGGATAAGAAAGCTCTAAGTTACATCAGCAGTTACTTGGCTGTGTCACTTCGTGTGAGAGCAACGTGTGGAAAGGGAAGTGGTGTCTTGTGTTTATCTGTTCATGTCTACTAAATTTTGTGAAAGGGAGATTGAGTGAATGGAGAACAAAGACTTAATCACAAGAATTGAAAACAACAGTTCATGTTCAAAGTCAAAGAAAACAAGACAAAATGTGTTAGGACAGTGGGCAAGGAACCAAATTTAACTTAAGAATATATAGATATCCTACCAACTTGCTTTTCTGAGGTGAATTTGATTACATAGTATAGGGATAAGGTCATTTAGACTAATTTGAAGGCTTTGGGAAATAGAAATTGAGAATATTAAAAGGATTTCATGGGTGTTTACAAGTAAAATAAAAATGCAGTTGCCATATTCAGTAGAGGTAAAAATACAAAATATATCAAGGATATGTGAGTTCAGAGCTTCCATTCCAAATTCTGGGTGAATTTTGAAAGGCTAATGAAGATTAAATAGATTTGTCATTAAAAAAAGAAAGCATCTATGAAACATCTATAAAAAATGCATTCACAGCACATTTATGAAAATAAAAGTGAATGGAATTTTAACAAAATGGAAGTGGAGAAATGAAACAGAAGATGTCACTTAAGATATTTAAGAATCCTGATAGTGACTGATAGCTGGTGGACTTGCTTTAGCAAGGCTTAATGGAATAAGGAAGCAGAGTTCCTTCAGGTCACAAAACTATCAAATCTAAATCTCTTTTACTGGAGTTTAAGCATCTTCTCTTCTGAGAATACAGAGCTGCTAGAGTGTTGACTCAATCTACTTAGATCCTAACCCAAATATATCCTTAACTAAATACTTCTCCTTATTTAAGGTAAAGGTTATATTTGGATAGATTAAAGTGAATGTTGTTTTACTCAATGAGATTTAAGAAGAGACAAATAGTTCTATAAATTATCAGACAGTAGTTAACTATCCACAACAGATCTACTGGTATAATAACAATAAATCACCTACACATTAAATATTTACTATTTAGAAAGTACTACTCTGAGTTTTATTGAAATTAATTCACTTAAATGCTAGTATTATATTAGTTTTATTGATGTTGTTCAATGACCTGTCCAAGATTACATAGAAAAAAATATAGATATAGCCAGAATTCAAGATCATCTATGTGCCTTTAAATTGAACTTTTAACTACTTCACAGTATAGCCTTCCATAGGGATATTTTTTATATTGAAATTTGCATTCTTTTCTTAACTACTTAACAATTCATATAAAAGACAGAGTGACAATCAATAAATATATCCAGATATATTTTGAAAGTAAAATAATTATAATTATGTTATGTTGAAAAATTTAAAATGAAGTAGAGAATAGCCTTTCCAAATAAGAAAAAAAAATAATAATAGGGTAAAATTGAAAGATGAAGGCCTGGAATTATGATTGAGTGAAGCAGAGACTTAAAAGTTTTCCTGTTTTTCTTTGTAATGGTATTTTTTTCCACAACAGAAAGGTTTTTGCATATGAACATTGTGGAACATAAAATTACAGAGCCCCAAATCACTCAGAGAATCATCAGTTTCTAACAGTTTTTTAAAAAAATCTGTATTATTACTCTTATTCTTTAAATTATCAATGTGTGATGTTATAGCTGTTCAGAACAAAAATAGAGTTACTTATGTCAATCTTAAATAAATACAATATACTACATACAAGGGGTTATGAAGAAAGGATTTTTTATAGATGATTGCCTGATAGTATCTATCACTAACTCTGACTCTGCCACAACCACAAGGCTTCACAGAGGCTACCACAACATTACAGAAAACTACTTCAAAGAGGACATCTGCCCATATACTGTCAATCTTGGACTGATGCCACTCTTCTTATTAATCAGTATGGCCAAGGATTATTGTTTCAAACCATCTAGTACAATCCTTCTTTTTGTCCTTTAACAGTTATCCTGCCCCAACTTCTTGGCATATGTCCATAGTTTATTATTCCCATTGAGATAAATATCATTATTCTTTGAGGAACCTCCCTCTGAATGCTTTTTTTTAAATTTAGATTGACCATAAGAAATAATGATTACATCCATCTCACTACCAAGTCTTTTAGAAGTGCTTGTAGATTCATTATTATAATATATTCATTATGAAATATTATAACTGAATTGAGGTAATCTTAATAAGGCCAAAATATCAAACTTCTTTGGCCAAAAGAAAACATTCTATTAAATAGCCCTGATGGCTTGGTGTTGGATAAACTGAGGTTGAAAAACAGGATTCATAAGCCTTTGGACAATTTACTTATCTTTAAATGAGAAAGAATAACATTGATATTTTATCTTATTGTATGGATTGCATAATTTAAATTGCCTTAAAATCACAATACCAATAATATTGTTATATTTGAAGAAGAGTGATATCAGACATTCATCATGGAACACATCATGCTCAGTGTAGCATTTTGATTTATTTCTGATGAATTGTTTTAATTGTCATATTGACCCTTGGGCTGTTTTCTTTTTCCCATTAGGAAAGAGCTACTTTCTTTTATATCAGAATATATCCCACTGTGGCTAGGACATTATTTAACCATGACAAAAGTTTGAAAATTATTAGCATGTGGGGCTTGGGCCACAACATTTTGCTTTAACCATTAAGAATGGTTTG
Source organism: Callospermophilus lateralis (assembly GCF_048772815.1). Classification (NCBI taxonomy): domain Eukaryota; kingdom Metazoa; phylum Chordata; class Mammalia; order Rodentia; family Sciuridae; genus Callospermophilus; species Callospermophilus lateralis. The sequence continues at coordinate 30,904,586 of NC_135314.1, forward strand.
TTCATGCTAATGCATGGCATCCTGTGGTGATTTTTTTTTTCCTCTGTCTTACTCTTTGACTTTCTCTTTTGTAACATTTCACATGTGGAGCTTGAGTGATTAATATTTTATGCAGTTGTTCTTATGTACAGCATGATATGGTGGATTCCATTCAACTCTCCAGTAACTCTGCTGCCAATGAAAGGTAACTAATAGCTGGATCTGGGCCTCTCATGGCTCTGGGAGGTCTCCTGTGAAAAAGAAACAGACAATATCTTGTCACATCATAAATTTATAAGGAGTTAATTAAAGGCTTTCCTTTGCATCTCAAACACAGAGTCCCATATCACAAGTACTGAATCCTGTTTAATTACCAAAGGCTTGTAAAAACGTGCAGCTCAAAGTGTATTTTAATGTAAGAGAGATTATCAGTACAAATGGAAAATTGCCTGGAAAAAATCCAAAGAATATGAAATTATACAAAACTATGTGCATATATTTTTCTCTAAATTATTTGTGGAGAGAGCCACATAATTTTAATTTTTAAAACCTTTGACATTGTCATCCTCAGTATTTGTAATTTTCTAAAACACTAACTTATAAAACTGAATGTTGAGTTATTATTCTACTTATGTTTTTTGAGCCAGAATACTTTGTTAATTGCTATTTCTTACTGACAGATTACTTTAAAAATAAATGCATGTTATGCAGTTGTGCTGCTAGCAGAATGTTGACCAATTTTAGAGTCCTTTAGGAAATGTCATATGGGAACACATTTTAATTCTGGCTTGGGATATTGTCAATGATTATTTATTTTTTTGAAGAAGGTACATGATAAAAATCAGATTCTAATGTGGTTCAAGGGAAAGGGGAAGTGAATTTAAAAACTAAGTTTAGATTAATCTGGAATAAATTTACCCTGAAGGACTCTTCGATTATTCCTGTTAGATGGCCTACTTGAGCTAATGTATAATGGATAATCCAGTTAAGTGCTCTTTTCAGAAGCCCTGAAGCTGTCTAGAGATCTCAATAGATTATAGCTCTTCCATTGAAAGGTAAATGACCAAAATGATAACAATTAATTATGTTATGGTAAAGTCATAATAAAGACATGGTAGAGTCATTAGATGATCCAAAATATTTTTTCAGCCCCTTACTATTGATTCTTTAGGGGTATGTACATTTTTATTTGCACATCCCTGTGTTGGCAGATTATAATTGACACAGTAGAACAAAAGTAAATTATATCCTTATGGGCATTTTAATTTTATAATTCAATTTTCCTGGAGACAAAAATACAAAGTCTAGAAGAAATATATCCTGTTATAGAGGAATTATTGAGACAGAGAGGATTCTTAAGTGTAACAAAAGTTTTTGTGATTTATTTTAATTTGTTTCTTTTAAACTCCTTTAATCATAATAAGAAATATTTCCACTTCTTGGTTGGTTTAGTAACACAGATAATTTTCTTTTCTATAGTTCAGGATACATTTGAAATGCTGAGCAAACTACTTGCCTTTATTTGGAGATGGAAAACCCAGAACAACTCTTAATTTTGAAGTACATTCATCTTCATTTACATTTTTTTGATCTATCTCAATCTTCTTTGTAGGTTAGGCTTAAGAATGTGTCCACATTACAGTGTTTTTTTTCCAAACAAAGTTTGAAGTACATGTATGGAATCTATTTCATACAACTTTGGAGGGAGAATTAACTTAGTGGTGGGCCTCTAAGTGTCCATGGAGACACATGTGTCTATGTCAAGGAACCTAGCGATTGTCATTGTAGGTAGGGTTTAGACATTGATCATATCTGTAGGAGTCATGCTTGACTCTATATCCCAGAATCTTGGCAAGCTACCAAATATTAAATTATTATTATTAAATTCTTTTTGTTTTCTTAAAGTGGCAAGATTAAGTTCTGACAACCAAGAAATTCGTATAGAAATTAGCATACCTTAAATTGTGCAATTATTATGTAGTGTAACTATTATAGTTGATGCAGAATGGAAAGTATCATGACCCTGGTTAATAACTGAACTTCTTTTATTATATCTGCATTCTTCCCCATTTTAAGATTGTGCCTACAAATCATTTTTGTTTCGATAATCACATATTGTACTGCTGTGTCAGTATAGTGGGGACTTTGTTTAATTGAGCATGTTAGAGAGTGGAAGGAATGTGATGGAAGGTAGAATTAAATTAGGGCTTTAAAGACCCATTTCATTTCCTGCATAGTTTTACCCAAGGCTTTTGTTAATCATTTCCATTTACCATACACTTTTTTTTCCTGTTGCCTATTTTACTAATTGTGCTTTTGTCTACTGTATCTAGTCATTAGAACCCACTCTTAAAGAAAGCTTAATATGTAATAATGGATGCTAATAATGCAATAATGTGTGTAACACACCTTAATCATCTAATCATTGTAATAATCTAATGGCATGTGGGCATTAGTTGGAAAGCAGGGCTATTAGAATATTTAGTAAAATATCAAGCTGAAAGTACTGGTAAACTAGGACCTAGATTCAAACTTATGCCTGTTTTCTTAAAAATCTGTATTTTCTTACCATATCTTCTGCTGCATTGGATATATCATGGTTTCATTATTCAATACATCATTAAAATGTTTTTCAAATCTTTTAGTGACAAATTACTAAGAGTCTCAAGATTTTATGCTCTCAAAAGATGGCCTAAAAGGTTCAATTCATCAAGGAATATAAAAAATACATATGGTACTGATTAATCCAGTCAAGTAAGGTCTGGGATTAAGGTATTCAAGTCTGAATACCTATTACTAGTACTTGTCCTAGTTAAGCACTTAGTTTTATAGAATATTTTGTAAATGAAGGTTAAGATTCAATTTTCCTTCAGTTTTTTCTTTGAAAGAGGAGAAATTTATAAGCATATACATATAATTCCTAAATTAACTTTCCAAGTACTGAACTCTCCTTTGAATTTTAGATCCAAATTCCTATAGCCTAAATTGTAGTGGGGTAAATGGAGGACCCACCAATAAATGTCCTCACATCCTAAACAGAACCTTTAGAAAAAGACTTTTGGAAAAAATAATTCAGATGTTAGTAAGGATGTTGAGATGATATTCATCCTATATTCTACACATACCTCTTAAATTCAATGACAAACTTTCTTATAAGAGATGTGCAGAAGAGAGACCCATGAAGACATGAGAATATGAAGGCAAATATTGAAATTTTGTAGCCACAAACAAAGAAGCTTCTGCAGCCACAGAAACTAGAAATGGCAAAGATCAGTTCTCCCCCAAAGCCCTTGGAGAGGGCACAACCTGCTGACAATGTGATTTAGAACTTTTGGCCTCCAGAACTATGAGAAAATAAATTTAGATTTTCTTAAGTCACTACGTTTGTGGTAATTTGTTATGGCAACCCTAGGAAATTAATACTTATGTTATTTTACATTTTTGACCTAATCTTAGATAATATCTAACATATTTGAATGCAGTTTATCTTTCTTGCTTTGACATTTCTTTGTTGTTTAGTTTTAGGCTTAAAACTTTAGAGACATTTTGACATTATTTCATTACTTAACTTTACCTTCAATTTAACTTTGCTCTCTTCTTTCACAAGTTTTCTTTTTTTCTTCCTATTTTGTGTCAGTCATTAAAAAAGGGGATAATTGTATTTTGTTTGCCTATTACATTGAAGATTGGGTAAAGGAAGAGTATGAGGATAAAGGAATATAAAAGTGAATTAATGAAAAATAAAGAAATGCAGATATCTAGCTCAAAAAATTCTTTAGACAATTTGATGAGCAAAGACAAAGGAGGGGAAAATATAACTGAAATAAAAAAAATAAGTTCAACTTCATGTATGACATCTGTCAAAGAGAAAAAGTTATTGGAAATGATAGAACCAAGCAATTAATATAGAGAGTGTGTGTGTGTGTGTTTGTATGTAAAAGTAAAAATGTATCAGTTTTGTTGGTAAAACTTTGTGTGCACTGACCATATATATTATATATATATATATATATATGTGTGTGTGTGTGTGTGTGTGTGTGTGTGTGTGTGTAATATATATATATATATATTACTTGTATAATATGTAACATATATAAGTAATATAAACATATTATATGTAATATGTATGTATGTTTGTGTGTATATAAGTATATGCTACATAAAAGTATGTGTATAAGATAATATATGAGATATTTTATTACCTAGAGTGGTTATACTTTCTGCTGCACAAATGTTCATGTGTTTTTGTTAGTGAATATTCCAAAGACTATATTATATAAGCATGCTGCAGCTTTTTTTTTTTTTTTTTTTGTACTAGGAATTGAACTCAGGGACATTCAACCACTGAGCGACATCCCCAGTCCTATTTTGTATTTTATTTACAGACAGGGTCTCATTTAGTTGCTTAGTGCCTAGCCATTGCTAAGGCCGGCTTTGAACTCGCGATTCTCCTGCCTCAGCCTCCCCTGCCCGTGAGATTACCAGAGTGCACCCCGCACCTGGCAGCATGCTGCATCTTTAAAATCTGAAAAGTTATGAATTTGAAACCCATTTTTACCTGTACTGATTTAAAATAGGAACTATCAATTTGGGTCACTTTTCAAAGTTTGATATAATAATGCACCACAGAAAACACAAAGTGATTGTTTAAATGAATGGCTATACTAAGTCTTGGTGTAATTGCCATTAGAACCAATGTCACAGAAGGAAATGGAACACTTCAGTGTGTAACAAAGAACTAGGTCAGCAACATATATACTTCACACTCTCACCCAGAAATGACACAAAAGGCAGGAACATTACACTGAGCAACTAACTTTTTGAATTATTATGGAGGCCATTGAAGGTACATTGATAGCATTAATTGTAGATTGTAAGGACATTTTATAAAGAGTCTCTAAATACAAGTAAGACCAGGCCACTGGCCCAGTGATAGTTCCATTAAATTAATTTGTTTCTAGGAAATCATTTCCTTTTTAGTCTCAAAAGAATCTTGAAGGTTTTAAACAACTTAAAGGTTTTATTTGTTGATTCTCAGTCCCCCAAAATTTGTGTATTGAAGCCTAACTCACAGTATTTTAGCTTGTGATTATTTTTGGAGATAAGGTACTTAAAGTTGTGATTGGGGAGGCCATTAGGGTGTTCCTAGCCTTATCTGACAGATGCCTTCTTTATAAGAGGAAATTTGGATAAACAAAGGTATATGAGGGATGAATGAACCAGGTGAAGAATTATGTGACCACTGAGAAAGTGACCAATTATAAGACAAGAAGAGGGACCTCAGAAGAACTCAGTCTTGTACCTACCATGAACTTCTTTCTTCCAGAACTGAGAGAATATAAATTCCTGTTTATTTGGATGTGATATTTAGTTAAAGAGTTTCTAACAAACTAAGACATGTTCCTTTTACTTTTTACATGTTCCACTTTCCATCTCTTTCTGTCTTCTCTCTATTTCTCACCTCTCTTTCTGTGTGTGTGTGTGTGTGTGTGTGTGTGTAATATATACACACACATACATATGCAATATATGCATATATAAAAACATGAAATGAATGAGAAGAGGCCTAACTGATATTCAGAGAGCATCATAGTCAGCTGCATAGTCAGCATGAAGTAGCAGCTTGTTATTTTTGTAATTTTTAAAGAAAAAAAAAATACCCAGTCTGTCTGAAGCAGTTATCATGGTGTTTGTACTATTTAATAATTCTCTTTTGGTAGACAGAGAAATCCCAGAAATTCATTGACTTGTTAAGTTTAAAATTGAAACACTGTGATTGCAATGTTGGAGGTGCCGTAAGTTTTGCTGATTTCATTTTTAAATAAATGAACTAATATCATTTAATAAATCAGTTAAGTGAGGAAATTCTGTAATTTGGGCAGATCCAGAACTGGTGGAGGGCCTCCAACAATTATCTATATTGGCTTTTACACTGAACACACTTAAAATATAAAAGGCAAATGCATTTCACTGGACAATCTCACTTCTCAGTACTGCTTGCATATCCCTTATCCAAATACTTAGGAACAGTTTTTTTCAGATTTGGACTTTAAAATATTTATTTTCTAATGAAACATCTTGGAAGTAAAACCCAAGTACAATGTAAAATTCATTTATAGCCCTCATTACGGTGCATGTGTGTGTTCCCAGTGACTTTGGAAGGTAAGGTACTAAAGCTCAAGTCCAGGCTGGACAACCCAGCAAGACACTGTCTCAAAATAAAAATATAAAAGGGATGGGTTTGTAGCACAGAGGAAGAGTGCTCCAGGGTTCAATTTCTAATGCCATCAAAAAAAAAAAATAATAAATAAAAGAAAAAGAAAAGAAAAAACTAGAAAAGAAAAAAGAAAATAAATCCATTTATATTAGATATATCTTAAACGTATAGCTTGAACATAATTTTGTACATTTTATCGAGTTTGTGTTTTGACTACTACCTGTTACAATAGATCAAGTGTGGAAATTTCTACTTATTGTGTCAAGTTGGCATTCTAAAAGTTTCAGATTTTGGACCATTTTGAATTTCAGATTTTCAGATTAGGGATGCTTAACCTGTATTTCAAGAAATGCTCCAAGAATCTTTCTAAAGAAACAGATGCAGTCTATGGGGAGGTCATATAAACATTTGCCAAAATCATGACAGCTGCTTAAGAAAGGAATATAATTTAAATTCCTTTGGGGCTTTCTGAGTCAAATTTCAATATTTCTTTGAAAAATTAACTCTCTAATGACTAGAACAGTACCAGGAATTGGTAAAATCCAGTATTTTAAATTAGCTCATGACTTTTCTATAATTTAGCCCATAACAGAAATTAGAAAGAAATACCATTCTTTAGAAGAGCAGACAGGCACAAACATTCTTCGGCATGACGTTAGAGACAGGAAAATTATCCATGTAATTGGTCCATGTTCTAGTAACTATCTGAAAGCCTAATACTTTTTACTGGAGCTGAGAATTCAGCCAGGTTTGAGACATGCCTCTGATAAGATCTCACACAGTTTTTGAAACTTTTTGTCACAAAAACATGCTTTTATACAAGCATACAAACATTTTCAAAAATAAATGGTTAATAGTCCCAAAGATCAGTCTTAGAGATTTAACCTGTAGGAACTTTGAGATTTTTCCAAGCCTAGTGACTTATTATTAGAAATATTACATGTAACTGTGTGTGGAATAGCTGCACAAGACATTAGCGTTTCATAATATAACAAGAAATAAATTATATTCAAATGAGCAGAACAAAAATGACAAGGAACTGTTTTGAGCAATTTTTAGGAAAAAAGTCAGTATAACAAAGAAAAATAGTACAAAAGATATTTTGATTTATTCATTTTTTAAGCAAGTTTGAAATTTTGCTCTAATGCTTTTCTTGTACCTTAGAAATGTGTTTGTGTGTGTGTATGTGTGTGTATTCCCTTCACAGAATAAATACATAGATAAAATGATTCATTCTGTTATATTTCTATAAGATAAAAAGATACATTTTATTCCATTTCTATTTATATGTCTACTTACAAATGTATAAGCAGACACAGAAATTGAGAAAATATAGAAATTGAGATTTAGATAAAAATGGGGACATGAAGAGGCACTGATATACAATAATTTTTCAAATGAAACATGGTAGCACATTTAACATTATAGTTCTTTAAATTCATATTGCCTAAGGCAATCGAAGTTAAAAATCACTTATGCATTTTTAAGTACATGGTTTTAATTTAATGTAGAAAGTAAAATCATGGTGTAGGATATTAAGAAAAGAGTTAGTTTACAGATGATTGTCTAGAACAATATGTGTTCTTTGAAATTCAGAGTACAAGTGTTTTCACACTTATGGAGAGGTTTTTATCTAAATCTCAATTTCTATATTTTCTCATATATGTGCCAATTATCTTTTTTTTAGTTTTTTAAATTAGACCTTTATAGTTATACATAGTAGTTGTTTTTATCACCACAAACTCATACATGCATGGGTATCAATTTTAATTCATGATCCCACCTTCTCCCTCTCTTTTTCCCCGTCCCTCTCTCATTCTTTCCTCTGCTTCTACCAAACTTCCTTTTGCTCATTTATTACATATATTTGATTGGTTCTTTATGTTATTCTAGCCTTGTCTTCATCTTTTTTTTTTTTTAAATTTTACTCTAGCATCTAGACATGAGAGAAAAGTTAGACGTTTGGATTTCTGACTTTGGCTTATTTAATTTAGTATGATATTCTCCATTTCCATCCATTTACTCTCTGCCAATTATCTTTTGTTTACAAAGTCCTAGAAAATCCAATTCAAAGTAATTCAAGCAAAAGGAAGTAGTGGTTGTATATCTGAAAAATCAAGGAATGATTTGCTTTCAAGATTGGTTGGATAAAGGGACTCATACACTGTAAGATGGATTTGGTTCCTCTTGTATTTCAACTCTATTTTTCTTGACACTGCTTCATGGATAGACTCTGAGCAGTGACCTGAGGTCCACTGTTGTAGTCTGCTCCATCGACCATAACAAAATACCATTGGCTGTATGGTATAAACACTGGCAATTGATTCTCTCACATTCATGCGAGCTGCAAGCCCAAGATCTCTGTGTCAATAAAGGCATGATTTATTTCTAGTGAGGGCTTTTGGTGACTTGTAGAGAACTACCTTTTCTCTGTCTTATGTGATAGAGAAAGAGAATGCTAATGTCTCTTCCTCTTCTTATAAGAGTATATGATTAATCAGATTGGGGTGAAATCTCCTCATTTAACTTTCATTGGTTCCCCAAAAGCTTTATCTCCAAATAGAGTCACGTTGGGACTTATGACTGAAACATAAATTTGGAGGGACATAAACTTCTTCTAAGCCACCAGGTCAGGGAAATTCATTACAGTAGTCCTATAAATATGATTCAATCCCCTTCCCTGACTCACTTCCCTACTCCCCTATGGAAGTTTACTGAAATCACACACAAAGGAAACTACTTGAACTCCAATCATTGACACAGAGTTGGTTCTGGAGCCAGCCAGATTAGGACACTGACCCAACTCTTGTGATAAGATTTTCTGAATTTCCATCTGTCCTCTTCAAATTTACAGTAAATAGGATATATTTCCTGATTTCTACAGGATACACCTTTTATACATCTGACCTCATTTTTTGGAATTATATATTAGCAAGATGATCTACAGAACTGTCATCTACAAAAGTATATTAAACAGGTTTAAAAATTCTCCTTCCACACTTTTCCTCATATTTTTTGCAAGCTAGACAGAATGACAGACATGGAAGTTATGCTTTGTTTTTTGGCTGTAACATAATATGCTGAGCCAAGCTTGCTGCTCTCAGGGTTTGTTTTAGAATAATAATTATTGTTGACTTGACAGAGATCCAGGAAAGAGATCCATAGGGGGCTATCCATGATTGGGCATGAAAAGAAAAAGAAAAATTCTTTTTAATCTATGCTTTGAAATATATTCTTCTAAATGAGAGATGATTGTATTTGTTTTAATGATTTTTTTTCATTTTATAAGTAATTATATATAAAAATTTTCAAATGCTTGGCATACAAAATTTTTACAGTATTTCATTTTCCCTATAGGAATTAAAGCATATCTATTCAAACTTCCAAGTTTTTAATATTTTGCTACTATATTTTAGTAATATAGATTAATAAAAATTTCTACTAAAATCATTAGATGCATGAGAAATGCAGCACTTGATTTAGGTCTTAAAAAAATTAAAATGTAGATGGGGATGGTGGCAAATGCCTGTAATCCCAGTGGTTCATTAAGCTGAGGCAGGAGGATTGCAAGTTCAAAGCCAGCCTCAGCACTGTATTGAGGCCCTAAGCAACTTAGTGAGGTCCTTTCTTAAAACAAATAAATAAACAAACAAAGGTGAGGGGTGGAGGACGGGAGGTGGGAGTGGAGGGATGTGGCTCAGTGGTTATGTACCCCGGGTTCATTCTTTGGTATCAAAAAACAAACAAACAAAACAGACTCTGATATCTTATGAAACTTTTGTCATTGAATCTCAAGGGTTTTGTTTTTCCATTTGGTACTGAATGGTGTCATAAAGTATTAACCATTCCAATAGCTACCAACTGGTTCTCATTTGATATTTGTTTGGCAACTAAGGAAAAGGAAGTATCAGTGAAAAAGTTTAACTAGTTCACAGATACGTTTTCATGAAGATCTAATTTGGGATAATTGCTGGATTCCTAAAGTGAGAAGAATTGATTTCTAAATCTAGTAATTGCAAGTCTTTATGACTCAGGTCCAGCTTTCTGGAAGAATTCTTCTATTTTCTTTTTTCCATTATATCAATAGGGTTTTTCCTTTTTTTGGTACAACCTTTTATATTGATAGATTTTTTTTATGATATGTTATCAATTTATTCCTGCATATAATTTTATATTTTTATCAGAAATATTTGGCTCAGCGTTAAAGATATGACTTGGCTTCATGGGTCAATTGACCTGTAGTTTTTATATTCTTTCACTCTCTTTATCACTTTGAGATCTAGATTACACTATAATCATTAAACCAATTAGTACTATTGCTACTGCTAATAAAACATAATTACTATTAAATCAGGCATTTAATCATATGGTTGACTTTCTTATGTTTTTAAACTGTACAAATGATGAAATCATAAGATTACAGATTTCTTAAAATGTAACCATATAATTTGTTTTTTGGGGAGGAATTTTATTTATCAAATAACTACTGTTTGTCATATATAATATCATTTTTTTTAATATAGAACACATGCTGTCAGCCAACACTTGAAATCTTTCATGTCTTATACATTTATTAATTCATATAATAACTCTGAGATGTAGATGTTATTATTATTCTCAACTTATGTACGGAAATTAAAGAAACTGTCCAAGTTCACACAACTAGTAAAAAGTGTTATCAGGATTTAAGCAGATTCATCCCTTACCAACATGATATATACTATTTCAATATGATGACAATGTCTGAAACATTATTAGTAAGAGGAACCTTCTTCTTATAAGAGTATGATAAAATTTCATTATAAAAATATTAGTCTACACTTATATAAAAATATTACTACCATCTTTGTTTCATTAAATTATAAGTAATTGATTATAATTAATAAGTAATTATTCTGGTCAAATATTGCTGCAATAATGTCTACCAGGTTAAGGTACAGTTAGGATTTTGTCAAAATAGATAAACTGATTACTCGCAGAAGCTATCCATAGAAATTTTTATATTCTAATTCAGATAATTGCAGCTAGATAAAACATTCATCCTAAATCAAAGCTATAAGGAATGACATAAATCTATGTACTTTTATTTATATGTTATACTCAAAGTATTTCTTTAATATTTTATAGACTGAATAACTATTCAAAATTATGTTTCCAGTTCATTAGTTGTTATATTGTGCTATAAAATATTTTTAAATTTTTATTGTTATTATAAAAGACTTGAATTTTTGCTCCCTGGAAAATTTGTCCATATATACAGTGATATGGTCTTATAATATAGAGTGATATATATATATAGAGAAAGTTTATATATATATATATATATATATATATAAATCCACTCTCTCTATATATATAGAAAACCACTCTCTCTCTATGTGTATATATCCACTCTCTCTCTATATATAGAGTGGTCATATATTTTCTATCAATAGAGCCTAAATAAATATAACTTTGAAAAAGATAGCATTTAAACCCCAGATTCAAAGTTTATATGAATAAGGATCTGTCTCAGTTATTTTGAAGAATGTCATTTTGTATGCCTGACCATGCTCCTGACTATGCTGATTTATTTTACTGCACTGAAGAAGTGCATGGTGGGGTTATGACAGTGAAAGATTATTTGAAGTGTTTCCATCTATCCTACCAATTTCATTAACCATTATCTCCTATTGAGTTGTAAGATACTTGATATCAGAAAGGCTTTTTATTGACAACACTTTGGCCTTTTACTTTTTTCTACTATAACTGAAAAGACGAAACTTACTGCAAAGGTTAAAATGATGGCAAAAATTAAACTGGGCCTTCTTGAAAAAGTGAGGACTTTCCCCTTAACTTGAGGTGGTAATAGGGAAGAAAATAAAGAAAGGAAGAACAAAAAGGCAATTTCTATGCTACTCACATACCTTTTGGTAGTAATTAATGATTAAAATTTATGACCTGTATAGTTTTAATTAAAATGCTATTAAGCCTTCTGATATCAGAAACACAAATTAACTCTAAATGCTAATATAAAGAAATACAGCTGTCTAATGTGTACAATCCCAAGAGTGTATAATTTTTTCTTTGAATCACATCACTATTAATTTATATAATATAGATTTTTTACATTTCTTGATATGTATGTTTGGGAAATATTTAGAAAAACATAATTGTATGAGTTGAAAAAAACTACGTATAATCTTATCACATGTTTTTTATTTACTATTTTATTTTTTATTTCCTTTTTTATTTATATTTACTAAATATTTAGTGAATAAATAAAATTTATTGATGTGTATATTCTAAATTTTTGTTGGTACTGGGAATTTAACCTAAGGACAATTTATCATTGAGCTACATCTCCAATGCTGTTTATTTTTTGTTTTGCTTAGGGCCTTGCTAGATTGCTGAGGCTGTCCTTGAGCTTGCTATCCTTCTGTCTCAGCCTCCCAAGCCACTGGGATTATAGGCATGTGCCACCAAGATTGGCTTAACAGTTGTTTTTTTTTTTTTTTTTTAATCATAATACACGTTTTCAGGGGGAAAAAATGTTCAGAGTAATAGAAATATTGAGTAGGTTGAATAATGGTCCTCAAATTGATTTACAATTTAATCTCCAGTTTCTAGGATGTATTTCTATTTTGTGGTGCTGGGGATTATAACCCAGGGCCTTATTCATGCAGGGTAAGCACTCTACCAACTGAGCTATATCCCCAGCCTCTGCATTGTTACTTCATATGGTAAAAGAGACTGTGGGCCAAGCATGGTGGTTCAGGCCTGTAATCCCCATACCTCAGAAGGCTGATATTCAAAGCCAGCCTCAACAACTGCAAGGTACTAAGTAACTCATTGAGACTCTCTCTTTAAATAAAATATATGTATTTTATGTGGTTCTATTTTAATAGGGCTGAGGATGTGGTTCAGTGTTTGACTGTCCCTGAGTTCAATGCCTGGTACCCCGCTAACCTTCCCTCCCCCAGAGTGAGAGAGACTGAGGATATAATCATGGTAAATGTCTGGAGATAGAGAGACATTTCCCTGAATTATCCTGGTAAATCTTATGTGGGCATGGGGTCCTATAAGAGGGAGGGAACAGGGCTGGGGATGTAACTCAGTGTAACAGTGTTGCTTAACATTTGTGAGGCCTTGGGTTCAATTCCCAGCACTTAAAAAAATAATAATTAAAAAAAGTAAATTTTTTCAGCGGTATACTCTATAGCAAAATAGAAGATGAAATCAATGCACAAATCATGCTGTAGCCTAATGATAAGACTTTGCCTAAAATATAGGAAAATATTTTTTAAAAGAAAGTAAGAAATCAGGGAATTCATTGAAACCTAGTGTTTTGTATTTGACACTATGTAATTATTACTGTTTTTTTTCTATAAAATATAAGCTTATATATGTCAAATGAAATGTTTAATTTCAACTTCAATGTAGCTTGTTGTAAAACAGTAACATATTGGATATTATGTCTATCATAATAAAGTATTAATATTTTGCGATGCATGAATAAATAAACTATTATGAAAATAAAGTCCATATTTATTGATTACACATGGTTATCAGTTTTTGTTTGGTCATGCTCAGTAACTAATTTTTAAGAACAAATTAATTACATGCTGTCACTGATTTTTATGACTATGGAAATGCATTGATCAATGTTTTATTTAATTAGCAAATATAATCCTAAGAGATTCTGCTAGATTATTCAAATTAAATATAGTTTTATTCTCTGACAAATCCATGCCATTTCTGTGTCAAATTAATTTGTAAAGATCTAAACTGCTGTTTTGAGTATTTAACAATAATTAACAGAGTTGTGTCATTATTCCATGATGGTTTCTAACATATAAAGATCAGAAATTCCATGTATAATTCCATTTTCTGGCTAATAGTAAAATAAAAGCAACTTATCACGGCGAAAAGAAAAGAATAAATATGAGGAGACAGTAAATCAAAATGATATAAGTTGATATGTTAAGGGAAGGAGAAACAGATTTGAAAACACTAAGGTACTGACTTTGAAGATGTAAGAAAATCCCCTTTCTTACTCCATGCATAAAGAAATGCAAAAAATAAAGTTCTAGGACTAGAAAAGCCAAAGAAATGGATCATCCTTTTGAGCCTATAAAGTGAGTACAACCTTACAATAATGTTGTTTTTGCCCATTAGAACCCATCATAGAGTTAGACTTTTCAAACTGCAAGACAAAGGAAGTTAGTTGTGATAATATGTTTCAGTGGAAACTAAGAAACTAACATAGCATGTTATATAGAATGAAAATATACTCATGATTGAGATATTCATAGTAATAGCTATTTTCGATTAGTTTTCAAACACTTGTTTTACTTTCTTATTCTCCACTCAAATCTTGTTATGGCTTGGATCTAAAGTGTCTACCAAACAGCTCCTATGCTAAAGATTTGGTGGCCAACATGTGGGGCTATTGGGGGATGGTGGAATTTTGGGAGGTGGGAACCAGGGAAGAAAATTTGCGATTGGATCAGGCCCTTGAAAGTGAGATTGGAACCCTGGCCCAATCTATTTCTCCTTTTACACTTCCTGGCTGCCAGGATGTATTGTCACACTGCAGGCCCAAAGTGGTAGTCTAGGTGATCCTGGACAAAAACCGCTGAAACTATGAGCTAAAATAAATCTTTCCTCCTTTTAAATGATTTATTTTAGTAATTTTTGTTATAGGGAGGGGAAGCTGACTAATATACCCCTCAAATCTCAGCGATCTTTTATTTGTTCCTTCTTGATCTAGTTTTATCTATTTCATGCTTGCCAGGTTCTATGAAAAATGTTTAAAGTAAAAATAAATTTACTAAGTTATAACCTTTGCTTCACAAGACTAAGAAAATTCACAGGAAAAACAAAACACACTATGTAAGAACAACTGCTATACAGTTGTTCTATATTTTGTTAATTGCAGCTGCTGCTAGCCAGATGTAGCTACTGAGGTTTTGAAGTATGGATAATTTGGATCAAGATGTGCTATAAGTATAAAATAATCATACACATGATTTCAAAGGCTTCAGTAGAGATAAATAATCTCAGAAACTTTTATATTGATCACACATTAAAATAATATTTTGAAGATAATGACAAAATAAAATGTATTATTAAAATTATCTTTTACTTTGTTAATGTGGGCACATTTTTGAAAATTATATATGTGGCTCACTTGTTCCTACTAAAGAGTTCTAATCTATAGCACATGCTGTAAGAGTATAGAAGTCTGTCATAGGTTGAATTTTGCCCCTCAAAAGTCATATGTTGATATGTTAATTCCTAGGGTATAGACGTATGACCTACTTTGGAAATTGGGTCTTAGCAGATGTATTATAATAAAACAAGGTCATTAGTGTGGCCTGCATGTCAATATGACCCGGTTCCTTAAAAAAGTATAATATTTAGACTCCAAATTCACACAGAGAGATACATTATGTAAAGATGAAGGCAGTGATGGTGGCAATGACTCTGAAAGTCAAAACAAGCTGAAGAATGCCAGAAAAGAACAAAAAAACTTGAGAAAAGGCCTGGCACAGATTCTTCCTCATTGCACTCAGAAGGAACCAACACCACTGCCACCTGAATTTTAAGGATTTTATTTTCAAATAAGACATAATAAATGTCTGTTGTTTAAGCCATTGAATGTGTGATACTTAATTATGGCAGTTCTAGAAGACTAATACAGGGTCCTGTCTCAGAATTACATTCAAATTGCACAAATTAATTATATAGCAGTGTAAAAAAACCAAAGTAAATAAATGTTATTATTAAAAAGATGTAAAGTTGTAATCAATGTGCTACTTTATTATCACATTAAATACAAAGAACTTTTTACAAGGTATGAGGTTTTCTTCTGTCTTATCTTTTTGGCTATTTCTGTAACATCAGATTCTAGATATTATTGATCCATTCTAGACATATTTTTCTTTTAGATTTACTAATCAGATTCTATTCTAGTTCATTACTCCTCTTCTTCCTCTCAGTCATCAAATATGGGTAATTCTAAGGGCTCTCTCTTTAAGATTGTCTTTTCTCCATCTTAAATCTTGTTTCAGAAACTACTTTCTGATGACTTATCATTCATATCTCTAATCCTGATTTATCATCTGAAATCCAGAACATTTTATTGACTGGATAATTTCACTTAATGTTTCTCAAAGGAACCTGAAGTTCAATTTAATCTCTATTTTAAAGCAGTCATTTATACAAGTATTTACCATTTGTCAAGAGCAGAATCCAGTTAATTTTACCAATCTGTTATTTTCCACATTCAATTGGTGATATCAATTTTACATCATAAATTAAAAATTTTAAATTTCAATATACAAAAATTATTGTACTACAGGGACACAGCCACATCAACAGCTCAACTCACAATACTAAACTATGGAACCAATCTAGCTTCCCTTCAACTGATGAACAGATAAAGAAAATGTGGTATAGATATACAACGGAATATTACTCATCTTTAAAGAAGAATGAAATTATGCCATTTGCTGGTAAATGTATGGAACTAAAGAATAGCATGCTAGGTGAAATAAGCCAGTCCCCCCAAAAGCAAAAGCCAAATGTCTTTTCTGATTTGTGGATGTTAATTCACAAGGTGGGGGGTAGGGAAAAATAGAAATATTTTGGACTAGGCAGAGGGGAGTTAATGGAGGGGAGGGCATATGGGTCTAGAAAGGATAGTAGAATGAATCAGACATTAATACCCTAAGTGCATATATAGCTACATGACCAGTGGGATTCTACATTATGTACAATCAGAAGAATGAGAAGTTATACTCTGTTTATGTATGACGGGTCAAAATGCATTCTACTGTCATGTATAATTAATTAGAACAAATTTAAAAATTTCAATACACACAACTTTTTCCTGACTTTACTTTCTTTTTCCTTCTTTCCTTCCTCCCTTTCTTTCTTTCTTTCTTTCTTTCTTTCTTTCTTTCTTTCTTTCTTTCTTTCTAAGTTTTCTATATAACTACAACACTCATTTTTTAAAAATTTTTGTTAATGTATAAGTGATAGTAGAGTGCATTTTGACATATTGTACATATGTGGAGTGTAATTGACTCTAATTAGGATCCCATTCTTGCAGTTGTACATGTTGTGGAGTTTCAGTGGTTGTGTGTTCATATATGAATGTGGGAAAGTTATGTCTGATTCATTCGACCATCTTTCCTAGTCCCATCCACCCTCCCTTCCCTTCATTTCAGTTTTAACACTTTGCATTTTGTTTTGTTTTATACCAGGATTACTCAAAGAGTCTGTCTCCTGGATTTTCTAATTCCAAAGTCATCACCTCAACTTCAGAATCTCTGTAGTCATGTAGATATAAAAATCTGATTAGGTTACCATCTAACTTTAAAAAACTTACTATTTTCTCAATCTTCTCAACCACACTATCATTGCTTTCAGTGTAAAGTACATTCTTCCTTGAAGTAGTACTCGAAACATAAGGCACTTTAACATTTCATGATCCTGATTTGCTGAAACATACACTTTGGGGAAAGAAAAGTTAATAGATTGGGAGAGGAGAAATCCTTGATTCTGGGGAGACAACAGGGCACCTATTTTGTGGATTGGCAACAATGTTATAAACAATTAATTGAGGTGAAACCTGCCTTGTTTTGAAATGATGTATCCAACTCTTAGGGTGTTTTCTTACTAGATATCTAAGAAAATGGTAAATAATTTCCTGTGCAAAAAAAGTGAAATGTGCCATCCTTAGGCAATTGTTATCTGTAATAGTAGTTAACAATCATCCTCCCTTACTTTTACTTTATCTGTAATAGTAGTTAAAATGAATGTAAGGGAGGATGATGGACAGATCCCAACTCTAATCCAATTCCCACCTTGGATTCCAGGTATAATCCTTGGCTTCTGACCTTCTTCCAAAAAGAAATACTATTCTAAAATAAACTTGATACCACTGAAGGAATTCTTTCCAAGATTAAGAAGTGATTAGAACCAGCAAATAGGTTTCTTAATGCACTTGCTTCAGGTGACTGAGCATCTGGGTCCTTGAAAAAAGTGAACCCTGTGGGCGAAAGTGGATTTGTTGATCTTAGCAACACAGAGATGTGCTATATACTTAAATATATTTATTTTGGACTCTGTTGTGTACTGTGATGTTCTTCACTGGTAGTTCATCTCATTATGTGATTATTAATAACAATTTGTGCTTTGTTTGATTCATTTTTTCCACACTAGTTCCTTTCATATTGGGATGTATGACTGCCCCTAGAAAAGAGTTTCCTTTAATTTGCTTTTTCAGAAACTCTGGAAATTCAATCAATTGTGATTTATTTTTATGACAATCATTCATAGTAGTGATTTTCACTAGTATCAATTTGGACTCTTCATTTATGTACAACAGAGATGTTCTGATATGAAATTTATGAGTATTTTGATGGTCTGTCTTGTGGGTTGACTTGTATGCCCTTCTATACCCATAAAAGATATGTTGATGATCTAATTCTTTTTTTTATAATTTTTATTGTTGGTTGTTCAACACATTACATAGTTATTGATATATCATATTTCACATTTTGATTCAAGTGGGTTATGAACTCCCATTTTTACCCCATATACAGATTGCAGAATCACATCGGTTACACATCCACTGATTTACATATTGCCATACTAGTGTCTGTTGTATTCTGCTGCCTTTCCTATCCTCTACTTTCCCCTCTCCCCTCCCCTCCCCTCCCCTCTTCTCTCTCTAACCCATCTACTGTAATTCATTTCTCCCCCCTTTTTTTTTCCCTTTCCCCTCACTTCCTCTTGTATGTAATTTTGTGTAACCCTAAGGGTCTCCTTCCATTTCCATGCAATTTCCCTTCTCTCTCCCTTTCCCTCCCACCTCTCATCCCTGTTTAATGTTAATCTTCTTATCATGCTCTTCCTCCCTACTCTGTTCTTAGTTACTCTCCTTATATCAAAGAAGACATTTGGCATTTGTTTTTTAGGGATTGGCTAGCTTTACTTAGCATAATCTGCTCTAATGCCATCCATTTCCCTGCAAATTCTATGATTTTGTCATTTTTTTAATGCAGAGTAATACTCCATTGTGTATAAATGCCACATTTTTTTTTTATCCATTCGTCTATTGAAGGGCATCTAGGTTGGTTCCACAGTCTTCTTGCTATTGTGAATTGTGCTGCTATGAACGTGGATGTAGCAGTGTCCCTGTAGTATGCTCTTTTTAGGTCTTTAGGGAATAGACCGAGAAGGGGAATAGCTGGGTCAAATGGTGGTTCCGTTCCCAGCTTTCCAAGAAATCTCCATACTGCTTTCCAAATTGGCCGCACCAATTTGCAGTCCCACCAGCAATGTACAAGTGTACCCTTTTCCCCACATCCTTTACAGCACTTGTTGTTGTTTGACTTCATAATGGCTGCCAATCTTACTGGAGTGAGATGGTATCTTAGGGTGGTTTTGATTTGCATTTCTCTGACTGCTAGAGATGGTGAGCATTTTTTCATGTACTTGTTGATTGATTGTATGTCCTCCTCTGAGAAGTGTCTGTTCAGGTCCTTGGCCCATTTGTTGATTGGGTTATTTGTTTTCTTATTGTTTAATTTTTTGAGTTCTTTGTATACTCTGAATATTAGGGCTCTATCTGAAGTGTGAGGAGTAAAGATTTGTTCCCAGGATGTAGGCTCCCTATTTACCTCTCTTATTGTTTCTTTTGCTGAGAAAAAACTTTTTAGTTTGAGTAAGTCCCATTTGTTGATTCTAGTTATTAACTCTTGTGCTATGGGTGTCCTATTGAGGAATTTGGAGCCCGACCCCACAGTATGTAGATCATAGCCAACTTTTTCTTCTATCAGATGCTGTGTCTCTGATTTGATATCAAGCTCCTTGATCCATTTTGAGTTAACTTTTGTGTATGGCGAGAGAAAGGAATTCAGTTTCATTTTGTTGCATATGGATTTCCAGTTTTCCCAGCGCCCATTTGTTGAAGATGCTATCCTTCCTTCATTGCACGCTTTTAGCCCCTTTATCAAATATAAGATAGTTGTAATATTGTGGATTGGTTTCTGTGTCCTCTATTCTGTACCATTGGTCCACCCGCCTGTTTTGGTACCAGTATCATGCTGTTTTTGTTACTATTGCTCTGTAGTATAGTTTGAAGTCTGGTATCGCTATACCACCTGATTCACACTTCCTGCTTAGAGTTGTTTTTGCTATTCTGGGTCTTTTATTTTTCCATATGAATTTCATGATTGCTTTATCTATTTCTACAAGAAATGCCATTGGGATTTTGATTGGCATTGCATTAAACCTATAGAGAACTTTGGGTAATATCGCCATTTTGATGATGTTAGTTCTGCCTATCCATGAACAAGTATTAATTCTTGAAGCCTGTAGAAAAGAACTTATTTGGAAATAGAGTCTGAGTACGTAATAATGTTAACTGAGTACGTAATAATGTTAACTTGAGGTCACATTGGATTATGTAGTTGGTATTTCTTTGAGGAGAGATATTTAGAAATGCCCAGACATACACAGAGAAGAAAACTGTGTAGTAACAAATGCAGAGAATCTAGAGATAAAGCCACAGATTAGGATTGCCAAGGCATGCCACAAGAAGTTCTTTCAAACTCATTTATGATCTCTTTACCTTTTTTTTTTTTTTTTAACACTGTCTTCCTTGGTTTAAAACACAAGATGTCTGCATAGGTTCTGCCCATTGTGTTATTAGAAATAGAAAGCTCTTACCTACCACTGATCGCGTCCCCACAAGTAACCTGTAGTCCCTCTCAGGAAAAATATTTCTACCCAGAAAGCCAGGATATTATTTTCCTATTTGACCTTTGTACACCCTGTCTTCTCTATGAGGATTCCTTTATGCATTCTTATCCTAACTCTTTTCTTGTTGAACTCAGCCTCTCTTTAACCCTTAAGGATGAAATATTTATTTGCATTTTTCCAAATATCAAAAAAATCATTAGCCAGGTGTGGTGGGGCATACTGAGGCAGGAAGATCATGAGTTCAAAGCCAGCCCCAGCAACTGAGTGAGGCCCTAAGCAACTCAGTAGGACCCTATCTCAAAAATAAAAAAGAAATACGGCTGGGGAAGGGCTCAGTGGTTAAGTGCCCCTGGGTTTAATCCCTGGCACCAAAGCAGGGAGTTAGAGGGAGATAAATTTTTAAAATATTAGCTTATTGGGGACTTATCCCAGGGCTTAACACAAAATACAGAACCAATGTTGTTGTTTTTTTTTGAATGAGGACAGATGACTATGATGTGTCATGTTTAATATTAATATTATTTAACTTTTATGAAAAATAATTCCACGACTTCTGAAAGATTTTTGTTCTACAATAACAAAGTTAAGTGTTTATTCATAAAAATAGCTTATAGCATTTTTACTATGGTAGATACTTTGCTATTTTTATTTATTTATTTATTTATTTTGAGAGAGAGACAAAGACAGATAGAATTTTTTTTTAACATTTATTTTTTAGTTTTCGGTGGACACAACATCTTTATTTGATTTTTATGTGGTGGTGAAGATCAAACCCAGCGCCCTGTGCATGCCAGGCGAGCACGCCAACGCTTGAGCCACATCTCCAGCCCCTGCTATTTGTTTTCTAAACAGCATGGAAATGGATTCCAGTATCATTTTATTATATGGACCTCATAATACACTTGGACATTATAAAATATTACTTATTATCCTCTCTGTAAAAATCCAGTAAGGTAAATCAAATGTTCTTGATAAACGGTTTCTCTATATTGCTATATATTTCCTTGGATTCTCAGTGTCTTGAAAATTTATTGCCTAAAAGAAAGAACTTGTTAAGGTCTGTAAACAAGTCAGATTGGCACCTGTTATTTTGCCAGAGAAATGTTAAGAGTCTGTAAACAAGTCTGCATGGCGCCTGGCCAAATGCCAGAGGGAGTGGTTTGTGAAGTAACAAAAGCAAGCCATTAAGTGTGGAGATTCCTTATTGGTTGACTGCTGTATCTATTTTATGCTAATTAGATAAGCTGTGTAAAATGTATAAATACCGCTCAGATCCTACAATAAACGGCTTCCACTCCTGCTGTATCAACGTACACAAGTTATTCGTCACCCCCCCCCCCCCGCAAGAACTCAATACATAAAGTATGGATATGAGTAAATAAATGATCAAAAATAATTTTAAACATTTCTAATAAAAATTCGCAAACAATGTATTGTTTATATACCTTATATTAAGTAGATATTTTTGAAATTTTGGAAATATATTGATTTCAAGGTTCTTTGCATTTTTTAATTTTCCATGATATGAGTAGTATATTTTCAAAAGTGTGTACTACTCAATACCCCCTCTGTGAATTAAATAATTATTCTGTAGAGGCCATCTATATCTCTCCCATTCCTTTAAACTTGCCTGCTTTCAAGAGAAATCAAGTTGAATTTGTTCAGAAAACAAAGAAAACTCTTTCCAAACTCTGTGATAAGGTCAAATAAAAGAGCTGTCCTTTGTCAGAGCCAAGATCTTTCCTGTAGAATTAAATTATACAGTCCCATAGAAAAGGAAATATATATTATGCCAACTTGATTTAACACATGGATCATGTGTTTGGCCTTAGGACTGACTTACCTTCAGTAGTTGTTTTTGGGTTGTTTCCATAAAGAAAATATTATTGTATGTTCAAATTTCAGCACATTTATTTATGGAGTGGATATTTGTTGAACATATCCTATGCTGAAATAATGCTATAGTGAAGCTCAAATTGTACTAGAGAATACTGATTATTAAAATATTGAAAATTCGGATAATTTCTATACAATGAGTCTGCAGTGTTTGCAAAATGCTATAGGTATGTGGAATATGAGGAAAATATTTTTTTTCTTGGTATCTGCCCACAAATAAGTTAGTTGGTTTTCTGATATTATCCTTAAAATCAATTTCCAGTTGTGTTAAATAGAGGAATGGACAAAGAAGATCTTCCAAGCCAATTTTTCTCATTTTTAGTGCTTTTTGTTGCTAAAGCTATATATAAAATATCTGCATATTTTTGTTCAGAAATATTATAAGAAGAATTAGGGAGATACTAACAATCAGAATTGGCTAAGTTCCACGATAGTCTTGATGAAACTGTGATATGGACCAAATTGATGAAACTTGTTATAAAGTTACTATTAAGTTTTGCTAGAAATTCCCCCAAAGTCTCATGTTGAAAGCATGGTCTCCAAAGTAGCAAGGTTCAGAGGGGGGGCTATGAGATGATGATTGGATCATGAAGATCCTGACCTCATCAGTGAAACAATCTATTGATGCATTTGAATGGATTATGGGAGGTGGGACTTGGTTGGAAGAAGTGGGTCACTTGGGGAGATCCCTGGAATATTTTATCTCCTCTTTGTCCTTGCTCTTTGGGTACCATGATCTACACAGCTTTCCTTTGCCTTCTGCCATGATGTTTCTGCCTTGAAGACATCTCATCATGGACTGAGTCCTGCGAAACTGTGAGCCACAATAAATCTTTTCTCCTCCAAGTTCTTGTTAGGCCTTTTGGTCACAGTGACAACAAGCAGAATAACACATTTACCATAGTAATGTGTTAGATGAACATTTCAAGAATATTTAGTACAGGAACACTGAGAAGAATATCCAGAGAGAAACTCACATTTACTTTTATTATGACTTGAATTCAACCATGTCAACATACCCAGAAGATAAATTATATATGTGTATGAACGTATTTGTGTGTATATAATATTTTTCCAAGTTTTATTTACAAAAAATAACATTTTCATATGTAGTCATATTTTATTTTCAAACCACTTTGTATTATTTCATATTATATGATTATAAAAAAATATTTTCTATCTATCTGTGGTTTATGTAAATAAAATTAACAAATTCTAAACCAAGTTCCACATTTTAACAATATTCAAACTCTTTGATTCTTTATAAAATGTAAACAGTTTATGTTATACAACTGGATAATGAACCATACACATATTCATAAGAAAGATAAAATTAACATAGAATATACATATTCATACAGTATTTTTTAATATATTAGAAAAATTTTTATTAATTTGCCATTTAATTTATTTGATGTAATGAATTCTTCATTTCTCTTACCAAAGTATAAAAGGTGGCTACATTACAATTTTGTGTTTTTACATTCAATAACTATTTTATCCTATATAAAATGACTGTCTGGTTTTCAGATAGGATGCCTTTACATTTTCATTAAGAATAACGTAATCAGAAAAAAAAGTAATCATAAAAACAATTTCTAATGAAAATTACCGTATTTGATACTCTTTTGATTTACCCATGAATCAGTATTTTTTTATGAAATGTCATAGCAATTTTGTTTTAATGTTAAGCAATATTGAATATCCAGCTTTAATTTGACTCCCAATGGAAATCAAAATAAAAGAGATTATTTACCATTTATTTACTTTTATTACTTGGTCGCTCTTGTCTCACAAAAATGGACATTTTCTCCTTTTCCAAATTTTAGTTAGGCTTCTATGAGCCCTCATTTTGAGTAAGCCTTGTAATTTTTGTCCTATCTCTTTTCTGTTTAGTCCTGTATAACAAGTATCCTGCTTACGTTAGCAAAACTTTCTTTCTCCCTTGACAGCTGATCATCCTTGCCTGCCTTCAGCAAGAATTCTGCTGAATTTACTAAATGATCTCTGCAACTTCTATGTTTTCTCTTGATTTTTTTTAAAGAGAGAGAGAGAATTTTTTAATATTGATTTTTCAGTTTTTGGTAGACACAACATCTTTATTTTTTATTTTTATGTGGTGCTGAGTGTTGAACCCAGAACCCCGCGCATTCCAGGTGAGCGTGCTACCACCTGAGCGACATCCCCAGTCCCTTCTCTTGATTCTTAATCATTCTTTATCTACTATTTCTTGATACTAAATTCCTGCTTGATACTAAATTCACAGTTGAACCCAAGCTCTCTCTAACAGCAATACCGCTATTGCAAATGTCTTGAATAATTATTTCCTTGCCATTTTAAGGAGTGTCAATATTTTTTCTTTAATACTATTTTACCAATATGTAAAACCTAGTGTCTGCATCTATGTCATTATTAGAACATCTTCCACAAATACAGATGCTCTCTTGGTAACATTGCTCCTTTCTTGTATTTTCTACTAAATATTAGTAAGAATGACATTGGGTAAGATCTACAAATTGTGTATTTTGACACTTCAATCTTTAGTGATAGTTTGTTATCTAAGACACGTTGGTAAATAAAAAGTAAATAAAAAAAGATTACCTGTATAAAAGAAAATGTATATACTTATTCCTGTACAGATGAATAAGAGTATTTTTCTGGATGGATATACAAGAAATTATTAATGTTAGTAATAAACTGAAGTTTATGATTTGTACACTAAATTGTTTGTTCATTTTCAATAATACTTGTGTTGAAATAAATGGAAGTACATGTGTTTTATTTCCAAATTCAGGTAAATATGACTGTCCATGCTGTTATTACTATGAATATCTCTGAAAGCTTTCTCACTATATTTAATATTACTAAGTTGGTAAGAAAATTAAAGTTCTAAATCCAAGTTTACTCAATGGAATCATGAACATCATTGCACTAAGACTTTAGAATAAATCAATTATTTAAAGAAGAAACAGAAAAATTTTGTTAAAAAATCTAATTAGAATTTAATTATAATAATCATGATTACATAAAAATAAAATTAAATATTAATATGGCATAAAAGACCCTTGAATAAATCAATCAATGATTATATTTTTAATGTATTTTAGGCTATCTGTGATATACATATTTTGTTTCCTCCTTTCTTCATTTTATAAGAACTTGTCCCATGTTTAGAAGCTCAGCCCTTTGTAATCTCAAGGGACTTTTTCCTACAGTTAAAAGTCTCACTTTCCCAGTTTCACAATATTGAAATTTATGGTCGCTGGCTGCAAAACTTTTCATAAAAGTTGGATAAATACATTTAGGATTTGTGTTATAAGTATTCATAGTTTTATCTTACATGAAGTTGTTTTTTATTTATTCTTTTCTGTTGCTTTCACTGTATCCAAAGGATTATTTTACTACTTTTTGTAAAAAAAAAAATAAAAAAATTAGAAACACATTTCATGGCATTAAATTACCATATAAATGGATTCAAAGACAACTTTGTTCAACTTAATGGCATATCTTCCTTTTTTCTTGTTTCTTTTTATTTCTCCCATTCGAGAATGTAGGTAACCACTATTGTAGGCACAGATTATAAGGCTATATCTCTGAAAGTCACTTTGAGTTGAATGAATTCATTTACATAATAACTAAACCTTATTCTGTGTACAGACACTGAAAATAAACATCAAAAAGTCGAGTTCTGCAGTTCAACAAAGATTTGTAACAAATGTAATACATTAGATCAAAATCCTCATATTTTTATTTTTGTTGAATCTGTAACTTTTCATTGTGAATTTGGGAGAGGAATCCATTAGTTCCACTTTGCATAAGTACAGTGCTCTTGACAAACTATAAAAATATTTGAGAACCATTGCAAATAACAATACCATTTCTTGTTTATTTTATTAAATTTACAAAGCTGATGATGAGGATGAAGAACAATGTAAGATTAAAGACCCATAGCAATTCTGATCACTATTTTTTTTCCCAAATCATCTAATTTGTAAGGGGCAATTCCTTTCTGAAAATGAAAAGAACTTATATTATGAAATTTAAATGACATTTTGAAATGATTTTTCTATTTATTATCTATGTTGCTCATCTAAAACCAAAAGAAAAATTCTCTTTGGATTGTGGCAAAGAGTAACAGCTTCAAAAAATTATATTAGGTTTGAAATGAGCTTTTAGGCATGGAATGATGTAAAATAATGAGTGGTAGATGAATAGCTGTACAACACACTTGGCTTCCTCGGACAACCAACATGTACAGAGCACACACCCAGTCATAAACACAATTACCAGAACTTGCACGCAATGTCCTCAAGTACTTCTGTCTATTCTGAAGTTCAGTTCTTATATCAGCGCTCTAATGAAGGTATCTTGATTTTCTTTATTTTCCAAGTAAATTTATAACCCTGATATTTTAGTTGGTTGTTCCAGAAATAATGGAATAGTCAAACTTGAACACAATTAATTCAATCTTTTTTGTACGAATACTTTATTAAAATTAAAAGTAATTTTATTCAACATGAAGAAAATGGATATTTTATGGGCATCATGTTTTGGTTTCAATGTGCTTAGAATTGAATATTGGAAATATGCTCACCAAAATAAATAAATAATTTCAGAATGAAAATTATATGTGAAAATATATATTGAATTGCAAGTAATACTTAGTTTATATTAACTATTCCCTCTTTGTTTTTTTTCAGCAGGGATTTGATCTTACAAACTCAAGCATTCTCACTGACAGTACTGAAGGGTTCCCTTTTGTTCCACATTCTCTCCAGTGCCTAATAAATATCTTTAGTCTTTCTTTATAACATTCATTCTTTCTGGGATGAGGTGATATCTCTTGGTGCTTTTGATTTACATTCCCTTGAAGATTAATGATGTTCAGCATTTTTTTTAACATATAGCTTGATTTTCTGTATGTTTTCATTTGAAAACTTTCTATTTCAAACTATTATCCTTTTCCAAAATTGGGTTATTTAGTTTTTTTTTTTTCTATTGAGTTTTTGGAGTTCTTTGCGTATTCTGGATATCAGTCTCTTTAAGATGTAGACTTTGCAAATATCTTTTTCTCATTCTGTAGGTTGTCTCTGCCTTCTGTTGATTGTTGCCTTTGCTGAGCAGAAGCTTTGTAATTTGATGTGTTTCATTTATGTATTTTTGTTTATTTCTTATGCTTTTGAAGGAAAATTATATGTGAAAATATATATTGAAAATATATATTGAATTCCTTCCACATCTCTATGTCTGGAAACATTTTCTCTATTTTATTATAGAAGTTTCATGGTTTCAGGTCTTACCTTTAAGTTTTTAATCCATTCTGAGTTGATTTTTTTGTGGTGAGAGATAGTGGTCTAGTTTAATTCTTCAGTATGTGGATATCCAATTTCCTGAGAAGTATTTATTGAAAATATTGGTTTCACCAATGCATGTTCTTAGCACCTTTGTAGAAAATAATTTAACTTTATATCCACGAGTGCACCTATACATTCTCTGTTTTATTCTTTTGGTCTATATTCCTGATTTTATGCTAATAAAATGCTTTTTCAATTCTTACAGCTTTCTGCTGTATTTGTGAAGTCAGGTAGTGAAATGCCTTCTGCGTGTTCTTTGGGCAAGATAACTTTAGCTATGTAAGGATATTTTATGGTTCTGTATAAATTTTAGGATTATTTTTCCTAGTTCTGTGAAAAATGCCATTGGTATTTTGATAGGGATCATATTGAATTTATAAATGTTTGGGTAGTATAGAAAATTAAATGACGCTGATTATTCCAACCCATAAACACAAAATGTCTTTCCATTTCCTCTTGAAATTGTAACCAGTACTTCTTTTTGTTGCAAATATCTTTACCTTCACCTTCTTTTTTCCCTTAACCAGGGATTAAGCCCAAGGATGTTTAATTGCTTAGCCACATCCCCAGCCCTTTTTTCTTTTTCATTTATTGTGAGATTGAATCTACTAAGTTGCTGAGACTGTCTTTGCACTTAGGGATCCTCCTGCCTTATCCTCCAGAGCTGCTGAGATTACAGGAATGTGCCACTACACCCAGTTCTTTTCCTTCTTTTGTCAAATGTATTCCTAAGTATTTTATGTATAGGTTTTTGTATCTGTTGTAAGCAGGATTACTTTCTAGATGTCTATTTCACACCAATTTGCTTTTGACTTAAAAGAAAACTCTTTTGATTTTTGTATAATGACTTTATATCTTATAACTTTGATAAATTCATTTATTAGTTCTAATAGTTTTTTGGTGAAGTTTTAGGATATTTCTACGTATTAAACTGTT
Source organism: Callospermophilus lateralis (assembly GCF_048772815.1). Lineage (NCBI taxonomy): Eukaryota > Metazoa > Chordata > Mammalia > Rodentia > Sciuridae > Callospermophilus > Callospermophilus lateralis. The sequence goes on from NC_135314.1 coordinate 30,933,728, forward strand.
AGAGTCTATAAACAAGTCTGGATGGTGCCTGGCATTTTGCCAGAGGGAGTGGTTAATGTTAAGGTCTGTAAACAAGTCTGGATGGTGCCTGGCAAAATGCCAGAGGGAGTGGTTTGTGAAGTAACGCCAATGAGCCATTAAGTGTGGAAATTCCTTATTGGTTGACTGCTGTATCGAGTTTATGTTAATTAGATAAGCTGTGTGGAATGTATAAATACTGCTCCTGTCCTATAATAAACGGCTCCCACTCCTGCTGTATCAATCTACACAAGTTCCTGGTCACCCCCTGGTTATTTTGCTGCAGCCGGACTGTGGCATAAAACCATGTCATCTGCAAACAATAACAATGTAAATTTTTATATTCCAATTTAGATGCCCTTAATTTGTTATTAGATTTGATATTTTTCTGGCTTTTTCTTTCAGCTTGATGTTTACTAAAATGGTGAAATTGGGCATCATTCTTGTCTTGTTCTAGATCTTGGTAAAGATGCTTTCCAGATTTAAATGTTGTCTTATATTGTAGATGGCCTTTATTATGTTGAAGTACATTCCTTTTATATATAAGTTTTTAGTATTTTTCTTATGATGGGATTTTGAATTTTATCATATATCTTTTCTGTATATACTGAGATGATCTTGTGCTTTTCCCCCTTCATTCTGGTTATGTGATGTATCATTATTAACACCTTTTCAATATTTTTAATGCATGTAATTAAATATATCATCTTTGTCAATGTCTAATTTTTGTTTTTCTGGCACACAGATTCATTATGTGTCTGTTGAATACTAAACATTTGGAGGTCAGGTGGGGTAGGATTATAGGAGACTGAGTTTGATTAGTGAAAATTGTATACATGTGTTGAATCTCACTAAACTCCACTGTCAGGGTTTGGATATGAAGTGTCTCCCAAAAGCGTACATGTTAGATAATGTGACAGGGTTCAGAGGGGAAATAATTGAGTTGTGAGAGCATTAACCCAATCAATGAATTAATCAACTGATGGAATTAATTGAGTGGTACTGAAGGCAGTTGGTGTGTGGCTGAAGGAGGTGGGGCATTGGGTGTATGGCTTTGGGGTATATATTTATATCTGGCAAGTGGACATCTCTCCTTTCTGATCATCATGTGGGCTGCTTCCCTCTGCCACACTCTTCTTCCATGATGTTCAGCCATACCTTACACTCTGAGAAATGGGGCTATAGTCTGCTGTCTGTAGATTGAGACCTCTGAAACAGTGAGCCCCCAAATAAACATTTGTTCCTCTACAACTCTTCTGGTTGGGTCTTCTAGTCATAGTGGTGAAAAATCTGACTAAAACACCCACTAATACATACAATTCTTGCAGGTTAATACCACATTCAAAGAATAGAATTTATGAATAAATTTCTAAAACAATTATTTAAAGTATATTATTAAACAATCACAATAATGTTTCATGTTAAATGAAAACCTTATGTGATCACTAACATATTAAAATTAAAACTATTCATTTTATTTGCATTTATTTGAATTACACCTATAGCATACTTTAAGCTTATTTTTTCTTTATTGTTTTGTGAAGTTGATTGTCTACTATAATGTTCTTTTTGCTTATAGTTAATCAAAATATTTTCATTTGTAATAATAATCAGATCTTTCGGCATCATTTTTGTCACACCTTTAGATATTACGTGATTCATTTCAATTCATAACATCATATGTTCATTCATATGTAGAATTAAATTATTGATAAACTTATAATATATTTTAAATTTCAATCAATGGAAAACCTGCTTTAATCAAAATAAATGAGGATTTAATTAATTCTCTAAAATTTTGAAATGAACAATACAGTAGAATTAATAAATGCAGTTCCCATTATTGTGGAGAAAATAGGCATTTTTTTTTTTTTTTTAGTTTAGGTGTATGGTGTCAAACTCCATGTAAATATACATTATGTTTTTTTTTGGGGGGGATTAAATTTCCAAATATCTCAAAAGCAAATGACATATAATCTCTTAATTTCTTTTCCTGTCTTCAATATGATAATAATCATCTATAATATCTGTAAAAATATATTGTGCAGGCCATCCACAGAACTCTTCAATGAGTTATATAATATGTTATTTGAATGCACTGTTACAAATTGTAGAATTTCTGAATATTTCCCATTATTTGTTTTAAACTACAGAAAACAATATTTTAGAATTATTATTTTGTTGTTGTTTAGTTTTTTTCTCAACATTTAATATCTGTAATCTGACAGGCCAAGTTTTAGAAATCATTTTATTATTATTTTTATTACAATTTTATTCTTTAATTTTCTTCTTTGTGATCTATTCATATTTTTCAACCTTCTTGTCTCAGAAGGGTGTCATCTCTTTCCTCTCTTTTCAATTTCATATACTTTTCTTCATGGGTCTTCGTGAATTGTTGGTGACATTATTTGCTGGGATCCATTCCACATCTGCCTTCTTAGGACTGGAAATAAAACATATTTACTTGTGTTCTGTTAGACAGTAATGATGATGAACCTAACAGTCATTATGAAAAGTAATTTCCAAAGAAATTCTTTCAAGGTTAATTTCCCATGCATATTTATATACAGCACTCTCCAAAGTTTGCAGTTGATTAAAGGAATAGTTGTATTATCTCCCAATTTCTATAGCAAGAATATGTTGTTATCATTTTATTCAGATGAAAACAATAATTAATTCAAGACATACAATCAAACACAGTTTCCTTGTAGGATCTCCACTGGTGTGTGGTAGTGGTAGTTTTAGTCACCTTTTTTGTTACTGTGAGAAAACGACCTGACAAGAACAAGTAGAGAAGGAAAATTTTATTTGGGGCTCACAGCTTTAGAGGTCTCAGAACATGGTTGGCTGACTCCATAGCTCTGGGCCTCAGGAGAATCAAAAGAACATATGGCATAAATAGCATAAAGAAGGAAAGCAGCCCAGAATATGATAATCAGGACTCACAGAGAGCTTCAATCACCAGGGAAAAATATATATATCCTAAAGATAAGCCTCCAGCAACCTGCTTTTTGTAACCACACCCTACTTGCCTACAGTTAACTGCCCAGTTAATCTATATGAGTGGACTAATGCACTGATTAGATTAAGCCTCTCAAAGCCCTATCAATTCACTTCTGAAAATTCTTGTACTGTAGAACACATGAGCTTTTGGGGGACTTCTCATATTTAAACTATAACAGTGGGCTAGTAGTTCGTTTAGACCAATCATTCCTAACAATGTATTTCAGTTTTGCCATTTACTGAAATGGTAAATGGATATTATGAAGATAAAACAAAATTATTTAGGTAGAATGCAAGAGATCATCAGAATTCATGCTCAGTAAATGCTTCTACCTCCAAATTTATTTCCATAATTCATAAATAAAACATGAACTCACTTGTTTTTACTAAGTACCATTAGTATATATGTATATATTTATAGGCAAAAAAGTCCAGGAGAAGAGTCTTCCTTAGAGAAGTATCTATTTTGAATTTAACAAGGAGAAAGTGTATTATCATTCTATATTAAGTATTTTTATTATTTTTCCTAAAAGTCACCAACTCCATGTGCATCGAGTTCAATAAATTGATCACATCAAATTGCATAGACATAAATTACCCCAGTTGTAGCAACCATGGAGGTGACGCTCAGCCCTCACCTACTGTATTTTCCATTTTCTCTTAGGCATTCATGCCTAGTGCAACCTTTCTTCTGGTTCTTATCAGTGAAGGGGTGAGAAATGTAATGACACAAGAGACCTAGGTCATTTCTGCCTAGTGTGGGCACCACTAGGAGGTAATCTTTGCTGTGGACTTTACTAGGTCCTGGAGGAGACTCGGAGCTGCACTAGAGTAGAAGGTTCCCCTTGCCCCATCCTCCTTTCTGACCTCTTTCCTATCACAAGGACAGGAGACTAAAATATCTCCCTGCTTTCCCTGCTCCTTTCTTTCTGTTTTGTTTGTGTTGCTACAGCAAAAATATTTTCAACTATGCAATTTTTAAATAACAAAATTATTTTTCAAGTTTCTGGAGATTGGGAGGTCTAGTATCAAAAGCCACAGGTCTAGCATCTGATGAAGCCTGCTCTCTGCTTCCAAGATGATGTTTTTGCTGCTGCAGAATGGACTCAGGCAATGTCCCCACATGGCAACTGAGACATGGGGGAAAGGGGGCAAATGTCTCCTTCACATCTCTCTCTAAAACTATTCATGAAAGCTCTACTCTCACCTATGAACGCCCCCCTTAATTCTATCACCTTGTCAATTAAATTTCAGCATATAAATTTTTGTGAATGCATTCAGATCAGAGCACCTCTTTAACATTCACAGGCATGTCCTGTCCCTCAATAATTGTTTACTCTCTGATTCTGTCTTGGTTTCTGCTTTTTAGAGGAGCAGAACTAACACTACTAACACCAAAAATAAATAAGTGTATGTACATAAAGAATGCCACATGTAGTATTACTTAAATTTCTCTGAAGTTTAATATAGTAAATAACCACATTTGCCATGGGAAAAGCCTTTCTTTTTCTTTTTTCTCATGAGAATTTATTCTTCATATTATCTAATATATAATGATTAATTTGAAAAATTTGTTTATCAAAATCATCAAAGAAAGGGGTAATAATTTTGGAAGTAAATTTTATATAATCATGGACTTCTAAACATATTCCTTCTTATTTCATACCCTTTTTTGATAATATAGAGTATAATACATTATAATAAGAGTTTACATACCACAGAATAACTGTTTTTTTAAAAAATCATCCTGCAATGTCCTCATTTTACATAAGAGGAAATTAAGATACTGATAAACTAAAGTAACAGTTATAACCAGAACTAGAATTTACATACCTACCTCTTCTTAGCATCTTTTTATCCAAAAGAATGGTACTTTTTAACAATGCTTTCACTCAGAGAATCCTTTTAAGTGGTTATACATAAAGTTGTTTTCCCAACATAATCATTTATGTATTAGATTTCCAAATGTTGCTCACTTTTAGGAAAAAAAAAACTCAAAAGTTACATAAAAAGAATTGACATATATTAGAATTTCAGATAAAGGGAAATATTAGGAAATATTTTTCAGTCATGGAAAAATTTGGGATCCCAATTCTAAATGCATTGAATGATTACTAACAAATGCAAAATGCTCAGCTTTAGCTAAAAGAATCTTTCACGGGTTTTAAGAATATGCCAGTGCCAATTACCATTAACTGTGACTTTGTTAAAATGCAGTTTACTTCAATCCTTATTTAAGAATCATACTGTCATTAATCAAAATCAATTTTATATATAATTAAAATGTTATTATATTAATAGTTTGTTCTTTCTAGAAATTACTGATATAATGATGAGATTAGAGACACTTTATTTGATTAACATCCACTTATACTTCAACACCTTGTTTTCTCAGAGTTTATGCTAATATATACTAATCTCCTTTTAATCCTACAGAGAGCTACAAGTGTGAATTGGGTGGGAGAAGGAAAATCCTGCTTGCTCAATAAATGTTAATGCCAGAGGGATAGAAAATAATCATACTGTTCTAAATGTAAATTTTATAAGGGCATGCAGGAAAACCAGTTGCTAAAATCTGCTTCAAATGAGAGGGGTTTTCATTAATGATGAGAAAACAAGGATCAAAATCTCCATGGATGTACAGAAGAATCTACAATGGTAATCTCAAAGAGCAAAGGCAGATGGTATCATAGAAATAAAGAAAAAAAAATGGAATCTCAGGCTGAGGAGAAGGAAAACTCCAGATTCTCTTCAAATGATAAATAGGATGAAAAGTGCCCTCATAGTAAAAGAAAGATAGGAAAATACATATTCATAGCTGACAACAGTCATAAAGAATATTCGAATCATGATGAAATCAAAAGAAGAAAGGAGATTAAAGGTTGAAGTTCTTAGAGGTAAGCATATTAGAAAAGCCTTGTACATTTGAACATAGTTCAATAGAGTTAATAAAAGTATTAACTAGAAATTTTGGTGAGCACTAATTTTTATTGTTAAATTTGTCTCTAATGTAAGAACTAGGAGATCAAGATTCTTAAAAGCATACAATACTTTTGATATTGCAGATATTTTTTAAAACTTATTTAATCATGAAATCCTCACACCTACTTCTCAAGCATAATATTCAATTTCCTTCTCCCACCCAATTCACACTTGTAGCTCTTGTTTTAAGTGTAGCTTCTAAATATTTCTAAACTCCTATGGTACTCACAAGTAAAATTGTTGATATAATGAATCACTGGTTTTCCAAAACTAAAATTGATTTATTATAGATTTTTTTGGTTTCATGATTATCTTAAAATTATTAAATACTGAAACAGACAATGAAGTAAAAGTGATTCTAAGAACTACTATCCATATATAAACATTGGTTATATTTTTAAAAAGCCTTTCAGATTTCATTTTATACATACACCTAAGCAGTTGATTTTGAAAGAAAACAGTAGCAATTTATATGCTGCATTTTAAACCTTTTTTTGACTTAATGGTGTTCCTTGTCCCCTTCTTTTTAATACATGTCAGTCATATGACATGTGCTACTCAGCTGTTCATTGAAGTGACCACAATATCTGATAAGAACAGCTTACAGAAGGAAACATTTATTTTGAGCTCAGTTTCAGAGATTCAATCCATTGTTCCATTGATCTGAGCCTAGGCGAGGAAGAATATTGTAGTAGAAGGGCATGGTGAAGGAAAGCTGCTCAACTCATGACAACGGAGGAGTGCAGAAAGCCAGATACCAAGGACAAAATATCAGCCCCAGAGGAACACTCCCAGTGACCTGCTTCCTCCAGCCATGTCCCACTTGACTATAGGTACCACCTAGGTAGTCCATTTAAGTCATTAATCCATCAAGTGGATTAATCTACTGATTAGGTTACAGCTCTCATAATACAATCATTTCACCTCTGAATAATCCTACACTAATCCAGGAGCTTTTTGGAAGGACAACTTACATCCAAATAATAACCTGAAATGTTTCCTTTTCATGAGCACTATGTGCAAGTGTTATGGTTAGGATATGAGGTGTCCCCCAACAGCTCCTGTTTTCATGCAGAAATATTCAGAGGTGAAATAATTAGACTGTGAAAGCCTTAACCTCATCAGTGAATTAATCCAAATGATGGATTAATAACTTGAATGAATTAACTGGTTGGTACCTGTTTTGTCAGCTTTTTCACTGACAAGAACAATTTTAAAGAGGAAAAGTTTTTTTTGGGACTCATTGTACCTGGGAGAACAGGTGTATATCATTGTAGCTGGCTGATTATCACCATTTTAAAGATAAATTTGTCATAATGCAAAAAACTTTCCAAGGATGTATAGTTGCGGTTTTTCCTTGTCTTATGTTATCAGATTTTCTTAATATCAAATTAATAAATATAGACTATTTAGACTAAAGTTCAAGTAGGCTATTTCAATTAAAGTTCAATTAGGCTAAAGTTCAATTAGGCTATTTAGGCTAAAGGTCAATTCTGTGATTTAAAAATTATTGTTTGTATTTTTTATCATCAAAATTGTATTGATTAATTGCATTTACATGTTTTTATTTATCTATTTAGAATAAGTACCTAGAATATATATTATTAGTTAAAAGACAATGCAACATTTAGGTTTTAAGATAAATTAATAAATCACTTTTCACATACAGTATACCAAATCACAATCACACTATTGTTACCAAAGCAAGGTATAATCAATATTTTTAACATTTTTTTGATCTCATTATAAAAAAAGATATCTCATTTTTAATACATTTTCACATATATGACCATTGTCTTTTTATAAATCTTTTCTAAATATTCTGTTCAGCATTTTTAAAATTTTCCATCAAGGCATTGAAATTTTCATTGGTTTTAAGAACATACACTGGAATAACTCTACTATAATATAAGAGTAAAAAAATTTCTTGATCCATCTTCTTACTTGCAACATTTTAATAATAACTTCACCATGCTGGCATTTGCATTTTAATTTGAATATCATCAAAGCCATGAAAAATATTAAATATTTTAACATGAACTATGATCAGTGGTTTATTTTAAAGAAATTAATAGAGAAAATAATCAAATTTAAAAATGGAAAAGACCTGAATGAACATTTCTCAACTGAATATATATGAATGGTCAAGGTGTATATATAAAGGTGCTAAACTTCATTTATACTTTAATCATTAGGGAAATGCAAAAAAAAACATCACATTGAGATATCATTTCATACCTGTTAGGATGGCTATTATTAAAAAGATTTGAGATAACAGATATTGATTAGGAAAAAAAGAACACTTGTACACCCATTGTGAATGGGAATTGTTATAGTCATTATGGTACAATTTATTAACAAAGTTAACAATAGGTCTACATTATGATTCAGCAATTCATTTAGTGGGTATATATCTAAAGGAAAGAGAGTCCTACCTGAAGAGACATTTCCACTCTTATTGTCATTTCAGTATTATTCAGGATAACTGAGATATTGAAACAAGTTTAATGTGTTTATACACATATGCCATGGAATATTATTCAGCCTTACAAAAGAAGGAAATACTGTCACTAGTGATAACCTGAATGAACCTGGAGCATAGCCTTTAAGTGAATAAACCAGGTAAAGAAAAAACTCCATGATTTCACTAGTATATAGAACCTATGTTGTAAAAAAATTCAATAAATGGTATGCAGAATAAGTAAATTTAAGACATCTAATATGAAACAATGTTACTTTACAGTATTCTATTATATACTTACAGTTTGCTAAGAAGTTAGAGCTTATGTGTTCTCAAAACTCACACACAAATGATTATGTGAGGTGAAGGATCTGTTATTTAACTTGATTGTAACAAATATTTCACAATATATAGGTATATCAAATTGTAAACCTTAGGCATTTATAATTTTTAATTGTCTAATATACCTCAATAAGGTAAAAAACCTATTTAAATTATCTACCAGTATTCTCTGTATCTAAATTTAATTTAATTCCATGAGAAATTCTTCATATGATTTTATTAGTTTGAAATTTGCTGTGTCACATTTTAGGAACCAGTGAACTTTTACTTCCAATAAGTGTTGGGTATGCCATGAAAAAGGATGCAATTGTTGAGCACCAGGACTTGAACACTGACTTCTAAGAGAGAATGAATGAATGAATAATTGTGAAAGAACGACCAAGTGATATGATTATTACCAGGATAGTATGATTTTCTTTTAGCTAAGTAAGTCGTACCAAGATTGTGAGTAAGATTGTGAGTAAGCTCCCTTGGCATTTACATTGTAAAGTCATTGTTAGCTTTGTCAGAAGTTTTAAGAAAGTGGTAATAAAACACCATTTATGTAAATCTCTCTAATATTGAATGAGATAGAACATTGAATTCATTTATGGCTATGTAAAGATAGATTCATGTTTTTTTTTTTTTTGTTCTCCCTATGTCTATGTTCTAGAATAATCCACGATTTTGTTTTGCAAATAGAATATTTTAGAGACTATTTGTGCTGTATTGTAAGTGAATCAAACATGAATTTATTATGATTTTCCTTTATTTTCTAGTGTTAAAATTACTATAGCAAAAATCTAAAAGAAACTTATGTAACAAAATAAGTCCCTCCTTAAAATAGAATAACTTCCCCTCAACCTATAACAGAATACATAAGAGAGCATGGCTTCTTTTAATTCTTCTTTGCTACTTAGTTACTTATTTGGATAGGGCACATTGTTTCAGAAGTAATTATATATTTTCTAGAATTGCTGCCACAAGGCAATGTTCCATGCAGAAGTGGAACACAGGGGAAAACAGCAAGACAAACAAGAATGGGACCTCGCTTAGTCCATTTTATGTGCAAGAGTATATAAAATTCACAGTACCATATCACAGGCATGGATGTTCTTCTGCCTTTATCTTTTATGTAGGGTGTTTTAATTTGTGAACTATAAAACTATAAATAATCAGATATGTTTTACAGCACATAATTCCAGAAGTAGGAGGGATTGTTTTTGAGGGATTGTTTTTTAGGATGCCTGGATTGCCTGCAGTGAAAACCAAAGTAACGTAACAATAAAGAATCTTCCTACAGCAATATTAATGAACATGTACCAGATACAGTAATTAAAAGCACAAGCTTTCCACACATGTCTACCTTAGTCTAGTGTACTATTTTTAGTTGAAAATGCAAAATATTTTGTTAATTGAAGCAGTTGTCATTTAGCAACTCAAGTTAGCTGCTTCAGCTAATCTCATACATAATCACAGTTGCATGAGTTGCACTACTGTGGAAATATTATAAAGAAATCTTCCTCACAACAATGTTCTCCCAACTCTCTGATTATGGATATTCATAAAATCAAATATTTTATTTTTGGGATTGAGCATATTTTGCTCTGCTAGCCTATGGTAGATTAAAGTGTACTTAAGTTGATAATATAAGGGGACAAATAGATGAGGATGTTGGGAATATGAGGTTAAGAGGATAATTCTATAATATGAACCCACTATAGTGTCTTCCCACATTCTTCATTTGCCAAAAAGCAATCTGCCTTCAGCCCTGCCTGGCCTAAAGGGACAGGAAATGTCACATTCCTCAACATAAAGAGACAGAAGGGCTGAAGGTCCTAGAAGTCAGTATAGATAATGGATGATGGGGGTTGAGAAGATGAGGACTGGTTATCAGAGACAAAAAAAAAAGTTTCATGTTCTGCACATATTTAATATGTCTTTATAGATTAGGAGTTCTAAGCCAAATTTCAGTTGACATACTTTATTTTTAAAAAGATACCCTAGGATTATTTATGTTGAATTTCAAATAAAGAGTACAAAAATCTAAATTTCTGTGTTTTTATTGATTTTTCAGAACATGATTTGAGATTAAGAAAAAGAACTTATTGTGAAGTAGTACATTAGCATGCATTAAGTGTTCAACTAGGTAATTAAATATGCCTGCATTGTAATTACCTGTTCTAATTATGATATATAATTAGTATAAGTGCATATAATTATGTAGTTACATGAAAGATCCATGTGATAGCAAAAAAAATCTCACATTATTATTGAGAATGAAATGGGGAATTTAATAGTAAAGTGAATAAAATGTATAAGAAATATTCTTGACATTCACAGTATCGTTTATTATTCTGTTCTGTTCTCACTTAATTAGTAGTTGTTCAGGATAACTAAATTAATTATTATTCTTGTTTTTAAGAGTTAAAATAAAAGAAATAAAAAAGATTAAAATATCAGATAAAGAAATTTAAAACCTAGGTGATTCTCCGAATCACCTGGAATAATTGCTCTTTAATCAAAAGAAATGACATTCCAAAAAGTCAACAATGCCTAACAGGACTTGTTAAGGAATGCATTGCAGAAAGATCTGAACCAGTCATTCTTAAATCAAAACAATCTTTGATAGATGTTTCCACATTTCTCAGTTGTCTTTATATTCAAAGAGTAAGACTATTTATTCTCCTACAATCACCTCATTATACCCTGCTTGCTTTAAATCTTTTAAAACTCTTTTGTTTAATGCACAGGAATTTTTAAAAAATATTTAGAGTAGGAAATTGGTAAAAACTGACTTATATTTTCATTATGGTAAAATTATGAAGAGTACTTCACATAGTGCCAATCACAAAATAATAATCAGTTAAAATAAATGTTCATATATGTATAGGTATACATGTAGCTTAACCCAACAATTTAATAAATTGGACAGAAACATGTCCAAATAACCTATGGGCCATATTCATGAACTGCTCATGTAGCAGAGCAAACTTACCATAGTTTTGTAAAAAAAAAGTATAGCCTACAGGGAAATGCCCTCATATTCTATTCTGAATTGCCTATTCAAAGTTTTTAAAAGACACCAACCCCAATGTAATGGTTATATTTAATTGTCAATTTGATTGGATTAAGATATACAGAAGATTAAGGGAGCTTCTGTGTATGTCAATGAGGGTGTGTCTAAAAATGATTGGTAGGTGGGATATGAACTGAATTGGAGATACTCCCTAAGTGTGGGCAACACCAGTCCAATAGTTTGGAGGCTTGGATGGAATAATAGCTGGAAGAACAAGGAAACAGCAGCAGATGCCAGCTGGATTTTTCTTGAAGACATTCTTGATAGCTGTTGTAATGGCCTGAGGACATCAGACTTTAGTTCATTTTCTCTTCCAAAGCAGACTTTGCGCAGTGATTCTCCAGGGAGTTTTCAGAAGAATTCAGTCTGGAACTAGGGCAGCATTATTGATCCCTGTCATTTGGAGACTTCTTCATCATAGGCTCTGGCAGCTATTGGTTCCTGCAGCTCTCCAGCCTGCAGATGGCTACTGTGGGACTATCCAGCTTCTCTGGCTGTATAAGCCATTCTAATAAATCTCTTTTTATAACCATACCTCTTGTTGGTTCTGTTCCTCCAGAGAACCCTAATACACCCAACTTCCTGGAAGTTATGCAATATAATTCTGAACTTAAGTTTGAATGTTGATTTAGCAAACTCTTGCCAGAAAAGTAAAACTCTTATAAACCACCACATAGTTATACAAATGTTAATGAGAGTTGCCCAAAGAAATGTGGTCCATTCCATTTTCTAAGTAGTCCACATTTAATCAATTCTTAGGAAGTAGCATATTGAAGCCCCTTTAGGCTAACCTTTCAGAGAACTGCCTTTATGGAACTGTACAGTTATGGAACAGTACTCTTGTATGATGAGTATGATATTGACCTTAATTTTGAGGTTATAAAGACCCTATGTCTCAATCTGGAAATGTCAGGGATAAGTTCATAGAAAAAAATCCTGATGTCACCTTACACAGACTGCCAATCCACAGAGTTCTAGGAGTGTACTGGATAAACTGTGAAACCAACCTAGATGCCCTTCAGTAGATGAAGGGATAAAGAAAATATAGTATATATACACAATGAAATATTATTCAGCATTAAAAGAGAATAAAATCATGGAATTTTCAGGTACATGGATGGAGCTGGAGAATATGATGCTAAGTAAAATAGCCAATCAAAAAAAAAAAAAAAACCCAAAAACAAATATCAAATGATTTCTCTGATTTAAGGATGCCCATTCATAATATGCTGGGGGTGGGGTGGGGAGGATAGGGATGGGAGAATTAAATGAACTCATCTAGAGTTCATTTGCCTTATAGATAAGGCAAAGGGGAGGGAAGAAAGGAGGGAGGGGAAGAGAGAGGGCATAGGGATAGGAAAGCCACTAGAGTGCGATGGTATCATTACCCTAAGTACATGTATGAAGACATGCAGGATGTGACTCTACTTTGTGTACAACCAGAGATATGAAAAATTTTGCTCTATATGTTTAATGTGAATTGTAATGCATTCTGTTGTCATATATAACAAATTACAATTTAAAAAAGTTTTTAAAAAATAACAGAGCACTAAAATAAAGTATCAAATTGGAAGAAAAAGAAAGACAGAATGGTGTTATGCTAACCATTAAAAACAATGAAAAACTTTAAAATAAAAGAAAAGTAAAGCAATGGAGCTCTTCCACATGAGGTAGAGAGCAATAGAGATGGGATATAGGTGGAATACAAACATAAAACAAAATGAAATATTTTCTTGCTACAAACTAATAAGCTAAGAAATACTATGTGCAATAAACATATTCAGATGATATTTTAATCCATGCTTCAAGGTCTGGCTTGAAAAGACTTTTTTGTTTTTCTTTCCTTATAATTAACAGGTTTCTATTTGAAATTACTTAGAAATACAGATGTCATCCTTACATTTTGAACTAAAATTGTGTTGTATTTCTTCTGAGTTGCTTATTCCATCTCATATTCATTATCTTGCTTTCATATAAAATAGAGACTGAGAAGTAATTTGCAGAGGCTCCCAAGAATATGTGTGTGGTACATATGAACTATTCAGTGTTTTATATTCAAAGAGAAGGTTATTCTTTCCAGTTAAAAATATTCAATGTATTCTGAAATTGGAAGACTTATGCTTAAATATTTTGTCTTTTAATATTTCAAAGTGCAGGCCACACTCCTGAAATATCATTGCCTGTCCTTGCCAAGCAATGTGTAATGAATATGCTTCATAGATAGTAGGATTTGCAAGAAGCCTTCTGATGTGTTAAGACAGCAATAATTTGATATTATTAGGATTTCTTTCAGTCTTCTGGGAGCACTATAACAAAATAAAATAGCCTGGATAATTTGTAAACAACAGAAATATTACTCTTATAGCCCTGGATGTGGGGAGGTCCAAGATCAAAGCATTAGAGACTTGATGTCTGGTGAGAGTTTGCTCTCTGCTTCATGGAGGGCATCTTGTCACTGAGTCCCTATATGGTAGAAAGGTAGAAGGGACAAATAGTCTGCTTTAAGCTTTTAGAGGGCCACGCACTTCATTCTTGAGAGTAGAGCCCTCATGACCTACCCATCTCCTAAATGCCCACTTCTTGATACTATTCCACTGGGTACTGGTTTAAACATGTGAATTTTGCAGGACAGCAACTTTCAGACTATGGCTTGAAAAATTCAGAGTTATTTTTATCAGTGCTCTTATATATTGTCAGTTCAGTCAGTATTTCCCTAGTATATTTTTAGTTTATTTTTAATGTATGTGTTTTGTGAAAGTAGTAATCATCTTGCTAGAATTTCTAATCATGAAAATTACTTTTGCTAAGTTTTGCAGTTTTGAAAGTAAGAGTAGGTAGTATACTTCTTGTTACTTTAGAAATCTTCTTATCATTTACTTCATTTTTAAACATGGCCAACTGGAGTGAACTTAGAGTAGTAAATTCTATCAACAATCTGATTATTTTAACTTAAGAATCTTATTTTTTCTTATGGAAAATGCATAGTTATTTGTTCAGAAATAATAGTTCGGGTTTAGTGCCACACTCCTGTATTCTCAGTGACTCTGGAGGGCAAGGCAGGAGAACAGCAAGTTCAAAGTCAACCTTAGCAACTTAGTGAGATCCTGTTTCAAAATAAGAAATAAAAGGGTTGAGGATGTGGCTCAGTAGTTATGCATCCCTGGGTTCAATCCCTGGTACTAAATAATAATAATAATAATAATATATCCAAAAATAATTAAAAAATCATTAAATGATGTATACTTATCACAGTTCTAAGCAGCATGACAAACAGGGTTTGTATGTTTGAACTAATATGTTATCTGAAAATATGATATGACAATAACACTGTAATTTTCATTATCATTTATATTTTCAGATGAAGAAACTGAAGATGAGAAAGTGAAGTAATTATTCAATTCTACAGGAATAAGCGGAAGTGGTGGAATTATAACTTACAAGGAGGCATGAAACTAGGACTATCTGAATCCAGGCTGTCTATGCTTAACTACCATAACACTTGGCCATTTATCACTGTTACTAGAAGTTTATTTTATATATAGAAATACTTTAAGCAAGTCAAATCCTTTCCCTTTATTTTAAAATTATGCCAATTTCTATTACACATATTTTAGTTCAAGCTTAACTGCGTGTGACTTTCTTTCCTTGCATAGGGATTAGATTTTTGCCTTTTCATAATTAATCATTCAATGATGAGGTATAAACACATATGTGCATTGTTCTCTGTCAACTAGTTTATCTTTAACCCATAATTCATAATTTGTTCAGGCTTCTGTCATAAAGACTCATTGAAATCATGGTAATTTTGCATTTATCTTCATAAAATAAATGCTGGCATTCCATTAGTTCTCAAGAGGCCAAATTTCAGTGTTTTGCACAGAAGATAATTTCTATTACTTTTGAATGAACGCTCATTGATCATTTTGAGTAGTCTTTTCACAAATGTTTCTACCTCTCTTCTTAAATTTTTCCTCAAAAAGTAAGTTTATTTAGAATGATTTTTACTTTCAAATAGATTCTACTTAGAAGATACACTTTGATTTAAAAATCCATAATTCTCCACTATAAGAAAATGTTAAAAACAATATGGACAAGCGATCACACCTCTTTAAAATTCTTTCATCCATTCATTTTTCAGGTTTTTTAAAATTTAATTGATTTTATTTTTTTAAATACATGACAGTGAAATGAATTACAATTCTTATTACACGTATAGAGCACAATTTTTTCCTATATCTGTTTGTATATAAAGTAGTTTGACACCCAATTCGTGTCTTCATACATGTTTTTTGTATAATGGTGTCCATCACATTCCACCATCCTTACTAATCCCTGGCCCCTCTCTTTCCCTCCTACCCCTCTTACCTATCTAGAATTCATCTATTCCTCCCATGTTCCCCCTCCCTACCTAACTATGAGTCAGCCTCTTTATATCAGAGAAAACATTCGTCATTTGTTTTTGGGGGATTGGCTAACTTCATTTAGCATTATCTTCTCCAACATCATCCATTTACCTGCAAATGCCATAATTTTATTCTCTTTTATTGCTGAGTAAAATTCCATTGTGTGTAGATGCCACATTTTATTATTACACATAGCATATTGGTTAATTTCATGCTCCAGACCTCCATTTTTCTTCCTCTCTTCCTTCTCCCTACTTTTTTTTCCTCTAGTTTACTATGCCTCTAGCATACTATTGTCACATAGTACCTTTTTGTCCTTCTTTATTCATCTATCCAGCTCCCACATAAGAAGGAAAATATGCAACCTTTGAGTTTCTATGTCTGGCTTGTTTCACTTAACATGTTGTTCTTCAGTTGCATCCTCTTTCCTGCCAATAATATAATTTCACTCTTTTCTGTGGCTGGGTAAAATTCCACACTGTATGTATACAACTGATTTTTTATCCATTCTGTTTTTAACTTTTTTTTTAAGTGCCATATAGTTTAACACAGAATGTGTAATTCTAAAATATAAAAATTAATGAAAAAGCAGCAAAGAATCATCCACACAAGACAAAATAACAGGATCCCTGTATATATTGAAAAGTGATTGAGAATATAAATTGTGCAAAAGTTTCCTATCAATTTTTTTTGTTGTTTTTGAGAAAAAATGAAGACTGACTTTCACACAAGTGTATTTCCCCAGGACTTGCTATAAATTTGATGGCATTTATAATTTGACTGTTAAAGAGTATGTGACATTTGCTCATAAACTTTTTGGTAGTGAATCAGGAGGAAGTGAAGGGCTTCTGCTTTTCCTGCCAACTCCCTTTTCCCTGAAACTCATAGAACCTTTACCAGTCCCCTCAGGGGTTACAATCTACCATAGCAATAGGACATAAATGTGTTCAGTATTTCAATGTCTAAAACAGAAGACAGTGGCCTTACTCTATTCAGGCTTCTATAACAGAACACCATAGACTATTTTGGCTTAAACAACATGCATTTATTTCTCACAGTTGAAGAAAGGCAGGAAGGTATATCATTGAAGCAGAAGGCAGATTCAGTGTCTAGCAAAGGGCTACTTCCTTGTTCAGAGAAAGTTGGGGTCTCTATTATTAGGGGACCATCAGTCCCATTTTTGAGCATTCTTCCCTATGATTTAACTGCTTCCTAAAACCCTCTTCCAAATACTATCACCTTTGGTTTTGATTTCAGCATATGAAATGGTAGTAGAGGCTAAAATAGTCAGTCCATAGCTAAATAGTCAATCCATAACAATAGGCAGCCACCATTTGCCCTGAATAGAGGGCCCTGCCATTTGCACACTGCAGTGTAGTTGTAGTTCATGGCCACTCTCACCATTACAATTTTCAATGAAACATGACAGAGATCCAGTACACTGAAATTCTATAAAATGGAACAAATTCACAAGGTTGGAGAGGCTATTCACAAGGGTGGAGAGGCTAACTCTAATAGGTATAACTAATCAATCAAATCAAAAAACAAAAAACAAAAACAAAAAAACAGGAGGGTATGGAAATGTGAATTTCTTTTTTTTTATCCTCTGCCAGAGACTACTTCAAGTTTATGTGAAGAAATTTATTGTGGAGAGAATTTAGATGTATCTCTTCATTGTGAACTAGAAAACTACAAGAGATCACACCTCTTTAAAATTATTTCATTTATTCATTCTTCAGTTCTATTATTATCTTTTTTGGCACATTATTATTACACAGAGCATATTGGTCAATTTCATCTTCCAGTACCTTCATTTTTGTAAAATGAAAAAAAAACAAAAAACTACTATAGTAATATCTTACCCGCATCATCTTGTATGTCCCTCAAACTATTTCTAAGATTCAACTAAAATGTTAATCTACGGTCAATGTATCTGACTGAGCCAAGAGTT
This sequence comes from Callospermophilus lateralis, assembly GCF_048772815.1. Classification (NCBI taxonomy): domain Eukaryota; kingdom Metazoa; phylum Chordata; class Mammalia; order Rodentia; family Sciuridae; genus Callospermophilus; species Callospermophilus lateralis. The sequence continues at coordinate 30,951,946 of NC_135314.1, forward strand.
AAAACTAGATATTTTTTTTATTAGTTGCGCATGACAATACAATGGTCTTGACATATCATACATTTGAATCAAATGGGGTATAATTTCTCATTTTTCCAGGTGTACAGGTTGTAGAATCACATTGGTTATACAGACATGTATATACATACAGCAATACTAGTGTCTATTTTATTCTGCTGCCCTTCCTATCCCCCTTCCCCTCCCCTTAAACCTAGATATTCGACTATATGACCCATACTGTGATTTACTAATACTATTATAAAATTATAATATTTTGCTAGAAATATGAAAACAAACTATTTAAACTGATGTACATGCTCATTACAATAATTAGACTGTTTTCATTATGAACAAAAGAAAGAAATCTGGAGGAGAATTCATGGTTTTATTCATGACCCAAGATTTCCTCAAGGCTGATTTTTCCCCCCCATCATTTTCTTCTGTCATTTGCTATATGTGAGCTTTTTCCTTGGGCTGCCTTCCTCCACAGTTTCAAGATAATTACAGTAGCTGCAGCACACAATTCACATTAGGATGTTAAAAAACAAAATTAAATTTTTCTAATTATTAAAAGTTGAGGGGTTTATATATATTTATATATTCTCTATAAAACTTCCCCTAATAGGTTGTTGACCAGACTTGCCTCGCACATTCATGCCTAAACAATGAATGACAAGGAAAATGGATGACTTCAGCACATCCTGATACATTTTGTAGCAGGTGGTTTAGAGCTAACTTTTGCCAAGTTAGGAGTATGAAGAAGAGAACAGATATATGAATAAAACTGGGATTCCTCTACAGGACATCTTTTTAAGAATAAAAGGTAGAGGAGATCAGAAAATCAGACACTGCCTTGTAAACCACCAAACCATCTCTGCCTGCTCACCAAAGTATGTTACGTGAAAGAAAAAACTGCTGAATAAATCATCAGAGTCATGGTTACTCACAGCCCCCATCCATGTGTACCTGATTAGATACCATGATAAATTTACAAGTTTCTACATAAATGTTGTATTAGATTACTTGAAAGGTCACAACAATTTCATAACATGGTTTCACAAAAACAAAATTTATTACTTAGTAAGCTTATGTCATTACCAGAATAAAAATATTTGAATACATACCTAGAATATTTAACATTCTAATTAATAAAAACTTCTTGCTGTATTATAAAATTGGGAATTTTTCAGTTTGAATAACCACTGAAATGGAGATTAATTAAGCTTTTCCTCTGGAGTAATACAGTTCTAAAATACACTGAACCATTTCAACATACATATTCATGACCAATTTAAATAAAATTCAATTTTTTGTAACTCCTATAGTGATGATTCATATTTCAGATGAGCTTATTGAATCAATTTTTAAGTTAAAATGTTACCATTATATTATTCAATAAACCAAATATTCCTTTTAGTGCATCTTATACACTGTGAGGACTTTCAAAATAAATCCTCACTCTTTGTGATACAGCTGTAAACATCAGCTTTTTTGATATTTTAACTTAATTATTATTAGTTTTTATTAAATTTATGAAAGATAAATTAGTCAATGAAGTGAATATTAAGAAACTTAAAATTTTTTACTTATGTCTTTCCTGAATGGACTGTATATTTACAATAATAGCAAACATTTAAAAATGTTTTTCACTGTAATAACATATTTTGTGAATATACTATAACTGTTAATGTCTTCTTTGATTAAAGTGGTATTTTTCATAGATATATAAGGCATTATGTGCCATTGGATATTCACTACCCTAATATGTAATGGTGATAAAATACATGCTATTAATATTAACAAATACTTGAAAATATGAAGACATAATTAATAATTGATACTAGCCTATTACCTTTAATGAATTAATGGGAAGTGGAAAGTTAATATATCTCTCAAGTCTTAGGAGAGCTAAATAATCTCAGTTCATATTCTCCAAAGCCTAAGACTGCAAGTCACGAACCTTGCAAAAAACACTAGCTTTTTAATAGGTAACGATTAACATATAGGCCGTAAAAATATAGGCTCTTTACAAATCTTTGGTTAAAAAAATCTGCTAATCAGATACAAATGTTCTTCTCATAGCCCTTTTCTAATAAGAGGATGTTTTTTTTTTTTTAAAGGTTCTCCTTCTATTAAAAAAGTAAACAATTGAGTAGTATAATGGGATGTACTAGATTCCAGAAACATCATCTTTGATAAATATATCCTTAAAAGATGTGTAAATGTCTTTTAATTCTCAAAAAATTATCCTTTATCCTTTATTTTTCCTCTAAAAGGCAAAAAAATAGGAAAACCTTTTGTTGTAAGATAGTCCTAAGTAAAACTTTCATTTTTAAAATATATTTCAAGACAATGAGTTTGACCTTAATTCCAATGGTTGCACAGGATAAGAGATGAAGGAAATAAATACAGGGACTACCCGATATAGAAAGTGTAATGTCAATGATCAACACAAAATTAAGATCCTAAGTGCAAAGCTCAAGTAAAGCAGTAAAGCCATAATATTTCAAATTGGATATTGGGTAAATGAAGAAAAGGAAAATGAAATCTTTGAAAATAACCATTCAAAAGCCCATAGTTTGGTAGGGTAATGGTACAAACTTGAAAGTACTGTTATTATTCCAAAACACATGGGCAATTTCATTTAAAATAATCTCCACCAGCAGCTTGGGAGGCTGTAAGCAACTTAGTGAGAACATGTCTAAAAATAAAAAAGGGATGGGGATGTAGCTCAGTGGTTAAGGGTAACCTGGGTTCAATTCCTGGTACCAATAATAAAACAAAGTAGTCTCTAGTTGACATTGATTTTGTTCAAACACCAAAAAATTTAGAGTCCATTTAAAGAAGAAGATAGTTTTACATTCAACTTAAGTAATTATTAAAAAGTTCCAAGAACCTTAATAGACAAAACTGATACTCTAGATTTAATAAATAACAATAAAGTTGACTTAAAAGAAAAAAACAGACATTGGAAATAGACTTGAAGAATTAACTATTAGTGAGACACTATATTAGATATTTTTAAAGGATTTTGAGTAAAAGATAATTGAAATATAATAAATCATCCGGAAAATATACAAATCTATTTTATAAAATGTATAAATTTATAAAAGTCAATAGATTTTATATATATATATATACATATATATATATAAAATAATACAACTAATGAATTATTGATTTAGTGGGTTCTATACATAGTGTATCAGATGCAACTGAAGAGAAAAATCATGTAACTAGAATAACTGAAAAAATTCATTCAAAATATAACCAAGATAATGAAGTAGATAAAAAATGAGAGTGCAGTTTACATTATGGTATGGGATTCCAAGGACCAATGGCATATATTGACTAAGTGAGGAAATACTTAAAGGACCTAACTTACTGTTGGCAAAACCCATAAAATTCAAGAGGAATAAAAATTGGTGCAGATGTACCTAAGTTGCAGAACCTGCTTAGTATTCATGAGGCATGGGTTCAATATGAAGCACTACAAAAAAAAAAAAAAAAAAAGAAAGAAAGAAAGAAAGAAAAAATAGAGTTGGCTAATGTATTGGAGAATTGATAGATTAAAATACATTTTATCTAAATTTTCAATACAAAGAAAGGTATGAGGAATAGGGCTTTTCTATAATTATGCTATACTAAATTTTATAAACAATACAACTTTCCTAGTTATAGTCAAAGTAGCTATCAACTGCAAATAAATATCCAATACTAGTAATAAATTTAATCCATAGCTCACTGAGTTTTTGATTTGAGAGAACACTGTTATGGAACAAGAGGGACTTTGAGAATTGGGAAGGAAACTTGTGTCCGAATTTATGGCTGAATTGATAAGTATCTTAAGTATCTAAATCCCACTGAGCTTCATTTTCATCATTGCAATCTGTCCTTCTCTGTAACAGGAGATTTTGGGTTTTATGTTTGTTTTTTCACATTGGACTGAAAAACCTTTGGACAATCTTTCCAGGAAGAAATCAATTCTTCTCATTCCCCATCACCAATGACAAAATATTGAATATTGTTTGTTAAAATGTATAAAAATATTTTAGTATTTTTGTTATGTAAATTAGAAGGTTTTAGCTCTCAGAGGAGAAGTTCCCTATACCAAAGAACTGAAAGCTTTTGCTATTTTACTTACACAAAATTTTTGAAAGTGTGTGTGGATATTGATAGTGTTAGAACATAGAGGGAACACAGTTTTAGATGAGAAAGATTTTATACATGTGCATGAAATTATTGGAAATTCTGAGTACAGTGTGCCAGATTTTTTTTTAAACTATGAGTCATTTTAGTGATTTCTTGGTAGTTTAATTAAAACTTAATTTTATGTTGCCAAAAACTTTCTTTGAATTTATATGGAGATAATAATCTAAGATAATAATACAACTTTTTAAAGTGACAAGAAATTTGGAGTGGAATTATCATGAATATTCTGTTTGCCCAACCTTCAATAATGCCCCTCCAGGAATCCCAGAAGTCAATCTTTACATCATCACCAAGACTATGCATTACAGAAGGGGATACATTAAAAAGTAGTAATGAATTGGACATTAATACCTATGTGCATATATGATTACACGGACCAGTTTAATCCTACATCATGTACAACTAGAAGAATGAGAATTTATACTCTGTTTATGTATGATGTGTCAAAATGCATTCTATTGTCATGTATAACTAATTAGAACACATAAAAAGTATTGACAGTCCTTTTTTAATATCTGCAATATTGTACTTATATCATTAGAATGAATTATAAGATTTCAAATAGTATGGTGTTATAAACTAAATTGAATCTTCTCCCCAAAAACGTGTGTTGAAGGTTGTAGTCCTAATCACCCATACTTCAAAATATAACTCTATTTATTGATAGGGCCTTATAAAAAAAAAGGCAACTAAGGTAAAATAAGTTCATATATTTAGGCCATAAATCAATGCATCCAATGTTCTTATAAGAAGAGAAAATTAGAAAATATTCATACACACAACAAAAAGAGGGCCAGAGAAGAAATAAAAAAGCCAAGAAAGGACTTGGAAGAAACCAAACCTGTTAACACCTTTATGTAGCCTCCAGAACTTGAGAAAATAAATTTCTATTGTTTAAGTCACGAAATCTATGGCATTTTGTTATGATAAGCCGAGAAAACCAATACAGATTGTTAATGGATATGGGTTGGCAGGAGCCAATTAAGTTCATTTATCAAATAAAGAAAAAGAAAAAGAGATGTTTATTGTAATATTTAACAGGAACAAATTATGATCTGAGCATCCTGATTGCCTCAGAACTTTGATGGAACTAAAAAAATTCCAGAATTCCTAAAACCTAAATGTATGAAATCCCACTAACATAATATCCCCTTGAATTATTAAATACTGTATTTGCAGAGAAAGACTTGATCAGGGTTTCAAAGTATAAATTTACTATCTTCTTAAAATTCTTAATTCTGCATGGTCGTACCATCCTTGTTCCAAGTTTAGCAAGGGACATATGACAAAAATGTATAAAAAACTATGATTATGAGTGTATTCTCATATTTTCCTTAAAGATATATGTATATGTACACACACACACACACACACACACACACACACATACACACATACAAGAATGCACTCATATATATGGTAACATTTATTACCAGAGATTCTACTAGGGAAAAGGTAATACCATAAAATTGAAAAATCATAGTGATTAGTTTAGGCCCCTTTCCCTAGAAATCCCAATTAACACTCAATGGACTAAAGAAAAAGTTGCCATAATGCCATGTGACAGATTTTAAGATTACAGATAGAATTGATAATATGGACTTTCTTTCACCAAGGTTGACCTTGTATTGGCCAATGTTAAATGCCCAATATGCAAAAATGTTCAAAACACAGTTCTTATAATTTGTCATTTAGATAGATAACAGTAATCGATCAGATAGCAGGTGAAAACATTGTGATATTCCTCCAATCATTACAAAACAGCAAATTATGTCATTAAATTGATATTCTGGGTATTCTTTGACTACCTTGTACAGATATTTCAGCCAGTAAAACCATCTGTGTAATTACTCATTAGCATAATCACCATCATCTTTGACAATATTGCTTCTTAACACGTATATCGAATGATTTAGGCCACTGACAGAATCCAATGAAGTGTTAGTACGTTCTAACTCATCTTCCAAGAGACTAGAAACTTCTGGAATCTTTACTAAATTGCCATCTTAGATGCCAGCTTTCAAGTTTAGATTTCTATTTTCTTGGTTTTACTATATGCTTTGAACCAGAAACTAATACACTGTGATTTTCACTCACAGCCATAGCATACAGGTTTGAGAAGGAGAACAGGGAATTTGGAGTGGTAATTTTCTGTATCAAATTTAATATCACACTTATAGTTCTACTTGCTTCTTGTTTTCATGATGTCAGGTCTTAGTGTTTTAGAGAAAAGAATTGGCAATCTATGCCTGTAGGCCAAACTGGGCCTAACACTTGTGTTTCCAAAAAATCAAGTGTTGGTGTGTTATGACTGGTAGCCAAAGGTACAGTGTTCCAAAAGACCAAAGAGGCTAAGAGATCCAGAACTTCACAATGGGCAATTTATTTGGGACTTATAGCCACAGGATATCTTGAATGGCAGCAAGGCAGCCTCCCCAGGCAAGAAGAAGGTATATTTATATATCCTCTTCTGGAAAAAGGAGAGCCAGCACCAATTAGAAAGTACCTACTTTTGCAAAATCTACCCAGTGGCAGTGAAGTCATGCAGTTAAAAGTGGCCAGCAACATATGCTTAACTGACTATCTTAATGCCCTTGTTTATTCCATAGGTTCTGGGATGTTTACCAGGTTCCTCTAGTGGGCAAAATGGCAAAATGGCGGTTACACCCAAGATGGCTGTATAATATCTAGCTGTATCCCTGTAACTTGTTTTGTTTCATTTTAACTTATTAGAACATAGTCAAATATGTTTGTTTATATGTTGTCTATAGCTGCTTTCATGTAATAGTAGTAGAACTGAGTAGTTGCAAAAAAGACCATATGGCCTGAAAAGCATGCAATATTTACTCTCAGGCCCTTTACAGAAATAGTTTGCCAATTCCTGGATTATCTTTCATACTATCTAAGAAAAGACTGCATTAAAAGTGTTCACCTGGGAATGCAAAAATGGCTTTATAGAAATAAAAGCTGAAATACCATCATCTAATTGGGAGTTTTTGATGCTACTGTTTGTACTACTAAAGAGAAGATTTTGAGTGTTGAATTAGGTAATTATACTCATTATAAAGGCAAATACACATACAACTGCATAATGAGAGAAGAGGGAATATACTTGGAACTGTATAATAAAAAAGAAAGGAAGACTTAAATTCTTATGGGTAGAGCAAGCATGGACTCATATTCTTTAGGAATGGAGGTTTGGTTCACCTCATCAGGGAAACAAATCAACTGAGGCTTTGGCTTTTTGGAGAAAAAGATAAGAAAAAAACGGAAAAGGCATTAAATACCAACTGTACGCAACCAGTTATAAAGATAGGAAATAAGTTAAATTCTCATATATATTCTTCATAGTATCATAAACTTATGTATATATATTAAATATTTTCCTTTCACCTAATCTGATACTCTGGCTTTTTTATATGTTTATTTTACCAGTGTTAAGTTTTAAATTTTTTTTGCATAGAACAATATGAATATAAAATTAGGTTGGAATAAGAAGAAAATGAATATAACTCCCAAAAGTCTGAAAAACTAGTAAGTAAATGATGAGATGTTGGGGTACCCCACTATAGAAAGTGAGTGACAAGACCATAGATATACACAAATCTGGATGCTACCTTTTATATTGTATTTTAGCTAAATGGTACCACATAAAATAAAACATGAACATAGCATCCTAATTCATATTCAACTTGGTGGCCTGGAAAGTCAGCACATATTTTATTTTCATGCATAAACTTCCCCATATAATATGTAAGAGAGAAATCTCTTTTGTTGTCTCCCAGTATTATTATTTTGTGAAAGCTGAACTATAGTAAATATAACTTGTGCAAATTAAAGAGGAGGAGTGTGCAGAGGTATTTGATGGACTAATAGATGGACTCCTATGACCATTATTTATGATAGAGTCCTCTCATATCTATGAAAGTTTATAAAAAAATCTCCCTTCCCTGATTTGCAGCTAGAGTTAGTTATTCTTTTCCCCATGTCCTTTGAAGTTACAACACAGGAATGTATTTTATTTCCATCCAGAACAAAACAATGTGAAAAAGTTGGGACTACATGGAGTTCATGTGGAGGTGCTGGGGGCAGTAAAACTGAAGATTTCTATGGAGATCTGGTGGCAGTAGTGGGTTATAGGCCATTAATTACACATTTGGGTAATGTCCTCAGGGGCATGATCTTCAAGCCCCAGACTCTCTGTACTCATACAAAATATTTAAGTTGTATAATATTTTCTTAAAAAATAATTCCTTTTTTTTTCTGACTGATATAGGCTAGAGATGTTTTCTTGCATGTAACTATCCTGTAGGACAAAATAAATAAAACCTTTGCACCCTGGTATTTGTGATATGGATAAGGTAAGCTGAATAGCATAATCATAGAGTAATGAATTTTATTATAGACGATCTATATTTATGTGCAAGTATATTAATACTATTTAAAATGATTTCTGTATATTCAAGAACAAGTGATGAGAAAAATTTTGATACATCTCAGACATATATTTAATCAATCACTAAGTATTTATCGACCTGTAATTTACTATAAATACCATCACTTCTGGTATGTTATATCACTCGTTTTGGAAATATGGCTTGAAAAATTAAAACATGGTGGTGCTTGCTTGTAATCTTAACTACCCAGAAGCCTGAGGAAGCAGAATCACAAGTTTGAGGCCAACCTAAGAAACTTGGTGAGAACCCCATCTCAAAATAAAATTTGAAAAATGGGTGGAGAAAGCTGGGCATATTGCTCATAGCTAGAGTACTTTCCAGCACATAAAATACTCTTTGTTTAATCTCCAGAATTGCAGAAAGGAAGAAAAATCAAAGCAGAAAAATCGACAGAGATAATCTATTTCAAATTCATATCACTGTAACAATTCTCCTCAAGTCACACTCATTTTTTTTACTTTATAGCAATTTATCTCTTTAAAATTCTCATCTATATACTTTTTAATTGAATTATATATGATAAAACATTAACCATTATCTTTTATTTAGTGTTTACATTTTATTTTTTACTTTACATATCCAGCAAATGCAAAAATCTTGCATTCTATTATCAAGTCTTATTCTGAGTCCACTATTATTTTTGTCTGGTTTATAAAATACTTTTCTAAAACAATAAACATAGATGCATAATATTTGTGGCAGTTTTCCAAATTAATGAACACACCATATGTGATAGTCTACAATATATGTTTAAATGAAGTAGCATCTGTGTTTGTGTGTTTATGCATGTTGAAGAAAATGAATGATCAGAATCATACAAATATCAACTCCTTTCATTATATTCAAAATTTCATGATATCTGTAAAAGTATATAATAATGAGATAATGTGTATTCAAATCTACATACGCCTTTGAAATCTAATGTAATTTAATGCCTAAGCCCTTATTATTGAAAGTAAATATAACTAATGCAAATTGGCATATTCTTTATATTTCATACAACTGTAATGCAATTAACAGGCTTTTATAGCAAAATGTTTCAATAATAAGATATTAAGTCAAAGATTTAATCCAATTATATCTTTATACTCTGGAGTATGAAAAAAAAAACTTGCTTTAATTTTTTTTAGTTGTTTCAATGTGCTATTTTTTAAAGTAACAGAAAAAAATGGTTAACATTTTTAAATATTTAAATTTTAATGAAATGATTACTTTTTGAATAACACAAGAACTTGGAGTGTCAGTATCAAATCATTTTTGAACAAAGCTGTGTTCAATTATATAAATTAAATAAAAGATTATACTTTTCTTTCAATAAATAAGTCCCTTTTAAAAAATTATATATTCAGGTAATTACTATATTTTGATTAATAATACTTCTATTATTGTTCTATAGTCAATATCATCTAGAGAATAAAAATTTCTAAGAACAAGGGTCTATATACTGTGATTAAAAATAAAAGAGGACTCTACCTAGTAGAAATAGAAAACTAAAGTTTAAATGGTAAATATATATTATAAAATCAATTAAAACTCCAATGTCTAGCTTTCCAATAAAACAAATTCAAAAAAGTTATATAGGTAAAGTGCTGTTTCCCAAATATGTGCCTCTTCCACTAATATTTCAAATTGTCTGTCTACAATTTTCAGAAAAAACAAATGGGTTGCCTTGAGGGTGTCAGGCCCTGGTGTCGAGCCCCAGGACCTCAAAACAAGGAAGGAAACAAGCAAAAATTTGGCACAAGGTTAAGAGCAATGAGAAGTAGAACAGTATACTTTTGCATTCTTGAGTAATATGGTAATTTCATTCTTAGGTTTTTGAGGAATCCCCACATTGGTTTTCAGAGTGGTTGCACTAATTTGCAGTCCCACCAACAATGTATGAATGTAACTTTTCCCCAGCTATCCCACTCCTCAATATAATCCAAAAGATGTAAAACCATATGCTATAGTGACACAGCCACATCAATGTTTATAGCGGCACAATTCACAATAATTAATCTAAGGAACCAACCTAAGTACCCTTCAAAAGTTGAATGGATAAAAAAATATGGTATATATACACAATGGAGTATTGCTTAACCATAGGAAGAATGAAATTGTGGTGTTTGCCAGTAAATGGATAGAACTGGAGACTATCATGTTAAGTCAAGTAAGTCAGGCCCCAAAAGTCAAAGTTTGTATGTTTTCTCTGATATGCAGAATTCTAAATTCAAAATAAGTTGGGGAGGATAAAAAAGAAAGAAAGGGAGAGGGAATTTTATCAACATAGAGGAAAAGTCAGTAAACAAAGGGAATTGAAGGGGATGAAGGAGGGATAGGAAGAACAGTGGAATGAATCTGACTAAACTTCTGTATTACATACATGAATACAGCACAGTGAATCCCAGCATCAAGTATATCCATGAGACACTAAAATGTGTGTGTGTGTGTGTGTGTGTGTGTGTAAATTGCAGAAAGATAAGTAGAGTTGAGGGAGGAGAGCAGAGGGTCAGAGGGGGCAGAATTAGAGCAAATTAAATTCCTTGCTTTTGTGATTATGTCAAAACATATGCTAATACTATATATAACTAAAGAGAATCTATTAAAAAATTGCATTCCTCAGGAAAACATGTCTCCAAACTTTAAAAGGGGACATTTAAGATACCTTCAATTGTAAGAAACTGTCCTAGTCTATGCTGCTGCTATTACTATATACCTGGGACTGGATAATTACCAAAAAATGAAAATTTATTTCTCTCCTTTCTGGAGGCTGGGAAGTTCAATCAAGGTACCTTTTGGCTCAGTGTTTGGTGAAATCTGCTTTCTCTCTTTTAATATGGCACAAAAGCTCCCCTTAAAAGAAGCCATGTCCTCACAATACCCTAATCCATTATCAAAGGCAGAGTTTCTAATATCATGATTGTATTATGGATTAAGTTTCAGCATGATTTTTTGGGGGGACACAAACATTGAAACCATAAGATACAAGAAAGAAACAATTCAAATCCAATCTTTCCACATATCTAATATATTTCCATATAATTTTAGTGCACCCTTTTGTAATTTCTATAAGATTATTCTATAATTCTATATTTTTGTTTTTCTGAAAAGTGCTCTTTTTAAAAAAGTTTGTAGTTTCTTAATGTTTCGAAGAGGCAAAATTGTGACATATGCAGTCGAGGGGAGAAATAAAGAATGCCCATGCGCTTCTGTCCCTTTCAATGCTTTATTCACTCAAATTACTCAATGTAATTTCACTCGATAGGTTCTTAATTAAGAAAACGACAATCCTTAATGTTAGGCGGTGCAATAGACATAATCAATTCACAGCAAACAATTCTAGATTAATTAATTCACAGCAAACAATTCTAGATTAATTCTAAGCACTGCAAAACACACTTAATCATAATAGGCTAATGACAGATATTTCTTCTGTATGCTAAGTTCAAAATCTTAAGCCTTAGGCTTTAAGTCCAGCAGATGCACACTCACTCAGACGGTGATGATCAGATCCAGAACCAAGACAGGCTTTTCCTGGTGTGGAGTGGACAACCAGTTGAGGAGGGGGTCGTAGGGAGGAGTTTCAGCTCTCACCAAGGTCCAGATGAGGTGGTAGAGTTTGAGGGTGGTGAGGATTACACAGAGGCTCAGGATGATGACAAGTGATGGGATGTCAGGTCCTTATCAGGCTGTCCAGCTCAAGTGCATCCTTGTTTCGGCTGGATGAATCCCTGTTCATCAGTTCTATCATTTATACAAAATTTTGGGGCTTTTGACCCCCCTTTCAATGCTTATCAGCTACCACTGGATTTCTCAGTGACATGGCAATATATAAATCAATGGAAGTGTAACTGATGTGATTCTGCAATTTGTATACGGGGTAAAAATGGGAGTTCATAACCCACTTGAATCAAAGTGTGAAATATGATATATCAAGAACTATGTAGTGTTTTGAACAACCAACAATAAAAAAAAAAAAAGAAAGAAACATCTGGTCTGGTTGTCTCCACCCTGATCTTCTCACCTTTCCCTCTCGGACAGCCTGCCAGGGGCTTCACTGTTCATCAGGGTGAGGCAAAGTAACTTGTTTGAGGCCATACTGGAGGGATCTGTGGGTATGCCTAGTGAGACTGCAGGTCAAACTGGAGTTTTTAAAATGGAGTTGCTTAGGCTCAGACCTAAGGCCATCCTAACACTTGACTACTCTTCTCCTCCTCCTCCTCCTCTTCCTCCTCTCCCTCCTCCTCCTCCTCCTCTTCCTCCTCCTCCTTCTTCTTTTTTTGATACTGGGCAATTAAACCCAGGGGCACTTTACTACTGAACTACATTCATAGTTTTTTCTTTTTCTTTTGTTTTAGTTTGAGATAGACTCTCATTAAATTGCTGAAGGGCTTATTCTTTTACTGAGACTGTTCTCAAACATGTGATCCTTCTGACTCAGCCTCCTGAGTCTCAGGGATTACAGGTGTGCACCTCTCTGCCTAGAAACTAATAGGTTTTTATTTCCTAAAGCCATACCATAAGGTATAGGTCTGAAGAAATAAAAATCTCAAAGAAGTGATATTGACAACATATTTCAATATTGGGACTATTAAAATAATAACATTCTCCATCCATAGTGGTTCACAGAACTAATGGTTTGGAAGTCAGGCTGAATGATAAAAGAATCCTAATAGGGATTTATATCTATCAAAAAGCTCATCTTTTAGTGGGGAATAATACTATCTTAATCTTGTTAAAAAATATGGAAATACTTACCAGGATGTGTTTATTAGTTTAGTTACTGGGAGTTTTTTCTAGAAATCAATTGCAACTTTGTGCAGTTTTCCCACCATCTCTGTTGGTAACAACAACAAAGAACAACAACAAACAAACAAACAAACAAAAACATGGCTCATAATCCAAAATACACAGAAATAAGTATTTTTATAACTTAGGACTAAAAATTCAAAAGAATTCCATGAAGCCAGGCACAGTAGCACATTTGTAATTCTAGCAAATCAGTAGGCTAAGGCAGGAAGGTCACAAGTTCAAGGCCAGCCTCAGAAATTTAGTAAGGACCTCAGCAACTTAGTGAGACAAGTTCAAGGCCAGCCTCAGAAATTTAGTAAGGACCTCAGCAACTTAGTGAGACCCTGTCTCAAGATAAAAAATAAAATAAAATAAAAAAAAAATGACTGGGGATGTGGCTTACTGATTAAGTGCCCCTGGGTTTGATCCTTGGTACCAAAGGAACAGTCAAAATAATTCCATAAAATACACAGAATATACTGAAGATAGGCTAGGAGTATAATCAGAAGTGACAAAGAAGCGAATAATGCATAAAGCAGAATTGGAAATTCTTCTTGAGGCCAGTAATGTATCTGATATCATGGAAAAATCAATTCAACAATGTGAAAAATGAACTTGAGAACTTTATTTATATAATGGCAAGGATTAATAGTTGATAATAAAGGATGCATGGTAGCCATGGAAGAGAGAAAGGATTCAACTGAATATTTATAAATGTTTCTGAGAACAAATAGATTAGAATAGAAACCATAATAAAAGTTGAATAAAATTATTAAACAGGTGAAAAAAAAGACCACTGATTATAGAAATTGATGGGCTCAGAAAAGTACAAATAACATGAAATAAATAACTTATTGTACTGGGTTGATTAGTTCTTCTTGGTCCATCTTCCACTCCTCCAGTTTGTGTCTGTCAGGAACCTCAGAATGTGTTCTTATTGGAAAACGGGTTTTTTTTGCAGATGTAGTCAAATTGACATGAGATCATGCTGCATGTGGAGTGTCCCTAACTTAATGATTTATAAGAAAATAGATATTAATACACAGAAAAATCTCATAGGATTTTGTGATAACAGAAAAAGAATAGGGAGCATGCTGCTAAAAAACCAAGGAAAGTCAAGGGATGATCACAAGAAAATAGAAGGGGTAGTAGAAGGATTCTTACCTAAAACATCCAAAGGGATTATGGTTTTGCTTGATTTTCAGTTTTCTGGCCTCCAGAACTGTTAAAGAATAAATTTTTGTTCATTTAAGCTACTTACCTTGTTGGTAGAAATGTGAACATTGATTCTGTTTCAGGTGAGCCTCATAAAAAAATGAAAAATGTTTTTGGAAGAAAGGCAATCCTGTTACACAGAAATTTTGTCTGCCTTTTCTTGTCCTGTTGAGTAGAAAAGAAAAACAAAACTTGCAAACAATGAGCTTCTTTGGTTACCTGAAGAAACTTCCAAATGAAGTGCTAAACGCATGGCTGGGTTTTTCTTTGCTGCTTATGAAATGTGGAGGAAAGAGATAAATTGACAGAACTACTAAGCAAAAGGAATCAAAACTTGATGATTTGGAGTATTCTCTGTTTGTAAAGCAAAAGATGAGAAAGTGTGTTCTTGAAAGAACATCATAGGTATTACTAAACCATCATTTACTAAAGAGATTAAGTGTGTGGGTTATGGATCCAATCAGCCATATAGGCAGAAGCCAAGAGTAAAGATGGGCACATGCAGGAAGGAACTCTGTTTAAGGTTGAGTTTCCCCATGGATGTACATAGAAGATTCATAAGGATTTTGAGAATTTTAAATTGCCCTCAAAACCAATATTCCCTTTTCTTGATGGATAGGTAACATACAGCTGTATAGTTCTTTGGGCATGTTTATTGCAAGTAGAATCTCACTCAAAATCCAACAACCTTAACTATTTTGTGGGGATAGGGGTAGATGAAGGGTCTGGAATATTCTACCTTCATGGATGAATTAGTACATTCCTGCTTAATGGTTTATCATGGAAATAGTTTTATAATAAAAACAGTCACCCTCTAACTTGCATACTTTGACTTGACATGTGATACCCTTTGCCATGTTGCAATGAAGCATGAGGCCCTCACAAATGCAGAACAGATGCTAGTGTCCTGATGTTGGGGATTCTAGCCTCCAGAGCTAAACAGAACTGTATTCTTTAGGAAGAACCCTATCTGTGCAATTCAGTTACAGCAATAGAAAACAAACAGACATGCAGACAACCATGATTTAAAAATTTCCTCTGATTTTGCAGGTATAAAATTTACTCTCTCTTCTTCAAAGTAGAATTTTAATTCACTAAAAATTTTATGAACTGAAATTATTAAAATTCCATTTATTAAATATTATGAAGGCTACCAAATATATTTTAATAAATTGCAACAGGATTTAGAGAGCAGATATAGAAGGATGTCAAAAGAATTGACACAAATATTATTTTAAAATATTTTAATATTTAATAATGTTGTAGACATTCTTAGAATTTGATTGATGGCATTGAAGAAAGTGTCTAGAGAATTTTTTTAATTCAACATAAACATTACCACAAATATTTGAATTATTTTAAATATATATTTACATGTGTATGCTTATAAAGGTATACATATTAATTTTTATAAATTAGGCCAATTGGTTTGGTTGGATTGACAGAATCATGTGTAGCTTAAATTATATTTGTCAATGGAGTCTCTATATATTCTCCATACTTTTACAAATTTAATAAGGGTATTATGTTTTTGTTTGTTTTTAAAATCAATTCCAGGGCTGGGGATGTGGCTCAAGCGGTAGCGTGCTCACCTGGCATGCGTGCGGCCTGGGTTCGATCCTCAGCACCACATACAAAAACAAAGATGTTGTGTCCACCGAAAATTAAAAAATAAATATTAAAAAATTCTATCTTTCACTCTCTCTTTAAAAAAAAAAAAATCAATTCCACAGGGCCTAGGGATATAGCTCAGTTGAGTAGCAAGTGTAAGGTCAGGGACTCAATTCTCAGAACTGCAATAAAATGCATGTTCCACATTTAATAGATATCAAAGAAAATTTTTAAATTTATTTAGAAAGATAATTTAAATTATAAATTAAGCTCTAGAAGAGCTATCTAAAACAGCATAAAGTTATTCTTATTGGTTTAAAATTTAGATTAATATCAATTTTTTAAAATTATAATTGTTAACATTAATTTTACAATTGAATGGATTTCAATATGACATTTCTATATATGTTTATGCCATGTTTTGATAATTAAAACCATCCCTTTTAACCTCTCTTTCTTTCCCCTCTGTACCAATTCCCAGGTCAAAGATTCCCTCTTATTTCCCTAATAGTCACTCTTCTACTTTTAGGTTATTTTTTTCTTTTTCTTTTTTATTTTATTTTATTTTATTTTATTTTACATTTTCACATACAACACACAATGTGTGGCAATTCTCTTTCAGTATCTAGTTTATTTTGTGTAAAATTATTATCTCCATTTCCATCCTTTCCCTGAAAATGACATAATTTCATTCTTTGAGGTTGAATAATACTCCATTGTATATATAAAACATTTTTCTTTTTCTGTGCACCTGTTGATGGGCATCTAGGCTAGTTACATCTTGGCTATTGTGAATAGTGCTAAAATAAACAGGATTATGCAGTCATCTCTTTTAATATGCTGAATTAATATTCTTCAGATATATACCTTCGAATGATGTAGCTATATTGTATGTTAGTTCTATTTTAGTTTGTTGAGGAACCTCCATAGTGTTTTTCAAAGTAACTCTACTATGTTACCTTTACTTCAACAGTGAATGAAGGCACATCCTCACCAGCATTTTCTATTGTTATTGATTTGAAAATAAGCAGACTGATTAAAGTGAGATGCAATTTCAATGTAGTTCTTCTTTGCATTCCCTTGAGGGCTAAAGATATTGAGCATTTTTTCATATATTTCACGGCCATTTGTACTTTTTTCTTTCCATAAATATCTTTTTATATCATTAACCCATTTTTAATTGAATTACTTGTTCTTTTTTGGAGTTATTTATATATTGTGGATATGAA
Source organism: Callospermophilus lateralis (assembly GCF_048772815.1). Lineage (NCBI taxonomy): Eukaryota > Metazoa > Chordata > Mammalia > Rodentia > Sciuridae > Callospermophilus > Callospermophilus lateralis. Next base: position 30,969,443 of record NC_135314.1, read on the forward strand.
TCCTGTCAGATTAATTGTTGGCAAATATTTGCTCCCATTCTTTTAGTTGTCTCTTCACTTCATTGGTTGTTTCCTTTGCTATGAAGAATAATTTTAATTTAATGTAATTCTATTTGTCAATTCTTGCTTTTGTTTCCTCTGGTATTAGAGTTCTATTCAGAAAATTATTGCCTATGTTAATATCTTGAAGTATTTCCCAAATGTTTTCTTTTAGTAGTTTCAAAGTTTTGGGTGTTGCATTACAAGATTTTTCATCATTTTTGAACTGACTTTTGTGAAATATAAGGATCTAGTTTCAGTATTCTTCATGTAGATTTCCAAGCACCATTTGCGGGGGAAGCTATCTTTTCTCCAACATATGTTTCTGGCACCTTTGTCAAAATTCAGTTAACTTCACATTTGTGTATATATTTGTGATATATATATATATATATATATATATATATATATATATATATATATAAAATATGTCATGTGTATTATATTATATGTTATATGCATGTTATATATTATATACATATGCACGTATACATAGATACATACATTATATTATATTATTGATGTATAATAATATATAATTATATATGATATCATATATTTATATGTACATAATATTTGTGAGTCTTCTATTTCATTTATATATACATAAATAACATATCCATTCAATAGCATGTTATTATCATAATGGCTTAGTATATTTTGAAATCAATTATTAGGGTTTAGATATAAGGTGTCCCCCAAAAGCTCACGTATGAAACAATATGAGAAAGAAGAGATGAAATGATTGGCTTATGAGGACCTTAACCTAACCAGTGTATTAATTCCTTAATAGGGAATAACTGGGTGTTAACTGTAGGTAGGTAGTATGAGGTTGGAGTAGGAGGGTCATTGCGGGGTATTCCTTTGAAGTTTATATTTTGTCACTAATAAGTAGCATCTCTCTCTGCTTCCTGGTTCCATGTCCTAACTGCTTTATTCTGCCACACACTTCCACCATGATGTTCTGCTTCACATTATCCCCAGTGTAATGGAGTTGGCCAACTATAGAGTGCAATGTTTAAAACCATGAGCCTCAAATAAACTTTCCCTCTTCTAAAATTGTTCTTGCCAGCTTTTTGGTCACAGTGGCCAAAAAAGCTGACTAAAACATCAGGTATTGTGATGCTTACTCTTTTTTTCTCATAATTGCTCTGGCTATTTGAGATCTTTTTTGTTTATATATTGAATTGTAGGATTTTTTATTTTCTAGTTGTGTGTAGAATGTCAATGAAACTTTGATAGGAACAGCACTGAATCTGTAGATGGCTTTCAGTAAATATGACTATTTTAATAATATTAATCTTCCCAATTCATGAATACAGAAGATCTACCCATTTTTCTAGTGTCTTAACTTTCTTTCTAAGGTGTTTTATAATTTTCATTGAAGAGACCTTTCACTTCCTTGGATAGGGTTATTTTTTAGGTTTTGTTTTTGCTATGGTGAATGGGGTTGATTCCTTGATTATTTTTCAGGAACTTCATTACTTCCTGGATTATTTATTAGCAACTTCGTTACTATGTATAGAAAGGCTGCTGATTTTCATGTGTTTATTTGCATACAGCTATTTTGATGAATTTATCAGTTTTAAGTCTGTTGGTGGAGTCTAGCATTTTCTAAGCATAGAACGACAACATCAGAAAACAGGGTTAATTTGCTTTCCCTCTTTCTTATTTGTAGCCATTTTTATCTCTTTCTCTTTCCTAATTCTCCTAAAACTTTCAGTACTATATATAATAGAAGTGGCAAGAGTTGACACCCTTGTCTTTTTCCTGATTTTAGAGAAAATTCTTTCAGTTTCCACCATTTAATAGGATTTTGGCTAAGGATTTTTGAGAACATTGTCTTTTATCAATGTCACACTCCACCAAAATTTTATAGTCATCACCACCAAAATTTTTGTCCAAAGCATTAAACTTAAAACTTCATTTATAAGCATAAATACAATAACATTAATTGCACTGATACTTTGCTTTCAATCAAACGAACTTCCAATATGCAAACTCTGATTTTATGAATGAAATTTTAAAATTCTGCTAATAAAATCAATTCAACTGATTTTCCATTTGAAGTACATAATTTAAAATTGACAGAATATCACCACTTGTTAAGTTATTCTAGAGCCAAAAGACAGGCATGGGTCAGATTCTCCTTCACAACTCTCAGAAAGAACTAACCCTGCTAACACCCTGACCTTGATTTTGTCTAGTCTTTAGAACTCTGGGGAAGAAGGGAACAAAAAACAAAAACTTGTTGTTTCAGCCACTACTATTGTGATACTTTGTTAGAGCAGTTCTGGCAAATTAACATAAGTCCCAAAGAGAAAAGACTGAGAAATATATGTATTGATTGCTGTCCCCCAATTGCTAAATGTTTGACCCCAAGGAAATTAGTTTACACATTGAAACTGTATTATTCATGGTCTAATAAAAATACTACAACTTTAGAGAGAGAAAGACTTCAAGAGACAGAAAGAGAGGATACGAAATCTAAGATAAATTCAGGTATTTCAGCAGAGCAATCAGGAATGCACACAGAAAACAGCTGCAGTGGAGTGAAATCAGATGTGGGCTGACCTGATGTGGCACAGAAACAGTAGTGCTTGCTAGAGTAGCATTTCTTCTATGAAATGATTATGTAATTAATTCACTTTTTTCTATTAACTTTTTAAAAAGTTTGAGCAAATATTAGCATTAGAGATTTAATTCCCAATCTTTCTAATTTTTCTTTCTCATATGCTTTACAATTTTTAGTGTATATTTTAAGAATCACATATTTTCTTATAGAATGACATTAAGATTTTAATTATTAATTTAATTTTATTATGGATAAATTTAAAAAATATGTTTTCTTTGAAACTTGAAAAATCTACCAATATGTGACTGTATATATGTGCTGTATTTTGTCATGTAATTTTTGAGCTCGATTTTTATGATTTTGAATATTTATGACTGTATAATATATTTTCTTACTTTTTAGTATATAAAAACCAATGAAGAAAACTCTGGAATTTTCTTAAATTTTATTTTAGGAGTTTAGTATTAAATTGATATGACTTCCTTTTTCATGTGAATAGACTACCCATACACATATGCAATAAAGTATATATAAATATATATATATATATATATATATATATATATATATATATTTACAGTGTGTGTGTATATATATGCATAAATGTATATTTTAAAACACTTGAAATTCTTTTAATTATATCAAACGTGTGAATCTGTATCTAAATGAAAGATAAGTTATTGGCTAAGTGAAGTAAGCCAATCCCAAAACACCAAATGCCGAATTTTTTCTCTGATATAAGGAAGCTGATTCATAGTGGGGTAGGGAGGGGGAGTGTGGGAGGAATAGAGGAACACTAGATAGGGCAGAGGGGTGGGAGGGGAAGGGAGCAGCTATGGTGTTAGAAATGATGGTGGAATGTTATGAACATTTTTATCCAAAATACATGTATGAAGACACAAATTGGTGTGAGTATACTTTGTATAAAACCAGAGAGAAAAAATTGTTCTCTATATGTGTAATAAGAATTGTAATGCATTCTGTTGTCATATATAAATAAAAAATAGTTAAAAAAAACAGTGCAAAGGCTTAACCATCTGAATAAATAATAAAATGCAAAAACAAAAATGAAAGAAAGATAAGTTATTTTTTTTTGAATTTTTTTTGAATTTTTTTTTTATTGGTTGTTCAAAATATTACAAAGCTCTTGACATCTCATATTACATATATTAGATTCAAGTGGATTATGAACTCCCATTTTTACCCCCAATACAGATTGCAGAATCACATTGGTTACACATCCACATTTTTCCATAATGCCCTATCAGTAACTGTTGTACTCTGCTACCTTTCCTATCCTCCACTATCCTCCCTCCCCTTCCCTCCCCTCCCATCTTCTCTCTCTACCCCATCTACTGTGATTCATTTCCCTCCTTGTTTATTTTCCCCTTCCCCTCACAACCTCTTATATGTAACTTTGTATAACATTGAGGGTCTCCCTCCATTTCCATGCAATTTCCTTTTCTCTCCCTTTCCCTCCCACCTCATGTCTCTGATTAATGTTAATCTTTTCTTCCTGCTCTTCCTCCCTGCTCTGTTCTTAGTTGCTCTCATTATATCAAAGAAGACATTTGGTATTTGTTTTTTAGGGATTGGCTAGCTTCACTAAGCATAATCTGCTCTAATGCCATCCATTTCCCTGCAAATTCTATGATTTTGTCATTTTTTCGTGCTGCGTAATACTCCATGGTGTATAAATGCCACATTTTTTTATCCATTCATCTATTGAAGGGCATCTGGGTTGGTTCCACAGTCTAGCAATTGTGAATTGTGCTGCTATGAACATCGATGTGGCATTATCTCTGTAGTATGCTCTTTTAAGGTCTTCAGGGAATAGTCCGAGAAGGGCAATGGCTGGGTCAAATGGTGGTTCCATTCCAAGCTCTCCCAGGAATCTCCATACTGCTTTCCAAATTGGCAGCACCAGTTTGCAGTCCCACCAGCAATGTACCAGAGTACCCTTTTCCCCACATCCTCGCCAGCACTTGTTGTTGTTTGACTTCATAATGGCTGCCAATCTTACTGGAGTGAGATGGTATCTTAGGGTGGTTTTGATTTGCATTTCTCTGACTGCTAAAGATGGTGAGCACTTTTTCATGTACTTGTTGATTGATTGTATGTCCTCCTCTGAAAGGTGTCTGTTCAGGTCCTTGGCCCACTTATTGATTGGGTTATTTGTTATATTATTGTCTAATTTTTTGAGTTCTTTGTATACTCTGGATATTAGAGCTCTATCTGAAGTGTGAGGAGTAAAAATTTGTTCCCATGATGTAGGCTCCCTATTTACCTCTCTTATTGTTTCTCTTGCTGAGAAAAAACTTTTCAGTTTAAGTAAGTCCCATTTGTTGATTCTTGTTATTAACTCTTGTGCTATGGGTGTCCTATTAAGGAATTTGGAGCCCGACCCCACAATATGTAGATAGGAGCCAACTTTTTCTTCTATCAGACGCAGAGTCTCTGATTTGATATCTAATTCCTTGATCCACTTTGAGTTAACTTTTGTGCATGGCGAGAGGAGGGGATTCAGTTTCATTTTGTTGCATATGGATTTCCAGTTTTCCCAACACCATTTGTTGAAGATGCTATCCTTCCTCCATTGCATGCTTTTAGCTCCTTTATCAAATATAAGATAGTTGTAGCTTTGTGGATTAGTCTCTGTGTCCTCTATTCTGTACCATTGGTCCACCCGCCTGTTTTGGTACCAGTACCATGTTGTTTTGGTTACAATTGCTCTGTAATATAGTTTGAAATTTGGTATCGCTATACCGCCTGATTCACACTTCCTGCTTAGAATTGCTTTTGCTATTCTGGGTCTTTTATTTTTCCATATGAATTTCCTGACTGCTTTCTCTATTTCTACAAGAAATGCCATTGGGATTTTGATTGGCATTGCATTAAATCTATAGAGAACTTTTGGTAATATCGCCATTTTGATGATGTTAGTTCTGCCTATCCATGAACAGGGTATATTTTTCCATCTTCTAAGATCTTATTCTATTTCTCTCTTTAGGGTTCTGTAGTTTTCATTGTATAAGTCTTTCACTTCTTTTGTTAGGTTGATTCCCAAGTATTTTATTTTTTTTTTGAGGATATTGTGAATGAAGTGTTTTTCCTCATTTCCGATTCAGAATTTTTGTCGCTGATATACAGAAATTCCTTTGATTTATGCGTGTTGATTTTATATCCTGCCACTTTGCTGAATTCATTTATTAGTTCTAGTAGTTTTTTTGTAGACCCTTTTGGGTCTTCTAGGTATAGAATCATGTCATCCTCAAACAGTGATAATTTAAGTTCTTCTTTTCCTATTTTTATGCCTTTAATTCCTTTCGTCTGTCTAATTGCTCTGGCCAGTGTTTCAAGAACTATATTGAATAGAAGTGGTGATAGAGGGCATCCCTGTCTTGTTCCTGATTTTAGAGGGAATGCCTTCAATTTTTCTCCATTCAGAATGATGCTAGCCTGAGGCTTAGCATAGATAGCTTAAGATAAGTTATTGAGTAGACCATTTTTCCCACTGGGAATTATTGCATTGGTCCTTCATGAAATACTCTCATATTTTTGCTTTGTTTTCTGTATGCTACTATGATTTCTTTGCATATATGACAATTCCTTAGTGAATTATCATACCTCTTTCATTTTTGGCTAAATTTACATATAAGAAAGTAATTGAAATATTTGTATACAAACAATTGTAAAATAATTATATAGCTCTCCAAAGAAGAATTTGGTAAAGCTTCAATCCTATGCCCCAATGTGTTCTTTCTAAACAAATCACCCTGTTCTTAAGGGTCCTGTATTCACTTTTAGGAAATTATTTCTGTGTTTTTTAATATAGTTTAATAGTTATGTGTCTGATCTTTAAGTTATATGGTACAACTTACCTGTTTTGGGTTTTATATAGAATAAATCATATTTATTTCAATTTTTTTCTTCAACTTCACAATAGTACTTTGCCAGTGTTTTTATGTGAAACTACAATTTGTTCATCTTTATTGCTGTATAGTATGAAATGTGTTAGACTGAATTTTTCTTTTATAAAGCACACATTTATTATGTAAGAGATTTGTAGATCAGCACTTCAGGTATCATTCAGCTGGATTCTTTCATTAGGATTTTACCAGGCTACAATTAAGGGGAGCTGATTTTAGGACTGGGTAGAGTATAATACCATCTAAGATTCATGTTCCTATATATGTGGCATAAAGTTGTTATCAGAATCTTGGTCTTTGTGGATGTGTGTTTGAAGTCACGTTTTTCTTGCTATTTGCCAGATGGAAACTCCTCCCAGCAATTAGAGGGACAGGACCTTGCCACAGAGTGTTCCATACATCCTCTCACAATGTGGATTTGCTTTTCCTGCAAGGTCAAAAAGAAAAGCTTTCTCTGACATTTCATCTTATTGTAAAGGGCAAGAATAATTAGATCAGACCACAACGTGTAATTTCCTTGTTGATTAACTCAGGCTAGACTGCAATTTATTCATCTAGTATAATATTGTTTAACATTTATTCCATATCTTGACTATTACAATCGGTTTTCTTATTAACATTCTAAGGAATTTACAAAATAAAATACACCATGAAATGATTAAATTAACTCAATTAACATGTCCCCAAACCATACACTCATTAGATTTGTGGTAAGAACATTTAAGATCCAATCTCTTAACAATTTTGAAATATACAATAATGACAATATTAACATTCATCATATTTTAAAATTGATCTTCACATCTTCTTTATCCTGCCTAACTGAATCTTTGTGATTTTTATCAACATCTTCACATTTAACTTATTTGCCAACCTCTGAGTGCTATTGGAGAAAACTGATCTGAATATGTTATCAATTGCAGAATCATTTTTGTGTTCCTTTAAACAATAAATGTGTAAATCAAGTTTTGCATCTTTGATTTTTTACTCTGTTAAAAGTAAATGTTTGCATTTGACTAACATATTATATATGCCTATTTCAATGAAACTATATTTGGAAGATCACCTTTCTCATGTATTTTGGCTTTCATTTTTTAATTTTAATTGAAACATGAAAATTATATATATGTATATGTATCATGCAATGCATGATGTCCACAAACATATATTCACCCATTGTAAAATAGGTAAATCAAGCTAATTAACATATACAACCACATTTTCTGTGGTTAGAACACTTAAAATCTATTTTTATTAAAATTATTCTTAAAATTGACTAATGTTAATTTCAAGTGTATTGCATATTGTTATTAACTATAGTGACATGAGGTACAATAAGAATCCTTTGAATTTATTTCTTCTAACTGAAATTTTCTATTCTTTGATCAACATCTCCCCAACCCTCACCCTCAACCTGGACAACAATCATTATGTACTCTTATGAGCTTGACATTTTTAGATTCTACCTATAAAGGAGATCTTGTAACCTACATCATTTTTGTGTCTAAGTTATTTCACTTAATAATTTTGTTTAGATTTTTTATTTAGTTTAGATTTAGTTTAATGTTTAGATTTTTGAGGAACTGCCAAATTGTTTCCAAATATTCTACAACATTTTATTGTCATTTGCAATAAATGTGGATTTCAATTTCTCTACATTCTTGTCAACATTTGATATTATCTGTCATTTAAAATTTTGGTTATTATGACTAATGTTACAAAATGGTATCTCTCTGTGATTTTGATTTTATTTCCATCATTATTAATGTTGAATGTTTTTATATGTCCATTGATCATTTGTTGTTTCTTTTAGAGTAATTTTGTTTAATTTCCTTCTCCATTTTTAAATTCATTATCTCTCTTCTTTTTTTTAAACAGTTCTTTGTGTTTCAGTTAGTAATCTCTTATCAGATGATTTGCAAATATTTTCCCCATTTCCTGTGTTGTAAAATTTTCTTTCTCCTTGTTGTTCATAGATGCATATATGTTTTTAAATTTTGGTGAAGATTAACTTTTTTATCATTTATTGCTTATATTTTAAGTGTCATATCTAAGAAAACATTGTTCAACCCAAGGTAATGATGAGTAACATGTACATTGATAGTTTCTTTTTTCTATAAGTTTGATTGTTTTGGTTTTGGGTCTGAATCCATTTGGCTTTTGAATCCATTTGGAATTAGCTATTTTGTTTGTGGATATCCAATTATCCCATTATTTATTGAATAATTTATTTTTTCTCTCAATGAATAATCCTGGAAACCCTGTGGAAAATCAATTGACTATAAATACAAGGAGTTACTTCTCGACTCTCAATTATATTCCTTTCTTTGGTCAATATGTCTGCACATGATGTAATATCATATTTTCTTCCTTAATGTAATTTTAAATAACTTTTAAAGTGGAGAAATATGTATGTGTTATTTCAATTTGTTCTCCCCATTCCACATTATTTTAATTACACTAGATCCCTGAAATTTCTATATTAACTTTCAGATTAGTTTGCAAATCCTATGATGAATCTGGTTGGGACATTAAAAATATTGTCATCATAAAAATTTGTTTTTTTAACCTATGAATATGGGTTTTCTTTATTTATTTAAGTCTTTAATTTCTTTTAGAAATATTTTGAGTTTTCAAAATATATTTTTTTTCTAATTTTTCTTACATTTTATGTTTTTCTATGCAACTACAAGAAGAATTGATTTCCTTATTTAACAGAGTGTTTCTTACAAGAGTGCATGATGCAGTTGGTTTTTGCATATTGATCTTATTAAGGGGATCTTATCTAAGCTTGTTTATTAATTCTAATAGATTTTGAGAGGATTTCTAAGGAGTTTCTGTAAAAAAAGATCATGTCAAATTGATATAGCTTTGTACTTATCATTTCAATGTGGATATTTTTATTTATATTGTATTGCCTAATTGATATCATATAACTTACAGCATGATGCTAAATTCAAGCAGACATAATTTATTTTCTGATCTTAAGAAGAGAGCATTTATTCTTCCCATTTCCAAGTAAATATGATGTTACCTGTGAATTCTTTTCCTTTTCAATATTATTTTTCTTTATCACATTGATTAAATTCCCTGTTATTGTTCCTAAATTTTCTACCACTCCCAGTAGCACCATAGGTTAGTGGCCATGTACATTGGCCTTTGGGGGACATGTACAATCTTAACCATCTAACATGCTTACAACCAAATCTAAACTTTATTTCTTCCCAAAGGACCCACAATTTAATTGCCTCTTCCCTAATGGTAAGGACCCTCTCATAAAAATTTAGGGTAATACAAACATTCAGTACATGCCATTTCCCTAGGGAATAAACCTGAACTCATAATCTAAAGTGATCTAAGTTAAATTATATCTACTTATATTGTTTCAATAAATGTATACAATACTGATCCACTTGCCCCTTCTTTATTCTAGTAATACCATGATGTTAACATTTGAAATTATACCTTCCAATCTGTGATATATCAAAGTGTTGCAGAAAGCTCAGTCCTTGATGCCAATCCAATAAAAAGGACACAGTTTTGAGCAGAATGAAAAAGTAATTTTATTGCTTTGGTAGCAAAGGAGAAACACAGAGAACTCTTATCTGGAAGGCTAGGATTCTGCCCATTAGTGGTAGCAGAGGATTTTCACAGAGGTGATGCAAAAGGATCTTGTTTAGAGATTAGGGTTGAGAAGATTAGGGAGGGGAGAAATTAGGAAGGAGAAGAACAGGGAGAAAAAAATTAAGAAAGAGATATCAAGAAGAATAAAAAAAGTCTTAGTGGCAGAGCAGCAAGGACTGTAGACAAAACATAAAGTGGATCACTGTTACAGAAAGCCATTTTTGTAAATTGCTTTGTAAAGCCAAAAATGGCTTTCTTTAAGGAATCAGCCCTCTGTAGATACCAAATCTGCTGATATTCTGTTCTTCTATTTCCCAGCTTCTACAGCTTGAAACAACAAATTTCTGTTGCTTACAAGCCTCTCAATCTATAGTATTGTATCAGCCCAAACAGACTAAGGCAGTTTTTCATTCAGTTTCATTTTTATACATTACATATGAATAAGCATACTTTTATGATTATTGTTTTATGAAGTTGTCTTTAATATAAAAGGAGAACAAATCATTAAAATTAAAAATGTTGATATACTATCTTACATTTACTTACAGCACCATTAGCAAGATATTTTCTCAGTTTTTGCTTATCTCAGAATAGTTTAATTTGTCTCTTGTAATAGGTTTTCTGAATATAGAATTTTAGATAGTCTTTTCAGGCAGAACTGTGAATATCTATTCCATAGTCCTTTGGCCTTCATAGTTTCTGATAAAAAAACAAAACAAAAAAACATTAGCCATAAATCTATTGAGACTTAATACATGATGAGTCAACATATTTTGTTCTGCTTTCAATATTCTGTTTGTCTTAGACTTTCCACAATTTGACTAAGTATGGATATGTTTGGCTTTACACTATTGAGGTTTATTGAACATCTTGCATGTATAAATTAATAACTTACTTCAAATTGGTGAAGTTTAATAATTTTATTTCTTTAAATATTTTTCTTCCCCTTTATATATGGTTTTCTTTGGAGCTTCTATTATGCATATGGTAATTGATATCCTATTAATCTCTAGGTTGTTTTATTTTTATTACCTTTTTTAAAAATTTTATCTTCCTCAAACTTCATGCTCTCAAATTATTTATCTTCAAGTTCACTGGTTCTTTCTTAATGCCAGTTCACATCTACTGAGAATTTCTATAGTGATTTTTGCATTTCAAGGATTACATTTTTGTTTCTAGAATTTTACCTTGGCTCTTCAAAAATTTTAAAAACATTCCCTTTAGTGGGATATGATTCTCATTGCTTTCTTTAATCCTTAGAAATTGTTTCATTTGTTTGTTTTGTTCAGTTTTAGTTTTTTAGAATATTTACAATAAGTGATCTAGAGTATTTTCTGACTTTAAACTTGGGCTTCTTGACAGAAAGTTTCTATTTACTGCTCTCTTTCCTGTATATGAACTATAGTTTCTCATTTTTTTCTCTTTTCTTTTCTACTTCCTTCTTTCTCTTTCTTTTAACTTGTTATTTTAAAGGTGCATAACAAATACGGTAAACAGAATTGCTATGTAATACTATCTTTGTTTAATTCATCTCTCTCTCTCTCCCTGTCTCTCTCTCTCTCTCTCTCTCTCTCTCTCTCTATATATATATATATATATATATATATATATATATATATATATTCAAAGACAAAAATTAAGTAAATTTCCCCTGTACCTTTTCAAGTTTAACTGAAATGAATAATTAAAATAAATGGATTAACAGAAGAAAGGAATACAGTTATTTACATGTGGACATTATTGAAAGGTAATTACCCAAAAATATAAAACTAAGAAAAGTATATACCTTTCTTTATAAGGGAGAAATAAATGAGGGGAATGTAGTCAATTGAGAAATAATAAATGGTTTTCAGGGGAATCAAATGTACTCAAAGAAAAGGCAATTGTTTGCATGCAAATGATTCTTTAAATTGAATGGACTAAAGAACAGTATCTTGTAACAAAATCTTTCTTCCTATCATGTAAGTTAGGAGAGAACCCCTGTGAAGCATTACGGGGAAAATAATATTCCTACAGGACAGCTACCCAGAAAATATGGAGGGACAGAGTAACTCAGGGGGAGGGTGGGGAGATTAGCCAAACACTAAACCTCACCCAGTACATCCTTTCCCAGTAACAATGGACCCTGAGGGAAAAATCAAACTTTCATGCTTCTCAGGTTGATCCCCAGCATCTCTACCAAAAGCAAATATTTACCCCTTCCCAATCATAATGGGTTCTGAAGGAAGAAGGCTAATACGGAAATACTGGGCTCTGTATTTCTACCACTTCCCATTGCAGATGAGTCCTAGAAGGAGAAAAGCAAATAATGAAGCTCAGGTAACCGTGGCTCCCAGAGTAAGGAAGATAAGCAGTGAACACGAAGAAGTTGTGAGCTTTTCCCAGTGACAATGAGTTTCAAACTTTGTTTTTCTATTTTTCTTTATTATTCTAATCATTTATATATGGCAGTACAAAGCTCTTCAATTCTCTGAACACAAAAGGAGAAGAATTTTTAACTTTTCTGGTTATACATGAAGTAGAGCCACAGCATTTTGTAATCATACATGTACCTGGGGTAATAATGTCCCTCTCATTCCACCATCTTTCCTACACACTTGCCTCCTCCTATGTTAGAGTCTGTAAACAAGTCAGGATGGCACCTGGCATTTTGCCAGAGAAATGTTAGGGTCTGTAAACAAGTCTGGATGGCACCTGGCAAAATGCCAGGGGGAGTGGTTTATGAAGTAACTCCAGGGAGCCATTAAGTGTGGAGATTCCTTATTGGTTGACTGCTGTATCTAGTTTATGTTAATGCCATTAAGTGTGGAGATTCCTTATTGGTTGACTGCTGTATCTAGTTTATGTTAATTAGATAAGCTGTGTGGAATGTATAAATACCACTCCTGTCCTACAATAAACGACTTCCACTCCTGCTGTATCAATCTACACAAGTTGTTCGTCACCCCCCCCCCCCTGTTAATTTGCTGCAGCTGGACTGTGGCACTCCTCCCTCCCCTTTGCCCCATTAAAATTTCTCCACTCATCCCATGCCACCCCATTATTGATTAGCATCCACATATCAAAGAAAACATTCATCCTTTGGTTCTTTTGGATAATCTTATTTCCCTTAGCATAATATTTTCCAACTCCATCCATTTACTTGCAAATACCAAATATTCCATTATGTATATGGACAGAGAGATAATGGGGTGGGGTATGTGATCATGTTTATGAGGTACAATGTGAGAATATAGAGGTATTAGACTATAGGATGTGTGAAAGGGCAATAAAAATAAGTTGGTTGTTTGCAGGAGAAAAAAGCTCCCTGTTGCCTATGCAACAGGATGGTGTCTGTTAGCACACCTAGTAGGGATACCTCTTGTGGAACTGGACCCAGAGAGATCTTGGTGACGGTTTTCCAGGTCCTGGTAGTTGTTCCTAGATGGAAGCAGCCATGTCCTTGGTTGGTAGTGGCAGTAACATCAAACCTGTAGGTACCTTGATGTTGGGCTTCCAGGCCCCAGTCAGGGTCCCAAGATAGAAGGTGCCCCAACTAAAGATGGTAGAGGAGCATTGGAGGTAGCCTGAAATGGCAGTGGTGTTGTCCCAAAATGGAGGCAATCACTTTCAGAGATAGGGCTAGAAGGATGGTGTATCTGATGGCCTTGGGCAGCTTGTTTGTTGATCCTGCATTGTAGTTTGCGTTACTGCAATGGGCCGCTGCCTCCTGGTCCTGTCCGCTGTCCCCTAGTGGAGATTACCATGTGAGAAGGGCTATGGCAGGAGCTGTCTTGTACCAAGATGGAGGTTTGGGTGGAGCCACCATTGGTGGATAGGCAACTGCAGTGCAGCATTCCTCTCTACACAGATGGGCATGCAGTGTTTTGGTCTCCTATGGAGGCCCAGGCACATGTGCCAGTTTCAAACATTTTACAACTGCCTTCCTGAGTTAAAAATTTAACCTGAACAACTAGGTCCCTGATTGTCTGAACAGTATGTTTGCAGTCTCCAATAATTAATTCACCCTCATTATAATCTATAAAGCCCAGGCTCCTTCTGTCATCCCCGGGTTGACACCCATCTCCATACCCAGAAAATCATTCCTCCCTATTAGAGTCTGTGAACAAGTCAGGATGGCGCCTGGCATTTTGCCAGGTGGAGTGGTTTGTGAAGTAACGCCAGCGAGCCATTAAGAGTGGAGATTCCTTATTGGTTGACTGCTGTATCTAGTTTATGTTAATTAAGATAAGCTGTGTGGAATGTATATATACTCCTCCTGTCCTACAATAAACAGCTCCCACTCCTGCTACAATCTACACAAGTTGCTTGTCACCCCCAGGTTATTTTGCTACAGCCGGATTGCAGCACCTCCCAGGCTTGATAAATTGACTTTACCAAATAATAAAGGAAAGCTTACTGATTTGAGGTTTGCTTCCCAACTCCTGCCTCTGACATTTGTGCAACATATGCTTACACCCTGATTAATGGATTCTCAAGTCAAGAAGTGAAGGTATTTATGCCCTTTTTTTTTTCTATATCAAGTCTTCAGGTAGATAAGGAAATTTCAGAGAAAAGCCCCTCTCTACACTGGAGAAAGAGAGGAATGTGTTAGAAAATAAAGATAAATTTTAAAAAACCTGGATTCTAGGGCAGTTACTAAGATCTTTCAATTTCCTCTAATTGAAAGTGCTCAGTCACATACTTTGTAACATCTTTGAGCCCCAATATAATGATATATTAGTACTCTCTATTATTTCTATTTGTTATCTATTATTACAATTAAGCTAGTCAATGTTAATTATCAGATATTTATGATTTTAAGTGTTTTACCTTTTTTAGACCAAGGTAAATATAGAAGAAAATTTTAGATTTCAGACCAATGAAGACCATGTATTTATTGCAGAAGATGGGAAAATATCAGAGATAGTAATGTAGGGGGAAAGTACTTTTACAGTGAAACTGGAGTTTTGAGAGGAAACTGGATTTTCTGTTTCATAATTTTTTTTTCTGACTTCTTGTCTCACAACTTGTAAGAATAAAATCCAGAGACAATAGTGGAAGGGAAGGGTAAATGAAGTAAGATTTTTTAAGAGAATACGTAAATCTCTCTCAATGAAGTAGGGAACCTGATAGTTGCAGAATCCCTTTTGTTTTGCTAGCCTAGGGCTTTATATAGTTTTGTTTTTGTGATTGTTTGTTTTTTTTTATTTTTCTTTGGGAGTGGGGAGACCAAGGGAAGGTGTTGAGCATTGATGAATATCTCTGTTAAACAGGCATTTAAAAAATATCAAATTCTTTGGCTATGTCCTTTATTATTTGAGTTAAAATCCTTCCTGTAACTCTGATCCTGGTTCATTACCACTTTCCATTTTCTCCCTGTTCTGGTACAAAGTATTTGGCTGGAATGTTCATACAGGTAAGTCTCATGGTATATAGATATGTATAATCTTTATGGAACCAACTAATGTTTCTTCTGGTTATTCTGGCATGGTCTCTGCATTTACAAGACCTTAATTGAAGTCTGTCACCTTGATTGCCTAATCACTATCTATCCTTATTCAATGGTATATAAAAAACATTATCAAACACAGATTAATTTAGTTATATTATTTGGTGATTTTATCAATGATTTAATCTAACTATACTATTGTTGATATAAAAATAATACCTCTGCTTTGAGTAAATAACTAAAGACTTCATTGTGAGTCAAAAATGAGTGAACATGGATTCATGTTACTTGGAATGAAAAGTTACACAATGGAAGATGTTACATGAACTTTTTATGGTCATTGAAAATATAAAAAAAGTTACGAATTAATGCATTAAAATTTGGAGAAAGCATTGTCTCCTTCATCATTCTCTGCTCAGAGATGACCCAATCTCTTCCTGGAGAGAGGTCTCTGGCTTGAATGTTACTTTGCTTTTACTTTATTTTTACCTCACTTCTACTCTACTGTCACTTATAATAAACCTCTCTTTCATGGCTTTTGGTGTCTGACTTTAAATTTTCTTTCTTCAAAATATAAGAACTTCTTTTCTATAACATAATGATGTAAGTTTTAGTAAATCAGACACAAAATTAGCTATTTTTGCAGTAGATTCAGGCAAGTTCAGTTTAACTGTTATGACCAGAGAGTGTTAATATTTATTGTATTAATTGAAACAGCATCATTCCTCAGTGGTGTTTTTCTTGTTATGGTAAACCTGATAACAAGAAAAAGAGAGACAGGAAACCCCTAAGTCTGAAATGAATATGCCAAATTTTATTCCCAGTATTACTTTTAAAATTTATTAATCCATATATGTTAGCCTGGATTTTTACAATTATTTCAATGAAAATCTGATTTCTTTTATTTTATATTCATATGCACATCTAAGAATATAAAAATATGAAAATCTCACTGTATCTGTATAAATTCTTTCTTTGAAATGCTTTAAAGTTATTTCACTAGACTTTTAAAAATATAAGGCATATTTTATTCCTTTTAGCTTTCACTAACATGAAAAAAAAAACACAAGAAATCAAGAGCACTATGTTGAAGACAATTTAATTGTATATCCTCAATTTTAACACAATAAATCTGTAACTGAGACAATTTAGGGTGCAACCAGAGAGCATTAGTATTTGTTGACTTTTTGGGTTGTTGTGAAGTGTCTATATATCTTTGATTACAAAATGGCACAGAGAAAATTTTGAGGAGTGGTACAATTGTGTTGGTTATTACATGGTTATGTGTTAATCAATCAAACCTTCCAGAATTTATACTAAAAAAAGTAAATTTTGTTACATATTAATTATATTATAATATTTAAAAGGGCTCTAAGATATTAAAAGACAAAGGTCATATTATTTCCTCCTGAGAATCAATCATATATAATCCAAAAAGAGAGAGAAACAAAAAAGACTTATGGTGTGATGCTGCATCATGTACAAACTGAGAAATAAAAAGTTGTGCTGCAGTTGTGTACAATGAATCAAAATGCATTCTGTTGTCATCTATACCTAATTAGAAAAAAATAAATTAATTCAAGAAAAAGATTATTAGAGAACTCAATGTTCAAGAATTGCCAGAGTAGTGGGTTTATTCAAGACCATCTTTGAATTCAGTTTCAGTCAACTAACTTTGTTATTTTCCCTACATCAAGTTGGCATCCACTGTTTTGGTGAATATATTATAGTTATTTCTCAATTCTTCCAATGCTTCATATGTAATGTTCTTTTGGCTTTTCATTTTATCAGTGGCATATTGTTCTATTTTTACTCCTACTTCCTTTTTTATATTGATGATCTATACAAAATCATTCCATGTAAATGAGTTCTGCTAATGCCTTTCAGAATGTGCTCCTTGTAAATCTACAGCTTGCTAATAAAACACTGTGGATTTGATAACCTCTAGTGCTTTAGGAAAGAAAAAATGTGATCTGAATATTGTGGGCATTTGTGCTATTTTAAAAAATTCTTTAGATGTTCTTCCTCACTGATTATTTTCTCTTTCCATTTTAAAAATCACACACAAGGATATTATAAACCTGCTGTAGCAATCAGGTTATTAAGGCTCTTTGCTCACTATTTCCTGAAGTGTTTCAATGAAAAAGATATTAAAAGAAAGAAAGAAAAAGGAAAAATCAGTCAAATAATTTTGCACAGATCAATAAATTAAAAGTGAGGTTGTAGTGAATTTAAAAATAGATTAAGGGGTGGGGATCTGGCTCCCCTGACATGCGAGGGGCGCTGGGTTCGATCCTCAGCACCACCTAAAATAAAGATGTGTCCACCAAAAACTGGAAAGTAAATATTAAAAAAAAATTCTCTCTCTCTCTCTCTCTCTCTCTCTCTCTCTCTCTCTCTCATTTCTCTCTCTCTCATTTCTCTCTCTCTTAAAAAAAAGAACAGATTAAATGGAGCCATTAGCGTGCTCAATGTCTTCCCACTGAGTAGAAATTTACATGCACACCTATAGCATAAAGATGGCCCATAGAAAATGGTATTTGCCACCAATGAGATGAATAAACTATAATATGAATTGATTTCTTATATCATTTTTAACAAAATCTGCACAATAAGATAAAATTTTAACTTTTTTAATGCTTATGCTCTTCTATGAATTTATGATAAACAAACATGTTACCATTTTAGTTAAAAATTTTGTACTTCTTTTTTATTTTAATTCAGAATTGTCAATGCTGGAGAAATTGATTTGAACAAATAACACTATAGTTATGTAGTTGATCAAATCCTTATAAAACTAATGTACATAAATATAATGGTGTGCATAAATATGCAAATATAAATATAAAATACAGAGCAAGATTTTTGGGAAAAAAAAATCCCAAACTTCTGCATTTGTATTCAAAGTAATACATATTATTTTTCTTAAAAGCAGTAATTTCAATTGCTTTATTCAACATAATATTAACAATCATTTAGAATGAAATGTGAAGTTATAAATATATAAATCGGGCTGGGGATGTGGCTCAAGTGGTAGCGCGCTCACCTGGCATGCGTGCAGCCCGGGTTCGATTCTCAGCACCATGTACAAACAAAGATGTTGTGTCCGCCGATAACTAAAAACTAAATATTAAAAAATTCTCTCTCTCTCTCTCTCTCTCTCTCTCTCCTCTCTCCTCTCTCCTCTCTCCTCTCTCCTCTCTCCTCTCTCCTCTCTCCTCTCTCCTCTCTCACTCTCTCTTTAAAAAAATATATATAAATCCATATGAGTAATATCTTCTTCAAATTAAACACCTTAGGGGCCAAAGTCTTATTACAAACCAGAAACAATGTTCAAGTTATTTTCCTAAAATTCAGAGCTTCCATTTAGGCTTTCATGTGTCCCATAAAATGCAATACAATGGACATTATTATTATTATTTTTAAAATTTTAATCAAAGCCAGCTATGTGACCAACAGAATCTTCACCTGCCACCTCCACTGACACCTTAAGCTATGGAACACAACATTCTACATGAAATTACACAAATTCTTATAAAAAAATTGTGTAGCAAGAAATCACTTCTGTTACAATCTTATGATGCAATTTTCTTTTCCCTAAAGCAACCAATTTTCATGTAGTGAAATAATGAAGCACCATACTCTTTTTGGTAAGGTTTCCTAATGAATTCCCAGTGAAGGTGATAAACATAAGTAGTACAGCAAAAGAAATCAATAAAAATGTATAAACCTATTAATCTTCAAGAATACATTTAAATCATGGGTTTTCCTGAGTATATAAAATAGCAACATCACACAGAAAATATACAGAAATAAAAAAATTACATCAATTTAATTGTTTTTGATTATATATTTTATGAGAATTTCAGATTCAATTAATTTTCTATTTATATGTTATTTACCATGAAATTCTATAAGAAGGGAAAATAATGTAATAAAATGATAAATATAACTTATGAGAGTTCCACATTGGACCTATGAATTATCAGATTTGAATTATATTTTCTTTTATCTCTTGAGAATATCTCATACATGAACTATCATTAAGTAAAGAGACATTAAAGAAGAGTTTTTCATCCTTATTAAAACATTCTCCAGAATGCCAAAATTATCTTTCTCCCAGTTTTAAGATTTCCCTATCATTATGAGGAAGACTCTTCCAAAAATAATTACTATGGAACTGGAAACATGGTTACTATATAGTTTGAGTGTGAGCATTTTAATTCATAGCTAAGAGAAATATGACCCAAGAATTATCCTAAAATAAATCTGTAAGCATTAAGTTGAAAGTAAAAAAATAATACCCAAAGCTATTACTCTTAGTGTTAAATTTCATATGATTGTGTATTTCTTTATTTTAAAACTATCTAAATATTTCTCAGATTCCTAAGATGTAAATGTGTATGTAATGTTTCCCAAATCATTTCAGGAAGTTTACGCTTATAATAAGTAAATGAAAATTAAGAAAAAAAATTTAAGAAAAAAATAAAATATTTCATACACTGAAATAATTTTGGTGTGTAATATTTCATTGAATGTTTATTGATAGTTTCTACTTCTTTATTTTTCCACTCCAACTTGTATCTACAGCTTCAAAAGTTATAAATCTATAATATTATGATGTAAAGCTTTGGAAGATATACATAATAATTATTTTAGCTATTATATAATTATATATTTATATACATTTATCCTTGTTCATATATATATATATGCATATATAAATACATATATGTATATATTTCATTTTAAATACATTTGAAGTCTATATGTATGTATGTGTGTCAGTGTGTAGCTTGTCCTAAATATATTCATATTCTTTTGAGTGGAGTAGAAAGTAGGTTAGAATTGAAATCATAGTATATAAGTTGTATTTTAAATTAGTGTTTTAATATATGCTCTGAACTTCTGAAGTTTCATCTGCATTATGATAGATATGAGGTAGGCAACTGTATAAATTGCTCAGGAATGAATACTATATATATTAAGTTTAATTCTAGATACTTTATATAAATTAAATCTGCTTAATCCTCACTTAACATTTATATAGTTGTCACTATTATCATTTTCATTTTACCAATGAGGAAAATAAACTCAGTTTATATAGTCTGGCCAAGTTTGTGTGGTTTTGTAATGCCCGATTCCTGGGACCCCAATAGACCTCCAGGAGCCGAATCCGATGCAATCACACAAGAGTCTTTGTTGCAAGCTCGAGCCTGGACTCATAACCGTTTTTAATGCAGCAGTCAGAGGGAGTGAGTCCTGGTCCTTTGTTCAGTGAGATTTTATAGATTTTGGGGGGGATACTCTATGCGTCACAACATCACACAGCAAATGATTCCATACCATGGGAAAAATCAAACAACAACCCTTAACATTGATTAGCATATTCACTGGTGGGAACAAGTTGGGTAGGGGTGATTGGTTAGTACAAGAGGGGAATTCCTTTAAACTGATTGGTTTATAGTTTCCCAACATGTTATCAACCACCATAAACTACTGGGAGGTCATCTGGCATCCCAGGTATTTTCCCTGTCTCATGCTGATTGGAGGTTGCTAGGGGATTGCTATGGGTCCTCACTTAGCTTAACTGAGTCAAGGACACCTGGCGCTGCAGATGTCTCCTGTTATTTACAGACAAACAACTCAACAGGGTGGATATGTGCTTAGGAGTGCTCTTTGGGTTTTTCCCAGGATGAGGGTCATGCCCCCTTCCCTAGGACAGGCCTTGAGGTAGAAGCTGGTTTCTCAAAAATGGAGTCACATCAGTTTCTCAGTTTGGAAGAAGACACAATAGAAGTGAACACACGTACCCTCTCTCCCCAAGTAGGTATCTCAGATATTGTGTGACACTGCTCATATATAATGATCAGATCAAATGTTTGGTTCTTGTTTAATTTGTCAATTCTTTTTTCATTTGTATTCAAGTTAAGACTGGAACATATAAAGTTTAATAATATTGCTATATTATTTAACATTTTTGCATTTTTAAATATAATTCAGTATTTCACAAAAGTGTAAATATAACCAAATAAATAGCAACTCATTTTAACTTAAATGGATCAATTAATTTTCTTAACCCAATCTCTTTATTGGTTGACATGGTTCAATAAGCATCTCAGTAAACATTGAAATAAACATTTTTACCATATTTCTGGCACAAATTTTTAAAGTTTAAATAATTTTGCAAACTTTTCCGATTTCAGTAATGCAGTTTGTTGTTGTTTGTTATTACTAGAGCAAAATCTTAGGATCTTAGAAATTTATACTCTAAGAACAAAGGTAATAATTTTAAAAATGTATGATTATTTTCAAACTAGTACTTTAATAAGCAATAACAACATAAAAGTGAAGTAGTTCTTTGAGAAAATAGTAACAATTACAGTTCTGAAACCATTTTTTTGTTATTACTAATTCACTTAAGCTAAAGATAAGGTCAATGCAATGAATATTCATTAACTTGACATTTTTTTTTTACATCTAATTTTACCTTTGTGTTCTTAGAATTCATTTTTATTTATATTAAACATTCAAATGCTTTTTTATGGGGATACAGATAAGGGTCAAGTGTTTATTATACCCACAAACATGACTAACTTTTCTCAGTTGGTATACTGTTATCTAAGATATTCAGAAGCCATGTCCTTTTTGAGTACTTCTTGAAAGGAAAGTGACCACGACACTCAGATCGACCAAGAGTTCTTTATTGCAGTGGTGTCTGATTAACAGGGAGAGAGAGAGAGAGAGAGAGAGAGAGAGAGAGAGAGAGAGAGAGAGAGAGAGAGAACAAGAACACAAGAGAGAGAGAGAGAGCCCAGTAGGGGACAGTTTTTATAGCCAAAATCTAATGGGGTCTTTGGGTCTGCAGTCTGCCTTGTTGGTGTACAATGATTGAATCATACAGTAGTTGCTAAGGGTGTCATTTTCTGCCTCCAGGCCCACAGGGCAGGGGTCAGATGTGGGTTTCCATTGTACCAGACAGGTAGGGGTCGAGTGTTCAGCTTTGAGTGGGGTTGTGTGTTCAGTCTTGAGTGGGGTTGAGTATTCAGACTTGAGGCAAATAAGAGATAAGGAACCAGATGAATGAGGGTCAAGTGTTCAGACCACCATGCAGCTCTGTGCAGCTAACATTGTTTAGGCTGCCCTGCAATTAACACTTTTGCCATTTGGAACATGTAAAGATCTTTCCTGGGTCTCCATTTATAGTGATGTGCATGTGTGTGTATAAAAAGGTATGTACATATGCACACTGAACACACTGTCACACATGTACACATGATGTATAGAAACATTTTTTAAATATTTTTAAATGCTAAACTTTGTGAGCTATTTTATCTAGTATTCTTTACCTTGAAATGTCTGCTCCAAATCACTGTTACCTGGTTTCAAAGTCACAATATACCACTTTCAATTCATAGAGGAAGGGTTACAAAGTGTATTAACATAATCAGAAAGCTGGGGAGATATAAAATTGAAGAAGTGATTGTAAATCAGTGACAAAGAAAACAAAACTAAATACCATACAAAATCTTTAAGCATAGAAAATTGGTGGTTGGTGCTGGATGAGTACTAGAGAAAACAAAAACTGCCACAAGAAAGACTTACTATACTTATCTAGGGAAGGCTGTGTGAGTGTTTTAAATGCATCTAGAAGATATAAGCTCCAGGCCTTTCTGGGAAATAAAACAGAAGACTTAGACAGTGATCTGGTAAAATGTTGCTGGAGGACTCAGATCTCATAATATGTAATGAGATGACAACAAAAGCAATGAGGCAAAGCAAAACAAAACAAAATCAAATAAGAACAAGTGCCCTTCTGGAACCCAGGAAATGTATAGGAAAACTTCTGATATATCTTAAGAAATTTACACAGTTGGGTTTTTCTGTTTATAGGGTCATTGTGGACTTCATTTTGTAGCATCATACCAACAATGTACAAACATTAGAAATTTTCATTAGAGTTCAAATTTCCAACTTAAACAGTATCAACTTTCAAAGGTTCAAAGGGAAATGCAAGAGTTTCATATCCTAAGAGCAATGGTGCAGTTAGATAGATGTTGTAGTTTATTGTCTTGAGCACAGAATGATTTATAGGAACCAGACTAAGGGTTGGAAGAATGGTAGAAGGAGTGCTAGTAGGGGTGGTACTAGTTAAAAATATGCTAGATGTGGACATTTACTATGTTCTTACTAATTGAATTTTGCAGTTCAAAATTGAACCTTACAAATTTTAAGTTATCCCATTTGCCTGTTTTTTTAAATATTGTTTTTATTAAAATATGAGTATTGGTATGTATGTTATTAAACTTTCCTTGTAACACTTTTTTCCTTGTAACACTCTGCCTGGCCAGACAGACAACAAGAAATAACTCCTAAAATATACAGAAATTATATATAGGCAATTTTATTTAAATATTGCCTTCACCATATGAAGATCCAGCATCCTTGAGTACTATAGAATGCTCAGGTTTGTAGGCAACATTGGGGTTAGTTTTTTTTTTTTTTTTTTTTTGTACACTGGAAAGGAGTAAGTTCTGGCTTGACTCTATTGTATGTATCAGAGATATTTCTTCTGGTAGCAATGTAAAAAAAAAAGTTTTTTAATGTTTCATCAAAAATTACATTTTTTAGCATCTCTTCAAATGTCATGTGCTTGTATGAACAAAACCAAGAATTTAAGTTGCTGAGTCTACTCTTTTAGTATCTGATTTTGTCCATTTTTAGAAATTCTTGACAAAGTTATGCCTAGGAATGAACATGGTATAGGCAAATTTACATTATATTAAATGTAAATTTTCAAATTAAAGAATGAACTTCTATTCACAAATTCATATCCTTTAATAGTTCATTGAGATTGTGTAGAGTTAATATTCTGCATGGGATATAAAATCATTTTTGGAGGAGGCCTATTTTGCAGAAAATACATGACTTTTGAAAAATATACACACCTTTGTTACTGAGGTTTGCAATATATTAAGAAGTTCTTATATGACTGATTATCCTTACAATATTTCTTTTCAAATGTAAAGAAATAATTTGGAAAAAAAAGGAAAAATAGAATTTCTCCACTTTGATGACTAAATACCACACAATCTCACAGAAAATTAACAAATCCCTTTCTTAACATAAAATTACTTATAATTCTGAATTTTTTGAATGTCTTCATTTTGGAACTTTTATATAGTTAAAGCATGATTTTGTGCTATGCAGTTTTACTCAGATAACTAAGAAAGCCTAAAATAAAATATGTTCTATTGATATTTCCCATGTATTTGTGCATGCACACGTCTGTATTATATTATTTCAAATGAGAAGGAAAAATAAGGGTCTCTTGTAGATCACATGACCCCTTTAAAAGAGACTAAAATCCCTTCTCTCACTAAAATCCAAATCAGGTCATTCACATTGTCATTCTTGAAAAACTACCAAGATTTCACTTTTTTTTTTTTTTTTTTTAGCTTCATTAAATTAGAATCCTCTCTGAGAATTCTGTGAATGTAACTTACTTTTGATATTCCTTACTATTACTCTATTGTCACTCTTGATTCTGTCATAAATTTCTAGTTTTATATATGAATAAAAGAAATGTTAAGCCCCAGTGGTGGCACATAACTGTAATCCCTGATATTTGGGAAGCTAAGGAAAAAGGATCACAAGTTGAAGGTCAGCTGGGCAAACTTAGTGAGATCCTGTCTCAGAATAAAGAGGACTATAGATACAGCTCTGTAGTAAAGCACTCCAGGTTCAATCTCCAGTACAAAATAAAAGAAGAAAGAAAAAAATGTTAGGATTGCTTGTGATACTCACAAGATATTATATCTCCAACTAAATTTAGTACAGGCAATTAATTACATGCATCATACTCAGGTGACATGGGTAAAATTCATATTCCACACTGTCAGCAAATCAACTGATCAAAGGGAACTTTCTGGGAGAACTTATAGGCCCTTAACACAGAGCTTTGAGTGAATCACCAACATGTGGGTTTAGAGGTCAATTTACTTAACATTTATATGGGCATATAATTTTCAAGTGAAGTGTGAATGCCCATGTGTTAATAATCCCAGGGATTTGAGAATTCATAAATTACATGAAGATAAAATAATCATACTGTTAATGGATATGTAATGGAAAGCATGAGTTTCCTTCCTTTAGTAAATTCCTTCTAGTGTTGATTTCCATTCTAGAGCTGTGGCACACCCCAATGGTATGTCTCTGATAAGATAATGAGCCAAGTTTTCTTTTTTTCTTTTCTTTTTTTTAGAGAGAGAGAGAGAGAGAGAGAGAGAGAGAGAGAGAATTTTAATATTTATTTTTCTTAGTTTTTGGTGGACATAACATCTTTGTTTGTATATGGTGCTGAGGATCGAACCCTGGCCGCAAGCATGCCAGGCAAGCGCGCTACCGCTTGAGCCACATACAGTTACTAATATGGCATTATGTAAAAATGTGGATGTGTAACCGATGTGATTCTGTAATCTGTATTTGGGGTAAAAATGGGAGTTCATAACCCACTTGAATCTAATGTATGAAATATGATATGTCAAGAGCTTTGTAACGTTTTGAACAACCAATAAAAAAAAGGAAAAAAATAAAATAAAAAAAGATAATGAGCCAACTACTTTAACACATTTAAAATACATTGTTATGCATATTCCATAAATTCCTATAATTGCTGCAATTGTAGATCAACATTTTTGTATTATTGATGAACATAATGCTTACTTTTATAAAACTGAAATATGCTTACATTTCTTAGCAGCCAATGCACTCATTAATTAGAAAAAATGAATATCTTTTCTTTGACAACTGTGTTGCCAAGAAATGAAAGTGTAACTTTTTTTATTTCACACATTTTTTCAAATGGGAAAAATATGTTTACCTAAGGGAACAGAAGAAAACTCATTTTCTTGATGGTTATTTAGGTGTCATATTGTTTAGTGGAGTGTGAGTTTATGACTAGTGTCTATATAATTTTCTTCATTTACCTATGTAGATTAGAAAGCAGAACATGTACTATTTCTTCTGATAGAATGATACTATACTCAAGAATTAAAGGAAATTGATAATTAATTATTGATGTAGCCAATGTGGCCATATTTCCCTTTTCTCTGAAATGTTGAATCCACTTGTTGTACATTTCATGAGGCCAATAACACATAGATAGACCACTTCTTTCAACTTCTCATTGCTCATGGATCTTCTTGATTCTTTGCTCCAATTTGGTACATTGGAAATACTAATTAGAAATGTTTTGAATCACCCCTGAAACCATTTTATATTTGGTGTTATTTTCAGTCATTCTCCTGTGAATGACTTGTTCTGGTCAGGTTTATCACAAATTAAAAGCTTCTATTGGTTCTTAATCATTATTTCCTTCAGAGTCATTATCAAATCTCAAAATTTAAACTTAATTATCATGTTTATTTCTATTGTTATTACTTAAAGATGCTATTTTGAAATACTATATTCATTATGTAAGTTGGATGATCAGGTCACACTCTTCAAATGAATTACAAACCCCCAATAACAATGTATAAATTTGTGTAAGATGTTATAACTGGGATTTTTTATGGAAATCATATTGCATTACTTTAATATAAAGTAACCTTTGGAATTTATAATGCTACTTTAATTTAAGATCTGTTTGTGTATTTAAACATTTAGATTAACTTTTAATCAAACTATAGAATGAAATCATATAATAGAATTATGAAACACTTTTTTCATTTTTGTTGGAAATTATAGGCATAATGTTTACATATTTTATCACTGACTATCATTTTTAATTTTTTATTATGAAAAGAAGAATTTTTGGAATAAAATATAAACTATAGGGATTATTTTTAAAAAGATATATTGCTTAGACCATTTAAGTATTCTTTGTGCTGAAATTTTAGTGTAACATGCAAACCATACAAGGTCTCAGTGCCCCTGAAAAAAAATATTTTATTTTAATTTTCTTCTACTACAATTTCCAGTCTTATTTAAGCCAATTACTTTCTTATACTAATACTAAAATTGTCTTTTTAAAGTCTGTTTCAATTACTAAATTTAAAAATGTGTAATTAAAAAATTTGAATTATTATTTAAGTCAGCTTTTTTTCTACTATGACTAAAAGATCTGACCAGAACAATTGTAGAGGAAGAAAAGTTTATTTGGGGCTTCATGGTTTCAGAGGTCTTAGTTCATAGAAAGTTGGCTCCATTCCTCAGGGCTCAAAGTGAAGCTGAACATCATGGTAGAAGTGTGTGGCAGAGGGAAGCACCTCACATGATGGTCAGGAAGCAGAGAGAGGCTCCACTTGCCAGATACAAAATGTATACACAAAACCATGCCCTCAATGTCCACCTTCTCCAGCCATGCACTACCATTTCAGTTACCACTCAGTTAATTCCTATTAGGGGATTAATTTACCCATTGGGATAAGATGCTCACCAACCCAATTATTTCTCCTCTGAACCTTCTTGCATGTCTCACACATGAGTTTTTTGGGGACACCTCATATTCAAACCATAACATCTGTCCCTGTTCCCCAAAAGCTCACTACCATCTCACAATGCAAAGTACACTTTGTTTATTTCCAAGAGTCCACATAGTCTCAACAGTTCTAAGATTGCCCCGAAATTCAAGTTCAAAGTCTCCTCTGAGACTCAGGGCAAACTCACATTTTGAGCTCCTATAAAAATCAAAAGCTTTTTATAAGTATCAAATATATAAAGGTACATAATAAACATTTTCATTCACAAAAATAGGGGCATAGAAAGGAGGAATAGAACCAAAGCAAGACCAAAATCCAGCTTGGCAAACTAGTCCTATAGCTCTGTGTTTGGCATCTGGGGCACATAGCATGAAAGCCCTGTGCTGTGCAACTCTGACTTTGTTGGTTGTAGCCCAAGTGGCCTTTTTGTTGGATTTTCTGTACTTGATTCCTGTAGTTTTCCTAGGATAATGTCCCATGTGACTGGCATTTTTTTAATCTTGGGTGTCTTAACTGCAGCTATGACTTCCTCCTCACTTCCCCATGCTTTGCCCTCTCAGGGGCTGCCTTCAGGAATTCCAACCATGATGCACTTTTTTTCTGGCCTCCAAGGACTTCCTTTGAAATCTTGGTAGAAGCCTCCATGACTTCCTAGCTCCAACATCCTGCACTCTTGCAGAACTATCACCATGTGTTTTATGCCAAGGTCTGCCACAATTTTGAGCAATAGTAAAGCCTCCAGGGACTCTGGCTGCATCAGTATGTGAGTGCCTGGGTGGATGAGCACATTGAAAAAACTTTCTAGGCTCCCATGAGCAAGAAGGATACACCACTGGTCTCTTCTCAAGAGAATTTTTACTTTCATTCCCTTGATTCTGAGATCGGTGTCTTCTTTCTAGCTCCTGAGATGCCCTCAGGCCATCTTTCATATAGTCTCTGGGAAAAGTCTTTAGAATTTCTCTAGTGGCAATAGTATACAACTACAACAACTACAACTTCCTTAGCCTCAGTTTTACTCCTGCTTTTCAAGTTCAGGGTTTTCAAATCTTATTGTTCTTACTGCTCCTGAATATCACAATAAACTTGGCTAAAAGTCACCAGCAATATTTATGCCTCTTCCAAAATTCTCTGCTCCCTAGATAGCTCTTTTGCCAGATTAAGAATTCCATCACTTCTAAAATCACTTCACAGAAAGTCTCAGGACATGGGCAAAATGAAGACAGCTTCTCTGCCAGAATATAACACAAATGGCCTCTACTCTAAATTCCATTAGAGTCCACCTCTGAAACCTCTTGAGGCCTGTCTTTATTGGCTGTGGTTCAATTGGCATTTGGGTTTTCTGAGTTCCCACCAGAATCAGCCATTAAGCTCAGCTGACAACAATCTAAAGCATTTTCAACTATTCTGCTAAGCATCTCAAAATTTCTCCCACCAATTCCAAAAATCTCATAAAGCTTCTGATCCAAGTGGTCAGGTTAGTAATAGCAGTGACCCCACTCCTAATACCAATTTCTGTTTCAGTCAGCTATTTTGCCACTCTGTCTAAAAGACTCAACTGTAAAGGAGGAAAAGTTTATTTGAGGGCTTACAGTTTCAGAGGTCTTAGCACATAAACAACAGCCTCCCTTCCTCAGGGCTCAAAGTGAGGCAGAGGGAAGCATCTCACATAATGATCAGAAAGGAAAGAAAAAGAGACGGTACTTGTCAGATACAAAATATATACCCCAAAGCCATGCCCCAAAATGTCCATTTCCTCTAACCATACCCTGCCTACCTCAAGTTAATACCCTTACCACTCAGTTAATCCCTATCAGGGGATTAATTCACTGATTGGGTTAAGATTTACAACTCAATCATTGCTCCTCTAAACTGTTTTGCATTTTCTCACATATGAGCTTTTAGAGGATACCTCACATCAAAATTATAACAATCATTAAGAAATAATTAATTCAATTTTGAGGTCTTTTGGGGAGTACTGGTGATTAAATTCAGGAGCACATGACCACTAAGCCATGTCCCTAGCCCTATTTTTGATTTAATGTGGCAGTTTTCTTTGACAATTTCCAAAGACAATATTTTTTTGTTGTTGTCATTCATTGAAACATCATTAATAATTTATACTAATTTAATTCTGGCAAAACATTTTTGTAGTTTTCCCAAAGAATTAAAATATCAGTAATTTCAAAATTGTCTTAAAGATTTGATAAACTATATGTGGTAGCACATGACCGCAATCCCAACTTTTTGGGAGACTGTGGTAGGAGAATCAAAAATTCAAGGCTAGCCTGGTAATGTTAGGGAGATCCTGTCTCAAAATAAAATATAAAAAGAATTGGGGATTTAACTCAATGATGTAACACTCCTGAGTCATTTTCCAGTGTCTTTTCCCGTACACAGAAAAAAATTGATAAAGCGTGCCATAAAAGAAATGAATTAAAATTTGTGACAGCTCTTATATGCCTACTATATATTTATGAAGTTGGTTTTATTTATCTCCTTTTTTTTTTTTTTTTTTTTTTTTTTGGCACTGGTTATTGAGTTCAGAAGCATTTTACCACTGAGCTACATCCCCAGGCTTTTCATTTTTTATTTTGAGACAGGGTCTTGCTAAGTTCTTTAGGGCCTCCCTAAGTTGCTGAGGCTGGCCTTGAAATTGTGATCTTCTTGTCTCAGCCACCTGAGTTGCTAGGATTAGGAACATGCACCACCACACCTGACTAAATTAATTTAAATCTAAGAAATATTGAAACATACCAGAAAGCACTAAAGTAAAAGTTTCTGAAAACCCTAAAAATGTTTGAAGCTTATATGTTTTCTGTACTTACAATTTATTAAATACTATTCTGATGTGTATACTATTAGTCATTATAACTACAAATTAAATTTAATAGTCAAAGTAAAACATTATTCTCTGTATGCTATATAAATATGGAAATAACTTTTTAAAAATATTTTAGTTTTAGTTGGACATAATACCTTTATTTTATTTATTTTTATGTGCTACTAGGACCTCTCACATACTAGGCAAGCGCTCTACTACTGAGCCACAACCCCAGCCCATAAATTTTTTTTTATTTAATTTTTTTTTAAGTTGGACACAATACCTTTATTTTATTTGTTTGTTTTTATGTGGTGCTGAGGATCGAACCCAGAGCCTTGCACATGCTAAGAAAGCACTCTACCGCTGAGCCACAATCCCAGCCCCAAATATGGATATACCTTTAAGCTATACTGTATTTAGCATCTTTAAAGCTGTCAATGAAAATTTTAAAAATTGTTTAAATAAATTTTGAAACATGAAATAAATATAAAATCTGTTAAGATGCATGCATGTAATTAAGTATAGATTGGCAAAATAAAACATCTAATGGTATATGTGTGTACAAAAAAGAAATACAATTCAGAAATTATTTTAAAAAATAGTATATATATCCAAGTCAGAAATCGGTAGGCATTTTTTCTGGCAGAACTGATAAAATAGCATCATAGGGTTTCTGAGCACTGCTGAAATCTTCTGTCATAGCATAAAATCAGTTGTAGAGAAAAGAAATTAATTTGGATATATTCTAATAAAACTGCATCTACAAAGAAGGACCCATGATGATTGCTCTTCCCATTATTGTGCAGCAATTGTAAATTTACAAATTTTCACTGAAACTTTTTCCTGAAATTTAAATTTTGTGAAAGACAACTGATCAGAATTTACCCATAAGTTGTGTCATTCCACAGAGTGATAATATTAAGCATCAATCAGTTTTCTAGTTTCGTTTGAGGCCAACAATATGTTTATTTCTGCACATGCTTGTATGTTATTCCTAAATGAATTCTATTTATGCTGAATGTCTGGGTGCTGAATATCTCAGTGTCTAATCCATGTGTGATATTTAAGTTTTTAGAATGAGTTTCTATTTGCCTGACACTGAAAATATAAACGAAAAATATGAAGTGCTAATTGCATCCATACTCTTCAGGAATATCACTATGCAACATTTAGTATTCTGACTTCAGTACTGTGAAACTCATACTGGAATTTGGTATGTGGCTTTAAAATCCCAGACATGGTACAATTTTCTAAATTATTCACACATAATCACTTCAGGGGATTACATTTAAGCATGATAGCAAAGTGCCTTAAACCAGGGAGCCATGAAGAGTCTTGTCCTTTAGTAGATATTCAGAATATATTAAGGATGATAATATTACATTCATGTCCTAAATGTGTTAAATTTACCTATTCAGGGATGATGGCACAGATGATGATGATTTCAAATGTCTCAGATAAGCATTTAATCATCATTTTCTCCACTTACTTGTTAATAGAGGAATATGTACTTGAAAAATAGAAGAAAAAGACTAATTCACCAAGTGGCATTGATTCTAGATAATACATAGTCACTTTGAAATGCCCATCAAAAGTCTGGCTAGAAGAAATAATGGATTAAGTAAATTGTGTCTCTTAAGCTAGTAATAGAAGAATACTATTATTACTGCCATGAACAATCATGTTTTTTAAAAGAAAATACATCATATTAAGAATCCAAGAGTTAAGAAAATATATAAGAAAAAGTACACCTCATATAATTTTAAAACTCTTAATTCTAGTTAATCACAAATGATTTGGCACAATATAGGATTTTATAAAGTTGAAACATATGAAGTTTTGAATTTCTAGGAAAATTATAAAAATGTAGAAATATTATGTGATAAGTAAAATTAGATGAATGTTATAATGCTTATATAATCAGTCTCAATTACTATTTCTATAAAATAGTAATTTCTCATTTGAAAGTCCTATCTTTTCCATCAATATGTTAGCCAGCTTTCATTAACCAAATTTATGACAATAAACAAGTGCTTTGATTATTGAGGCATATGAAAGAGCCTTGATGTTGACCAAGCTTCGTATGAAGGGCATTTTAAAAGAGCTCATATACATTTTATTGGGCAAGAGGATGACTGCTAGATTAAGCATGCAGGGCTAAATCCTATTAATATCTATAAACCATGGTAAATTTCTGTTGTCATCAATACTTCTTAGAGGATTGTAAGCGATATGATGATCTAATAGCTAATATAAAAAATGTCACCCTCAGAACTCTCTGGAGATGGTTTTTTAGAAAAGAAAATTGAAAGCAGGAAAATCTCCAAGGAAAGCTGATAACTGGGCAGATTCAAAACACAATTTGAGAAAAAAAAAATCTGATAGATTCAAGGAAAGAGTGAAGAAGTTGGATGGTAGAAATAAAATTGGCCTGTACAGAAACAGGCAGGTGTAAAAAGAGAAACAAAGATTCAGTTTAATTTACCAGTAAGACACACAGACATTCATGGCATGAATGTCTGAATGTATGAATGGCTCAATCTGGAGTTTAGAGCACATGTCCCAGGTGAGGAAACAAGAGCCGTCCACATAAAAACATTAGTGAAAACAAGGGATGGTAGAAATCAGTTTTGTCCACTGATACATATTCAAATTATATCCAGATAGCTAACTTTAGCTCTCTACTATGATAAGTGTATTCTAATTTCTGCCTGCTAAATTTTTTTGTTGTCTTATTGAGAATTAGAGAAGATCAGAAAAAAAAAAAAACCAGTTTTATTTAGGTAAATATTTTTGTATAGTTTGGCCTTCCTATTTGATTAACATACTAAAGCATCCTGAAATATTTATAAAAATCATTTATCAAAATAAAATTTATTCCTTACTGATTTTAGCAAATATTTACTATGTATATAAATGATACTGCAAATAAAAACAGAAATTTTATCAGTATATTTATAACTTTACTTAATTGTTCCATATTATTTACACTAATTTTGTCATATGTG
Source organism: Callospermophilus lateralis (assembly GCF_048772815.1). Lineage (NCBI taxonomy): Eukaryota > Metazoa > Chordata > Mammalia > Rodentia > Sciuridae > Callospermophilus > Callospermophilus lateralis. The sequence continues at coordinate 31,003,352 of NC_135314.1, forward strand.
TATTATATATTCTTTTTAACAATTACTCAAGAAATAGAACCAACATTTTAAATTTCAAGGTTTTGTTGTTGTTGTTGTTGTTTTCAAAGCTATGGAGATAATATTTATTTTTCTTGAAGGTTATTTTTCCATAAGGATATTAAAGAAAATTTATTTTGTTCTCTGAGTACAGAATTTATAAAATTTCTCTTTGTATTCAGGCTGAAATGTGCTAAATGTTGGGAACAAAGAAATATGCAATAAAATAAGGTAATTTAACTTAAGAAAAAATGTTTCCCAGTATTTCTTGAATAAAGTCACAGTATGAAGTACCTACAATACCTGTAATGTATTTCCTCATGATGTACAGCCCAACTTTTTGAAAGAAAAATTTATATGTTAAAAATCTGATGCCTCACACTTATAAAATGTCTGAAAATGTTGATTTGTCAATAATTAGTACTAAGTACATAAGTTGTCATGCATATTTAAATAAATACATACATATATTTTTGAAAGTATTCCTCAACCTAAAATTTTTAGATAGCATGTTTTTGTAATGAATTTAAAATAAAGATATTATGATAGACTTTTAAAAATCTGTTCTTTTTAGTTATAAATGACAGCAGAGTATAATTTGAATTATACAAACATGGAGTACATTTTATTCTAATTAGGAGCCCATTCTTATGGTTGTATATGATATGGAGATTCACTGTGGTGTTTTTATAGATGTACAATAAAATTCATGTCAAAATCATTCCACTGCCATTCCTATTCCTTTTTCCCCTCAGTTCCCTTCACTCCCCTTTGTGTAATCAACTGAACTTCTATTCTTCCCCTTACACCTTGTTGTATATTATCACACATCAGAGAGAATATTCAAACTCTGATTTTTTGAGATTGGCTTATTCTGTTCAACGTAATAGTCTCCAGATCCATCAGTTTTCCAGCAAAAGTCATGAAGCCATTCTTTTTAATGGCTAAGACTCCATTGCATAAATATCATTTTATCTTTATCCAGTCCACTGTTTAAGGTCACCTAGGTTGGCTCAAGAACTGAGCTATTGAGAATTGAGCTGCTATAAATATTGATGTGGCTGTGTTGGTATAGTATGCTAATTTTAACTCCTCTGTTTATATACTGAGGAGTTGGAAAATTGGGTGAAATGGTGGTTCCATTCCAAGTTTTCTGAGAAATCTCTATACTACTTTCCAGAATGTTTGCAACCGTTTACAATCCCACCAGGAATGTATGAGTGTAATCTTTTTCCCACATCCTCCCCAACATTTATTGTTACTTGTGTTTTTGATTGTTGCCATTCTGACTGAAGTGAGTTGAAATCTTAGTGTAGTTTTAATTTGCACTTCTCTAGAACTAGAACTATAGAATATTGTTTCATATATTTGTGGACAATTTGTATCTTCTAAGCAGTGTCTGTTCAGTTCCCATACCCATTTAAAAAAATGGCATTATGTGTTTTGATTTTTTTGTATATCCTGGAGATTAATACTCTATCTGAGATGCAGGTGGTAAAGATTTCTCCAATCCTTTAGGCTTTCCCTTAGCACAGTCAATTGTGTCCTTTGCCGTGAAGAAGCTTTTTAGTTTGACACCATTCCATTTATGTATTCCTGATTTTACTTCTTGTGCTTTAGGATTCTTGTAGAGGAAATCAGTTTCTAAGATGACATATTAGAGTGTTAGACCTATGTTTTATTTTAGTAGATATAGAGTTTCTGGTCTAATGTCTAGGTCTTTGATCTACTTTGAGTATTTTTATAGGGTGAGAGGGGTTAAATTTCATTCTGCTACATATGGATTTCTAGTTTTCCCAGCAGCATTTGTTGAAGAGGCTATTTTTTTTTCTCTATAGTATGTTTATGGTGCCCTTGTCTAGAATGAGATACTGTATTTATGTGGGTTGGTCTCTGGGTCTTCTATTATGTTCCATTGGTATTTATGTCTGTTTTGGTACCAACACCATGCTGTTTGTTCTGTTACTACAGCTCTATATTATAATTTATGATCTGGTATTGTGATGTTTCCTGCTTCACTTTTTTCACTAAGGATTGCTTTGTCTATTCTGGGTCTCTTGTTTTTCCAAATAAATTTTGTGATTCCTTTTCTATTTCTATGAAGAATATCAATGAAATTTTAATAGGAATTCCATTAAATCTGTATAGTGCTTTCCCTAGTATGACGATTTTGCTCTGGGTTGAAATAGCTGCTGAGATCCAGATTGGTTTCCTTCTAAATGTGATGAGTCATTTTTCCCTAGGAGCCTTTATAATTCTGTCCTTATTCTGTATGTTGGGCATTTTCATAATGATATGCTTTGGTATAGGTCTGTTGTAATTTTTTATATATAAATCCTATAAGGCTCCTGTATTTGATTTTCCATTTCATTCTTAACGTTTGGAAACTCTTCATATATTATTCTATTGAAAACATTGTGTATTCCTTTGGTTTGTGACCCTGAGCCTTCATCTATCCTGATAAATCTTAAATTTGGTCTCTTCATATTATCCCATAATTCTTGAAAGTTCTGTTCATGGTCTCTTAACATGTTTTTTTCCAAGGTCAACTTTATTTTCCAGATTATGTATTTTGTCTTAGTTTCCTGGAACTCTGTCTTCCAAATGGTCTAGTCCATAGACTATAAATATAGTATCTCATTCTAGACAAGGGCAGCATTAAAAAATGGATTTTAATGTTATTTATTGATTTCCTCATTCTGAAACTTTTTGATTGATTCTTCTTCATAATTTCTAAGTACTTATTGAAGTGATCTTTCACTTCTTAGAATTTTTCTCTGATTTCACTCCTTTTGTTTCGTTCTTGAGTTATGTATTGCACCCAATATTAGTAGTCAGTGGCTGTCAATTTCTGCTTTTTTGTAATTTTTGCCTGTTCTCAATTTCCCTGCTTAGCAGTATAAGATGGGGCTGATTGGAGGGTATTGTCTACTCTACTCATAGTGAGGGGTCACTTTAGAATTCTGTTGAAGGGGTTCCCAGAGGCAAAGCTCTTAGAGGCATGGTTTGGGTCTATCTAGACCCTTGTATTTTGTGGACTGATGTTTGGTGAGGGTTTTAAATCAGCACAAATCCAGAGTCTGGCTGCTTCCAGTCCACACTGGGTGTTTGCATTGTTTGAATATACCATGAGTTCTGCTTCAGCAGCAGAGGAGCTGGTCTCTCACCCACCTCCCATGGTTCCAGTATCTGGGCAACCTGGGCTCAGTCCTAAAGTGCACATTTTCTCCACAACCCACACATTTGATCAAGTGCCTGGTTATCCTCAGCTGGTCTTGCCAACTGCCAGATGGAAAGTGTGAGAGATACCCAAAATCTCTCAGGTCTGAGTGTCTTGAATCCCCCTAAATGTAGCACTTTTTATGCCTGAATTTCACCTGGTTTTCTATTCACAGTCTGAGTCACATGGCAGGTCTTTGCCAGGTCAGGTTTCTGATCCAGCTGGAATCACACAGGTCTGAGTGCCTGCTGGCCACCATAGCACAGCAGAAAATGATGGCAGCTGATGCTGCTCTCTGTAGGTCACTGGGAGAATTACAGAATTTCTTTCACATGAAAGCCAAGTGAAGCGCACTCACTGGATCAGCTCAACAGTGTCCACGTTACCATGCTCCCTGCTTCATGACTCAGTGCCACTCAAAATGCAGGGTCTCTTAGTCTCTCTCTTCAACCTACCTGTAGTGGATCTGAATGGGCAGCTGCCAGTGCCAGCAGTGTTTATTTATTTTTTAATTAATTTCCCTCTTTCCTTGTCTCTTTTTTTTTTTTTCTTTCTTTTTTATTTAACTGACCTCAAAGGAAAGAGGACCTTTGGGGCAAGGGATGTGGCTCAAGCGGTAGCGCGCTGGCCTGGCATGTGTGCGGCCCGGGTTTGATCCTCAGCACCACATGCAAAAAAAGATGTTGTGTCCACTGAAAACTAAAAAATAAATATTAAAATTTTTTTCTCTCTCTCTTTAAAAAAAATTAGATAAAAAAAAGGAAAGAGGACCTTTAACTTGTCTTGTTATAAGCTTATTTGAAAATTAGTCCAGACTTACCCCATTTTGCTCAGACACCTCACCTGTGTGAGGGTTTTAAATCAGCACAGGAGCCTTCCACAGGAGCCCCTTCCACAGGAGCCCACTTGCATAGAAGCTAACACCTCAACCCTCACTCACTTCCACCCTTACCATAATACCCTTGAACTATTGAACTAAAGCAAGCTTGTTTTTCTAAAAATCTAATAAAGGTGTAATTTCTGAGGATTTTTACTTTCCACTTGATATAATGTACCTTGTGATTATAATTGCCTATTCTGTCACCCCCACTTTGTGATTTTAATCCTTATAAGGTGATTCCCACCCCCAATCAGGGTCCAGGATTGCAGAACTGCTTGTTCTCTCTGTTCCCTTGACCCTGGCCAGATAATTTTCTTTGTCTTTTACTTAAAAAGAAAAGAAAAGAAAAGAAAGACCCAGAAATTTATTTGGGATTTTTAGAATAATACCTTAATATGTCCTCTTTCCAGATTTGGTACCATGGAGCCATTTGGAAAGTCACCCTCTCTACTCAGCCATTTGACTCCCAATGATGATAGTCTTAGTTGTGAAAGAATATACACAGGAAAATTCAACAAAATCTATAACCAGTAATTGATTAGAAGTCTTGCAAAGAGTAAAGGTTTTCTATTTATTAACATGATTCTAAATTCAAACTGACAATTATCATTGTCCTTATTAATATTATTCAAATTTCAAATTGCTAACGATTTGTTTAATAAAAAGTAAACATTTAGCTTATTAAGGTAGCATATGTAAAGAGTATAGAAGAGCACTTCACAAAAAGTAAGAATTTAAAAAATCTTTACTATTATTACAATTATTATCCCAATTAAATGTTCATAGATGTGCTGTATTTCATGTACCTCATTCTTTGAGCATGAGCATATCAGAATTTGAAAAGTGTATGGAATTACTATTGTTTACAAAATCTAATGAGTCCAATTTTGTCATTTCATTAAATTTATGTTTTCCTGGTTGTAGCTGATTTAACAAAGAGCAATTGTCTATAAAGACATCTGATCACAAAACAGATAATGCACAACAAAAAAGTAAAATACTGTTTGTGATGAAAAAGATTAAGTGATAATAAATAAATGTTTCCATTTGACAATAAAAATGATACTTCTATAGTATTCTCAATAATTAATCAAGTTAATATTATTTGGAATATTCAGTGAACATTTTCTCCACCTTCAACAATATTAAGTTTCTTAAAATTAAAATAAATACAAAGTGTATTTATTACATATGTACAATAGGAATGATATTTCCTGGAGATTTAGTGTTTTATCTTTCTATTCTACAGTTTTATTTTGTTACATTCTGCTCAATATCATATGTGTCTTAAAATCTAAAGTGTAAATTAAGAAACACTAACAAGTTATTCTTTATTGAACCATTATAATTAAAAACATGGAGGTCTAATGTCTTAGAATTATAAAAGCTTCTTTTTCTGATAATATTTATTTGGTAGGAGAATAAATTTTGCTTTAGGTGAGAAAATTTTAATTTGTTACAAACAAAAGAGTGAATACTTCAATAACTAATATTCTGGTTTAAGATTTTGTATATCATGTAGATTTGGCAATCTGTCTATAGGGAGGAAGCAATGTGTTTTTTTCTCTCTCTCTTATTGATCACTTTTAATTTTACTCCTGTTGTTTTTAGTAATCTGGAAATGAATGTACATACTAAGAAAATAAAGTTATGACCAGCAAACTTAATAAGATATTGAAAGTGAAACTCAGGTGCTTATCAAGATGCTATATCAGCTAATTAATATTGATGTCAATAATGTAGTAAGATTATGTAGTCCATGAAGTATGCAATTTTATTTTTCTTTAATTTCTGGAATTGAAGAAAAATTAATCATTTTTCTATACTTATTTGTCATTACAGAATATGTACTTAAAAATAGCAAAAAAGGACTAATTCACCAAGTGAATTTACTAACCAAGTGAATTCACTAATTCACCAAGATTCTACACTATACATAGTCAGTTTGAAATGGTCTGGCTAACAGAGATAATGCGTTAAGTATATCATATCTTTAAGCAAAATAATATGAAAATATATTCTTATCACACACTTTGCCATGGCAGAATTTCTTGCATATGAAATTATCTTAAAGGCTATCCCAGAAATTTTACTGTTATAAATACAAGGAAAGTGTAATAATCTATATGGCCCTAAGTGTTCTAGATTTGTAGGGTCACAACTTTTACAAAGCAGATAAATGTCTGAAGTGCTATACTTATTGAGATAATGTGATGCTTGACATTTCTAAGTATTCTCATGGTGCCTTATATTATCATGGTCACTTTCCCCCTGAACATTTATTTTGGGGGATATTTTGAGAGGAATTGGGGGATATTTTGAGAGGAATTTTAGAGAACAGTTTTGGAAGCTAATTAAATCCTTGCCTTGCTTTCTTCTTTGTAAAGTAATACAAAAATTTTTTAAATTCACACATAAACACATAGATGTTGGTCTTCAAGATATTTTTTTTAACTTTAAAATTAATTTTTGTTGTATGTAAAACATTTTTCATGAGCAGTTTTCTAATTAGACATGAGAACTAGACATCAAGAATCCCATTTTTAAATCTGTGTATATTCTATTAATCCAATTACCTCCCTATATATTTTTTCTAGTTCTAGCTCTAATATTAGCTCTAACTCTATGGGGCAATTACATGGGAGTTGTATTTATTGATTCAAATTCTTTGGGAAGTACAGGATATTTGTTGATCCTTAGGGGAAGAGATCCCATAAAGAATTGTAAGGAGCTGGGGGAGGACAATGATATATATATTTCTTGCTATATATAGCAAGAAATATGTATATTTAACAATGGGTTATATTCTGATAAGTATATGTCATAGGCACAATTTTTTTGGTTTTGCAAATATCATAGAATGCACTTACACAAGTAAGGCGAACACACTTTCACTAGGCCACATAATCTGATGGGATCCCTATTTATATATGCAGTTTGGTGTTGACTGAAATGTTCTTATATAATGCATGACTGTCTTCTTGCCTGTGAACCTTCTGTGACACCACTTTTCATAACCTAGATTTGCCAATAGAGTATTTAAAAACCTTAACTCTGCATCTTATGACTGCAAATGTGGGAAATTTATTTCATATACAAAGTCGTTCCAACCTCAAAAATACTAAATGAGATAATATATTTAAAATGTTAAATATATGCTTATTTTCAAATAATCATCAATAAAAGATTGTTGTTGGGACCACCTAATTGTAGGCATCACAAAACAGTAATACAATAAAACAGAAGAAAACCAAAGACTGCTGCTTTTGTTGATTGTTGTGATCTAAAAATGACACCATTAGGTGTTAGGGTTGTTAGTGTTGTTATCTAAAAAGTAGCAATCAAAATTTTTAATTGTATGACATCATTAGTTACAAAAATTATGAAAAATTGGAAAGAGTAAAATATTAATTGGCATTGTCAATAACTGAAATTGATATGGTAAAAATTGCAGTACAAAATGAAAACTTTCTAAGACTAACCAAATAGATTCCATCAAATTAAGAAATAATGAAATACAAGTTGATGACCATAAGCATTCCCTTTCTCCTATTTTGCTTTTATCATCTCAAGAAAGAATTGTAATAAATTATGAACAATGACAAATGCATTGTGAGAAATAATTTTGCTCCAATATTGATGCAGAGGAAGGATACATAGTTGAAAAGAATCTATTATTTCCAAGAGAGATCATGTCTCCACATTCAGAAGTATAGAAGATTCCTGAACATACTTTCAGAATAAGAGTCAATGAGAAAAAAATACAAGGAACAGCAAAAATACAAAAAGAATGAAGACAAATATTTTGATAATTTTTCCAAATTGGAAAATGGGGATTCTAAAACTACAAATCAGTTAGCCAATAAGCTTGACATGAGTCTTTGGCAAGATTCTAAAACAGATTATGTAGCAGATGGTTTGTAAGAATTTCACAAATATGGTGTTGATCACTAGGCACCAACATGAATTTATGTGGTGCAAATCATACCAAAGCAATTGTTTTTCCTTTAGCATAGAGAGTATTAATCCAGAAAACTAGAGAATATAAAATAATAATTTTCTAAACTTGGCAATAATTTTGCAAAGTTTTTGTAAAATTTTATATTTAATTTTCTAAAATGGTACTAATACGAAAGTACTATTGCATAGAATATTTGTGGGTGATTTAATTAATTATTGGTATAAATTGTGGTTGCAGTTTTCAGTAAGTACTGTGTATCCAAAATACCCATGATGTTTATTTAATGCTTTCTATGACTCTAACCCAGAAATCCTGATTCAGTAAATTTGGTTATATGAAGGCAATTTTAAAATAGTATAATGCAATTGATTATTTTAGATTGAATCTAGGAAAATTAATACTATTTTAAAATCCTTCTTTTAGTTTGGGGCTGCTTTATCTTTCATAACTGATTTTATTCTATAAAACATGAAGCTGGGGCTGGGGATGTGGCTCAAGCGGTAGCGCGCTCGCCTGGCATGCGTGCGGCCCGGGTTCGATCCTCAACACCACATACAAACAAAGATGTTGTGTCCGCCGAAAACTAAAAAATAAAATATTAAAATCTCTTTCTCTCCCCCCCCCTCTCTCTCTCTTTAAAAAAAACATGAAGCTGTATAATGATACTGTTCTATCTGTAATTTACAGGGTGAAAATGATAGAGTGTGTTTTGTTTTTACATTAAACTTGACTTTCTAATATTGAATATATTTTGACACAATACATAGAGTATCTGTTTTAGAGATAAACACATCATATTATAAGTCCTTTGAAGACCTTGAAGGGCTTCTCTTCACATTTGTAGTAAAATATTTAACCATAATTTTCAGTGTTACTGAACTCCCCATTATCTCTGCCATCCAATCTCCTAGTTATCATCCTCATTCATTTTTTATAGCCAAGCTAGAACATTCTTCAAACAAACCAGGGATGCTACCATCTCAGTTCTTCACATTCTCATTACTTTCCAGATGCCCTTAATTTTATATGCGGACTGACTCTGTCAAGGGATTTTTGTGTATTAACAAATATTAATGAGTAAATAGATATTTACTTTTCCCCTCTATATCCTAAATATAATTGTTGTTTATACTTAAAATCAATCAGGAGATTGATTATATGGTATTGATTATAGAAGAATATAAGATCACGGCAGTATTTAATTTTACCATTTTAATAAAAAATATATGCAATATTTGGAGAGTTAATAATAATACAAATACTTTCAAAGACAACATACTTCAATCATATTATCACTTTATTTAAAGTTCTGTCATTTTCTCTTCTAATTTTTCTATATATTTACTGTTAGCATATTAGCACAAGTTTAATATGTTCTGAGGAAAATGAAACAATTTTATAATGTATATTTTATGTCAAACTGGTGACAATACTATTTAACATTTTATAAGGTGCATAAAACCCAATCTGTATTCTAAACAAATGCCAGCACAATTACATTTTATGCACAAAGGAACACATTTGGACTCATACCTATCATACAAAAATTTCATACAAAATGAACTGAATCACAGACATAAAATGTTAGGGCTAAAAGTACAAAAAATCTTCAGAGAAAGCATAGAGTAAATCTTAAGAACCTTCTGTTAGATAATAAAAAGCATAAGAAATAAAACAAAATAAAAGTATATTGATTTTAATCAAAATTTTAATAGTTTATTCTTCAAACTACATCATCAATACATGAAACATAACTCCTGGAATGGGAGAACATATTTTCAAACCATATACCTGATAAAGAAATTACACCTCATATATAACACAAATACAAACTCAATGAGAATATGAAAAATAAATCAATTAAATAATAAAGACTTCAGCAGATATTTCAAAAGAAATGTTCCCTAGATGACCAATATCTGAAAAAAAAATTAATAACTTAGTTAAACTGTCTAAGTTAAATTCTGCCCTCTTAGTGTTTCCTTCTTTCCCACAGTGGTTACTCAACATTTCAAAATCCTTTGAAACATAAATTGCAAACTAAAGAGTTTTAGTAATCTTCAAATTGTCCTATGTTTATGGTAGAGCCACAGCTCTCAAAGAGGATGATTTTGGCCCTGTTTTAGAGGCAGCTGACACATCTAGAGATACTTCTGGCATGTTGAATGGAGAGGGCAGAGAGCTTACTCAACACCCCACATTGTGTAGGAGAGTCTCCTACCACAAGTCATTGCCCATCTACAAATGTCATTGTTGAGAAATCTTGTTATAGGGATGCATTCCAAAGAAGATTCATTAATTCAAGAATATTCATATTTTTATTGGTAGTGGCACTGCATTGATTAACATATTGTGAATACAGAACTATAAACTAATATGAGAAAATATTTATCTAATTTACATGCTACTCTTTAATTCTCAATAACAAGAAGTAAGAACATGTGCAACATGTTCCCCAAATAAACTAGCTGGAGGTGAAAATGAAGAGGTTCAAATTTGAAGAAAATCATGTTGACTTTATTCTTCAATCTGTTCTAACTACACTGCTTTGCAATACAGTCAGTAGCACCAAGAATTTTCCAGTTTTTAAGGCAAAGATCTTAATCATATATTTGAGTGCTTTTGTATTTTCACCAATACATTACATCCAATAGTAAACTACATTGTGTAATATGTATACTATGTATAATATTATTATACACTTACATTATATAATTCATATAATTTATATAATGCATATGTATGAATTATGTATTATATACACATATATGTGTGTGTGTATATATATATCTGCTTACCACTACTCCTCATTTACAATCCTACTATCTCATAAAAATCCTTCTGAACTTTAACAACAGCCTCCAAATTTCCAAAGTAGTTTCTGGGCTACATCTCTTGATAATCTATGCTTCCTCCCACCCAGGTCACTTTATCATAAAGTAGTCAAAATGATACTTAAAGACAGCAATTAGATCATATTTCTCCTTTCCAAAGCATCCTCAGTATATTGCAATTATACAAAACAAAAAAGACATAGGTAGCTCCTTGCCATAGTTGTTACACACATGGCGAGTGGGTATGTAGAAAGATGCTCACATTGTGTAATCATTAGAGAATCATGAATGAAAACAAAAAGGGATTTAACTACAAACATGTCAGAATGGACAAAATCCAAAACACAGACAAAAGTAATGCTGATGAGGCTGTAGAGCATCCTGAATTCTCATCTATTACTGGGTGGGAGGGGGTAAAAAATTGCACGACCATTTTGGGTAATAGCAGCTTCTTAAAACAAAGCACATTAGGACAACACAATTCTTCAACTGTGCTCCTGGGTATTTACTCAGTGAAATGAAGCATGTTGACACAAAACTTGTGCATGAATATTTATAGCAGCTTTCCTCATAAAATTTCAAAAACATTAATTGACTAAGATATTGTTCTATTAGTGAATGGATTAACAGAGATACATTCAGACAATGTTATATTATTAATCTCTTAAAAAATGAGCGATCAAATCATGAAAAGACATGGAGAAAACTTAAATATATATTAAGGAAGGAAGATAATCCAAAAAAATCTTCGTTATATTACTCTGCTAGGACTGATATGACAGCATATAACAAGCTGGGTTGCTTAAATAACAGAAATTTTATTTCTCACTCTGGAGACCAGAAGTCCAAGTTCAAGGTGTCAGCAGGTTTGGTCTGTGCTGAGTCTCTCTTTGAGTTGCAGATGGCTTCATCCTGCTGTGTCCTTACATATTCTTTTCTCTTTATGTGTAATTTCTTTTGTATCTTTCACTTTTCTCTTTTAAGGCCATTGATCATATTAAATTAGATACTCAACCTTATCCTATTTAACCCTAACAATATACTTAAACATTGTCACAGTCAATTGCGGGATAGGGCTGTAATATGTTGATTTTGTAGCAACAGGATTTATTTCATAACAGCTAAAACTCTTATGAATCCAGCCACACACATGACATTCTGGAAAGACAGAACTTTGGACACAGCAACATATCAGTGTTATTATGAAGGGAAGAAGGGTGAGTAGGTGGAGTTCTGAGGAATTTTATAAGACAGTAAAGCTCCTCTGTATGACACCATGTTACTGTACACGTGTCATTTATACCTGTGTTGAAACCTCATGATACACAACACCAAGAGTCATCCCCAATGTATGGACACTGATTGATGATGATGCGTCAAAATAGATTCATCGATTGTAACAAGTGTCTCATTCTGGTGCGGAATGTTGACGGGGGGGGGGGGGGGGGGAGGGGGGTGCGCGGCGGGGGGTCAGAGTGTGCAAGTTTTCCACCAAATTTTACTGTGAACCTGAAAGTACTCTGGAAAATAAAATCTATTTTAAAAAGACAAAGGTACTCTGTTTTGTAGGGCTGCTTTAACAAAGTATCACAAACTTGGTGGCTAAAAACAGCAGAAAGGTATTGTTCCATGGGTCTAGATGTGAGAAATAATCAGTTAAGGCACCAGTAGGCCCATACTCCCAAATCTGAAGGAGAATTCATCTTTGGCCTTTTCGGGCTCTGGCTTTCTTTTCTTGGAGTATCCTTCCTAAGATAGCTATGGTTTTCCTATTTCTTTAGTGCATTCAGTTTTTCAAGTCAGATGTCCTCTTCTAAGAAAAATCTCTGGTCAGCCATCTGTCACATTGTATCTTCTTTCTTTTTATCATAATGCTTCTTGTTATTTGATTTTTTCATTTAATGGACAGCACATTCAACAATGCAGGATATTATTTTACTCTCGCCCCTGGAATTGTTTAGCACATGGTATACATTCATAAATAGATGCTGGACAAGTGAATGATAAAAATCTGATGATATAATCTAAACCATCCTAATCATCCTAACATCCCAGGATGAACTAAGTTTCCTCAGGTTCTTTGTAAGTGTGTAGTTCCTGCCTTATAACTGTGCTATCATTTGTATTTTTTTGAATTGCCAACAGATGTTTTCTTTTTCACATTATATTGGAGTTGCTTCTTTTGCAAGGAATAAAAGTTGCTTCCTTTTGCAAGTTGACTTCTAAAGTTAAAGATTAAATATATAATAAGATAATCACCTATGTTATCTTTAAACACATCCCTTTAAATCCCCCCAAATCTGTATAAAACCATGGACGGTAAAATGTATAAAAATGTAAAATAGATATTATAGTTGATTATACAATAAAGTGTTTTCAAAATATGATTCTATAGTATGTACAATTGCATGAATCAGAAGATATTTTGTACATTTGAAATTGTTCAACTTAAATAGGAAAATTATATGACTACTTCTGCTCTTGACAAGCTTTCACACCAGAACTGCCAAGTTAACAACAATCTAACATTGTTGTGTATATTTATGTTATTTCCCTGGCTAGAATCTATTCACTGTTTTACTCAATTATGCTCTATACTAAAGTGAGAACAAGGTCCTACATTCACTAAGGTTGAACTTATTTTATTAGACTACAAATAAACTTTTGCTCTGAGTTATCATAATTTCCCTAGTCAAATAGCTGGTTCAATTGACTGACATTGCTTCTTGCCTGTAAGTCACTTTTAAATATTATCACTAGCCCATAAAATAAAAGGTATCTTTTTCTATCATGCCTGTGTAGTAACAGCTATAGGAACTTTCCACAAAATTGCTCATATGATTATGTTAACATTGTTCATACTCACACAGCTGTGACCACACCTATCTGAAATAATTCTATATGATTTATATTAAAAGGAAGTCAACTATGTGGTCTCCGTTTATTGTAGCTCTATAATACTTCTGTGTTTTTCATACATTTCAATTCTTGTTCTTGATCCTCCCAGACATTTAACTTAATTGTAGCCTGCAGTTCATTTTTTGAAATTAGAACTCTTTCCTATTCCTTTAGACATGGCCTTTGTCCTTTTCAGCAATGAACCCGACTGCATAACCTGCTGCTGGCTTTTGCAAATATTACTATTGTTTTAATGCTCTCTCTAACATTCTCAAATGCAGCTTGACATACTCTGCTTTCACTAGTTAGGACTGGGCAGACATCAACAGCACTGTGATTGACATATTGCTTATATAGAATAGCCCTTCCCTGTGCCATCATCTATCCATCCCCACATAAAAACACATCGACCACTTGGTATTCATAAATATTCTTGTGTTTCTCTGCAAACACAGATGTTAGCATGTATAGGCACATGCAACTACTTGTTTTCTCAATAGTAAAGGGGTTTAGCTCATCTGCCCATATGGTCATAACATCTTCCCCTGAATAGAGATAGGCATTTATAAAGCAGCTGCCCAGCTTTGAAATGGAACAGACTGAAAACTGGACACAAATCCCATATCTATGCCCATTTGAGGAGTGCTCTTTAATGAATCCCCCACCCCCCACAAAAAAAGCCAAGGTAACCCAAGTGTACCTAAGGCTATATTGCTTTTCTTTATATCTGATTTTCAGTTTCACAAATATGGCTCAGGATTGAGAACTTCTGGGGTAAACATTTTAAATCCTGAGAGAAGAAATAACAATGATTTTTAAGCATAGTTCCCACAGAACCAAAGCAGTGATAGCAGGAAGAAGCTGAATTTGGGTGACAGGGGACGGCTGCATCCTGACTTGTTTACAGACTCTAACATTTGGGTCTGTTTGTTATTTGTCTGCAGTATATTAGCAATATCAAAAAAGCCAAATTTTGTAACATTGTCTGTCTTGTGACTTATTTTTCTATTAAAATATTTACATATAAGGGTTGTGGCTCAGCGGCAGAGCACTCGGGTGCTGAGTTTGATCCTCAGCACTACATAAAATAAATAAAATAAATAAAACAAAGGTATTGTGTTGAACTTCAACTAAAAAATGAATATTTTTTTAAATCTACAAATATAAGAGTTTTGTAATGCAAAAAATAACTTTGCCCACCTACAACTAAAAACTAAATATTTTAAAAAATAGTTATAGGTAATATAAAACAAGCAAACAAAAATTAATATTAATTTTAAATAAAATCTTTTAAGAGTAAGCATATTTTAGCATTTTACTAGAAGATAATAAAATACATATGCATATCTATGAAAATTTAGAAATGCTAAATCTAACCCTCGTCCAACTAAGGACACTTTTCAACACAAGTAGCTTTCTACTTGTTTCTATTTGGTTAAAAATGGACTTAGCTGTGCCTTTCTACAGTCCACTTCATATATATGTGATCTGTAGCTAACAGACACAAGAAAAGCTGCTAAATAAGTTTTTATGGAATTAATATATAATTAGCAATTATAATTTAATTTACTGAGCATCTAATTTATGTGAATTCTCTGCACAAAAATCTTAATACTGTCCTACTCTTTTCTGTAAGCAGTGATTCATTTTTTGACTTTCAGATGTTTGTTTCCATTTATTTGCCTCTGAGCAACTTACTCAAACTACTTATTCTTCACTCCGTAATCAATTTTATTCTGCTCCAGGTGGATAAGAATTCTTATTATTTATGAAAACTGTCTTACTCATTTTGAATTGCTTGTCGACATCTACATCATCCTTCTGGGTCTAGCTCAATCCTAAGTCCCTCTGTAATGCTTATCTTGACTGCTGAATATCTCATGGATTTCTTTTTCTTCTTTAGATTTCCTGTATGTAGAGATACGATCATACATTTTTAGAACACCCCAACAATCGATCTCTTATCATTTATTATGTCACACTGTTAACTGCTTTTGTGTTTATAAGATTTCCTGGGATAAGTGTGTTTTATTATTAGTTTTTCATTCATATGTATTTTTCACTCTAACAGAGTTCAGAGTATGTAGCAAGAACTCAGCAAATATTTACTCATATTTTGAAATACAATAGTGCTAAAATTTTATTCAATATCATATGAGTTGGTCTTATAATACAACAAAGAAGAAACAACACAGTCTTTGAGTCAGAGAAACCTGGATTCATGTTCTAATTTACTACTGTTGACTATTGTACAATTGACTTAATCTCTCAGAAGGCAGATCCTCAAATGTGCATGTACCAGAAATACTATACTTCTCAATGATCGTGGTTTCTAGGCCCTGACGTTCAATAAAAGAGTTAATTTCTCTGTGTTTTAGTTTCCTATTCTGGAAAATAGCAATATCAGTGCCTAACACACAAGCTTATTACGAAAATTAAATGAGCTATTTTACATAATGTACTTAGATTTGCCCTTAGTACAGAGTAGCATTATGTGATTATTTGCTAGTATTAATGCTAATATTAATGTTATAGATTATTTTCATTTATATTAAAGTGGTAATGTATGAAAATGCCCTGCATAATATCTACTTTATAGAAGCTGCTTCATCATTGATAATTGTTAGTATTGCTAATGTGGCAACTTGCATAAAGAAAGGCCATCTTTTTTTTGTGGCCAGTGAAACAGCAATTTTAATTTCTGCTGTAACTTATTTTAACAGTTTATCATTATATTTATCTATCAAGTTGTCAGTTGTCAAAATTCGTATCACTATTTTTTAAAAAAGACATTATGATATTATTTAGTGAGAGTGCAATACTCTGAATTAATTTAAATTCACAAAAAGCAATATCTTAGTCTGTTTTGGCTAATATATCAAAATACCATAATGTGGGAAGATTGTAAGCAATAGAAACTTATTTCTCACAGTTCTGGAGCCTGGTAAGTCCAAGATCAAGGTGCCAGCAGTTTGGTTTTTAATGAAGTCCCAGACTTTGTTTCATGGATGGTGGCATCTTTTCACTGTATCCTCACATGATGGAAGGGGAATGGAGTTTCTGGGATCTCAAAGGACATTAATCTGATTCAATTTGGTCCCCTGCCCAAAGCCCCACATTCCTATTACCATAATTTGGGTGTTAGAAATTCAATATATTTATTTAGTTTAGAACATAGCAATTAGATACACATTTAGTATAAAATAACAAAGTTTATGTTGCTATATTTTATAGATAACTAATCTATAAACAGAAAGGTCCCTAATAAAGGAAGAATGTTGTTAGAAGTAGCCTTTAATCAAGAATCATTTATTTTCTCAAAAAATATACAGTTGTTCTTAATATTCCATCCATGACAGCATACACACTTTTTTCTTTTGTAATGACATTTACTTAATTTTAACCTTGAACAAATTTGTTCAGTAACTTAACGGAATAAGTATGCATAGAAATATATAATTATAATTGACAAGGTTTCTTTATTTAAGGACTGAACTTTGAGCAAATGAAGACAGAATAATGAAAATTTTATTTATTATAGAGTCGTCAAAAAATCCACTTATATATGACAAGTGTATATTAGTGTGTGATAGAGAGCAAATAAAATACGAAATAACAGAGACAAAACTATTATAGATAAGCAGCTTGAGCACACCTGCCTGATGACTTCAACCACACTTTTAATAAATAGGGTGGTTTTGTCCTCAATGAAGTCTTTTGCTAGATTCTGCTGTATGATCTAAAATTATTTCAAAACCTTTGTTTGCCTAAGATTTTGGTGTAGCAGTCCTGTAATCCTTACAAAATTAAATTTAACCTTGAGACTGATGCTTAAAGTCTGACTTCCCACTTTTATATAATCAACAATTAAAGTAAAATTTACATACAACAAAATATTTACATTGTGAATGCACACTTCAATGAGTATTGGCAAAAACATAAATGCCACCTGAATTCAAGCATAGAATATTGCTCTCTCACACAAATTTTGCTTTTTCCTTTCTCCACCAATTCCTTACCTCATTCCCATGTCTTCAGACATCAACTTACTTTCTTTAAGTACATATCTGTCCTTTCTAAGGCTTGATAGACTTGAAGTTGTAGAGAATTTTGAAAATCATTTTTATCGGTTCTTTTTAGTTATTTTGGACTAGCTTCTTTATATTACAGAAAACATTTTAATTTTGACTTTTATAGACACTTTTCTTACGTTTGGCTTCCTTTGGTAAGCATTGTTTTTAATTAAACATATTTTACTTGTATCAGTATTTGTTTAGTTTCATGGCTACCATTTTTACATTGTCTGAATATATTACTGTTTCTTCAATTAAACAAACACCTAATCTACTGAGTTGCTTCTAGCTATAAAAACCTATTAATAAACTTGATGAACATTTTTGTATAAGTTGTTATGTGGATAAATGTTATCATTTTATTTGTGTAAATATCTAAGAGTGCTACTGCTAGATCTTTTGGTATGTATTTGGTATATATTAAATCTGATGAGGTGCACTGAATTGTATTTCCACCAGCAGTATATGAGTGTACATATGCTTCAGGGACTGATCAACACTTTTTCCTCTTAATATTTTAAATTGCATTGATTATAAACAGTACAGTGGTATCTGATTATTAATTTAATTTACATTTTCTTAAATACCAGAGATGGTTAATATTTTTGTGTGTATATTAGCCATGTATACATTTAATTATTTGAAGTATTGATTCAAGTATTTTGCCTACTTTCCCTCCATTATTTGTTTTGGTATTATTATTTGTAAGTATAAATATAAATATATACACACATATATATACACATATATAAATAATCAGGGTATATGTGTATTTAATATGTATCTATAAAGAGAATATTGACTATGTATATGCTATATATTATATATTACATATACATGCTATATATCTGATACATATATATCATAGATGATATATACAGAAACAATATTATCTTCTTGTCTTCGAAGTCCCTTTTATCTCTTTATTCCTGACTTATTTTAACAATATCTTATAAAGAATAAGTATTTTCAATTGAAAAAATGTATAATTTATCTTTTTAAAATTTTTTTGTGTAATCATTTTGATTCCTAAGATATTACATCTTGAAAATGTATACTTTAAAATTATCACTATTTGCAGATGATATGATATTATATCCAACAGACCCAAAAGGGTCTACAAAGAAACTACTAGAGTTAATAAATGATTTCAGCAAAGTGGCAGGATATAAAATCAACACACATAAATCAAAGGCATTCCTATATATCAGCGACAAATCTTCTGAAATGGAAATGAGGACAACCACCCCATTCACAATATCCTCAAAAAAATAAAATACTTGGGAATCAACCTAACAAAAGAGGTGAAAGATTTATACAATGAAAACTACAGAACCCTAAAGAGAGAAATAGAAGAAGACCTTAGAAGATGGAAAAATATACCCTGTTCATGGATAGGAAGAACTAACATCATCAAAATGGCGATATTACCCAAAGTTCTCTATAGGTTCAATGCAATGCCAATCAAAATCCCAATGGCATTTCTTGTAGAAATAGATAAAGCAATCATGAAATTCATATGGGAAAACAAAAGACCCAGAATAGCAAAAGCAATTCTAAGCAGGAAGTGTGAGTCAGGCGGTATAGCGATACCAGATTTCGAACTATACTACAGAGCAATAGTAACAAAAACAGCATGGTACTGGTACCAAAACAGGAGGGTGGACCAATGGTACAGAATAGAGGACACAGAAACCAATCCACAAAATTACAACTATCTTATATTTGATCAAGGGGCTAAAAGCATGCAATGGAGAAAGGATAGCATCTTCAACAAATGATGCTGGAAAAACTGGAAATCCATATGCAACAAAATGAAACTGAATCCCTTTCTCTTGCCATGCACAAAAGTTAACACAAAATGGATCAAAGAGCTTGATATTAAATCAGAGACTCTGCGCCTGATAGAAGAAAAAGTTGGCTCTGATCTACATATTGTTGGGTCAGGCTCCAAATTCCTTAATAGGACACCCATATCACAAGAGTTAATAACTAGAATCAACAAATGGGACTTACTCAAACTAAAAAGTTTTTTCTCAGCAAGAGAAACAATGAGAGAGGTAAATAGGGAGCCTACATCCTGGGAACAAATTTTTACTCCTCACACTTCAGATAGAGCCCTAATATCCAGAGTATACAAAGAACTCAAAAAATTAAACATTAAGAAAACAAATAACCCAATCAACAAATGGGCCAAAGACCTGAACAGACACTTCTCAGAGGAGGACATACAGTCAATCAACAAATACATGAAAAAAAGCTCACCATCTCTAGCAGTCAGAGAAATGCAAATCAAAACCACCCTAAGATACCATCTCAATGTAGGATCTTCCTACAGTCCCTGAATACCTCAGGTGTTCAATGAGGTCACTTTATTCCAGTTGCATGGAACTTAAATATCTATAAATGCTAAGGGGTCCTTGGTATCTGTTCCTTTCTCAATGTCATTATTCCTCCAGATATACCTAGTTTGGTTTCATAATGTCCCCAATTATCAAGGCACCACTTTGGAAAACAGTAGATAATAATATCATGAGAGGAGAAGAAAATAGTAGTAGGCAGAGCTTGCAGTTTTCCAAACTGTCTCCTTATCTGAAAATAGGGCTAAAAGACTCCCAGAGTAAAGGTTGTTATGTACCCGCACTGAGGAGGCTTAGGAAGGGTCTGGTTCAAAACACCTGTATTACGAACCCAGTTGAATCTAATGTATGAAATATGATATGTCAAGAGCTTTGTAATGTTTTGAACAACCAATAAAAAAAGAGAGAAAAACAACAACAAAAAAAAAAGAAAGAAAGAAAAGAAAAAACCTGTAAATTGGAGGTAAAAGACTCTAGGCTTTGAGGTTAAATGATTTTGTTTTCTGTTTTGGGGTCTGCTGCCAATGAAGTGATCAACCTAAACTAAATGTGTTTCTAATCTGAAAATTACTCTTTTTAAATCATTACTTTTGACCATCTGTGTATTGAATATTTCTTTTCCATCTTTCTTGTTTTGAAAATATATCTATTTTTCCCTGCCTTCTCACCAAGTTAATTTTCTTTCAAAGGACTTTCCTTTTTAAAATTGTATTCTTGGTCATTTTCATTTCTTAACTCATGCTTCTGATATTTTATTTTTCACTGCTTAGACTTTTGAATTTATTCTTAACTTCTTAGCTGTAAAGTATTGAAATGTTGATTGCATTTGGTACATCTCTATAAATACCACATATTTTAATCCTTTGAATTTTAATGTATATGCATCTTATTTTAGCTCTATTTCCATTTCATAAGATAATATTTTTATTTAGATAGCTAATTAAAAATAACTACATTATATCCAGTAACAAATAAATCTGGGATAATTTCATTATTGATTATTTAAAACATTTAGTTCCATAGACCCTACCTTATATTGAACAAGACATTTTTATTAGACAATTTGTTTCAAGAGTAATCAGAATTTAAAATATGTTTGTTTTTCCCTGTCAAATTGGGCTGTCTGTTGTTTCTCCTATAAGATTTGTTTTCAGGAAAATTTCCCTCCATTCAAACAACAATAACAAAGTCTGTGATAGATCACATAGCAATGTGTGCAACTTCTATGAAAGTTCTAACTCTGACTTCCCAAAGAACAAGATGATCCTTAAATCATATCCAACCTCCTCATTTTCCAAATAAGGGAATGTGGAATTGGAAAAGTAAAATATTGAATATTTGGAAAGAATATAGACATGTAATCTTTACAGACATTCTAGATAATAATGGAAAATATTGATGAATTTTTCAATATAATAATATTTTAATGGACTTTTCAGCAGAAAATAGCATCAAAGAGTTGGAAGACAACCTCCACACAGGGAAAAGATATTTATAACTCATGTAACTGACCAAAATTATTATTCAAAATACATAAAGAATCCCTTCAAAACAATTATAAAATAGCACATAGAAACATAATAGAAATTTAAAAGAAGCGAACTTTGAGATGGTCAACAAATATATGAAATATCAAAAAATATTAACATATCAAATATTTTTTATAATAAGAACAACAGATTTTTGTTATGACAGCATTGTTTAAAATTGTAAATGTGTTTCAGAAAACATGGAGTAGTATTTGAAAGAATATTCCAGGAATATTATCCAGGAATACCAGTACTACACACAACTGTAGAGAGATCTTGAATGTATAACAATAATAGCAATTTTTTCACATTCTACAAAAACAAATGTAAAATAGCCATCTATGGGTAGGAAAATCAATACATGTTATATATTAACATAGCTGTAATACAGAAGAGAAAAATATTTAAATACAGTTACTGGCAGCTATATATGAATTAAATAAATAGAATATGAAGTGAAAAAAGAAAACAAACGGAAATCATGAAAACATTACTTATAATTAGAAACCAAAGGACTATGTATTGGGGGCATACCCACATACACACAAATACACATAAACCTATCAATAAAAGAAGAAAAAATGTAAGCTTCTTCCTTAGAATTCTAGGTAATGTTTGTTGTGATAATGAAGAGTAAGGTGACTGCATCCAGGCACACAAGGTATTCACAGTATGGGTGATGTTTTAGTGCTGTTCTATTGTTTAACCTGGATGGTAGGTAACATGACTTTATTATCAAGAATAAATGTCTTGGTACATTCAGGGTGCAATAACAAAATGCCATTAATTGTGTACCTTATAAACAATAGAAATTTATTTTTTATACTTCTGGAGATTGGGGATTTCAAAATCAAATCCTCAATTAGTGGGTGTCAGGTGAAAACCTACTTTCTAGCTCAAAGAAGGCATCTTCTGATGTGGGGAAGGAACTAGTCAGCTCCCTAACATGTTTTTATTTTTATTTATTTTTTGTAAGAGGCCATTATTCTACTCAAGAGCTCTACCATTTTAACCTAATGTCCCTCTCAAATATCCCAGCTTCCTAATACCATCACTTTAGAAATTAGGCATTTGAACAACATATAATGTTGAAAGTCACAATCATTCAAATATTAACAGTAATTTGCATATCAAATTTACAGTTTTATCTTATTGTAAGATGCACACTTAATTCCATCATGGTAAAATTGAAAAAATGCATTTGATTATTAATGAAATATAGCATATACATTCATTATATTAATCATATATTTTATTATCCAAAATGTAAAATTATATTTTTCAAACTTACTTAATATAATTAAATATATTTTATAAGGATTTAGTATAATTTTAAAAAGAGATTTTTTTATTAAAAACAATACTGTGGATTTTTCCTCAAAGCAGAGTTTTTATTTTCTATTACATTTCAACATTAAAACAATAAAAATTTATCTTACTATGATTTTACATTTAATGTTCTCTTATCTTGCAGTCCTAATATATTTCATTTATAAATCTTTTCTATAAGAAAGCATTTTCATATACCTATATATCTAAAATAGATCATATGTGAATTTCATATTTTCTACTTTTTAGAGATTTAATCATTTGCATTTCTTTTGTTGACCCCTACTTTACTAAGCTCAGCTTTCTGAATGAAACAAGGAAGTAATGTATTATTATTATTTTGCATTAAAAGTCATATCACCTTTATCAGACTCTATGATTCATTAAAAAAAGCCTTCTTATACCTGTTTAGTTAATAAACTTTAATCCCTATACATTTAGTTAAAATACAACTCTTGCTCATCTGCTGAAATATATGAAATTTAAGTGCTCTGTCTTTATCCTAAGCTCTGTTAAAATCATTTCCCCAGAAAAGCCATCAAATTTCCAAATAAACATATAATTATCTAACATTTATGCATTATGGATTTTTCTTTCTTCTTTTTTTAAAGTTTTACATCTCAGCTTTATCTCTTACTCAGCTAGAGAGCACGCCAGCTCCATAGGACTATGTGAGAAGCATAGTTGAATTAAGAGTACAATGCCAGAGCCAGGCATTTATGGTTTAGGTATTTTACAATTTAATTTAGTGTAACAATGCTAATTTAAGTCTACATTAATTTTCAAACACACTGCAAATGTAATTGCAGTGTACACAGAACAAATAATAAGAATGGCTTGTTCAATTTATTACTTTACAAAAGAATTAGTGTGATAGCCAATTAAAAGGATGCATTTAAATATAGTTATTATATTGTTTATCATGCAGAACTAACTCAAAAAGGTTAAAGGTATTATTAAATCATTAATTTAATTCCCTCTATAAGTGACATAAAATTATCATAAAATATAATATATGGTTATGAAAGGACACTTTAATGAAGTCTTGCTATAATGAAGAGGTTATCATAATAATTTGCCACTAATAAAATAAAAGTCTAATCACATATTTTCCTTTTCTTCCTTTCAAAGTTATAGATGATACATTTAATAAAATTGTTTCTCTTTTTTTCTGTTTATTGTACATACCAAATGTAAATATAAATTCTATTGGTAACATTTACATTTTGCTTATTTTGTTAAAGATGGTTACTTTTATTCTGCATATATGAAGTAAATGATGTTAATGAGATCTGATATTACCATTAATTGCTTTCTTGGTTTCCACACAAAATAGAGTCAAAGTCAACACAGGCAATGGGAAAAGTTGAAAATCAGCAGGACTAAAGGAAGGGAGACATGTTAGTGTCCTGAAGTTATGTTTCCACTCAATTTAGCATCTTTTCTTAGCATTTAATAAAAATACAAATAAGCATTTCTATGCTTTCATTATGTTTCTAAGAATCTCTTTGTTTTTTGAGATATTAACTGGCATTCTGCAGGGGGAAAAAGTTAATTTTGCTCTTTCTGATAAATTTCTTGACCTAAACAAATAGAATTCAATCTCCAATTACAAAACTCCTGAGATTTTTAAATAGATGTTAATAATCTTTATGAATTTCTGAGAATGAAAAATAGATTTAATTTTTCCCCAAAGTGGTTCATCCTTAAAACAAAGAGACTTGTTAATATTTCTAAGAATACTGTATATTCTAAAATTTAGTTAATTTGATAAGACAAAAAGTCCTAGTTCTGAAATACTTGATCATTCATGCCTAACAACAACAACAAAAAGATTATAAATGTTTTATAAATACTCGTGCATAAGAATAAAATAAAAATGAAATTCTGGCTCTCAAATACCTAACCATCCATGAGTAAAAGCCTGTATTGCAGGAAATACCATACATTGTTAAAATATTTTAGAATGTCATTTAGAAAATCAGCATTCAGTAAAAAATAAAACAAATAAACAAACAAGAGCAAAACAAGTATAAAAAGCCCAATGAGTTTATCAATGGAATATAGACTTAAACTATACACTTATCTTCACTTCACTTATGAGAAACATAAATTTTACAAGGATGTGTATAAAAATTACACAAAGTACTTTAATTTTTTAAATAACACAGAGATCTATTGGTTCAGGAAAGTAAGTGGAACATTGAAAAGGAACTCATTTTGTACTTTGGTATGATGAGCCAGCTAATACCACTGGTTTTATATTTACTTTTTAGCCACCTAAGAAGTACTAAATTCTGGGTGACTGTGATCAGAATTTACTTAGAAGTGAGAATCAATTCTCTAACCAGACTTCCAGGCTAAGGGACGTGTCTCTGTGGATCCCACTAGACCAGATTCAGCCACCCTCTGACTCAAAAATCCAATTGGGTTGGGGAGATATGAAGCAAGGAAGAAACTGATATCCAGTGTGGACACACTGTGAAGACAACAGAGGAGGTGCATACTAACTCCTGCCTTTGAGGTGCTGACAAGAGCTTCAGGTTACATAGGTGGGGTTGAAAATGGAGAAGGGCAATAAGTATGCATAGTCTAGTATTGCTGGTCAAATTATGTTCTGCTTGTTCATTTTCTCAGGTCTGTTTCTACAAGGGTTTGCTGGCTCTGAGCAATTCTTATTGCTTGAGGGGAATTCAGTTCCCATGATGAGATGATTACTCCCACTTAGGAGGGCATGAAAATTATGAAAAATTTATCTCCTACCAAATTTATAGTCTCAGCTTTCTGGGACCCAGATTTCTGGTTCTAAAGACACGGTTATGTGTCTGAGACTCACTCTTGCTGGAATTTTGAATATATCTTAGTTACTTTTGTTTTGATGTATTCTGTCTTGAGAGGTTCTGTAAATTAAGAGCAAATCAGCCTTGTCTTTTAGACAGATGCTCCTTAAGTGATCAACTAGAATATGAGTAGAGTTGAGCAAGAATGTCTCAAAGTTTAAGCTAGCAATAGAGATAGGTTGCAGGCCCAAGTGAAAAGTCATGGCTCAAGGGGCAAAAGAAGTCCCTGTAACAATTGTGAGCAAGACAGAACCTCAGCTTAATGTATGTACAAAACAAACAAACAAATATATCAGCTTGACCCCTACAGCCATGTGCTAAGAACATTTGAATCTAGATGAAGCTCGGGCTTATAAAAAGACACTACAAACAAACTCAGGAAAAAAGTTTCCTTGTTGAAACCCCAAAGAAATATATCAAAGCTTACCCTTCCACCTTTGTTTATATTAACCTTTACTGTCTATTATAAAATGTGGGTTGTTTCAATGATTGTGGACTGGAATGGCATTATGATAGTTGTTTTAATTTAGATATGCACTGAACCTATGCAAACTTTAAAAGCTTGCTTTACTTTGGAGACATAATTTATTCTCTAGTCACTGATTTATAGCTTGAGATCAATAACATCTAACATTCTAAAACCAAACTGCTGTAAGTGATTACCCTGTATACAATTAATTCTAAGAGGACAAAAAGGTATTGTGGACAAGAAAGACCATTTTTTTTTTTTGTAGTCATTTCCAGGTCCCTATATCCACTGATTTAAAAATTGTTCCATTTTGTTTAAGAGATATTATTAATAATTATTGCTAGCCGTGCTTTCTTATTTTATTTATTATTTGCAAACTAAATACATGAAACTTTATCTGTTAAATCTGTATTGCCAACTTCTCACTAAAAGCGTATAAATTATGTACTTAATGGAATATTTCATTTTCACCATGATAAAATTATGAAAATTTAATTTTATACCAAATTTATAGTCTGAGATTTCTATTCTTATATCTTTATCCTTAAACTATATTTCTTTAGTGTTACTATTACAGAGACATACAGCACCTTTGATCTTTTACATCACATTCTGGCCTTTACCTACAGTATTTTATTTTTATTTACTTATAACTCTTATCAAAATCTATGAATCATTACAAATGCTAAGTGCTAAATCATATGTTATTTGAAAAAATAGTTTAGAAATCTAGGATGTAGTGAAATATATTCCTACAATCTTTGAAAACTTCATTTATTCTAGTATAATGACATGTGTAATTACATATAGTGCATTATTTTATATTTATCTCCTACCATTAAGTTTTTATTAAATGTGCTTTTGTATATAATTGATAGTTTAAAACTGTGAGCATCTACCAGCAGGGCATTAGTTGATGTTGCATCACAAATTAATCAATAAGCAATTAATAGGGTAACTATCACTAATAAAATTGTTTTAAACACTGTAGGAATTAAATATAATCTGTAGACCCTTTCCTAATAAGAGCCTGTTGCTTATATAGAGGTATTTTGTGTGACAATATTTATTCCAGTATATTTCATTTGCAACTAATTTCCCTTTGATAAACTGTTTGTAAAAATTTCTATTTCTAAAGATATCAGTAGCAACTCCAGTCCAAATTTTGTCACTATTGACAATATTCAATATTCCTATGACAGGTTCTTGCCTACCTCTAATATTCAGATACTTTAGTGAGAGAAATTATTCTTTGCATAGTTTTATTTTTTGTGGGGGAGGAGAACACTTAATCCATGGATATGAAACTTGAAATAAAAGACATTAAATTCAGATTTCATCATTAACATCAGCCATCATTCTCAAAGAAAAGCTGTGCTTGTTCACAGGATGAAAACTAAAAAATTTATTCCAGAGGATGTGAGTTCATCAACTTGGACATTAAATATTCTTTAAACCAGGATAGTTGCACACAATTGTGCATGTTATTGACTCAGTTGCCTTGCTCATGGTGAAGAGGATGAGAATTGAAAGACATACTTTTTTAAAAAGTTAAGAAAATGTAATACATGTGTGCATCTTAGGTATATTTAGATAAATACACATTGATAAACAATGGCCAGATTTATAGTTGCATAAGCAGAAAACTTATTTACATTACTCAAAAATGCTAGTAAGGGGAAGAGACTGTAGGGAAGATGAACTTTTTCAGGGCACAATCCCAGTGACCCACCTCCTCCAGTCATGCCCCACTTGCCTACAGTTAGCACTATAATTTAATTCAAAACTAGGATGGAGCAGTTAGGTTACAACTCTCATAATCTAATCTTTTCTCCTCCTGCATTAATACAGGAGCTGTTTTTTTTTTGGGGGGGGGGGCACAGCTGGTATCCAAACCATAACACTCATCAAGTAGGGTGTCTTCTATGTGTATTGGTCAGTAACTTGAATATTCTTTTCATTATTTCTTTTTAAATTATGAATTTCATTTAAATAGACTCATCAATTTAACTTTGTTCACTTTCACCTCTGCCAAGAATTTCAAAGCAGGATTATATAACAATAACTTAAGGCACTCCATTATTATGGATCCTTAATGCTGTTTTCAGTCATTGCTGTTACTAAACTGGCTTGGATGAACCTGTGCAAATGTTTCTATAGCATATACACTGGAGCTGAAATTTTGCTATATGTATATTTAACTTGGTAATGATGTGAAGTTGGATGCTTAAGTTATAAAAATATCATGTTAAGTTCAGGAAAACTGGTCATGCTGGCAAGTGTGGTGGGACAGAAATTTACATAATTGAAGCAGTAGTGGGTATCACCATTTCTTATGCTGTTTCTAGCATGAGACCTGCTGGGAGGCAGGGAGTACTAAAACTGGAATTCTATTAAAGAGTTTCATGGAACTTGGGAGGCCTTATTGTTCTGTATTATGTATGAGAAGTCAAATTCACAATTCTACTGGGTATAAAACTAGGACCAGTATTGCTGTGTCATGGGATATATGTGATTTCAACTGTCATGGCTACTACATGATTTTTTGCCCCTTCCATTGTTAGGAACCAATTTATATTCCTAACAATAGATGCAACCCCACCACTATTCTATATTATTGATAATACTAAAAATTTTCAGACCTTTTAACTTTTCCTGAGCTGATGAATTTGGAATAAGACCTAACTGATCACATGTGAAATGTTGCCTAATTGTGGTTTTACTTTGCATTTTCTAATTACTAGTGAAATTAAAAGGTTGAAACATTTGTTTTTCATTTTATTCACTTTTATATAGAGTTGTCATTTTACCATAAATTTCATTCCTTTAATAATCTGCTTACTGCAATTACAAATATCTTTTCCTATTGTATGACTTGTCTACTCCTTTTATACTATCTTTGTTAAATTATCAAATTTCTTTCTTTATATTTTGTATTCTATATTTCATTTTAAGAAGTATTTGCAACCCTAACTCCTAGGGATTATTAAATTAAATGATTTGGGGATAAATGGATGTCACAGTAAATCCCACTAATATGCATAATTATAATGCACCAATATCAGCATAAATGTTTATATCCAATCCAGATATTTACTACCCAGGGTAAACTTCTATATTTTGTCCCATGTATTTTAAATGTTGCCTTAAACAGTTTTGTTCTTGATCCATACGTAAACTGTGTTTCACTTTGGGCATGGTATGTTAATAAAAAATCCTTAAGATATCTAAAAAGAAATCTAATTAAACTTAGCATGTATTGAAGCAAGACCAAGGAATCATTATTAAGAAGGTATTTTAAGAACTATTTCCATAATATTAAAAAGCCTAGGAGTGAGATAACAAACCAATTTGTATGAATCCATTTTCCCATCACTATTACTGGATTTTCTAGCTTCTCTTCACTGAGTAACAATATCAGCAATAACAGGTGTCAGAATTCACATTCTTGGCATTCTTTATAGTTTCTTGATATATATGTCTATCCTGGTGTTAATGCTACACAGAAGTAAAACAAATACTTTATTGATTTATATCCTCACTTCCTTTATGGGAATTGAAATCCAGTGTTTTCCAGAGAATCCTGACCTTGGTCATCTCATTTTGTGGAAAATCAATAATCATTGGCAGGGAGATCAGTATCTTATGCTGGGCTTCTTCTCTTGTATCTTTACCCCTCCAGGGTTTATCCTTTCAAAGGTTTATTACTTGGGTAGCTCTCAAATACTGTATTAGTTCATTTTCCATTGTTATAACAAAATACTTTATGATTAGAACTTTTTGAACAAAAGAGGTTTATTTAACTGCCAGCTTTGGAGGCTGAAAGGCCAAGATTGGCCAGCTATATCATGACAAGGCATATAGCATCCTAGAATGAATTCTGGAAAGAAGAATGGTGAGACAGGAAGCTACTGAGGAGGCTCAGCAGCCACAGAGCCACAGAGAGGTCTTACTTTCTTTTTAATAGAGTACCTGTTTCCTGGGAACTAGTTAGGGTGCCATGACAACTATGTGAATACCTTCAGAAAGCTGTTCCCCCAAAGACCTAATTACCCTGGAGTAAATCCCACTTTTTAAAGATCCCAACACCTCACAGTGTTGTCATGCTGACACCAGACTTCTAACACAAGAACCCAAGAAGTCATAGAAAGCACCTATGGCTATGTCTTCAACATTCATTCCTGATCATCTTTGTATTTGTTTCAGCAAGAGGATGGTCCAAAACAATTAGTCCTCCAGGAGAGGAAAAATACTGACCTGCTCACTGTTGTTTTTTTTTTTTTTTTCAATTTACTTTTCTTTTGTATTATCATTCTCAATTTTCCATTGGACAGATGCCTTTTCCATATATTGGGAAAAAACCTATTCTTAATTACTTTAAACATTAACATAACTATGTACCAAAGCTGAAGGGATCTGAGAGTGAATATCAGAATATTTTATATTCTGCAGACCATAATTTCACATTAGTTATAGGTCTGAATCTGTAGTTTACTTTCCTTCTGGTTTAACTCATTGCAACTTACTTTATCATATTTTCAGAATATTTTTTTCTTATGAGCTTGTTTTTCATTGAAATTTTATCTGTAGATATCATTTGTGGTTTTTATTCAAACCTTTTCCTTCAGAGAAGATTTTTAAATTTACTTTTAGTGTATGCCTGGAAGCACTACCAATGAAGAACTACTTTGCCCTTTTTTCTTGGCTTATTTTAAGATCACAAAATTATCGTGAATGCTGAACTCAAACACAAGTGACTATTTGCTTGAGGGGAAGTAGTAAGTCATGATGAAATACATTTTATTCAACTTTCATTTTTTTACTTCTTGGAGCTCTGACCACATTTGGGAAGTTTCTTTAGTCTTTCTCTATTGGGTGAGTTTTTCTTCTTTTTTCCCTTAATATGACATACTGTGTAAGTTCTTATTTTCTTCAGGATTCTAAAATCCAAGTTTCTCACCCTTCAAGGGCATCAGGAATTGCCTCCTGTTCCTGACATGTGGCCCATTAAAACCCAGGCGATAAGCCAGGAAAGTACTGGCAGTTAATTCAGGGCAAATTCCAATATCAGTCTTCTCTTAGTTCTTTAGATTCACACCCTGATGTTACTTTTTTCCCCCCCTTTTCTTGATTGAATTTTCATATATTTTGTCATTTAGGGTGTGATCTTTCGTGTCATCTAGGAGATATTTTTACCAACACTTTTTGGTGTGCTACACATCGTGTTTTGTTTGAAAATCAAGAACAAGGTTTTTCCATTTTAGCTTAATTCCCACAATTCCACCCGAATAGCAATGTACAACTTATCCTTAAGCATTTAAGAAAATAAACTTTCTGTGGCATTTACAAGTCTTTTGAAAGGTATTACACAAGTTAAAAACATTGTAATAGTCATTT
The DNA here is from genome assembly GCF_048772815.1 of Callospermophilus lateralis. Lineage (NCBI taxonomy): Eukaryota > Metazoa > Chordata > Mammalia > Rodentia > Sciuridae > Callospermophilus > Callospermophilus lateralis. Next base: position 31,035,160 of record NC_135314.1, read on the forward strand.
TTTTGCATAGAAATATCATCAAAATAAGAAAAACCTATGCATTATACTTTTAGTCTCATATTTTTGTTCTAAAATAACTATATAAAAGTAAACACTTGAAATAAAATCAAAATAAAGTCACATTAATTTATTATTAAAGCATCATTATTAGCATCATTATTATAAGGACTATATAATATTTCAAAGGTTCAATGGTGTTTTTTTTATTTTAACATTAGAATAATTGAATGTCTAAATAGAAAAACTGGTTAACAGGTAATTTCTTGCTGCTTCCTGTAGCATCAGATTGGTGGGACAATTTGAACTTTTTTGAATCTTGCTTGCAACATTAACTCAGGCAATAGTTAAATGGTTACACGTGACAGACACAAATAATGGAATTCACCCATGAACTATAACCATAATAATTAGCTATATCTAGGAACTGAGTTTTCAGTTTCTTTTGAGTGTGGGAAAAAGTCTTGTATCTTAGGGAGTAGGAAAACATAACTATGTACCAAAGCTGAAGGGATCTGAGAGCTGATGATTTCTCTGAACTATTATGATCAATGGCCTGTGCTAATTCATTTTCATGTTTTTTGATTATGACCCATAAGTGGAGAGACTTGGGCATCCAAAGTTGTGCATGTCAGTCATGAGGCCACTGTTAGGATGTTACGTGCTGCGCTGTTTCTTGCTCTAGGTACTTTGTAGAGCTGAGTAATTTAATGCTGAGTAGAGAAACAACACACATGTACATGGCATCAGCCCAAATCTAAGGCCTGTTCCCAGAAAAAATAAGTGGACAATTAGCAAAATATTTCAAGGGCCAAAGTTAAATTGAAAATTAGGAATTTCATTCATTGAAGAGTTTCCCAATTGCCTAAAACATTTTATAGATAAAAGTAAATATAATTCACTACAGTTTTTTTAAAGTGTGTGATTGAAATACTCAGTTTAATATTTAGGTTTATATGGGATTCACTGAGTAAAAATATTATATTTTAGACATAAAAAATGAGAAAACATTGTATTGAATTTTAGGGTTTAAATATCTAAATGTTCTTTACAAACAATACATTTGTTAATCTTTTCTTCCACTGAGATTTCAATTAACATACTTTAATAAAAATTCCTGTTCTAAGCATTTCCAGTTAGTTAAATAACTCAAAATAACACATTTTTTAGATACTCCTTGCAGAAAGATGTTTATATGTTTAATAAAAATTCATATTAAAATATACCACAACAAAATACAGAATTACTTATCATATTTAACACTTCCAGTCATTTCACTCCAATGTTTAGGTAAAGTGCTTTCTTTTTGCCTATTCTAACTTAGCCTCATATCTCTACATTCAGGAATATGATTGATAGAGATGTCAGTATGAAAGTTTTTATATTAACATCAAGATGATGCAAGAAAGAAAGAAATGCAAAAAAAGAAAAAAGAAAAGGAAAAAGTTCTATTGGGCGAGTTTTTCTTCTTTTTTCCATTAATATGCCATACTGCTTAAGTTCTTATTTTCTTCAGGATACTAAAATCCAAGTTTCTCACCCTTCAAGGGCATCAGGAATTGCCTCCTGTTCCTGACAAGTGGCCCATTAAAACCAATATATTAATAATTAAAATACATTGCATTGATTTAAGACCTCAAATATTTAACACACATGAGAAAAAAATAAACATTATAAAATCTATGTATGGGTAGAATGTAATGATATATTTATTGATTGAATATTTTTTAATTTCTTAAAAGTTAAGATGTGCATTACAGGAAATAGAAAAGCACAAGAAACAAAGAACAAAGTTATCCAGTCACAAGCAGCCTAGTTGGATGGGTCCTGGGTCCTTCATATGCACATTCCATTCTGTGTGCTTATGAAGGTAGTGTGTGTATTGTGCCTTTCCCATATCCTGAATCTTCTCCAATTCAAAATCCCAAAGCTAAAAAATTATTTTTGGTAACTAAGAATACACTACACTAACACAATCTGTTAGAAAAACATTGTAGTCCTGCCTTTCTTGGAGACAGAAATTTGAATGAAGACAGAAATAGCAACAGACCTTTAGATAGACATATTGGCAGAGTTGCCATTAATACTGCATTCCTTCAATGCTCAGTATAAAAGGAGACATAAAGCAGCAGAGAACGCCACGAACAATGTTTCCAAAACAGTGTATTTTTGAATTTTTCCTATGGAAGTATTGAAGCCAGAATTAGACAGGCAGTCAGTGTAAATAGGTAAATCAAGTCAAGTCAGATCAGGAGGCCAATTTTGAGTGAGTCTGGGATGTTGGAGACTGTTCTCTGAGGGATCTTATCAAGAACCTGCCCCTGCTCCAACCTGTTGCCAAGGTAACCTGTCCCAGGATTTCCCCTCCCTACAGGGAGCTGTAAGGTTGTTAAAGTGTCCAGGGCTACTCCACCCTGCCCTTACTCCTTCAGTCCACCTATTTCCAACCTTTTGGCCATCCCACTGAGATTCCTGGGCCTAGTCACTTATGCAGGAAGGAGAAAGATAAGGTGGGGAAAAGCAGGAGAACAAAGGAAGCCTCCATTACCCCTTTTTAAATGAACCCTGCTTTATATGCTTGCCTTCCATGCTTCTCTAATGTTCAAACTTCAACATGTGGGGAAGCAGGAATTTTCACTAATAACCAGTGGTATCAGTATTAGCAAGAACTCATGTCCCCAGTGAATTAAAGTATCCCTCTAATACAGCTAGAACATGTACACACATCAAGCAAGGGCTCTCATCAAAAGGTAAATCCCAGTACTGGCCCCTCCCACTTCTCCCTGTGGCCTTTCTTCTGTCTCTCTCCTACCTGCCTAATGAAACAGTTCTGATACACATTGCCCAGATATGTCACAATTTCATGTCCAAGATGCAACTTCTCTATCAATTACAGTAAAATGATATTTACAAATTGACTAATTCAATAGCCCTACTTTTTATCATGAATTATCAGCTCAGGACATCTAGAAAGCTTAAATGTTTAAAATGAAGTATGGAAAGCTTGGAATGGAACCACCATTTGACCCAGCTAGTCCTCTTCTCAGACTATACCCAAAGACCCTAAAAACAGCATATGACAGGGACACAGCCACATTAATGTTTATAGCAGCAAAATTCGCAATAGCTAAACTGTGAAGCCAACCTAGATGTCCTTCAGTGGGTGAATGGATAAAAAAAATGAGGCATTTATACACAATGGAATATTACTCAGCACTAAAAAAGAAAAAGATCATGACATTTGCAGGGAAATGGATGGCATTAGAGAAGATTATGCTAAGTGAAGTTAGCCAATCCCCAAAAAACAAATGCTAAATGTTTTCTCTGATATATGGGGGGTGAGTCAAAAAAGGGTAGGGAGGGAGAACATGGGAGGAAGATTACCTCTAGATAGGGAATAGGGGTGGGAGGAAAAGGGAGGAGGAAGGGGAATAGCAAGGATGATGGAAGGAGATGGTCATCATTATACAAAATATATGTATGAAGATGTGAATTTGGTGTCAATAAACTTATATACAAACAGAGATATGATAAATTGTGGAATAAAGGTGTATTAAGAATTGTAATGCAAATAAAATAAATTAAAATATAAAATAAAATGAAGTATGAACTTTGTGCACAATAAACATAAGTATTTTATACAAAGTCAACATACTGATATAAGGTTATTACCTAATACTGTCTTCCAGATATTAAAATATTAGCAGAGATCCCTTTCCCTCACCTTTCCTTTTTTCCCTCTTTAACATTCCAGTGGCTAATTTCAGGACTACCCCTAGCTCCAGAGATTGATTTACAAAGGTCATTCCCACAAGGCAGTTATTCCTAGAAACAAACAAAAGGCTATTTATATTGGGATTATTTTGCTACTTCTAACATTTTTGGGGCATTAGCACTTATTCTTTAGTACTGAGTAATATTAACTCAAATGCACCTACGGAACAATGGCTAAACAATCTGAACTAATATAAGGGGCAGAAAATGCTTCTGTCTGCATACTTGCCCTCCCACGCCCAACACCCATCCATCACCCAGTGAACAGTCAAGAAACTCTCCAAGACATCAAGCTTAACAATTCCATTTCCCAAATGGCAACCATTCCTATGAAGTTAAAAAAAAAAATTCTTGACAGACACTACTTTAGCTCTCTATTTTTACCGTATGCGGTATACTATCAATCATCTAGAAAGACTAGATGTTTCCACAAGGATGTAAGTTGCCCACTATACATACAGGAACATTGAATCAACTTCACATAATTCCTAAACAAAGGCTAGAAGTAGAAAGCGGCACCAGAACCCTTAACTTTCCAATCTATATCAATCCAAGTTTGAGACATACACATTTGTAATGCTTAGTCAGAGGACTTTTAACAATTTCATTTCCTAAGTGGTTTTAAGAACAGTCTTTCCTATGAATTTTAGTACTGCATTTACTCAATGTGTTTATTTACTAACTCTACGATTGTCATACACTGGCAACCTCCTTGCCATCTAGAAAGACTAGATGTTATGAATTAGGACTCATTGTACTTTATGACTTATTTACTTATTCATTCTAATCCATCATCATGTAATTAGAGACAAAAATTGTATTGCATATTAATAATTCCTATGATCTTAACATGACAAGCATAATTTATAGCCATATATGGAGATCAATTTAAAAATAGTATATGCAGGTTCTTATCCTATCTATCAATCATTGGGTTTTTTAATATAGGCTTTTCTGTGTGTTTCTGCATGCATATTTCATATATATCATAAGAAATAAAACTGATCCCATTAAAATGCAGATCATATTATAATGGATTCTCTCTTTTTCATCAAGTATGTTTAACTTTTTGAATAAGATATTACTTGCTAACAGCATCTTAGCCATATCTGAAAAATATTCAAGGCAATTTTCTGTAAAAGTTTGAAAGGAAAAACACATATTGATCAGCATTAAGTAGTAAAAATTTATTGCAATGTTGTCAGTTGCCTTATTCCAGATCAATACAAATCTCACCAAAAGCTTCTTAAATGCAATAAGAATCTGACAAGACCTTTTTGTCACAGATTAGTGTTAAAGCAATGAAAGAGCCCCTAAGGAAAATTGTCTCTCTAGCTGAAATGCCAGCTGTATCCTGTTTCTGAAGTATTGTATGCATGCACGGCATTTTATTGATATTGGGGACATCTAAAAAACAAAAAAGAAAAAAAAAGCTTAAATATTTTGTATGCTGAGTAATGCAAATGAGTAAAAAAAAAACCCTGAAAACTAAAATCTAGATTCATTGTTTCCATGAAAAAATATACCACTATTTGAAGTACATTATATTGCTGAGAAGAATTAGATTAGAGAAAGCACAATCTCAATTAAGTTGTACAACATTTTCCTACTGGTCCATCACATTGATTTTAAATTAACAACAAGTGTAATATTTTCTTTAAGACATAAAATAAGTTAGCAAACATTTATTTTTCTTAAGAAGGAAAAGGATATATATTGAATATAATTCAAATTTATATTTCACACACATCAAATAGTAGAATCTAATTTGGAACTGCAGAAGGAGTTCTCGGCACTGGAGACAAGCTGCATTTCATGAATCCTGATGACACTAGAATTTAGTCATCTTGGCAGTACTGTAACGTCAGTTTGCATAAGTAAACCCATTGAGGCTTTCTTATTTGGGTACTTGCTTCTTTTGGCACTTTCAGTTATTTGGACAGGGAAAGTACATGCATCTTTCATGATATTTATGTCAACGTAATTTTATAAAATGTATCAGTTTAACTGCACAGAGATTTGTCTTTTTCAAATAGAACCAAATTTGATTTTGGAAATGTAACTTTTACTTAAATCTATTATTCTAGCACCCCCTTTAGATAAAAGGATACATTGTTCTGTGCCAATTTTGCTTTTCATTCTGTGTTGCTTCTCTAGAGTCTTGCCTTTCTAACCTCAAATAATATCCCATATCAATGCATCTATCTACCTCTCTAGGTCTCACTTATCAGAATTACTCTGATTTTAAATATGTCAATATTGATGAGTAATGTAATATATATATGATATATATATATATATCATATATATATGTGTGTGTATATATATAGTAGTATGTAGTGTTATTTTACAATCATAGGATACAAACTCGTAACAGCTTTGATAATCATTAGAAATTCACATATATTAAAAATATTAAGCATATATGTATACACATATATAATGTGCACATACACAAAATACATACAAATTGTCTACCTATTACATTGTTAATATAATGAAAGGAAAAGGTTGATACCAGTGCTAGTTTAAGTGCAGAATGTTCTTCTGTTTCCCACTATCATTATTTAATTTTTCACAGCTCACTTAATACATGCTGCTACTATAAAATATATCCCAGCGTTAAAATTGACAGGGAAGAACATGGAAATATATTTTGCAAAGAATTTAAAATAGCTATTTATCCTAGTTGCAATTCTTAGCCCCAAGGAAAAAGGCCCAATATGCTACGTTGAATATTATTTTTGGAGATGTGGGGCAACACATCGAGGAGCAATGGGGTGCGCTTGATTATTAGTAATATCCAAGAGAACCAAGTCTCATCATCTAATGGAGTTAAAAAGCCATCACTGATGTCGTGCTCTCCATTAGTGGCTTCTAATGTAAATATCAGGGACCCTATGGTTAATTACACAGATTATGGTTAATTGCTACATGTTTCTGTCATCTGTATTAAAGCTTTAGAATTTATTTTTTAATATAAATATTTGAGAATTGTTAAAGGACTATTATTTATATAAAAAGGTGTGACTTAGAAAAGTATATGTGGCAGCAGACATAGGCTGTGTGACTTTATGGAATTTACTGCAATTCTTTGGTCTTAGGTCTCTGCTCATTAAAAACAGGGATAATCATGATATAAATGATATGATATGAGGCATAAATACTCCTCAGAACCTCCCTATTCTGATTTCAATTAGCAAAGTAAAGTCTTTATGTGAATCTTTTAGCCACAGCCATAATAAGTCCACTGCCCAGTATCACATTAAATTTCTCCATCCTCCCCTGAGGCTTTATTTTTCTTACCTCTCTCTGCTATTCCTAGTACTTGGGCTTTGTGACAGGATCTTCACAAATTGGTCCCCTAAATATGAGATATATTCAATAGTAAAGTCTGATAGTTTCCAAAAACCTACAGTTCAGGGCTTGAATTGCCCTGTGTAGGAACACAACCACACAGATTGCTTTATTCCTTTTTATGGCTACTCTCACAATGAAGACAGAGATTGTGACAAAGACCTTGTGGCCTCAAACCTTGAAATGTTAACATTTGTCTCTTTACAGGAAAAAAGTTTGTGGGCCCCTGCTCTAGACAATCAGGCAAGAGTCTGGATTTATCATGAGTTATTCCATGTGGAGTTCATCTACCTGGAAGTATATACCTGGCAGGGTGCAAATACCCCATTCCATCCTGCAACTGCATTACTTCTGTTTTTATATCAAGTATTAAAAACCATTAAATAAACAGGATAGAGGAGAAGATTTTTGTTTAACTTTCATTTTATTAAATGAAACACACCTTTCCCAGATGTTTCTGACATTGGACTCATATGTTCTTTCCATACCTTACAAGATTTTAAATTATGCATATTATGATAAGAACATGCAGGACAGTGATTGACCACATTTTAATTTCCAAAAGGGAGTTTGGTCTCCTTCTAAAATTATTTACAGATGATGGCTACCTTCAATCTGAATTTCCCGCAGACCTTAATTCCCAACTTAGGTTTATAAATCTTTAGCTAACAGAATTAGTTTCTTAAGGATGTTTATGATTCTTGCACTTAACATGATCTTAATTCTGAGGGAAAAAAAATACCTGCAGTTTCTATTCTTGTAAATATAGCACTTTTTTGTGACTACTAAAACTGCTCTAAGAATCATTAAATAGATACATTTATTCATTGAGATATTATGCTCCTGTGGCTTTGCACATGGAATAAATCAGGCTGCGCCATCCTGCTCTCCCTAAGGGCCTCCAATTGGGTTGAAATATCTTTCTGCCTGAAGTCATATGGTTTGGAACCTAATCAAAATGTGTGGATTAGGATTCCTGAGCATTTTTGACAGTCTAGGGAATAGATAGTGCTGAAAAAGGGAGTCTCTGGGTAATTTTTATGACAATGCCTTTTTTTTGAATACTGACAATAGTGAATGGGAAATACAGCTTGTTTTAACGTCCACTAAATCAAGTATGGCTCCTATAGACCATGTCTATGTCTCAGTGTTTATGTTTTATAACTGTTTTCAGAAAACAACCTTAGAAACAAAAATGACAAGAAAAAATTGAATTTTACAAAAAAAAAACACAACATATAGTTATTTGGAGATGACTTCTGTGAGTATCACTTTATTGTACAATATAATTTTAAAATTGTACAACCTGCTTACCCTCAAACGTATATTATTTACTTATTCCTTATTTAAAAGTTTATAAAAGCATGTTTTTCAAAACAGATTAACATTTTTTAAAAATAATAAAAGGCCTCTCATCATTAGATAAAATAAATTGATAGAATTTGTGGATGATTAATATGATATCTCTCATAGTAAACATTCTTTCTCCAAACATCCCTAGTTTGGATATCTATTATAATGCAGCAGACCCAGAAAACTTAGTGGCTAACCTATCAATTTTTAAAAATAAAATGGCCAATTTTATAGGTCTGAAATTTGGGCAAAGAACAGTAGGGATGCTTGTTTTTTTTTTTTCCTAATGATACTCTTTCATGGGTCCACAGCTGACATTACACATAGGTTGTTGAAATGGCATAATGGTATCCCTCCATCTAGAGGTTTCAGTTCTGCCTGTTATGCTGTGGACCCTCAGTTCCTTTCTGCATGCTGTCTGCTGGGGCAGGAATGTTTAAGGTAACACCTCCATTGCTGTTCTTGAACCTGGGCTGCCAAAGCTGAGGCAGCTGCTGGTGTTGGACCTCTATTTTACTATTCAAGCCTCAGTACATGGCTGATGTGAATTCCTTCACTGCTTGGCATTCTCAGGCTAGCCAGGATTCTCCCTGAGTACTCCAGGAGTGACCGGTGAACTCTGCAAGGATTTTTTTTTTTTTTTTTTTTTGCATCTAGATTTCCACATGGGCATCCAGTCTCCAAAGTCCCATCGGTTCTTTTTATTGTAGTTTATTTATTAAACAATGTGCTGGATTCAGACAGTATTTAAGAGGGAGGGGATGTATGACCTGAACAGAACACAATGCACAGTGGAAAAGAATCTATGGTGGATGAGGATGACCATTTTGGATTCTATCTACCAAAACTACCCTTGGTGTTGTTGAGATGGAAGATCAGATGACGGGATCCACCAAATTCTTCTCTTTTAATTCTTCATTTGTCAATCTTCTATTGCCAATAATTGGAATCCAACAATATGAAGATGGGTTGACATACCTCACATCAACTTTTCAATCATCACTTTCTTCCTTTAATATGGAGATAGTTCACTAAATGGTTGATACTAAACTGGACCGGTTGTCTGTTCTTTCTCAGGCTTCATGTTGTTTTTCTCTTTTAACAAAAACAGAATTCAGATAAACCATATTATTATTGCCTTTCTTATATATTTTTATTTTGTCTTTTTTCCCTTATTTAAGCCCACTAAATAATACTGTGGGAAATAGGGGTTGCAAATGTGGTTTTCTTGATGTCTTTGTAACCAAAAAGAAGTCTATGTATTCCTTAGAAGGAATGAAGACTAGGTTATTGAGGAATCCTTATGTTACTTGATGAATTAAAAGAAGATTTTCAGCATTGGTCAATGAAAGGCATGTAGCCTGATGCTAAGGAACATCTGCTTTGTGCTGTTATGCCACTTGCACATCATAAAACACATAGTGGGGATCAGTCACACTAACAAAAAAAGCTTCCCAAATCCAGAAGAAAACAGGTAACAGATGTTCCAGTCAGATGGTTGAACTAAAATATGTATTATAACTGGCATCTGAGGTAGGAAATAAACAGAATTTATGCCTTACATAGGGTTTTAATTTACTCTGCATTCAGAAAAGTTATATTGTTAAGTTTAGTGTTCTTATTCAAGGGGAGTCCTATCATTCATGTGAGTATCAATATTACATTGTGGATTGTGTTGTAAAGATTTTGTTTGCTACTACATATATTTACTTTGATTTACATAAATCCTTTGTATAAATTAAAACACAGCTCTATATTTTGCCTAATTTATATTTACTCACAATTCTACAGAAGACAGCATTTTAAAGTAATATTTCATTGTTTATTCTTAAAATGAATTGACATCCATGGAAATATCTAGCTAAATGCCAGTTCCATAATAGGTGTTTACTAAGTGTTGCAAATTTAGTTATATTGCTACTTTATCTGATGCAATGATTTGACTTATTGGTTGGGCACATGTAATTGTCACTGGGCACAGTTAAGAAAGCTTAGCTTTTCCTTTTGCCTGTATATTTTTAAGTATGTATGTATAAAACTCAAAAAGACATAGAAGAAATTAGAAAAGAAAGAATAACAATCAAAAGAGTGAAGGTATTTTGATTTTCAGCTCTGGACCATACCATAAAATATAAAATTCCCTGGATAATGCAAACCTTAAGTTAACCAAATGCTAATATTCGAAAATATAAGAAAAGGAATAAAATAGACATGCAACAATCCAGAAATTCTGTTTATTTTCCTTAACTATACAAAATAAATAAATAAGTGTTTTACTTAATAAAATAGACATGCAACAATCCAGAAATTCTGTTTATTTTACTTAACTATACAAAATAAATAAATAAGTGGTTTACTTAAGCTCCATGGCAAAAGTGCCATTTCCAAGCTGTCTCTCTTTAGGTAACCTGGCAACATTCTTTGTAAATCTGGTTAATTGAGAGGATTACTTTTAGTCTTCCTAACTCAGAAACTCATTGTGAATGCGATTGCTGTGGCTGTAGCTGTCTTTTCCCATCTGAAAACTAGCACTGATGGTAATTGCCTAGTCTTTCCACTGCTTAGTTTTTCAAGGAGTCTTTGACAAGAAGCCCCTGTAATGTTTTCACCAGCCGTCATTTAAAGAGACAACCTCACAAGTCACAAATAATTGGACTTAATTGCAGGTGCACTCAGACCTTTATAATATCAAAACAAGAGGCCAGAAGGCAATCGTGGCACAATTATTACAGAATGTCATAGCCACATAATGTATCCAGAAGAAAATGAACTTACAAAAGGGAATGTGCTTTTAAAATATGTTTGTCTCATTGAGTTCATTGTAATAAGTTTCTCCTTTCTGTTCTCAGTAATGAAGTCTTATCACCTCAGCCTAGCTGCTTATAACTGCTACTCTCTCCTTTATTATAAAAACATGGCATTGGATCTTCACAATTGGATAAAGTATTTCATCCTTTATTAGCTCCCTTCCTCTATAGACAAAGTACAGCCAGTAAAGATGTCGTTCTTGTTCTTGAAAACAAGTAGATTAGTCCATTTTCTCATGGGATTTAGCAAAGTCCTTCAACAGACGTGACTGGCAGAGGAAGAGGCTGAAGATTCTGGCCCCAGGGAATAGATTGCTGACTTGATAAATCTTTGGGTCACAAAAGGTCATCTCTTGATGTTTGAAAGAAAGATTGACTTACTAACAAATACCAACAAAAGATTTTTCTGTAGTGTAAAATATAAAGAAAGCAAACTAATACTGAAAGAGAATTTGCATGCTGACAATGACAATACCCAAACAAGCCTACATACTGTATTTTTAAGTCATAAATTTGTTGTAATTTAAAAAAAGATAATGTCATTGTTGCAGAAAAATACATGGTTTTCTTTTCAGTTGTTTAGGTTTCCAGAGAGCTCTGTAGAAATGAATGTTGAGCCTCTAAACAGACAATTTGGAACAGAAGTCATTATGGTCAGATTTTTGGAAATGCTACTTTGAAATCCACTGGTAAAAAATATTAAAAATCATAAGGAGCTTTGTAAGGCCTATGGAAAATTAAAAATTTCATTGACAGTGAGGTCAAGTACTTATTAGTAGTAAATTCATAAATCTCACTGTATTATTTCTGTATAATATTTTCAGCTTGAAAGATAACAGGAAAAACTAAGATTAAAAACTAACAAAACAGAGTGGAACCACTAGTCCTCTTAGAACTACTCAATCACTTCAAGTATTCTTAAACATAGGAAAAATATTTGGTTTCTTCCTTTAATTTGATTTTTTGAATTTTTAATCAGAAAATTGCAATATTTTGAGTATATCCTTACAAGAATTTGATCTACTTTTAGGAAGGATTCTAGGAATTCGCCAGTGAGCCATTTCTTTCCTTTTTACTTTTTGTTTGGATTGAACAACTCTCCCTCCTCCTCTTCTTCTTCCTCCTCCTCCTCTTTCTTTTTCTTTTTTTTTCCCACCATAGTGCATTTAATCATTTCACCTCCTCTTAATGGAAGGAACCTTACTTCCATAACTAGTAACTAATCTTACAAATTAGGTTCTAAACATGGGAGCTATGCCCTGAGAAATTGCTGTGGTATTTCCAGGAGCTGTGATAATTCTTTCTATGAAAGGGAAAGGAGGGAGATGATTTGATATCCTAAAGGAAGAGCTTTCCTGTGAAAGCTGACCAGAGATCCTCCACCACAATGATCCAAACCTGCTTCACCTTTTTCAGTTTGTTGTCTAATTTTAATATCTCTGCATACACACAGAGACACACTGAAATTGCTAGATTGTGGAGTCTTGCAGGAATTACAAAATATGACTTTTATCTTTAGTATTTTATACATTTAATATTCGTTTTTAATGGTTTTTTTTTTTTCTCTTTTTGCTGCTTTGGGATTAACTCAGGGCATTGCTCATGTGAGGCAAGTGCTCTACCAGTGAGTTGCATCCTAGCTATAAATTAAATATGTGAATGTACCCCCAGGGTTTTTTAATATCCAAGGTTATATCTGAATGTTTGTTGCTTTCCTAAAGTTCTCTCCCTAAATTGTGATTTCTTCTGAATAACATTTCATAACCAGTGGAGTTTTAAAAAGGAATATATAGAAAACTGTCCTAAAGGATTTATCAAGTGATGCAAATATTTTACCTATAGATATTCTGGGGCCTGAAAATCATTCTAAAAACTGGGCAATATGGAATTTGTGTGAGCATCAGAGAAGGCAGGGATTTCAAGAAGAACTTCAAGATCTTATAATGATAAAAATAAAAGAGGGGTAGACAATTATTGTTTTGTTGTTTATATGTATCAGCTCTGATGCTTATTCATCCCTTCATGCATTTAACTACTCTCTCATGGACATTGCCCACAGATGTTTAACTTCTCCTTCTAGGTCACACATATTTTCTGTGGAGTACTTTGCCTTTCATACTTCTGTCTGAATCTAATACCAAATGTTTGACCAATCCAAGGACAGTAAGTCACATATTTTTGAAATAAGATAGAAAGAACAAATAAAAGAATGCAATTTTAGCACAGCAAAAGGCAAGGGTTTTCAAGGTGTTTGTGTAAATAAGAATCTTCTGAATGGTGAAGGATCAAAGGACACAGAGGATACACGAGACCCTTGGCAAAGCTGATATTTGTAAATTGCTGTCTGTGAGAATGGAAGACCCTCTCTGCAGATTGCTCCTGAAAGGTTGAGTCCCTAAAGATTAACTGAAAATAATTTATGATTCTGTTTAGAAACTGGAGAACGCACCTCCATTCAAAGATGATTTGAAATGACTGAATAAGGCCCACATAGAAAGACTGGATCTTAGGAAGCAACTCTTTGAAGCATCTCATTTTACACAAAAGAAATATTGTTTTATAGAGTAAATAATCATAGCTTGTCATTTTATTTAGAATTTCTCTGAAAAATATCATATCTAATGCCTGTCATATTCATATCACTTACACTCAAACTTCTCAGGCTGTCACTTCTGGAATTCGCTTTCACCATTTTTCTTTCTAAAAAAATAATCCCAAAAAACCAAAAAACAAACAAAAAAAACACAAACACTCAGTGGTACAAGATTAGAGTTACCATGAATCTCCTTAGTAAAGTCAATGAATAAATAAGTAAACAAATGAACAATTTGACAATTTGACACTTGTCAATTATATTTGCAATTTCTGGGTAGTACATGGAAATAAATTTCTGTAGTTTGGAAAGTATCCAGAATCAGGAATGTGACTCGAATGTGTTTAGAGAAGAATCCATGAACATTCAGTGAACTCCTTGGCCTAGAGCTTTCTTCCTCATAAGAGTACTCAGAGTATCCACAATCCCAGATTTCTATGGGCTGCTCACTGTGCCCTGACCAACTTCTCACTATTGAAGAGACATCTTATCATAACTTAGCACTAGACTATGAGTTAGTTTTCAAGAAGAGAATTGGCTAACAGGGAAAATGTGTTCTGAATTTGTGCTATCTTTAATTTGTTTAAACTGATAAAAAACACAAACTGCACATATTATGGGATACCATGTGATGTTTTGGTACATGTATATGTTGCATAATGTTTAAATCAAGGTACACATATCTATTTCCTCCAACATTTATAATACACTTACGATGAAGCATTTAAAATCCTTTTTCTTGGGTTTTGGAAATGTACAGCATATTATTGTTATCTGTGGTCACCGCACTGTGCAAGAACACTTTATAATTTTTCCTATGCAATTATAGCTTATTACCCACCCATCTATGACTCCCCCCACCCTCCTAATCTCTCCAGCTTCTGGTAAGGAAAAAAAAGCAATTTAGGAAGAGTATGTTTTGGATTCTGATTTGGTGTGTCACTTAGAGCCTCCTGTGGGAGTTTAAACATGAAGTATGAGGGGAAAAGAAGCCAACTTTGAGTGAAGGTATGAACATAGTACAAAAACATAGTAGAACAATGTTTTTGAGGAATTCAGTCATCAAAATGGAAAATGAGTCATAGATATATTCTCTTGGGTCAGGAAAATAAAAATGAAAAGTGGTCAGTTTTCTGTTATTCCCTTAAATGAACAGACATTTTTTTCTGTTGATTTTCTGAAATTACACATATCTATACATAGATCCCACATTTAATAGAGAGTCTAATTATATAGCTGCCTCTTACAGTTTTACACAAAGAGAGTCAGGTGTGATTTGTGAAGATTGTAGTGTGCAGAGTGTTCCTCATGTTAAAAAAAGAAATAGGAACTTCTTGGAAAACACCAATATTTTACTATTGCTGTTACTGTTATTATTTTGTTATTGTCATTGTTATTGTCTTTCACTGTCAAACTAAAAAAAAATCATTAAATACAAATGATTAAGAATTTTAAAATGTTGGAGTTGATAGAATTAAATGTCTTATTTTCTTGAGAAAATTAGCAATAAAATATTACTTTGTTTCTTTTATGATTTGTAAGCATGTTGTTTTAGTCAACTCTTTAGCTACTGAAAGACCTGACAATAACAATTTTAGAGAGGGAAATGTTTATTTGGGCCTCACAGTTTCAGAGGTCTCAGTTCACAAACAGCAGACTCTGTTTCTTTGGGCCTGGGATGTGGCAGAATATCATGGGCGAAAGGTGTAGAGGATTAAAGTAACTCAGGACATGAAACTGGGAAGCACAGAGATAGTTCCGTTTGCCTGGGCAAAGCATGACTCCATTGCCACGCTTATGAAATGCCAACTCCAGTCACTCAATGCAGGGACCACCCAGTTAATTTACCCTTTTAGTGGATTAATGTACTGATTTGGTTAAAGGCCCTCATAACCCAATCATTTCACCACTCAACTTCCTAGCATTGTCTCACACTTGAGCTTTTGCAGACACCTCATATCTAAATCATAACATATGTGAAGCGGCTAAGAAAAAAATAAGAGTTGTTTTTAACATTGAGATTATTCAACAACAACTACATACATATATATATATATATATATATATATATATATATATATATATATTTTGGACACACACACACATATAATTGTCACAATGATGTTCATGTTACTTTTAATCCAAGATTTTCATCATCATTTTATTCTACATTTAATTAGTTCTATCTTTCTATGTATAATATAGAAATTCAGAAATTCCATTTCATTAAACTGTTTTGTGAATTAGATAACATTTACCAAATGACACATGGTAGATTCTTGATGCCTGTTTGGTTGTCCTATCCTAATTAAATAAAAAATTTCAATTGAGCAAAGGTAAAACATATTATTTAAGTTTCACTAAATTTTTCAAAGTAATGATCAAATACTGCAAACAATTATATGAGTTTCTACAACTTTAAATTAAAGGTATATGGTAAATTAAGAAATGAGGATACTCTAATTTTCTAGAGCTAATTTAGGCTTATAGTAAACAGTATATATGATGGGAAAAATGGTATATGATCCATTTCAAAAATTCATATCAAAATCAATGTATTTTTTAAAATAAGACACAATTTATATGGTCATATATGTATATTGTGTAATACTAAAACAAATTAGTAAAGCAATACACCAAATATATCTTCTAACAAACTATAATTAGAAATGTAAATATCCCAATTAATAATAGAAGGCACAGACATTATTTACTTCCTAAATAGGAACAAATTTAAATATATTCATGCACAATAAACTGTTGCTTAGCTTCTGCTCAGAGTAATTAGGCAACCATGAAATTAAAGAGAATAATTTGATTACATTTTCCATCACATTATAATTTGGGGGGAGAGTGGAACAGGAGAAGTAACAGATAATAGAATCTATTCTCTTTCTAATAATTTAGTGTGGTTTATTAAAGCACATTTTTGTTTTGTTTTTTTTTAGATTAACATATATACCTAATTCCTTACATATATTTCTTTTTTACATGAAATATAACTTGTGAAATAAGTGGGATGATTTCTTTGTTATCTGCCAATTTCTTCTATTTATGTGTTGAAAGCATAATTTGTAAATGGATAAGAAAAAGATCCCATTATTTGTTCAGTCAACTCTTTCACTTCCTTTAAGTCTATGTCAATTCTGACCTTTTCAACTAGAGTAACCATGACCAACACAGGGATTACTGCAACCTGGCACCCAACCCCCACTGCCAGCACGTCAACCTTCTTATCCTAAATTTGTGCCTTCTCTATAGCATTTATCTTCACAAGACACACCAAGTAACTTACGTGGTATTTATTATCAGTTTCCCTCATGGTAAGCTTCTGAACTACAAAAAAGCTTTGTCAATTGCTTTCATTTAACAGTGTGTATTTAAGGCATAAATATATTGTATTTGATAATCATCTTTAATTGGATCATATTTTAGTTCATTTATTATATTAAGGCAATCAAACAAAATTTATCAGAACACAACTTTAACCTTAATATATATTTTGATCATGTTTCAGCAAACAGCTGTTCAGTAATCTTACAATCTGTCAGTCAATCCTGCCTAAATTGGAAAAGAAAATTAATCTTGAATGTCAAGTCAAAATCAGCACATTAACACTGGATCTATTTATTATTGTTGCAAATGTGTAGCTATTTAAATTTCTGATATGTTTCTGTAAGGAAAAAAATATATAGAATGCTTAGAAAATACAGCCTCACTCATTGGTTGATAACTTTAATGGAAGGATAGCTATCAATATTAAAAATGTATCATGATAGGAATTCCACAAAATAGCTGTGACTTTTCTAAACTCTGTCTTCAGAGTACTGGTGACATAAATGGTCAGTTTGGAAAGACCAGTAAAGAATGCTTTTTCCTTATACTTACCTAGCTGGGTGTAGAATTTTATTCCCTCAGTGAGTGGAACATTTACATTAAACAGAGCCGCATCTGATTATTATATAGAAATGATAAAAGAAAATCCCTGCGTGTGTGTGTGTGTGTGTGTGTGTGTGTGTGTGTGTGTAGATGTATGTACATACAATATCAAGGAACCTGGAAAACAGCTGAAAATTTGTGATGAAATCAGAAGCTTTTGAAGGTAAAACCTGCCTGTTTAATCCCAAGTAAAGTCTCTCCCTTTCATTCTGTTTTAATAATTAGCATAAATATAAAGGTAGCAGGTAAAAAGGGAGTTGTTGATTTGAAAGCTCAAGTGTGGTGTAACAAAGGAGCCATACCATCCATTTACCACCTGATAAGAAACTTGGAGAACACCAAACAGCATTCATGACTCTTAAGTATTTTTAAGTCCTGTAGCCTTCCCATTTTTTTTGATTTCTTTTTAAATATCCGATCATGTTTGAACTAATTATGGCCAAAAGCAACCTTACATTGAAATATGCTGCGTTTATCTTCAATAGGACTAAGGAAGTATAACCTCTCTACTTTCTGGGCGGAGGTGGGAGGAAAAGAACGCCCTGGTGGTAAATTAGGCAGGAGCTACTGTCAGAAGTCGGAAAAATTAAGTATGATCTCCAGTACCAGCAGTGGTAAAGGAAAAACAGGTTTGGCCTAAGAAGGGACTCTGCACTTAGCTTACATATCCATTTGCATTTTTCCACAATCCCCAACACTCCGTGTTACTGACACCAGTTCACAAACTACTTATACTCACCTGTGATTTGTGATTATGGACACTGTGGTAGATGGTGTGGTTCATTGAGCGACATAGAAAGTTTAAGGAGTAAGGAAACAAAAAATCAGATAGAATTTCAAGAGGGGAGAGGAATAAATGATCACTTGTGCTTTTCTAGAATTATTTGTAATCAGGCATTACTGGAACTTTATTAACAGTATTTGGCATTATGCATTTTAGAAGAGAAAAATTTAATTGGCCTCCTGATAAAAAACATGAGTTCTAAATTCTTCAAAATTTTGTAAATTATCTTATTTAGTTAATTCTGTATGTGATCAAATTCTGGGTGGAGTTATTTTATCCCAGTATAATTATTTTTTCCCTTAGGGATGAGCAGATCGAAGAGACAAAGATAAGAAACAATTATAATGGAAAAGGAAATAGGCTCTGGCCCTGATTCTTACTGAGTGTTAGTTGACATTCAGGTCCAATAACTGCCCACCACTTTCCCGGGAATGTTGTGGATGGCAGGCTTATTTTCCTTGAGAGCCACTTAGAATTTTCTCCTGTGACCTTCTGGGATTGCTCTTTATTCAGCCACCTGGAACTCTTTATTGCAACTGCTTTTGCTCCTCTGACCCTGAGTTGCCTCTGAAGTTTCACCTTTTGGTCTCTGCCAATCTGGATCTCATTTTCCCTCCTGCAGCCACCAGTGATAGCAGCTTTTTCTGAGAGAAAAGACGGGTCTTTGCACTAATATTATATCTAGCTAATTAGCCAGACTGGAGAGTGCCCTCTTAGTTCTTCTCTCCAATAAACACAAAACCAGTCATGACAGTTTGGGTTGGCACAGTGCAACACCAGAAGCTCTCATTACTCATGTGCTCAGTTGATTCTCTTCTGATGGAAATTTCTTTTTCTACATGGAACATAGCATGATTGTAGGGTTCAGAGTAGTTATATTACTCTCTGTACATAATTTCATTTATAACATATTTATTTAGAAGTTAAGCAAGCTTTGTATAATCCTTCCTACATCTGCATAGAATGTATGCATAGTGTTATATATAAATCAGTTTTAATCTAAAAGCAAT
Source organism: Callospermophilus lateralis (assembly GCF_048772815.1). NCBI lineage: Eukaryota > Metazoa > Chordata > Mammalia > Rodentia > Sciuridae > Callospermophilus > Callospermophilus lateralis. Next base: position 31,054,774 of record NC_135314.1, read on the forward strand.
CATCTGTATTTGTTATTATGTTAAAAAACTCAATTTGTGAGATGTTTTAGAAGTTTAGTAAAGGTAAAATAATGTAAAAAGAAAAAAATATAGCTCTTCAAGTTTGGCTTTAAGTCAAACTTGCTAATAAACTGCCTCAGTGCTTTTTAGGCAAACATAAATAGTACTACACAAGGAGACTATAAGGGAAACTTGATTGCTATAAGCTTTACAATATAACTTCCAGATTTCCTTGAAGACAAACTGAAATGACTGCTTCTTTTTGAAGGTTGATTTCTGTGTTCACCTCTGCTCCTGGACAAGGCATAGCTGCCAGCTTGTGCCCATGTGGTTGAGCAGACTGATGTTTTCCCATCTGTTCTGATTGCTGTTGTACAGGCTCAAAAGCATCCTCCTAGTAGGATTTAGTCTGTATTCTAGGGTTTTCTCTTCTCCCAGGATATGAAATTTTAATCATTCTGCAGAAGAATTTCAGCCTAACTAATTATCTAACACAGGCAAATAACTTCAGAAAGCCTATTTTCTAAATGATATTTGCATACTTATATATATTGCAGGACAGGATAAATAGTGTTAGTTGAGAGAGTTACTGCAAATATAAATGAGAAGAAAACTTCTTAAATTCAATTGACTAAGTTTATAAGGCCAAAAATTGATCTGGCAAGAAGAAATTATGGACAGGCCCTTTAATTATTTATTGTGTGATTCATGCATTCCACATTTTTATTTGTATGGCCTGGTAAGAATTTTTAATCACATCAAAGTTTCACCTCAAATATTGCTAGAGATCCAAACACTCTTTTCCTAAACTTCATTTTTTTTGCCCTCTTAATATTTTTGCATTTAATTAGAAAGAAAAGAAAAATAATCTTTTATGTTATTTCTAACAACTTTTACTAGTTCTTGTTCCTATTTCTTATTTTCTTCCTATTTTTATATATTTTCCACTTTTAAACTCCATTCTCTTTAAATATTTCTCCCTGTACTATTTGTTTATTTCCATTTTACCAGATGGTACTCTACTGACTGCAGATTCTAAATTTAATTTTTTTGCATGTTTTAAAATTTGAATGTGAAAAAAGTTCTTTAATTAAAAAAAGCAATCTTCTTTTTAACAATAAAACATCAATTGGGGTTTTATAACAAAGATATTTAATTGATTGTGGACTGTCTTGATCAGGTACAAATGGACATTCATTGTGAACTCATCCACTAAAGAAAGGTTAGTTTTTTGATTTTTTAAAAAATTATTATTAATACTAGTCATTAATCAATTTATAAAAGGTAAATATTAGTAAAAATTACATTGAGATATTGTGCTACACTTACCAATTTCTGTTATCAAGCTTAGAGGGAAAGAAGTATATTCATATATTTCTAGTGGGACTATACATTTGTATGTCCCCTTGGAGAAATATTTGGCAATATCTATTGATATAACAGATTCACATACCCTATGACCAGCAATTCTACTTCTGGGAATTTACCCTTCAGACACTCTTGGCACACATACAAAAGACAAATGTTCAAGGTCAGTCACTGTGGTATTGTTTGTAACAGCAAAGAATTGGAAATAACCCAAATGTCTATCAGCAGAATGGTGATTAAATATATTGCAACATGTACATCAATATTAAATAATATCAGATAGCTCTAAAGAAAGAAGGAGAAGGTTTTAGTTACTTGTTGGGGAAAAAACGATCATTTACATTGAGAAATAAAAAAAAGAAAGAAAGAAATGCATAGAAAAGCATACATGAGGGACTAAGGTTGTGGCTCAGTGGTACAGTGCTAGCCTAACATATGTGAGGCACTGTGTTCAAACCTCAGAACCACATAAAAATGAAATAAAGATATTTTGTCCACCTACAACTAAAAAAATAAATGTTTTTAAAAGAAAATCATACATGAAATGTGCTAATATTATATAAAAATTGTGAAAAAATAACAATATACACTTGCATTTGCCTGCATCTCCATAAAGAAAATGATGCATGCACCAAAAACTAAGGTGTTATATAATGGTGATTGAATAAGAGCCAGAAAAATGAGGCACAAAACAAGGCTTAAGATTTCATTGTTTTCTGTATTGTTAGAACATCAATATGGATATATATTGATGGACACACACATAAAAATACAAATCATAAGAGTGAAAAGAAAAGTTTGTCCAAATACCCAGGGTGATTCTAGTTACTGCAATTGACTAGAGAATTTGGCTCTGAGGAATATTCTGGGTTGATGACAATATTTGTACCTTCATTGTAACCATGTGTTCAGAGGTATATATATCTTTGAAAATTCATTGATTGGTGTACTTTAAACTGATGTTGGTTATAAAATGTAAATTATGCCTTGCTAAACATGATTATAATAGCTTTGTTGTGTACTTCCAAATTAATAATAATCATAATAACAACAACAATAAGATCATAATGGATTATTTAGAGACTACTTTATTATATGTACATTGACCTTGGAAGTGACCTAAAATGGTTATTTTTCTATATACATAACATTAAGTCATATACTAAGACACTTTTAAAGAGTGCCAAGGTGCTCTGACTTGGTCTATGCTTAACAGCCTTTAGGAAAGAAAGCTGCAACAATTGCCTATTCTTCTTAACCTGATTAATTTTCTTCAAAAATTTTTCATCTGTCAACATACCATACCTTATTTGTTAAGTATCAGTCCACTCCTTTTGGAATTTTAAGCCCCTTTGAGGACAGGGACTTAGATCCAGTTGTTGCTCTATTCTTGGCACCTGATGTCTTTTACAAAAGCAGTGTGCACTCTGTAAATACTTATAGTAATTGAGAAAAATTTCCACTGAATGATTTAAAAAAATACCATGCACAAGATACTGACAAAGTTGCCAAATATGGTAAGTCTAATATTATTTCTCATTAGCTCTAAATAGACAGAATTTACTCTAGCATTTTTGTGAGTTTTGCAGAGGAAGTGGTTGGTTAGTATTTATAAGGGAAATATTATCACCAAAAATCCATAAGAATTACACCCCTAGCAAAATGAGATATTTTCACTAAAGTACCTGGAACCTGAGACTGGCCAAGATGAGTAGATTATTCTGTTCATTTTCAGAGTATAAACTTAAACTCCAGTTGTTCTGAAAAAAACATCAACTATTAAACTTGCTCAATCTCTCTTTTTTTAAAAAAAAATTATTAGCTTGTTTGTTTTGTGTTGCTTTCTTTTGCTTTTTTTTTAGTATGCTTGTCTTGTGCCCATTCCAAAACATTTATGTATTATGAAGAATTATAAGTACTAATGATTTGATAATGTTTTTGGTTTGTTGACTTGTTAACTCAATTATGTGTCTATTCAACATATTTTTATCAAGACTTGTAAAGAGCTGGACACTATTTTAGAAACATACTATCAGCAGGAAATAAGACAAGTATGGTCCTGTGGTAGAGAGCTCACATACATATCAATAAGACCAGCAAAGCTCCTATTAGAATACATAATCAAGAAATACCAAGTGTTAATATAATACATAAACTATATTAAAAATTAAAATTGTGCTTAGTGTTATCATATATCATATAGCATTTTTTAGAGAACATTGTTAAAACGATGCTGCTTTCAATAGTACGAACATGGGAAGTTCTCTGCGGAGATTACCTTTCAGTAGAGACATGATAAATGAAGGAAAGGTCATTGTGGACCTCTTTCAGGAAAAGGTTACAGTAAAGAAAATCAAAATATAATAGCCCTTAGGCTGCAAAGAAGTTCATAGTTTTTATAAGGGCAGTGCGGACTGAACAAAGAAGTAAATGCTATCAGAGGTAGGCAGGATCATCTGAGTCTGGATTTATCATGTAAGGAGTTTGCATTTCATTCTAAATGAGGGAGGAAGATATTTTGGTGAAAAAGTATAAGGATATAATATGGTTTGCACTCTAGGTATAATGTATAGAATGATTTTAAAAGTGAAAGCCAAGAAGCTCTATTTGATTTCTGGACAGCCCAGGAAAGGATTGATAAATTAGGATGCCAATTGCTTAAAGATGGAGGAAAGTGGTATTGATTGTATTTGGTTGTAAATTTGAAATACCAGTTGAACATCAAAGAAGTGATGCATAGAAAGTTGGGCGAAGAAAGCTGGATTTTAAGAACATCAGTGCTGGGGACACTAATATGGAATTTATCAATGAATTAATGTTAATCATCATACCACTATATGATTTATAGATGATTTTTGCAAAAGCATGAAACTATAAGAGATTATCTAGGGAAAAAAGTGAAGCTGAAGAAAGTAAATGTTAAGTGTCTTGAACTTTTGGTTTCCCATCACTTTGAAATTTGTGAGTAACATCAAGTAAGTGTAGCATCAAGACAGGCAAAAGGAAAAAAAAATAGTGTATGTTGTCCTACAAACAAAATTTCAAAGAAGCTTTTAAAAAGCAGGCTGTAAGGAAGTATATTAAATCCTGTAGAAATTTGAATAAATGAAGATTGAGCAATGAACACTGAATTAAGGAAGATATTTATGTCTGTCAGTCTTGATAAAATGGATTTCTGAGGACTGATAGGGATTTGTGGTTAATTAGAATGTATTGATGAATAAAAAACTGGAGGCAGGGAATTCAGATAATTCTTTCAGTAGTTTTGCCTTAAAAGAGACATTACAATGGCTGTACTGCAGTTGTTGTGTACTGGAGTTGTTGGGTCCCTTGACTTTTCAGAGTTCATTCCCAATGACTTACTTGAATAATTCTGATTTCCATTCCTGCAACTTTTGGTTCTATGGGTCCAGACATTCTGCTTTGGAGTGGGTTTTTTATCTTACCCATGCACAGCATTAGAGGTCCACTAAATTTAAACATTTAGATACCACCCAGTCCCTCATGATAGTAGACCAGTAAAAAAAGAATGTTATAACACCACCAGGATCATTGAGCCATTATCCTGAGTAGGTAGAATTGCTAGATTATAATGGGATAGAAAAAGAAATATGATTGACATTCACATGATTCACTGTTGCATCATGTGATATTCCCATGACCAACTCACTGTACAGCCTAGCCTACAGAGGCATACTATACAAAGGCTCAGCTTCCTTATGGAAAACATTTTTATTCATGAAAAATCCATTTAGACTAGCAGATGTCTTAGCCAAAGATAAATTATCTAATATGGGTCAGAGGGCGACCATTATAATCAAAATAAGAACCTTAAGAACAAAATCAGAGGTAGAGTATTATTCAAGTAACCTTCCTCTTTTGTTTTTCCATGGATGTCACTAACTATAAACTTAAAGAAGCTGTTTTATGATTGAATAAATATAATGTTTATTCATAGAATCAGAGCAAGTGATGAAACATGTAGGACATAACTGAGCTTCATCCACCTCTCCTGGCTTCCTTTTATCATGTTCGTGTACCCATCTTGCCCCACCGGCTGCTTATTTTGGTACTAAAAACTGGTGATCTTCATGGCTGCTTATGGATGCTGGATTCACAAGCTGGATCTAAGTATTATATTCTCCTCAATCCATCCCCACAATGGCCTGCATCCAGTGACTGATTGGTATGGAAGTACGAAATATCAGTTTTCTAAAGTCAAGTCAGTCTCTGAGAAATAATTAAATGCAGAACTTCCTAAGAAGTGGGTATCACAATGTTGAGGATTTGCTTATTTTCTTCTCTTTCTTGTTACATCCCCCTCTCTCACATGCTTTTCTTGGAGAACTTTCTAACTATACAACCACCACCTGAAATCTGGCCCAGGTTATTCCTAAAGAGTCAAATGCAAACCTTAAAGTTTTATTTTTGTTCTTTTTAGTATCTTGGAAAGAAAAGTCAATGTAAGGAAATGAATAAATTACATAATGGTATGCTATTTTTGTGTTTACAAAGTATAATAGGAAAAGTACTTTTTATAAGAATTTTTCATCCTGACTAAGTTCTAAATGTAATCCACACTACTTGCCCTTTGTGATAGAGAATATAAATGTTGCAAGGCACAAACAAAAAAAGGAAAGAAAATATTCATTTTATATGCCAAAGATTAGTGATAACTTGATTCTTTTTGCTAGCTTTTCCCCATCTGACTCCAAAATCTCACGCTTAGAAAATATTGTGAAAAATAGTACAATATAAAATCATTGATTATATCTATATCTATCTATGTAGATATATCAATGATTTATATACCAATGTATAATATTTAAAAAACAATGTGTTTTCCTTTTCAAATATTTTCACAGTAGTATTGATGTACAATGGATTGATCTTGTGCATATATTGTGTTTTGTTTTGAGATTAATTACTAGTTAAAACATCAGTTTTGCAAAATTTCTATAGCTAAAAGAATATACTTTATTTTTTAATTTCAAATTTCACTACTGGAAAGTTCATGTTTATCAATATTTTCTTCTGTTGAAATTCTGCAATACTGTTGGGACAATTTCTTAGAATTTTAAGACTAAAGAATTTCTGTAGTGCAAAAGAAGTATTTATTTATTAATTGATTGATTCTAAATTATCTCATATATTTTCCTTATCCTAAAATTCTTAATTTGCTATGCAAATTTACCTGGACTTAATATCTCTCTTGATTATCAGTCAAGACCTCTGTGTTCTGTGAGTTACCTTCCCCATATTCTTATCTATAACACAATCATCCTGTTTCTGAAAATTTTATTCTTTCAAAATAGATATTTGGAAATGACAAAAAAAACCACAGATATTTGGAAATGGAGATAAAGGAAAAAGAGTTTTTTTGTGTATGATATGTGAAATAATCCTGAAGGACAGGCAAAGATTGACATAATAACCAGATTATAGCTGGACTCAATCACATTTCATAAATTTTCTACCTGAATGACACTGTAGAGAAAACATCAGATTTTAAAAAAATACTATGCTGCTTGAAATAGTAAGTGAAGTTACTTTTAAATTGTTTTTATTTTTTAAAAAGAAATTTCCTTCTAATTACCAAAAAGAAAGGTAGTGTTTAATAAATACTTGTAAAAAGAATGAATGGATAGATAAATCACACACAAATAAGACATAAATTTCTTATCCTTCACCAACTGTGATAAAGAATATCTCTGCTATAAGCTCTTAGATATTAAATTTGTCTTAAATGATGAAGGGAAAGCACTGATAATTGAGGCCAGATAAAGGCCAATGATAAAATCAGTTTAAGGTAATAATTAGACAAGTGAAAATTGGGTTATTTTAAAGTGACTCCTGATGAGGAAATGTATTTTGACTAGTGTGAAGTATGTTTATGTTTAAAAATATAGTGATTGGCTCAATTACAAACGTGTATCCTAATGTTCAATCCATTTAGAATGTGAGAATTGTGTTGGATTCATAATGATTTTTATACTGGTATCTGCTAAGTTACTGCTGGCATCCACAGGGAGAAAAAAAATATCTAAGACAAATGTCCAAGTTGCCTGGAAAAATACATGAATCACAGGGTAATCTTCTTGGAAGCTTAAGGAAAACAAATGTAAAAAAAAAAAACTGCTTTCTAAACCATGTATCTAAAAGGAAATGTAGCATAAGTAACTATTATTGTGATTTTATTTTGATTTTGCTTCCTTCATGTGGGGGAAGGGCTCCCTATGAGAATCTGAGCAGCTGAAGGATTATTATCCTCTATCCCCAGAATGGAACTGGAGTGATAATAGAAAAATAATATTCTTTTGAAAATCTCTGAGGTTTTTCTATATGAGGAATAATTGGAAGTATCTAGCAACACAGTATACCAATTTCCAAATCAAGATTGTTAGTCATAAAAGCATGGACACTCAAAGTCCATCTTGGGAGTCTAATCAATACCATCAGAAGGAGGAATACAGAAAATTGTCAGTTTAAATAGTTTCACAAGTAATAACTCTTTCTGAGATAAAAAAATCGAAGTCTGTTATACTCATTATTTGACTACCTCGATTTATAGATTTTACCTTTAAAAAACAAACCTTAGAAGCCAACTGAAACTTTAAATATGAAAATAAACAAATCAAAATTTTGAAGAGAGTTTCTAAAAATATGTACTTAACTATTATAAATAAATATGTAGCATCATTATATCCTGAAGACTAAACAATCATTTTGTGCAAAAATAATTTTAATATGCATTCATATCAAATTGATACTGTAAAGTCATAATGAAATAATTTCCCATAAACTCTACAAAAGACTGCTTTTAGCAAATGTTATACATTTTTATAAAAATGCAATTAATCCCAATTTATATGCACATAAATTATTTGGTCATAATGATAAAAATATAATGAACTTTAAGAAATATACCTCTGGTTAATATGAAATCAATAAAACATAATTATGTATGAACAAACTGAGAATTTTTACAAAGTGATGCAACTATTACCAAGAGTGGACATTGGCTGCTTTGAGAATGGGAGCCTGGGATATCTAATAATTCTAACTTAAAATATACCTTTACAACTCAGTGAATTTCTCTCTAAATAAGCACTGACCTTTTTCCTATATTTCCCACTCTCCTGTGGTATAGTGTGAAGTGGTTAGAAAAGAAATGACGATACCAATTCACAACCCTGGAACCCAACCGGGATCAGCTGCTAAGGATATTTCTGATCAAAAATAAAGAAATAACCTCCATCAGTGGGGTTTTTCAGCCTTAACAGCAGGAAATCTCTTCATTTCTGAAATCTGCAATATCCACAAAAGTAATTGTCTTGCAATGCTCCAACTCAAAATGTGACTTTAGCAATAAAATATATCACATCTTCATAATTTTGTCTTTTCTTTGAATATATTTAGTTTACATATTTATTTCCAGGTATAGTTATTATTTCAAATTAAAAAAATGTTCACATCACTCCCCTAAGAAATTAAATTGTGTATATTTTTCAATACAGGTTATAATTTATTTCATTTTTGAATTTGACTTTTCTTGTCTTCTACAGCATTAATTATTTTTAAAAGATTTGTTTTTGAAACAAAAATAATACAATGGATTTTTGTTAATTCCCCAATTCTCCTAACTATGTATTTCTTCTTGGCTAGAAAATGGTAAGTCAATTCTGAGAAACCATTTTTGCAGCACAAAACTGATTGATTAGACAATTAGTCCACATATTATTGTGATTGTTCTCAAGTTTTCTGTCATCTATGTGAATTCTAAGAACAAACTTCTTCCCCAAAGACCTTACAAGACCCTATATAGTCATGTATAATTCCTATTAGCCCACTCTTTTTGAAGATTTGTTTGCAGTGTTAGAAAGAGATAATTTCTCACTATTTTCCCCTTTTGTTTCCTGCCTTTCAACTTCCTCCCCTGTTGCTCTTCTTAAACAAACAAAACAGAAGAGAACAAGTACAACAACAAAAGCAATAAGGAAATTGGCTATAGGGTTTGATCCAGTGCATGGCATTTCTCTTAACTGCTTACTAAAGGGGCTATAAGATAGAGTTAGATAAGAGGAAGGAGTTCAGATGTGCAATTATACAGTGGGACTACTATAATAACAATCTATAAAATATTTCAAAACGCTAGAAGAATGGATATGAAAGTTTTTCACTATAAAGAGATGATACATGTTTGAGGACATAAATATGTATAACTTGATGTCAATATTGCACAGTATTTACTCATATTAAAACATTTCATGGTAGTCCATTAATATGGATAATTTTATGTGTTTATGTATCAATGAAAAACAACAAAAAAAAAAATGTCTTTCTGATAAAGAGAGCAATTTACTGCAGGGAGGGAGATACATTCTGTGCAGCGGTTATGTAGGATTCAGCCCTGGGGACTGAGAAGCAGAGAAGGCTGGACTTCACTGGGAGCAGCAGAAGCAGATATCACAGACACACAGCTAGAAACATCAACGACAACAAAATAAGCAAACAGAAACCAAGAAGAGGATACTGCTGGTTCTTTCTCAGCATTCCCTTGCCAAGTTCTTGTTCTTCTCAAGACCTGGCTGTATCCCTGCCTTCAGCATCAACAGATATTCCTGTGGCATAAAAATATATTTTATTTGCAGCTTGAGTTGTCTTTTAAATATAATCTGAATCCTTTCCTTAACAGTGTCTTTCCATGGAGATGAAGAGAAAGAAAAAGCCTGAATTGATTCTTGATTCCAAAAATTATTAAATTAGGGCATGAACAATTTTCTAATTCCTGAAGCTCTTTTTCCTCAAATATAACAGAAACCTCATAATACAAATTGTACAGAATTGCCATGGGAGGTAAATTCTATGATTTACATAAATTATCTTGTGCAGCACCTAATATGCTTATTAAATACATTTTCTCTGTCTCCTTCCAAATTTTATATGCATTCACTTAATCCATATAGCCCTCAGTCAGACTGCAGTTTGCTCCTTGTTATAGCCTATGCTGGTGGAGATTTTTGCTTCAGAAATGAGATGAAAAAGAGTCATCATGTAAATATATATTGGAAGATATCTGTGTCCATTACCACAGTTTATTTTCTCTCTGGAATCCCGGTACTCATTGTCTCCTCTCCTTGCAAGTTCCGTAGATCCCTCTCTGTTATTTTTCATGTCTACTCTTCTTCATTAAATTATGCTTCTCCAAAACATGCCCTCATAAGGAATAGTATCCTTTTTTTAAGATAAAAAAACCAATTTACCGATATATACATTCCCATCCACTGGCTAAATTTATTCCTAGATTTTATAAAACAGAAACAATGTCAGAACCATGCAAAACTGTGTCCAAGAAAATACAAAATCCCAAAGAAAAATATAAGATTAATACTAGGAATATGTGAATCAGAAGACATTGAAAGGACAGAAAAAGTACATGTAGCAGATATGTAACACAGTTGAGACCCAAATTTAATTCTGAGTATCTTGACATCCCTGACCCCAAAATACCCCAAATTAAATAGATTAATTATTCCATATCAGGACTGGAGATGTAGCTCAGTGGTGCTTGCCTACCATTTGTAAAGCCCTGGATTTAATCTCCAGTCCTGCAAAAACAAAACAAAACAAAAACAAAAACAAAAACAAAAAAAGGAAAAAAAGAAGGAAGAAGAGCCATGAAAAACTTATCATTCATTTTGGAGGATGTCAATCAAATTTAATTAGTAATTTATTACTTTAGTTTATAGTACTGGTGATACTGAAAAAACAATGGTCATATTGAATCACTTCTTTTATGGAACTTCAACATATAGAATAACATTCAAATATATTTCTACATTCTTTCTATCACTTTAGTTTATAGCATATAAACACATGAAATAATATCTTTAATTACACCTCAACATACCTTATATCGTCAATGACAGAGAACAATTGAAACTGTTGCCCACTTTTACCCCTTTTAGAATATTTTGTTACTTTCCACATAATTTTTGTTGGCACCAGATATTTTTGTTTTATTTATGTAATGCACCTCTATTTATTCTATTATTTTTCTTGTTCAAGAGCAGTACGATTCTAAAATTCTACTTGCAAATTCTTCTCACAATCGCCAGAATTACATTTTAAGATCTGGACCTTACACTGCTTTGTATGGTATGAATACCATGAAGTCTAAAATCCTTAGAAATCCATGCAGATATCTTTCACTATTTGCACCCATTACTGCTTTTTTATTATTATAATATTTTAATGTTGGTATAAAACTTATCCCTAGCTGATACATCAACATTTTGGTTTGTTTCCTGTCTGTCTCCTTCTCTCTTACCCAGCTGAACCTGGAGGACAGTCAGTAACAACTGGGGCACCTCCAGGAAGCTGTACATATTTGTCAGTACTCAGTTTGCAAGAACTTCTCATTAACAAGCAAGATATAAGAGAAATATTTTTTGCCTGATTGACCATGCAGTTCAGTCAATAATTCCACTACCTATTCCTGAGAACTTCCTTCAGATCCCATTACTCAGCCTGCAGAAAGGTCTTTGTATTTCCTTTATAGAAATCCATGTCTCTGTCAGTATTACACACTTGAGATCAGAATTACCAAGAACTGTGAAAGGTCTACGAGTAATTGCAAGTTAACAAGTTAGCCTGACACAGGTTCATATACACTGGTAGAGCAGCAAAACTCTATGTCAAAGACAAAATGAGTTTATTATAGCAATAATAACATTTCTTCAGGTTGCCAGAGCCTGAACTCCCACAGTATGTCATTATGTGGGTGAATTAGTCTGTTTCTATACCAAATATCCGAGACTGAGTGCTTTATATAGAAAAGAGATTTATTTAACTCATTTTTTTAGAGACAGAAAATTCAAGATAATATTGGTTCATCTGTTTGGCCTCTGGTAAGACCCCCATGGCTGGGATATAATATGGTGGATAGATGAATAGCAAACAAGCTGTGTAGAAGGGACAAAATACACTGAGTGGCCACTCTTATAATAACTAATTCACTCTTCAAAAATGGAATTAGGGGCTTGGGCTATAGTTCAGTGGTATAGTGCTTGCCTCACATGTGTGAGGCACTGGCTTTGACCTTCAGCACCACAAAATAAATAAATAAATAAATAAAGATACTGTGTGTCCTTCTAAAACTAAAATAATATTTTTAAAATATTAATTAATATTAATAATCTCTTGTGGAATTAATCTCTTGTGAGGGCATGACCTCATGACCTTGAACAAGGACCCACCTCTTAAAGATTCTACTGTGTTTACTTCACCTCACTGAGACCAAGCTTCCAGACCACATATATTTCAAGGACACATCAAGCACATCCATAGGGTAGCAGAGGACCTGCTGATGCCTGAACATATAGTTGTCTGTATTTCCTTGTAAAAATCCCAAGTTTGGGAATCTGGATATTTCTAAAGGAGTCAAGATTTTCCTAGGAGACCTTTTCTATATTGTCTAGGACTGCAAGCGAATTTTCCGTTCATCCAGATAGAATCATGATTTCTATGGCTTAAGGATATTTTCTATGCAAATATGCTTAAAAAGACAGTCAAATCAAAAACCATCGTGCCTTTTCTCAGCAGATATTAGAGACTCATGTATAGGTTTCTCCCAATAGTATGCATGAATAATTATGAAGCTGTAAAGAGAGGCAAGAGAACCGAAATGGAACATCAAAGCAAGGCTGGCTAATCTTAATAGAAGTTGACATATTTTAGGCCCAGAAGATGCCTGAATATACCACCTGGGGGGTACATTTCAGGAAAGGAAAACACATTTGAGATCTTACTTTAGAACAGTAAATTATGGTACTTGGTTTTAACCCCAGTTCATCTTTTCATATTTATGAATTCATCAAAAAATTTTCAATAAGTTCATGTAATTTTTAATAAGAAAAATAAATCTTTGTCACTTAGAAAATAATATGAAGCATAAATTTTTATCTACTTATATTAAAGCACTTTACACTTCAGAGTATAAAATATATTTTTAAGCTGTGATGCTTTAAAGTGATAAAAAGTCAAGGAAATAAATGTTTTCTCTTTTTCTGGAGCCTACATGGAAGTGACCTCCTGGAGTTTCACCTTCCGAAATGATGGTGTGATATCCCTCATATTCACTGACTCAGCCTGCAATCAAAAGGAGGAATGTTTCACTTATTATCTATTTGATGTTTGTTGTATCTTAATTTTATTTCTGCTCTTAATAGTTTGTATCTTCTCTCATTTTTTATTGATTAGCCTAATTACTTTCAAATTATCAATAGTTTGCTTTATTGTTATATATTTCTCTTTGCTACTCAAGTAATTTGTTCTTTTGTCTTTGTTATTTCTTTAATTTTACATACTTTGCTTTAAGCTTGCTCTTCTTCATGTAACGTATTTGTGTACTTACCCCCAAGAGAGTTTTGACAAAAAAATTTGACTATCTGAAGGAGAAACAGAAATCCACAATTTTGCTCAGAGATTCCAATACTGCTAATACACAGAAAAAAAAAAAACCTGAATAGAAACAGTAAATATATAGTGTTTTAAACAACATTATCACCCAACCTGGTCTGATTTACAAATACAACATATTCTCTACTACATTCCTAGAGTTTGAGTTCTCTTAGGTGTTTCTGTGGCATTCACTAAAAAAAAGACTAAATGCTGGGAATTAAAAAATATTTCAATACATTTTGAAGAACTGCATTGAAATAAAAAGTATTATCTGGCTACCAAGAATTACATTTCAGTAGGTAGAAGTCAACAAAACTTAGAAATCTGAAAAACCATCAAATATTCTGTACTTAAACAATATACTTCTATATATTTGTCATATTCTACTAAAATTGCCATAATAAAATATCATACGCTGATATAATTCCAAGTTTTCCTTGGAACTTGAAATTTTCCATAGAGAAAACCTGAGTACTTATAATCTCACCTTAAAAGTTTTCCTTCTGTCAGAAATCATGGATTTTCTCTGACTGGTGTCAGGTGTCTGAAAACAATTGTGTTCTGTAATTTATCAAGTTTTGTAGTTGATAACTATACAAAGGTTATTTGGGTTCTTGCCCTTCCTGTATGACCTAAAGCAAAAATCTTAGACAGTTGAATTAAAACATAAAGTGAATATAAAATTCTAATAATGTAGAAAATCATATAATCCAAATAAAACAATAAAAAAGAGGTAAAGAAAGTTTAATTTTAACCCATAGACATCAACAGTAAATTAGATGACATGAAAAGAAATATGGATGTGGATATTGGAAATGTTATATGAGGGAAATGGTAATTCAATCCTTTGTTGACTGTAGAATTTAGTCTGCTCTGGACTTTCCTTTGTTTCAACATTCACTTTGAAATCTTTCTCCTTCAATCCATCATTCTCTTTGATAATACCTCTTTTGAGTAAATCTGTTATTCACTTTGAGAATGATAGAAATGTTCATTCTCTTTGAGTCTCAGCCTTATTCCAACTACCCTTCAAAAATCTAGTTTTAAATTAATATTTTAGAAGTATTAAAATTATCTATGCAGTAATAACATTTTTCAAAATGTATTTCATTTTTAAGTGACTTATAAAATGAATCAACAAAATTTACTAACACACCTTAAAGCTACATTATTGAAATGAACCTATAGTTAAACTTATTAAACAATATAACAATTGTTAATGTATTGGTAAATTCCTACTATTGAATACAGATAAGTTATAATTATATTATAATGTGAAACGTCAAAATGTCATATAAAATATTTTGTACCTGCATATTAGAATTTTTTACATACATTAGTTAGTAAAAATTATCTAACAATTAACAATATTTTACTTATAACTTGTATTTTAACTGGGATTTTAATACTATATTATGAAGTATTTTACTTATAATTTAAGGTTGATTTTATGAGCCATCTTGTGCAGTTAATATTCTCAGTCTTTTTGAATACTTCTTTTTGTGTATTTGAAAATTTTATTTTCTGAAATTTTAATGCTTTGTTTTTTAAATGTTTCCCTGTAGACACACATAAGCATACACAGCTTTGACATTGAACACAGTAAATATTATTTTTAATGTGTTCATATACAAAAGATTTTAATTGTAAGGTGCTTTCAAATGCACTGTGTTATTTTTGCTGTGAACAGCATTACAACTCTCATTGAAATGCATCCATTTTATACAGTTACCTGAGATTAAAATTATTTGACAATAAATATTTCATATGTTATTCTGGAGAATATAAAAAATGTTTCTATTAACTCTTTGAGACAACAAAATGCAAAATTCAAAAGTGATTGATTTTATTATTGTTTATTATTTATTTTTTAAGTTAGTCAGATTTTTGTCACTGTGACCAAAATGCCTGACCAGAACGAAATAGAGAAGCAATTTTTTTTTTGGTGTGGGGGGCTCAGGGTTTTTGAGGTCTCAGTCCATATATGACTGACTCAATTGCTCTGAGCCCAATTTAAGGCAGAAGATCATGGACAAAGGGCACAGCTGAGAATAGCTGTTTACCTCATAAAGCCAGGAGAGAGAGAGAGAGAGAGAGAGAGAGAGAGAGAGAGAGAGAGAGAGAGAAAGAGAAAGAGAAAGAAGGAAGAAAGAGAGGGACACAGGAAAAATGATTCCTTCTAGGGTATCACTCAGTCAGTGCATTCAAATTAGTTAAGACTGATTAAGCTCTCATACTCCAATCACTTTACCTCCAAACATTCCAACATTAACACAGGAGCTTTGGGGGTTATTTCATAACCAAACCATGATATTTTGTAGTTTTTTATTCTTTGTGATTGAACTGGTAGCCTTATACATGCTAAATATATAATCTTCCACTGAGATCCACACCCCAAAAGTGAGCATTTTTAGAAAAGATTTGGGATATGTTAAATTTCATGACAATAGGAGTGATATTCATGTAAATATTGCAGGGCAATGTAATATACCCCTGCACCCCTACCTTTTTTTTTTTGCAGATTTCTCATTTTTCATCCACAATGACTAGAGATGTGGACCAAAGAGAATGCTGTCAATTTTAAAGAAATAGAAATTTGTTTTAATCATCATTTTATATAATTGAGACTCGAGAGAAATTTGGAAATGTCACACCTATTATGTAAAAAGGAAAAAAAAAATAACACTTTGAAGTTTTTTCCTGAACAACAACAAAAGTAACTAAAATAAAAGATTTTACTTATTTTAATCATAAAAACTTACTTTAAACATAGATTTTTAATGTTAGATTTTAAAATAAGTCTAATATTCAGGAAAATAATGCTAAATCATCTCATCTCAACCATAACCAAGATGTTTCTTGCTTTGCCCTAAATAAAGCAATTTGCTTCGGGCTGATGAAAGAATTCATTGATTAAGAAATAATTCTTTTCCTTGAGCAAATATTTATTGCCTACATAAATGGCAGATTTCATTCTAACTGGGTTTATAGAGGTCTTGAAAAATATTATCATATTTAAATGTCAGAAATACCAAAGAATATACTACAAACAGCAAACCTAATATTGCTCTATTAAAATATTTTCAAATAATTAAGCCCAAGTTACAGTGTAATGTTTAATTTTAAAAGGCTCACAACCTGATTGAAACTGTAGAAACAAATAATACAAGTTTCATGAGATGGGTGACATTAGTGCAAAGAAGAGTAGACACACCATTCTTTTAAGGGATTTGGGAACAAGTAATTGAGTAATAGTACTGGAGATGTAATTCTAAACAGTAGAAGTTCAGCAGGAAGACAGATGCCTGCAGGTGGAGATAGAGAAGTGTTCAGAGAAGGGGAATCTCAGTTATAGATGTCAAAGACTAAAGTTTTCCTGATAAATTCTGAATCCACAAGTAGTTTAAAATCCCTGGAGCCTTGAGGTGAATTGGCAGGGGTGAGTCTTGATGGCAGTAGAACTGATGACTGATGACTAAAGTGTACCACTATCATGCTTAGGAATTGGGGCTGTGTGGCATATGTGGCAGAGAATCACCAAATTGTTTTAAACACAGGGCTTTCAAAATTATGCTCATATTTTAGAAAGATTGGTCTGATGGCAAAATAGAAAGTGGACAGAAAGGAGACTATTGCCAATTCATAGGTGATTGTTACACCAGGGAAGAGTGATGAAGTGGACACACAGAAACTTAAATTTTCTCTGAATTTGTATTTATTTGAAAGTCACTTTCATTGTTTCATAAATGACTGAAATTTGATTCTGTTATCATCATGTAAACTAATTTATTAACCACCTACATATACATTTATTTAGATTTTTATGTTTTAAAGACAACAATATTTGAAAGGGTTTATACTGAATTGTTTCAAAAATAAAATAAATTGTGTTCCCTTACCATATAAATAAAATTGAAAAGGAAAATAATAAATATGTTAGCAAAAGAAAGAATGCTCTTTGAGCTTCACACAATACTGTCTTTTATGAACATCAATTTATTCAACTGTACAACAATCCCAGAGAGTGGTGCCATCTTGTCATTTTGCAAATGAGAATGTTTACAAAGTGTTTGAAATAATGCTGGAGAGATAAATATGCGTTCAAAGTATTTTTTTTAATATCAATCTTGGAATATGAGTTTCATGAGAAAAGGCCCATCATTATTTATCTTTTATGCTACAAACACCTAAGGGAAAAATCTGAATAAAAATATAAGTTATTTTAAATATAAAAAATCACTTCTATATTTCCTGTTATGCATAGAAGAGAAAGAATATTATGAATTGTATACTTCTTTCCTCTCTTTTGCTCTTTTTGTATATAAAGAGTCATTGTGTTTCATACGGTAGTATTTTTCTTCTGTGTAAATGTAATATGAAATTGCTCATAATATGATGAATATTGTTCAAAATTTATAAGCATTTTAGACAGGCTCCATATTCCATATACAGTCAAGTCTATTATCAACCTTTGGAAAAGGATCAAACCATAAATTTAGTTAACCTTTTAATTCATTGACTAATTCATTTACTCAATTACCAGTCTTTAAAAACCTATATTTGAAATTGAGAAAAGATAATGAACAAAGAATCTCTGACATCAGGAAAATAAAATGAGGAACATCTTTCTATTATAATGAAATCTGATATGTTCTAAAGTAATAAAATCTAAAGAAATCCTGAGTATACAGAGAAGATGGTAACATTACAGCCATTGCATTTTTTTTTGAAAAAAAAATAAAAGAATGAGATTTATGTAAATTAAAAGAATGGAAAAGTGATTTTTTTCAGACAGAAAAAATAAATCTGTACAAATATAAGAGGGACGGCAGGAAACCTTTGTGTTCTTTGAAGATGTTTAAATAGTTGATGTGACTATATGTCATGGGGCATGGATTTTGGGGTTTCTTAGAGAAAGGCCCAATTTACAAATAACCTTGCATACTACGCTATGGGGTTGTGAGTCAATTTGAAATAAAATGAGATGTTTAAAAATAATAGGGTCATGGATTTGAATTTTAGAAAGATAATTTTGGCAAGCAGAAGAAAATCTGGGATTTTGTGATTGAAACAAAGCAGAAAGATGAAAAATTTTTTTTCAATACAAGAGCAGAATGGTGATCAAAAAATGGCAATAGAAGGAAGAGGGCAGAAGTTGAATGTCAGTTGAGGGGAACAAGGAGCAATACTCCTTCTCTGGGAGATTTTCAGAAATGTACATTTAGAAAAAGGGAGACAAGAACAAGACAGAGAAATTTTAGAGAACTCAGATAGAAAAGCAATCTCTTCCATACCTGGAGAAGGCAGATAAATGATGAAAAAATTTTAAGCTAATTACATATACACTCCCTGGATTTGGGCCCCAAATTGCACTATTTCTACTCCTGTAGTAACTCTTATGCTAGATCCTGATCAGTCCTGTGATAGATATAGAAAAATTTAGTTGTCTGCGTTACCTAATATTAAAAAGAAAATAAGAAAAAAAGAGAAACAATTCTAAATAATCCAAAAAAGATATATATATTGGAGAAGATACACGTTTGACACTTTACCCATTTTGGATTCGGCAATCCAAATGAACCACATCCAATGGTTTTGTGTTATAAATTGATTTACATACTAAAGGGAAACAAAGACATTTAAAAATGAAATGAATGGCTATCCATTGGTAGAATCATTCATTATTCATTTATGATTTTTCTTGTAACCATCCTCATATGACCATAGAATAAGTAGAAACACATTAATATCAAAAGTAGCAGCAGCTGGCTAGACAACTTGTTTCCAGAAAGCCACTGGATGCTTGTTAAAGACATGCTTATAATTTTCAAGTTCCCAATGTATTTTTTTAATAATTAGAAATACTTGATTTTAAAATTTAAATAGGTCTCTTCACTCTGTTGAAAATATCTGTATCACCCACAACACCATGGCAACAGGACAGTGAAAGTTCCCATGGGATTTTTAGTTAGGAATCATTTTCTTCTTTATTATCAAAATAGAAAAGCCAGTTTCTAATGAAGAAGAAAAGCAAATGTAAACAAGTCATTCAGCAAGAGGATTTTCTTAATGAATTGCACTAGGTACCTTAGTATTTCTGGACCATATCAGCCTTGTGAACTTTGATTTTAGTATTTGATGTTATCCCTAGGAAACTGTGTTGCATTTACTATAATAAAGTTTAATGAATATCATATTATGAACCCAACCAAACTACTTAACCAGAAACTGTCACTGTAATTTGTTCTATTACCCTCTAGCTGCTCTCATAAAATATTACCTAAGAATTTCTAAATAAATATTTGTGAGGGGTGGAAAAAAATAACACTGTAATACAACATAAAAACTCACCTCCACTAGCACTGGAAGGCAATTCATCTCACAGCCCTCTGCCCCTCTAGTTATCCCCACACAAACTTAATTGCTTAAAAGAATGAGTCTGCTATTATGTGTACACCAATTCTGTGATGTGTGTACAGATTAAACTCAAGTTATCACCAAGCTACATTTATTTCTGAAAATTCTAGAGCAAAGTTTGTTCCTTGTGGTCATAGGACTGATGCTCTCTCTCTCTCTCTCTCTCTTTTTTTGCTAGCTTCAAGCTGAGGGATATTTCCAGCTCCTACAGTCTGTATGTTTCTTTGTTTCTTCCTGCATCTTCAAAGTCAGCAATCATGGATGAAGTCCTTTTCATGTTGCTTCTCTCTGAGGAATTTCTTACCATTGCTTCTCTCTTCCTCTTTCTTACTATGTAAGGCAAATTATGCACAACCATAACACCATGGGGAAAGATAATGGGGAGCAAAACCCTGTTGCCACACATTATAAATCTCTATTATAGCAGCACTTTCCTACTGTGTCTTCTATGAAAAATTCGTACATTTTAGAACATCCTTATATATAATATTAAATTCCTTTGAAATTATATTACATTCCTCCGACAAACCTATAACTGAATATATTTTCATATTCTTATTTTTCAAGGCCTAACTCAAAGCCAGGATTTTTTTCATACAAACTTTTGATTTCTAATTGAAATCAATTGTTCTGTCTTCTAAAATCCTCATTGAACAGTAGGATGGATAGGACAATTAGCAAAGGAACTAAGATTTATTCATTGCCCAAGCTCTGCCAGGTGCCTTAAACACATTTGTTGTTCGCATCTAGCCAGTGAAGTCAACCTTATTAATCTTACTTAATATGTGAGAAACATGTCCCAGAGAAGATCATCCACTTCCCTGCTATGAAATAGCTTATAAATGGAGGTAGGATCCAGTTGCTTTCACAACATCTCTATTTCTCCCATTGCCTCATGAACTTTGCACTTTTATTACAGCCCTTACAGGGGAACATATATTTTCATCCTCTCATGTCAATAATCCTTTCAATTAAGATAATTTAAGCCCTCATTTCCCATGTTGTGAGAAGCCTGATGCCTTCTCTGGAATTTTTGAAATGGGGCTTGATTAAATTTTCAGCATGGATTAGCTCACTTTGGTGCCAGATTTCTAACAGACTCCCTTCTGGTGTCAACTCCTACTGTCATTTTCAGGGAACACCCCATGTCTGCTCCTCAGTCCAGGTCTATGGCAGCTTTTTCCTTCATTGTTGCCTGAGTCTTATTCTGCATCTTTATAGACAGGGACTGCCCCTTTCTCCTCACTCCTTCAGCAGACTTCTGGTGCTTTCCCCCATATTTTGAAAACATCACAGAGCCAGGATTTTAATGTCCAATACCTTCTCACTAAAATTTGGGATAGAGAGGTAGCCCAGGAAAACACATGAAAGAGTTGAAAAGAAAATTTCAGACATGGTAACCTTGAATTTTCTTCAGATATTTCCCCCCTTTGTTGTATACCTCCTTGGGTTCACTAAACTGTCAAGAAACTAAGCATCTGGTTTATTCTCCCCAGATCTTGCCTCCCCAACCCTCATTCTCTGCTCATTTCAGATCACACTTAAAAGCCACACCCTTAAAGCCTTGTGTCTCATCTTAGTCATGGGAAAAAGAAAAGGTTATTTATTTATGATTTTCACATGCAAAGTGTCTGCATGTGGATAACACTCCTGACCTGTCCACAGTAGAGAGATGGACAATATGGGGCCCTCTTTATTGGAGTAAAATGGCCTATTAAAGTGATTTCCAACATTAAAGAACCAGCCACTTCTAATATGAGCCATGTGCTCCTCTCTCTTACAATTATGATAGTGCATTTTATAATACAATTTTACATGTTGTTATCATGCACGCTCTTTGTGTGTGTGTGTGTGTGTGTGTGTGTGTGCATATGCATGCACATGCATATGTACCAGTATGAGTGCGTGCGTGCACACCCATGCACACATATCTCATCACTGGAATGAGATCACTTAATTTCTGGGAATAATATCTTATTCTTACTTATCTTTTTATATTCTGGTTACCTGAGCCATGCTTTGCATGCTGTAATTTTGAAATGATCAGTATGTGAAACATTCTCTTAATAGCTTGCTCCCTAAACCACCTGGGAAAAGATAGAGTGAGTGCTTTGTGGTTTTACTAAATGATTTTAAGATTTATGACTTATTTAACTTTGCCTATTTTATCCAATTACTTACTTTAACTGCAATGCCTCTTGGTTTATTTGTTGCATTGGTTTATTTGTTAATAATTAAAATGCCATTATATAATAGGATGATTTTCCTGAAAAACAAATTAGTTACAACAGGCATTCTATTTTAAAATGAATCTTATGTATTGAATATGAGATGAACTTTTCTCACTATAACAGTAGCATATGCTCTAAGATATATACTCTTGAAAAGAAATACCAGCTTTCATTAACAGTTCTTGGGCATATTTAGTAACAGTTCTTGAAGTAAAACATCAAATTAATTTAAAGGTTGCTATTTGTTAACTTTTCTTTATGGCATATTCTTAAATGGTATTGGAGGTCTAAGCAACAATTGGAATTCTATACAAAATTCCAGAATTAAGGAGAAAAATCCACTATGTCAATGAGTCATCTATTTTTTTTGTGTGTTTTGTGGTTATGAAGTTGATATTTTTGAAGAAATAATATATAAGTCCACTTAAAGCCCTTGGGTTAATAAATTTAGGTGGAATTATTTTGGCCTAGGCAATTTGCCATGTTTAGAATGCCTCTGTAATGCTTATGGAGATGGTGAGCAACTTAAGTGAATTTGGAAACCATTGAACATAGAAATTGTAAAGCTCAATGCACTTACTTGTCATTGGAAAACTGCCAAAGCAGTGGGCAAGCAAACGGAAATTTGTGTGCAGGGCATCCATGAATGACAGACTAAAGTGCATATGAGAATGTGAAAACAGGTGGTCTGGGATGACTAGTATCAGCAAAGCAGCTGGGCCCTGAAGTGTGACTGCATTATATTTTCTACTCCCAATAGAGAGCAGTGCTAATCACGAACACAGAGGCTGGCATTGTTTAGAGTTCTTTTGTTTTATAACCTTTGCTAAGTTTTAGAATACAAACCAGAACCATGCTTTTAATATTAGAAAACTCTAAGTCTCATCTATAGCTGCTTGGACAATCTCTGATCTTACAGTACTTAGCTGTATTAGATGCACATATGTTAACATTGCTGCTCAACTTGGCTCTTTTTCATTTTTGAGGATGCACATATGCTAAATGGATGGGGCTGTTTTCTCTCTTCATTGTTTAGTTTGGCCCCTAATAAATGTTACTAAATTGATGCTACTAAATATATGCTAAATATAGATCTAATACTTTTTTTTTAATTTGTCCATTTATAGCTCTTTAGTTTAAGGAGGAGGGTTCCAAAATAGCTCCCTAACCTCTATTTCCTATGTATTATATATTAACTGCAACACATGTTTTACAATCAGTAAAACACTCTTTCAATATATGTTGGGAAAATATAAATGTAATTTTGGACTAAGCCAAACTGTTTAATGATACTTGAAATAAAAATGAGTAGAATTGAAAGCAAATGAAATGGAATTTTTACTGCTCTATGTGTAGAATAAATGATTTTTATTATGTTTTATTTCTATAATTATCAGCACTAAACAAACTTCATAATCATGAGGTAGAGTGGATCTTATAAGAATGGTGGTTAATATTCAAATGTCCATGAATAAATTGATTTAATTTTCCTCAGCAAGACCATGCTAATTAGCAAGGTGCAGAGAGAGAAATACTATATATTTTCACCTGTATGTAGAAGGTAAAAAAAGGCAAACTCATAGCAGTAGAGAGTACAGTGGTAGTTAACAGAGGCAAGGGTGAGAGGGCAGAGGACTCGGGGTGGGAAAAGAGGAAAATATTGGTTAATAAATACAAAGTTATGGTTTGTAGAAATAAATTCTGATGCCCCATTGCACAGTAAAATGACTGAAGTTGATAATAATGTACTACATATTTCAAAATAGGTGCAGAAAGAATTTTGAATATTCTCATAAGAAATAAATAACAAATATTTGAGGTGATGGATGTGGTAATTACATTGAATTGATCATTCTTCAGTACATACCTACATGGAAATATTATTTGTTCATCAAAATCATTTTTAAAATATATACCCACCTGACTAAAATGTAGGTTCAGTGAAAAAGTCACTGCTACATTTAAAATTATTATTAAAAATAATATGGGGATCTAAGATGGGGGGCCACAGGGAGGCAGCATTTTATGTTGCTCCATGACCTCAAGCAGTGAGAATGCTGTTTCTCTACAAGCTATATTCCTTCTCCTGTGCAGGAATCACAACCACTGTGCCCATGCAGGGCTCCAGGCCTCAGCTTCAGAGTAGGTCTCCCAACTACTTGCCCACACATGACTAGAAAGACTACTGGGTACCAGAGAGGGACCATAGGCATCAGCACCCACGCAGAATTTTGGCTACTCACCTGAGCAGAAATCCTGGATGCCACTTTCACTAAGGACACCCAGCAGCTACCCACATGCAGAAATTCCAGGTGAAACTCTCAAATGGACCCCCATCTACCAATATGGGGCTACCCTAGTCGCCTCCATCTTGGAACTCTGTAGCAAAGGAAAAAGTCCCCTATGCTCTTTAGCCTGCCTGCACCTGGGAGCTTCACACAGGCTCTGAAGACAGGCAAAACCACACACTACATGCCAGAGAGCTCTCTCTGAACACATTGTCCACATCCAACACCATCACCCGGCTCCCCCAACCCAACCCAACACCCCATTGCTGAAAGCAGGCACCTCCATCTTGGGTCACCATCATCACCATCTTTAATGGGGACAACTCCCAGTTTGGAACTCCAGCTGGCCAGGTGCTCATTTCTAACTCCCTGATTTCCCAGAAACCGCTAGCCTGGCACAGTGACAACCTGGGTAACATCACCATCTTGAGGACGGCCATACCAGCTAATAACAGACGACCCCACCTATTGGATAATAAGGGAAGCAGAAAAGATACTAATCTCCAACCAAAATAATCCTTGTTTATTCCTTGAATATTGGTTTTTTTCTTCTCCTTTCCTATTTTTCTGCCCTCACATCCCCAATATATGTTAAACCAAGTACTTTGCGTAAATTAGGATTTTGAGATCTGGGAGGTCTGAATAGTATATAACAGTTGTGTTCTATATTCTTTTTTTTTTCCTACAGCTTTTACTATTTTAACATATTTTAAAATTTTTCTTAATATATATGTGTGTTTGTTTTATATACTCTACTGCGTTCCTATGTACTTATCTACCCCAAATTACTTCCTCTCTATTCTCCTGCTACTAACTTTTTTCTTTAAATTTCTCTTTAATACTTCTTAAGATATAATAACTCTATATCCTCACTCCCTACCTCCTCAGCATATCATCCTACACTTCACCCCCAGTTCTTTATCCACCACCAGAAACTGTAAACCCCTTTATAAACCTACTGATTATGTTGTAGATAATAATTGAATTCATCATTTATGTACATTGTGACCAAACTGTGAATGTCTTAATAGCAGCTAATTGTTTTTAAGACCGTACATGGTTTATATTGGGATCTGTTAACATTGTCCTTCAACTCAAAGGATAGATATTGGAACCCTACAGGGACACTATAGGCCTATAGGATAAAAAAAGGTAATGCCTTAGATTCACAGTGCTAGAAGGGAAGACACACAAGCAACATGAAAAGACAAGGGAAGAAAATGCCCCAAACAAATCAAGATACCATATTATTAGAATCCATAGCCAGCACAGCAGAAGAAATTACAGAGAAGGATTGCAGGATGAACATAATTAAATTGTTTTGTTAATTAAAGAATCATATAAGACAACAAATACAGGCAGCAAAAGATCATTTAAACAAAGAGCTATATAAACAAATAAGGGAGCAAAAGATTACTTCAATAGGGAGATAGAGGTTCTAAAAACAAACCAAACAGAAGTCCTTGAAATGAAAGAAACAATAAACCAAATTAAAGTTTCAATTGAAAGCATCACCAACAGATTAGACCACTTGGAAGACAGGACCTCAGACAATGAAGACAAAATATATAATCTGGGATAATCTGGAAATATGGGATAATGTAAAAAGACCAAATTTAAAGTTATTGGGGTAGAGGAAGTCATAGAGTTCCAAACCAAAGGAATGAACAATCTATTCAATGAAATAATATCAGAAAATTTATTCAAACATGAAGAATGAGTTGGAATACCAAATTTAAGAGGCTTACAGGGCACCAAATGTAGACAAAAATCACAGCAGATCCACACCAAGGCACATTATAATGAAAATGCCTAACATACAGAATAAGGAGAGAATATTAAAAGCAAAACGAGAGAAAGGAATCAAATTACATATAGAGGGAAACCAATTAGTTTATGTGCAGATTTTCCAAACCAGACTCTGAAAGCTGGAAGATCCTGGAACAACATATATCAACTCTGCAAGAAAATGGTTGTCAACCAAGAATCTTATATCCAGCAAAATTTAGATTTGATGATGAAATAAAAACCTTCCATGATAAACAAAAGTTAAAAGAATTTACAGCTAGAAAAGCTGCACTAGAGAACATCCTTGGCAAAATAATCCATGAAGAGGAAATTAAAAAACAAAACAAATAAACAAACAAACAAACAACAACAATAACAAAAAACAATGAAAATCAGCAGAGGGAAGTATTACACTAAAGGAAAAACTAATCAAATGAGAAACCAAGTCAAGTTAAATAACAAAAATAAACCAAAATGGCTGGAAATACAAATCATGTCTCAATAATAACTCTGAATGTTAATGGCCTAAACTCACCATTCAAAAGATATAGGCTAGCAGATTGGATCAAAAACAACAACAACAATATGCTGCTTCCAGGAGACTTATAGGAAAAGACATTCACAGACTGAAGGTGAAAGGTTGGGAACAATCATACCACTCACATGGACGGTGGAAGCAAGCAGGGGTTTTCATCCTTATATTAAATAAAATAGACTTTAAACTAAAGTTAATCAAAAAGGATAAGAAGGGCATTTTATAATCCTCAAGAAAACTATACATCAACAAGACATGATTGTTAGGTCGGTGGCAGCGACTTGGTGGCGACTTAGTGGCAACTTAGAACAAAGCAGCCCGCGCCAGAAAAGAACATCAATCAGATGCCGATGGAAATGCCTGTCAATCAGCCAGATCTCCTGACTAACACCTGTCAATCAGCAGGACCCCCTGGCCAATCCTGGAGTTCAGCCAACTCCCCTGACCAACTCCAAGGGGCAAGAGACCCTAGAGACACCTTTTCCTGTCCCAAGCCCTTCCCTTCCTGCTGTAAGCCCCATAAAAGTCCAGTCTGGTGGAGCTTCCACACGGTTTCTCCTCAGACCCTTCCCCTGTCCCCTCTGTGGGTCTGATGGAGTTCCGCCCAGGAGTGATATCTCAATAAAGCCTGTTCAGCGGCCCTTTTAAATCTGCCTCTTTTGGTTGCTGCCTGCCTCGCCTGATCTGACAATGATAATTATAAATACATATGCACCAAACACTGGATCATCTGTGTTCATCAATAATTTTTCTCAAGTTTAAGAGTCAAATTGACCACAACACAATAATTTTCGATGACTTTAACACAACTCTTTCACCACTGGATAGATCTTACAAAAAAAAAAAAAAAGTTGAATAAAGAAACTATAGAACTCAATAATATAATCAATAACTTAGATTTAACTGACATATATAGAATATTTCATCCTTCCACAAGTGAATACACTTTCTTCTCCACAACACGTGGATCCTTTTCTAAAATAGACCATACTATCAGATCATAATGGAATAAAATTAGAAATCAATGATAAAATAAAAACTACCCCAACACATGGAGACTAAATAATATGCTACTGAATGAACAAGGTATTGCAGAAGACATCTAGGAGGAGATTGAAAAATTCTGAGGTGAATGAGAACACAGATAAAACATATCAAAATCTCTGGGACACTATGAAGGGAGTACTAAAAGGAAAGTTCAGTGCATGGAGTTCATTCCTTAAAAGAAGAAAAACATCAACAAATAAATGACCTAATATTACATTTCAAAGCCTTAGAAAAAGAAGAACAAATCAACACCAAAAGCAGTAGAAGACAGTAAATAACTAAAATCAGACCTGAAATCAATGAAATTGAAAGAAAAGAAATAATTGGAAATGTTGACAGAACAAAAATTTGGTTCTTTGAAAAAATAAATACATTTGGCAAACCCTTAGCCATGCTAACGAAGAGAGGAGAGAGAAAACTCAAAATACTAACACACATGATGAAAAAGGTAATATCATAACAGACACTACAAAAATACAGAGGATAATTAGAAATTGTTTTGAGAACTTGTACTTCAATAAAATAGAAAATATTGAAGGCATCGACAAATTTCTAGAGTCATATGATTTTCCCAAATTGAATCAGGACCAAATACACAATTTGAACAGATCAGTTTCAAGTGATGACATAGAAGATGCCATCAGAAGTCTACCAACAAAGAAAACCCATGACTGGATGGATACACAGCCAAGTTCTACAAGATCTATAAAGAATTGATAGATTATAATTTATAATTATAAATTATAATTATAATTTATAAATTAAAGAATTTATTTCAGGAAATAGAAAAAGAGGCAGTAATTCCAAACTCATTCTATTAAGCCAATATCGCACTGATTCCAAAACCAGGCAAAGACACATCAAAGAAAGAAAACTTCAGACCCATATCTCTAATGAATATAGATGCAAAAATTCTCAATAAAATTCTGCCAAATTGAATACAAAAACATATCTAAATTATAGTGCCACCAGGATCAAGTGGGGTTGGTTCAACACATGGGAATCAATAAATGTAATTCATCACATCAGTGCAATTAAAGATAGGAAACATACAATCATCAATAGATGCAGAAAAAGCATTTGAAAAAAAATACAACAACCCTTCATGTTCAAAACACTTGAAAACTAGAGATAACTGGAGCATATCCCAAAATTATAAAAGCTACCTAAGTTAAGCCCCAGGCCAATATCATCCTAAATGGAGATAAATTTAAAGCATTTCCTCTAAAAACTGGAACAAGGAATGCCCTCTTTCACCACTTCTATTTAACATAGTTCTTGAAACACTGGCCAGAACAATTAAACAGACGAACTACATTAAAGGAATACAGATAGGAAAAGAAGAAGTCAAATTAACACTACTTGCCAATGATATATTTCTATACCTACAAGACCCAAAAAATTCCCCCAGAAAAGTTCTAAAACGAGTAAATGAATTCAGCAAAGAAGCAGGATGTAAAATCAACATCCATAAATCAAAGGCATTTCTGTATATCGGTAACAAATCCTCTGAAAGGAAAATGAGAAAAACTGCCCCATTTATAAAAACTTGGGAATCAACCTAATGAAAGAGGTGAAAGATCTCTACAATGCAAACTACAGAACGCTAAAGAAAGAAATCAAAGAAGGGATAGGCAGAATTAATATTGTCAAAATGACCATATTACCAAAATCATGTTACCAAAATTTGTATAAATTTAATGCAATTCTGATAAAAATTCCAATGTCATTCCTCATAGAATTAGAAAAAGCAATCATGAAATTCATTTGGAAAAATAAGAGACCCAGAATAGCTAAAGCAATCCTTAGCAAGAAGAGTGAAGGAGGTGGTATCACTATATCACAACTTAAACTATACTACAGAGCAATAGTAACAAAAACACCATGGTATTGGCACCAAAACAAACTGGTAGACTAATGGTACAGAATAGAGGACACAGAGACTAATTCACATAATTCCAGTTATTTTACATTAGACAAAGGTGCCAAAAACATACATTGGAGAAAAGATAGCCTTTCAACAAACGGTGCTGGGTAAACTGGAAATCCCTATGCAAAAAAATGAAATGAAACCCCTATCCCTCACCATTCGCAAGACTTAAATCAAAGTGGATCAAGGCCTAGGAATTAAACCAGAGATGCTGTGTCTAATAGAAGGAAAAGTAGGCCCAAATCTCCATCATATTGGTTTAGGCCCCTATTTCCTTAATAAGACGCCTATAATGCAAAAATTAAAATCAAGAATCAATAAATGGATGGATTCAACCTAAAAAGTTTCTTCTCAGCAAAAGAAACAATCAGTGATGTGAATAGAGAGTCTACATTTTGGGAACAGATTTTTACCACTTGGATATCAGATAGAGCACTTATCTCTAGGGTATATAAAAAACTGTAAAAGCTAAACACCAACCCCCCCCCCCAAATACCCTAATCAAAAAATAGGCCAAGGTACTGAACAGACATTTCTTAGAAGATGATATACAATTAATCAACAAATATATGAAAAATTTTTCAATATCTCTAGCAATTAGAGAAATGCAAATCAAAACCACTCTACGATTTTATCTCACTCCAGTCATAATGGCAGCTATTATGAATACAAACAATAAGTGTTGGTGAGGATGTGGGGGAAAAGGTATGCTCATACATTGCTGGTGGGACTGCAAATTGGTGCAGCCATATGGAAAGCAGTATGGAGATTCCTTGGAAAACTGGAAATGGAACCACCATTTGACCCAGCTATCCCCTTCCTTGTTCTATACCCAAAGGACTTAAAAATAGCATATTACAGGGACACAGCCACATCGATGTTTATGGCAGCACAATTCAGAATTGTGGAACCAACTTAGATGCCCTTCATAAGATGAGTGAATTTTAAAAAATGTCATATATATACTCAATGTACTATTACTCAACAATAAAAGAGAATAAAATCATGGCATTTGAAGGTAAATAGATGAAATTGGAGAAAATAATGCTCAGTGAAGTTAGCCAATCTCAAATAACCAAATGATGAATGTTTTCTCTGATATAAGGAGACTGATTCATAGCTGGGTTGGGAGGGGGAGCATGGGAGAATTAGGCAAACTCTTGTAGGAGAAAGGGGTGGCAGGGGCAGGGGGGAGCATGGGGGTAGAAAAGATGGTAAAATGAGGTGAACATCATTATCCTTAGTACATGTATGAAGACACAAATGGTGTGAATATATTTTGTATAAAACCAGAGATATGAAAATTGTGCTGTTTATGTGTAATATGGATTGTAATGCACTCTGGTGTCATATATAACAAATTAGAATAAAAAAATCAAAAAATATATTAAATCCAAACATCCCATAATATGTTTATAATAAAATTCAATTGATACAGTTCTGGATTTTGTAAAAATGCCTTTTACTTACGTCTTTTCTTATTCAGTGTTCTTCGAAGTGAATGAGACATTTTAATTTTAAATGGGAGACTCATTTGAACCAGCATAAGCATTAGTTATTGTTTTGGGTACCCTATTTGTTAAAAGGTGAGGGGAAACTGCTCACCCTCTTAGACCATGTTTTGTTATTTGATAAACTAAGTCAAAATGCAAAATCATCTTTTCTTGTGCATAAATGTAAGTTGTTTCGAAAATTGTCACTTTTTTTTTATAATTTCACAAGCTGAAAGCTGGGTAGAAATGCAGAAAGAGCTTTTGATATGAGAGTCTAAACTGCTTCTGAAAACAAGTGATTGGAGTTGATTGTCAACCCTGTTCCCTGGTTGATACTACTTCATACTACCTACCTTATATTATTGTAATTCACAGACTGAAATATATTGATAAACGTGTTTTTTTAATGTGTCTCTGTGTGTGTATTATAGTGTAGGGAACACAAAATCAGCAAAAATTAGGATAGTGATATTTTTCATGTGTTCTAGTAATACCTGTAGTGGCCTGCAGGGTTTTTTGTTTTGTTTTTGTTTTTTGTTTTTATTTCAATGTTAACACATACTGACTTTTTGACAGATATTTTGATTTTTACCAAAATACCTTCAACATAAAAATCGTCACTAAAAATTTTAAGTACCTATCCTTATTGTTTCTAGATATTGCTGAGATAATGAAGGAAAATTAGTCAATTTTAAAACTGAATAATGATTTTCCTGAAAAAATGTTTTCTGCAAAAACCTTTTAACTTGTCCTGCTTTCTCCATTTTATTCCTTCCTATCTTCATTTTTTAATCAAAGATATTAATCCTTAAAAATTACATAGAGTGAACAGGTGCAACACCTATAATCCGAGAAACAGAAAGTTGAGGCAAGAGGATGGCAATTTGGAAGCCAGCCTCAGTAATTTATGGCAAGTTTGAGACCTACTTCAGCAGCTAGGTGAGACCCTGTCTCAAAATAAAATGAATACAGGAGGTGAAGCTCAGAAGTAGAGCACTTGGTTGAGGCTATGGGTTTATCAGTAATACCACCATAAGTACATAAATGAATATATGTGAAACAGATATTTACTTCTGAGCAGCTCTGCCTGTTTTCTGCAGTCCCTTTCCAGGATGCTCTTGGCTTTGCTCCATCAAGTCTGAGTCCTTATTATGAGATTCCCACTGTGTTCATATGACCAAAATCTTATTCAGGCCCTTCATTATTACATGTTGAGCATGAAAAAAGCAGCCAATACTATTACTTTGCCCACTGAAAAATATAACTTTCACCAGTATGTTTCCTTGGTGGTCTTCTAGATGTCCAGTTAGACCATAGAATTCATAAAGTGCTCATTTTGAATAATAACTAATTATAAATGTTCTTAATCAAAAAATTTTATGACTCCAGAAAATATTTTCAACAGTTATAATGTTAAAGAAACTACCTAGAATCTGAAACCAGTACCAGTAATTTTCTGTAGTGATTATATAAGATGTTATATTCAGTTCTATTGATCATAAAATGTCATTAGCTTATTCAAAGAAGAATAAAGTCACTATGAAGTGACTCATAGTATCAAAATTTGCAGGAGACTGCACATAAATGGGGACACAGAATAAATGATTCAAGATTATATTATATTGCATATTGCTTATTGTCCCCCATTAGAATTTAAGTTACATAGCAGGGATTACTTTATTGAAATATGTCCTGAATACCTGGGTCAATGCTTGACTCATATAACAGGTGTCTAATGAATGTCTTATCTGCAAATGAATTTATGAAATAAAAAATATTATACTCCTCTGTAATTTTCTTTTTGTTTACCTGTGCCATCTACCAGACTTTAAATTACATGAAGATAGGGATTATATATATTTTTTTATTTTTGTAATCCTAGGTTTTAATATTCAATACATGAATGTGAATCAATACATGTAAATCGATACTTGGATATGTGATTTTCCTACAGAAAATTAGACTTTAAATAGAAATTGATAAATAGATAAATTAGAGTTTAAATAAAAATGATAATGATGGCACATTTAGGAAAAACAAATTATATGAGGTCATCCATTACAGAAATACTTATTGTGTACCTACTATACCAGGCACTGATCTCAGTACCATGAAAATAGCAAGCAGTCATTATGAAAATTCGTGACTAACCTAAATCACATTTTCTAAAGGAAACACTGACAACAAATGCATAAGCAAATATTTAAGACAAATTAGTATGCTGACATGTGAAGATTGCACAACATTGTAGAGACTAAAGGTGGCAGGGTAAGAGGGTGACTGGACAGGAGCCATGTAGAAGTTAGTTTAGAGTTACTTCCTTAAGGAAGATCACTCTGCAGATGATATACTAGAGTAATTTTTGTATGAAGAGAAGGAAATGGTCACACAGATACGTGGGTTTGGAGGGCAAATCAACTGAAAAAATCAGCAAGTGTTATTGCCCTGAGATGAGAATAAAGACAAAAATGATTAGAGCTCAGTTAGTGAAAAGGAGAGCAAAGTATTGGCCAGATCATGTAAGGCCCTTTGGCTTTCTAATTTTGAATATAATGGGAAGTGGTCAGAAAGCCTCAGTGAAGAGAGATACAAGATTATATTTGATATTTTGAAAGTTCTCTCTGCCTGCTTTGGAGAGGACAAACTGATGGAAATATCACATACAAAATGAAAACTTTGGAGCCCATTTTCCTGAGGGTCAGATGAGGTTGCTTAGACTAGTAATAGAGATGGAAAGAAGTAGGTAGATTAGTGAGATATGTGTCGAGAAAGTAGAAAAGTTGTGATGTAATGTTTACTGGGTGTGTAAAAGAATTGTTAAGAAATATGAATTGTTGAAATGCAATGTCTAAAAAAGTATTGAGATGGTTAGAAGACTATTTCAAGTATACTATTTTGTGCATGTTGACTTGAGTGTGTCGACTTCAATTGAGTGTCAGTTTATCAAGAAGGCATTTTTGGATTTCAGAGAAAATATCTAGGTAAAATATAAATACATATGATTATGTTTATATTCATAAGTAAATATGTGTATTTATATTAGTATAAATATATTACATATATATTATTATCCTTTCATATTTAAATGCATTTGGAATCTTGCAACTGACCGATAGCATCTAGTGAGGAAACAATGTTAATGGAACACTGTCATATTTAAAGGGCTGATAATGGAAGAGAAACTGACAAAGGAGACTGAGAAGAGGGAGCCAGTGACAGAAAAAAAGACTAGGATGCCCTGAAGACTAAAGAAGAAAGTGTTTCAAAGGGAAAAGAAGGTCAAATATTAAGAATTTCACAAGAGAAAGACAGAATAGACATAGATAGGAACATTTCGCTGTAATTGGATGTCTTGGAGTTTCTGATGTGATAATGGCAGACATTCAAAACAAGTATATTTGAAGAAATATTGCTGGAAATAGTGTAGAAGAGTAAAGGGGAGCAAAGCAAAGGAAGACATTTTAGAAAGATTATATATAACAAATCTGCTCATATTCTAATAGGAACAACACAGTAAAAGTCAGGAACTGAAGAGGTAGAAAAGTGAGATTAAAACTATAACAGCTACATCCTTCATAAGGCAAAGTTGGTAGAGACCCAGTCTTCAGAGTTGCCAGTTAAAATCACACCGCAGTTTCAGGATTTCAGGTAGATGAAGGCAGGATGTACTATTGGTAATTGCCATATTTTCTCTTCCTTGTTAGCAGTTATTCTACATATAAAATATGTGATTAAGTCATCATCTAAGAATTAAATATTTGTAGGAAATAATGGAGAGAAGAGAAGGGTTCAACTTATTTCAGCAAAAGTTATATCACTGAAAGCATATAAAGTCATTGTCTAATAGTTTGGAGTGTCTTTTGAGGTTTGTAGTCCTAGTATTTGCAAAAAAAAAAAAAAATTGTGCAGCATATATATCCACAATTTGTTCCTCAGTTACAACCTGGATTTAATTTTTAAGAACATAAACATTTGTTTCCAGAAGAGTAAGAGGAGTGGGCAGAATGCTGAATCATCAGTGAGTGAGAGAGCTTGACAGGATTTATATGAAATGATGTGGATTTGGATTCTTCAGAGAGGAAGTGAGAAGTTTTGCTTTGACATAATAATGTGAACATAGGAGTGCTTCTCTGTCACTCTGAGTACCTGAACTGTGGGAGGAGTGTGTGTGTGTGTGTGTGTGTGTGTGTACCCATACATATGTGTGCATACCCATTATCTAAAAGGGCTGTAGAAGAAAGTACTTTCAAGAGACAGACAAGTGTCAGTTGGGCAAAAATGCAGAGGAATATTTTAAAAATAGTTTAATATGTAAAATAATTTGTTAATGACAGGATCAATTTCTAGTAATATTTTTGAAGGGGGGAAAGAGAAAGATTGAAAATCAGATTAGAGTAAGAGATGTAAAGAAACCACAGACACAAGCATCTTTTGATGATGGAAAATCAAGGGTGACTGAAATGGACAAGGTGGTAAGGTGTTATCAGATTGGTAGAGGGCAGGCCACTCAAAGCCTTGCTATCACAAATAAAATCTGCTCTCAACATCTTCCACTGATTAAAAAGTGTTGATAATGTATCTTTGAACCTTATGTGAGAAACAATTTGTTTTTATTTAGTGTCAATCCTTTGCTTCTTAAAACACTTCTGGATATTATTCATCCTCAATATAAAGAAATCCTCATCCCTGCTTCTGAGACTTGTATATAAAGAGGAAAGCTAATTCAATATTCATATAATACTTAGTTTAATGTAAACATTTAAAAAGTCAGAGAGCAATTAGGTGAATTAGGTGAGTCTATTTTTGAGTAACAACAATAAATTCTGTGAGACACAAAAGATAACATATTTTGAAATACAAATGCAGGTGGCACATGCCTGTAATCCCAGTGACTTGGAAAGCTAAGGTAGAGGATTGTAAGTTCAAAGCCAGGCTCAAGAACTTAGTTGGCAAGAAAGTTAGTGAGCACCTGTCTCAAAATAAGAAAGAAAAAGGGCTAGGGATGTAGCTCAGTGGTCAAGGGTCCCTGTGTTCAATCCTCGATACCAACCCCCCACCAAAAAAAAAAAAAAAAAGCAAAAACAAAAACACATATAGATATTTTCTTTTCCATTTTGTGAAAAAGCATTTCCTAGATGCATTACCTTGTTAGTGAGAAACAATACTTTAAAACATTTTCTGAAACTTGTAATATTTGTCTAAACATACTTCAATTTTTATAGAGTCATAGTTAAATTCAAGCATTATTAGAGGCAGTAAGGAAAGAGCATACCAAAAATCTGTTCTAACTAAAAGAAAGTACCTTTGATAAATGTGAAATTTAAATGCCATGGTAGAAAGCTTACCATTGTTTATAATGTGAGGTTAGAAAGTTAAATTTCACTAATGGTGCAATCTTCTTGTTCTCTCATTCTTCACTTAATAACACTTAATCGTTTGAACAAAATGTGATGTTTCCTTAAAAAAGAAAAGGCATTGTGAAGGGGCATATTCAATTCCAACTAAAAAGTTTAGTTAACTATCAAAAAAATTGGAACATAACACCAGATCACTCCATGCTGGAGCCTTTTCCCTCTACATTTTTAAAACAAAAAAAGTATGTGATGGGCAGTCATACCAATCATGAAATAAGTTATTATAGAATAATTAATTCGGCAAATACATTCCAGAATAAAGGAATAAAATAAAAACAATATGTACCATAATAATGAAATAAAAAATCAAAAATAAAAATGCAATAATGAAAAAAAAATCATTGTCTTGTGATTTAATAACCTTTATAAACCCAAAGTAGCATTTGTGTAAAAATTATGACATTTTACAATCTACACAATGTCACCAGTTTCCTTTCAAGAAAGTTCTGCCTGATGGCACATAATCAATTCTGGTATTAGAATTTCCATTGTCAAACACAATACATTTAATCTGTTATTGAATACTCTTTAGATATTTCTCTTGTTTCATATTTTCATACATTTTGGAAATTATTAAGCATGTATATATGATTACAAATTACAATGAGTCTTCAAGACAAAGTCAAAGTTGAAATGGGATATTATCATAGTAAGCAGACCAGGTACCCCCACCCCAAAGACCCTTGCCATATAGTAAGCTTCTCCTCTTGTTAGATCAGCAGGATGTCTGCAGAGGTTATTGTGGTTGGCAGTTTTCTCTTTCTTGTAAATGCCATGTTTGCTTAAAAAAAAAGGTGTGTTAGAATTAGTGTGTAAGCTTATTGTACAAAAATATATTTTCTCTGTTTTCTTGGTAAAAACTTGTGAAACCTGTTTGGTCTAGAGGATGGAACAGAGAGCACTTGTCAAATGAACCCCTCCCCCCGCCCTCCAACACACTCTGAGTATAAAATTAAAAGAATTTCCAAAATCTTTGTTCACGGAATCTTAGGTGATAGCCCTCTCTGAACCATGCAGTCAATAAACTTGCTTCCTGAAAATTACTCAGGTGTCCAGCCTCTTCTGTCTTACTTCAATAGGAAGACCTAACTCAGAGTTGGTACTCAGAAACAGCCCACCCTCACACACCTTGGAAACTGACCTTTACATCAGGATCTGAAGGTTATAGAATGATTTCCCAGAAAAAGAGTATGGGAAAAAAGCAGTCCATGCATGTAAGAATTGTACAAAATATATTAATCAATTAATTATTATACCCAAGTTCTGATGAATCTAGTTTTCATCAAATTGAAATTTTAAAAAATAATATTCTGAGGATAAAAGGTAATCTGATGATTTGAAAAATATTTTAAAACTGCATTTGAACACTTTAGAATATTTTAAAGATTTTCCACCTTTGCAAATAATACAAGGTGTAGAAGTTTCTACTATGCTGATGTAAAGACTAAATTATACCCATAGAAAAATATTCTAGCCTGAAAGTATAAAATGTTTCTCCAATCACTTCTGTGGCCCCCTTTCTTATTACAGTGTATGTATACATCTTGTTATGTATCAATAGTTCTATAATCAGTGAAGAACTAATGAATACTTAGGTTTAATGCTTTCTGGGTTTTTTTTTCTATAATTAGTTTTTTTTAATTACCTTCTAGTAGAGAATAGTAACTCAGTTTTGGTTTGTATAAAAAAAATCATTAATCTAACCCAAACTGACTACTGACAATCTAATCTGATTCATTAGTGTTTTTAGCCTTGATTTCTCAGGAGGGCTAACATCCTTTTATTTATTCCTCTGCTTCTCTTCCCAGTTCCATCAAGCACTATGAGGACTTAATGGACTTATTTCATTTACACTTTGCCATTATTGCAAAGAAGAAGTGATTTTCTAAATGGTCTTTAATGGCCTGTACGAGCTAATTCAACTTTCCAATGGGCCAAAATTTAACTTAGGAAAAACCCACTAAAACTAAATTTTCAGCATATCTGTTTGTGACTGCTGCAGGTAAAAAATCCAGGGTTATAAAAGATTGGATCCCCAAAGTATCGCCTTCAGTTTATGATTAAATTATAATATAAACAACATCAGACTCATCAAATATTTTAGATATGCTCTTAAATATTTATGTTTTTCTTCCTACATAAAAACATATAAGCATTAAAAATTAGTTATTTTTATTCTACATCATCATACTGTTACTCCGACTGTTCTGTTTACATAAATTTAATGTAATTGACATCTATAAAATTTCAGTGCAAAGAATAAAACCTTCCATCCACGTAAAATGGAATGATCCAAATAGCAAATTAGCAGTTTAGCAAGCATATCCTATTTTCACCCATAAAATTATATGCCCTGATAGATGATATCTGGGCAATATTTCATTTATTTGCCTTTTATTTCACTGTATAAATTTTACTTGATTATTTTATACTAAAGAATAAGCTCCTATACTTCTGAGATGATATTTAGTAAATCATTCTATCATGCTTGGATGCTAAAGAAGTACTTTCTTTCTACTTATGAGAGAGAGTTTTGGGAAGGCAACTATGGGAGTTTTATGCCTATTGTATTAAGCAGGAGTCTTAATTCCTTTACTTACTAATCAATCTATTGGACATTCTTATATTAGCATGTTCATTGTCAAGGAATGTATTTTTCTAGTAGTCAAGTGAATGTGATGGTTAATTTGATGTATCAATTTGACTGAATTAAAAGATACCCAGATGCCGCAGTCCGGCTGCAGCAAAATAACCTGGGGGGTGATGAACAACTTGTGTACATTGATACAGCAGGAGTAGGAGCCGTTTATTGTAGGACCGGAGGGGTATATATGCTGGGAGCCATCAGCCAAGTAGGTATGACAATTTCCTTGCCAGCGTACTCCCATGCTGTCTAGTGGAAGGACTCCTGAAAGGTGACCTTGCTCAAGGACCAGGGCGAATCCGTGTTTAGGGTGTTCCCGGTTTAGGATAATAGGAGATTAGGGTGTTCCCCGTTTAGAATAGGGCGTATCCTGCTGCCTGAGTTCCTCTTGAGTTCTTAGGGTCAGACAGTATTTTTGGGAGGGAGAAGCCCAGTGGAGGTGTAAATTTGGGCAGAGAACATGGAGTGTTTGTAGACGGCCGGTGTGAGTTCGGGAATAAAGAATTGCTGTTCGAATCTACAAGCTGTATGGAGGCTCGTGATTTGTGCCCAGCCAGAGACTGCAGCATCTGGTGGCTCGTAGGCAGAACACCTGAAGCTTGGGGGTAAGTGAAATTGCTCGCCCCTGAGGGAAGGCGAGAGAATGGGTGACCATTTCAAAAAACAATGTGTTCTTCTTTTGATTTATTTTGTTTTTGTTTCAAGTTGCCTGTTTCTAGAACTTTCTCAGGCAAACTCGGGAAAATGGTTGACTCAAGGTTTGAAGTTGTTCGCCCCTGAGAAAGAGAAATTGTCAGAGAAAGGAGGCACCTCAGTAAGACTAAGAACAGCTAGGGCATATGTTGATACAATACAAAAATGTAGCTCATGGCTTTTTAACGAGAAGTTGTTAAATATAGCAATGGGACCATCATGGTATCCTGTAGAAGGATTTTTCTTCAACAAGAAAGAGATGGCTAATTCTGTTTACTACATTTGTCTAAGATCTTGGTTTTTACAGACATCTGATTAATTTATAAAGCTAAAGTGTTAAAATGTTAACTACTAAATATGAAATCAAGTACTCTTTACTTATTAAGTTCCATAAGGTAATATATT
Source organism: Callospermophilus lateralis (assembly GCF_048772815.1). Lineage (NCBI taxonomy): Eukaryota > Metazoa > Chordata > Mammalia > Rodentia > Sciuridae > Callospermophilus > Callospermophilus lateralis. Next base: position 31,095,489 of record NC_135314.1, read on the forward strand.
TAAACATTATGTGTGTTTTCATAAATTGGTGAATGGAAAAAAGTTTAATATTACTTTGGTCTGTGTCTTTGCTAAAACAAGGTTACTAAGAGTTAAGATTCTATCATGTGTAATTTATATACAAAGAGTATAAGAAGTTTCAGTTGGGTTTCAATTACAGTATTATAGTACCATAAAAAAACATGAAAGTATTTCATCTTATTAAAGTGCAGTAATTTGTCTAAATCAGAAATTTTATAAGAGTTGTTTCAGAATGTGAATTTATAAAAAGGGTTAACGGCTAAAAAAGAGATAAAAAGATTCAAGATGTGAAAATATATTTTAATATAAAGGTTAAAAAAAGAAAAAGAAATGTTTCTAGATGAGATAATCTCTGTATGGTAAAGTAAAAAGTTGTAAAATGCCATTTAAAAAGATTTTGAGGAAACTAGACTTACTTTAAATGCTTGAAAAAAAAAAGAAAAAGGTATTTGTACATGGCAGATTGAGACAAAGCTTCTTAATGGAGTAAAAAAGGCCTTTGGTTGAAGGGCAGCCATGTAAACTAACATTAAGCGATTTAAACAGAATCTAAGCCTCACTTAAAAGAGTGAAGCTATAGATGGTGAAAAAGTACATTTAAAAGTACAGTATAGATGATGATTGGAAGGCTTTAAAAGGTTAATTTGAAGGTGGTTAAGATGCCTTCATGATGGAGGAAATATTGCGTCTTTTGAAGCCTAGTTAATCTTAAAAGAATTACTTAAAAAAATATAAAAATGGAAAGATAATAGGATAAAAGATATTTAGATAAAGAAGATTAAAAATTTAAAGTGAAAAACTTTAAAGACAGAAGTATAGAAAGTTAACAAGGAAAAAAAAGACAAAAACGATGTAGAAAGATAGAAAAGATGTAGAAAGACAAGAATTTTAAACCCACAAAATAGGAAACAAAAGAAAACTAAGAGGTAAAAAAACAACTAAGGGTGAATGTACAAACCTTAGAAAAAAACTAAAAGATAGAAATAAGATAGAAAATGGTTGAAAATGTCAAGCAAAGGTATTTCAGATAGAAAATGCATAAAGCTAAGACAACTATTAGATACAGACATTCAAGATAGAATTAAAACATGCTTATTAAAGCAAAAAGAGGGAATTGGAAAGGGGTATATATATCCCCCAAAGATAAACTTAAAATAACCCTTTTTACTCTAAACTTTTAAAATTTGGATTCATCAGGACTTAGTGCTGCGAAAAGGCATATGTATCCAAAAAATGTACATAAGCCTAAAGTACTTTGGAAAGATATTCTAACAGGACAATGGAAAGGTCCTGATCCAGTGATTGTCTGGAGTCGGGGCTCTGTTTGTGTTTTTCCACAGGGAGAACAGCAACCAATTTGGATCCCAGAAAGACTAACTAAAATGATTTCTACAGATCGAAAAGAAGATGATTTGACTCAAATCCATAACAGCTGATATCCAGAACTCCAGCTTGGCCATTCTTACATCTGCGACAGTGATTAACCAGGATGCTTTTTTCAATATCTATTTTATTATTGCATTTTTCCCACATCATAAGGTTCTATTCTATTTTATTATTATTATTTTTTTTTTGAGCTCATACAAAACTAGGTTAATGTTTTTCTGATCAGTTTTATTTTTTGACTCTGGAGTTTTTAAACATTGCAATGAAGATTTCACCTAGGTAAAGCTACAAGGCCTTTGTTATTGTCTTATGTGTTGTACTCTTGTGTTTTGTGTTGTATGTCTGTGTGTGCGTATGTCCATATATCATATATGAGGAGCGCTCATGAAAAAATGGATCCAAATTATTTTTTTTTATTCACGTGATTTAAATGGCTTAATTTAAATTAGGTAAACAGCTGTTAAGGATTGTTTTTAAAGGAGGTTAACAGATCTGTTTGTTTACTTTCACCTTTCCTTTTCATTATATTTAATAATTCTTTTCAGGATAATGTCTCTTTTGCATCATTGCCAGAATTCCTATCTTCATCCCAGTGCCAGTGAAGACAAACTACAGCTTCTATGATAGCTATCACAGTGAACTGTATAAACTGATGCATCAATGAATATAACTCAACAAGTAATGCTCGATTAAGGAGTCAACTTACTTTGGGAGGAAATGAACTTTGGGAGGAGACGGACATATTGATAGATTCCTCCACTTTGAGCTGCTTACAGAACTTGCCTGGACTATGTAACTATCGTTTGGTACAGCGAATTGTGGTAATGCTGACATATCTTTGCTGATGGTGTCACCAGTGATGCAATTTTTATTTCCTTGCCAGCGTACCACATGTTAATTGTGGTAATGCTGGCATATCTTTGCTGATGGTGTCACCAGTGATGCAATTTTTCCAAAGGAACTGTCAATTGGCTTGGTGTCGTGGCATTTCTGTATCCTCCTCCCTTCTGCTAGTGATGGTCTAAAATTTGGGGGCCAATGGCTATATGCTGGACCAGTAGTCAGTGACGAGTATGATCCAATTGCAATGGTATCAACATAAGACAGGAGGCTGACGCCTAAAGGTCAGTTTTCCAATGATGGGTAAGAAGCATATGTTGAATTGGACAACCTACCAGGCACGGTCCTTAAGCCACATTAACCTCACTCCCCCACTGGCACCAAGGCCAAATTTGGGGTCCAACAGAGGTGAGGCAAAGAACCTCACCCCCCCACTGATGCATAGATCTATCCACAAGTATGGCTGTATGCTGGACCGGTAGTCAGTGACGGGTATGATCCAGTTGCAGTGGTATCAACCTACGACAGGAGGCTGATGCCTAAAGGTCAGTTTTCCAATGACGGGTAAGAACCATATGTTGAACTGGACAACCTACCAGGCACGGTCCTTAAGCCACATTACTTGTTGTTTAATTAATCAGAAGGGGGGAGATGCTGGGAGCCATCAGCGAAGTAGGTGACAATTTCCTTGCCAGTGTACTCCCATGCTGTCTAGGACTGGTGTTCCCGGTTTAGGATAATCCGAGTTAAGGGCGTTCCCGGTTTAGAATAGGGCGTATCCTGCTGCCTGAGTTCCTCTTGAGTTCTCACGGGATTCAGAATATATTTGGGAGACAGAAGCCCAGTGGAGTGTGGATTTGGGAGAGAACGTGGATTTCCCCAGAACGTGTTTGTAGACGGCCGGTGTGAGTTCGGGAATAAAGAATTGCTATTTGAATCTACAAGCTGTGTGGTGGCTCGTGATTTGTGCCCAGCCAGAGACTGCGGCATATATATACATTCCACACAGCTTATCTTAATTAACATAAACTAGATACAGCAGTCAACCAATAAGGAATCTCCACACTTAATGGCTCGCTGGCATTACTTCACAAACCACTCCCTCTGGCAAAATGCCAGGCGCCATCCTGACTTGTTTACAGACCCTAACACCCAGATAGGTGGTAAGACAATATTTTTAGATTTGTTTTAAAGGGTGTTTCCAGAAGAGATGGTCTTATATTAGTAGAAGTATTAAAGAAGATCTCTATTCCCCAATGTGGGGGGACAACACTTGATCAGTGGAGGGCTGAATAGAACAGAATATCAGAGGATGTGTAAATACTTGTGGCTTCTTGTTGGGAACCATACACCTTCTTCCACTCTTGGACTTTGCAACTTCTGGTTCATGAGATTTTAAACTCCTGAACTTATTCTTCAGGTGAGAAGGTTTTCTGCCTGTGACTGGGAATCACACCACTGTTGGCAACCCTGTTCTCAGGCCTTCAGAATCACACTGAATGACACTACCAGCTAACTTCCTAGTTCATCAGTGTGTAGAAGCCAAATCATGGTGCTGCTGATTTATTTTTTCCAAAAATAAATCATCTTTTACAAACTTCTCTATATTGGTTCTTTTTCTCTTGAGAACCATGACTAAGACAAGGAATAAACACTATATTTTGTCAGAAAATATGACTCAGCAATTTGTACATGTGGGAAAAATAAGAATTCATACCCCATTTGAATCAATGTATGATATATGATATGTCAAGATCATTGTAATGTTTTGAGCAACTAATAAAAAAGAGAAAAAAAAAAGAAAATATGACTCAGCTATACAAGTCCTTGGTATTTATTTTAAAGAATTAAAAACAGTATATTATAACAATTCATGCAAATCAATGTATATAGAAACACAATTCACAATATTCAAATATGGAACCAGCCTAGGGGTTCATCAGTAGATGAATGGTTAAAGAGGATGTAGTACATATACACAATGAAGTTTCCTTTAGCCATAAGGAATAAAATTATGCCATTTGAAGGAAAATGGATAAAACTTGAAAGCATTATGTTAAGCAAAACCCAGACTCAAAGCAAAGGGTCATATGTTTTCTTGTGTATATGGAAGCTTGAGAGAAAAAAAAAATGAGAAAACGGGGAGGGAGAGAATTTTATGAAAATAAAAAAGACAAGCAGATTGGGGGAAGGACACCACAAGGGGAAGGGATGAGGAGAGAGAGAGAGGAAAAGTAATGGGGAACAAAATTCACCAAATTGTGTTTTTATACTGTGTACATGTATAAATATAGAAAAATGAATTCCACTGTTACGTATAATTAATAATGCACCAATAGAATATGTAAAAATATTTTGTTAAAAATCATTAAGAAAAAATGTCTGGTTGGTTTTGAAGGAAATGCAAAATAAATTGATTTTTTTATTTTATCAGGGTAAGATATATATGAAGTATACTATTATAGTTGAAAGTACAGTTGAAAGTATAGTTAAAATTTCATATTTCCCACCTTTACTCTTATAACAAACCTGGTTTCAAAATTAACTTTAGGCAACTTATAAGAAAAAATGAAAGTAAAATATCACTTTGAGATTATCAATATACAAAACAAAGATAATATTCAAGGGATGAAATCTATGTGTGAGGAGGTAGAGGTAAGAGACAGAGTATGATTGTGTCAGGAACACAAATTTAAAAGGGCAAACCCATTGCAGTGTGTTTTAGTCAGTTTTTCCGATGCTGTGACCAAAAGACTTGACAAGAGCTATTAGAGGAGGAAAAGTTGATTTGGGAGCACACAGCTTCAGAGGTCTCTGTCCATAGATGGCAGACTTTACACTTCAGGGTGAAAGATAAAGCAGGGCATCATAGAGGAAGTGTATGATGGAGGAAAGCAAATCAGGACACGGCACCAAGAAGCAGAGAATTTTCCTTTCACCAAGGACAAAATATATACCCTGAAAGCATGGTCCTGATGATCCACATTCTCCAGCTAACTCTGCCTGCCTACAGTTAACCACTCCGTTAATTTCTATCAGTGAATTAATGCTCTGATTAGGTTAAGACTATCATAACCCAATCATTTTACCTCTAAGCCATCTTGCCTTGTCTTACACATGAGCTTCTGGGGAAGCTTACAGGTAAACCATTACTTTCTGCCTCCAGCCCACGGAAGTTTATGCTTATCTCACAATAAAAAAAAATACATTTAGTCCATTTTCAAGAGTCACCTATAGTCTTAACTGTTCTAGCATTACCCAAAAGTCAAGTCTAAAGTCTCATTTGAGATTCAAGTTAAACTGTTAGCATGAGTTTTTATTTAAAAAAAAAAAAAAAAGCAGAGAGAGAGAGAGAGAGAGAGAGAACATGTATAATGGCATAATTTGGCCTGAACATACTTTATATACAGAGTTACAAAAACTTGTGCTGTAAATGGGTAATAATGAGTGTAATGCATTCCACTATTGTCATATATGTAAAAAAAGAATAAAAAAAAATCAAAAGCAAGCTACATATGTACAACATATAAAGTTCAGAGTAAACATTTCCATTCCACAAGGGAGAAATAAGGGCAAAGGAAAAAGGGGTGGGACCAAAGCAAGGTTAAAATCCAGCTGGACAAACAAGTCTGATAGGTTATAAAGCAATCTTATATGTCTAAATGTATGGGTCTTCCCCAAATTTCTATGTTTAAATCCTAACCCTCACCAGGATGGTATTAAAAGATAAGGCATTGAGACTCAGAAGATGATAGAGAGGGCTTAAGCAACAACTCTCAACCCCTCCACAGCCCAGAAATGAAGCAGTGGAAGAATACCTCCCTATAGGGGTGATGACAGAGTAAACACTCTAATACTCCATACTGAATAGTGTGGATTTAGAAAAACTGGGAATTTGGCTATGGGAACAGAAAATAAAGAATTCCTTAACTCTAAACCCTGACCAGGATAGGATTGGGGTGAGGAATAACAAAAAGAGAAAGAGCTTACTTCCTTAACAACAGTTGGAAAGAAAAAAATGAACCAAATTGAAATGGTACAAGAGCAGCAAAGACAGTGAGAAAGATAACACAGGACAGTCAAAATTGTGGCCCAAAAGCTGTGCCTGACAGGGAAGCCATTTTGTAGAGTCCTAAGCTGTCTAGCCTCCCTAGGAGAAATTAAATCAATGCAGCTTCTCCCCGCCTACAGATAAGTGACACATAAAACCACAGGGAGTGCCTGTGAAATGGTTTATCTTAGTAATTCATCTACAAGGAACTTGTGGAGGGATCTCTGCTAGTTGAAGGTTAATAAAATCTTTTCTCCCTCACACTATGAACAAGGGGAGTCGGGTGGAGCTGAACCACCTAGGAAGTACTAACCACAACCCAACACCCTCCACAAATTGGGACCTCAGGCAAAATAGGCCAACTGACGCCCTAACACCATCACAGCAATAGAAGAAACCCCAGAAATTTGCAGCAGCCAGAATGGAGGCTTCTGTGCCACAAACTACCCACAGAAAATCTGCATGGACAAACCCCACAGTGACAGACAACTCACAAGCTCTATACCACTGTAATAAAGCCCCTGCAAAGGAGAGATGTGTTCAAGGTTCCATAGCTGTCAGTGACAGCTTTGATCCCTGCATGCTGATTCCCCCATACCCAACAGCAGTAGCATATCCATCATCCTCCGAGCATGCCAACTTAGGCCTCTGGGCTGACTAATAACCACTGGTTGGTGAGAAAACCACAGCCACCAGGGAGGTGACTCCTGTGCTTCAACCCTAGAAGGGGTTCACAGCTGCGAGCCCCAGTTATATCAATTCTAAGTTGGTGAGAAAACCACAGCCACCAGGGAGGTGACTCCTGTGCTTCAACCCTAGAAGGGGTTCACAGCTGCGAGCCCCAGTTATATCAATTCTAATTTGTATTCCACAGAGGTCAATTCTTGTGGATAATCCCAAGTAGCTAGTAGAGAACCTCAGCACATATGAAACGGCTGTGTATCCCACAAAGGAACTTCTAGAGGAGCATGCCACAAATGTTAGCCACTACTCCGTGTGCCCAGACACAAGCCCACTGATGTGTTCATTACAAAGGGTCTGCAACTCCGCACCCACTATAGGCCACCCTATGCCATACAACCCAGATTAGAATGCCTCTGCCTCGGACTGTCACATTCGTACACTCTGAAATACACAGGGGAGAGTCCACCTTGGATTTGGTGGGGTTGGATACATGGAGCTTTTCTTCAGGAAGACACGCAAGGGTGTAGCCTGTATGGAACAGGGAATAACCTAGCTGTTAAGTCACAGACAATCAGTTACAATCTCCTCTAACCTACTGGAAAGTTAGTAGGTTCCTGGACATACCAATCAGAGGAGGCCTGCTAAAATTGTATCAGAAGTGAGCTGGTATGTTTACTACCTCCACACAAAGGGAAACTTGGAGGGAAAGCTGAGGAGTGGTGCAAATCTCCTAAAGTTACAAGTTTTGAGGAAATCCAAATCAGGAAGATTCAATAAAAAATTGTCCCACCTTGACATGCAAGAGCATGAATAATTCTAATGTCAATATTAATTTTATAGATACTACTACTTTTCCCATTTAATTCATAGACATTTGCCTATTAGTCATTGTTGCAGTCCTCAATCCCATTGGTTGTATCTCTTCGAATGTTTTAACATTAATGTGAATCACTCTATTTGATTTTCTTGCTTAAGTTTACCCTTACACCTCTTAGTCTTTCCTTTTCCTCTTGTATAAACTGCCTCTGCCTCAAATCCCCCATCTTTCTTCTTCCTATCTTTTTTTAAAAAATTTTTTCCATGCCATTTTTTCCCTCTGCTTTCTTTTGCAACCCCCATTACAGTGCAATAGTAATTTTACTATTTTTATAACTAATTTCTTAATCTATTTAAGAACATTACTGCAATTTTATAATTGGGTTAGAAGAATTGTGGAGGAAATTTTCAAAAAGCATTTTTCCTAAAGTTTATCAGTATATTGTTTTCTCTGAAATATTTTACTTAATAAGATTTAGTATATTCTCTCAAAATTTTGCTGGTTACTGGGCAGAGCAGAATATACATGTTGAGTGGGAGAATCAACACTTGGATATTTCCCCAGCCTGGGGCACTGAAGAAGAAAAAACTAGCTAAATAGTCCCTTGCATAAAAGTAGGAAAAATCATCATTCCAGCAGCAGGGTAGACTTACAAACAATATGAAGAAGCAAGAAAACCAGCCACACCAACACAACCACATCACTTCAACAACTGACCACCACAGTGGAGGAAATGTTGGATAAATAATTTATAAGTTCATAGTTAAAGTGTTCAATGAACTAAAAGAAGCTGTAAGGAATGAACTAAGGGGGGAAATACGGAAAGTGAACAAACACTAAGAGTTAAAGATTCTGAAAAAGAGGGCTGGGGATGTGGCTCAAGCGGTAGAGCGCTCGCTTGGCATGTGTGCGGCCCGGGTTCGATCCTCAGCACCACATACAAACAAAGATGCTGTGTCTGCCAAAAACTAAAGAATAAATGTTAAAAAATTCTCTCTCTCTCTCTCTCTCTCTCTCTCTCTCTCTCTCTCTCTCTCTTTAAAAAAAAAATTCTGAAAAAGAAACAAAAAACCTGAAAAAAAAACACTACACAGTAAATCAAATTAAAAATGTATTTGGAAGCCTCTCCAATCTAGGTAGATTCAGCCATATAAAAGACTAGTTTCAGGCCTCGTGAAAGAGGATATAATCTTAAAAATAAAGTTGACAATACAGAAAATGTGTTTCTTTATTGAAATCCATGATCAGAATATTCAAGAAACATGGAATAACATAAAGAGATAAAATTTAATAATCATTGTCACAGAAGAAGACAATGAAATACAAACTAGAAGAATGTACAACCTTTCCAATATAATGATGCTAGAAAACTTTCCAAACCTTGGGAAGCAATAAAAACCCAAATATAACAGGCAATTAGAACATCAAATAGTCAACATGAAAAAAAATTTCTTTCCAAGACACACTATAATTAAAATGCCTTATACATAAAAAAGATAGAATTTTAACAGCCACAAGAGAGGGGGAAGAAAAGTAGTTCAAATTTAGAGGTAAGTCAATTATATTTTCTACTGATTTCTTGTCTTAGACCCTAAAAGGCAGAAGTGTTTGAAATAATATATTCTAACCCCTGAAAGATAATGAGTACAAGCCAAGATTGCTGTGTTCAGTAAAACCACCCTTCAGAATGAAAAAGGAAATAATTTTTTTTTTCATGATAACCAAATGCTGGAAAAAAATTCGTAAACATAAATCCTGCTCTACAAAAACATAGACTATGAAGTATTTCACACAGAAGAAATGAAAAATAAATATTGAAGCCAGCATATGGATGAATTTTACTTGAATAGTCAGTTAATAGTGAATCCAGAATAAATCATGATAAATACATCAAAACAACAGAATAAAAAATTCATCTCTATAATAACACTGAATGCAAATGGTCTATAATTTCTAGTCAAAATATATAGGCTGGCAGAATGAAAAAAAAATTGGCCCAAACATACGTTGTTTACCAACAGACTCAACTTGTAAACAAAGACATCTACAGGGTAAAGGTCGAAGAATGCAGAAAGCCCAACTTATATTACATTGTTATAGTAACAAAAATAGCATAAAAATAGAGATGAAGGCCAATTAGATAAAACAGGAGACAAAAAATCAAACCTATCTAGTTACAGTTACCTGACACTTGGCAAGGTGACAAAAACACATGTTAGAGAAAAGATAACCTTTTTAATAAACAATATTGAGAAAAATGGCAATCCACTAGTTGAAGAATTAAATTAGATCCCTATTTTTTAAAAACCTACACAAAAGTCAAAACAGTGAGTGAAAGACCTTCGAATTATACCAGAACCTTTACAGCTGCCAGAAGAAATCATAAGGTCAGTATAAAAACATATTGGCTCAGGCATCAACTTCCTCAACAAGACCCCTAAAACTTAAGAAATAAAACTAAGAATCAATAAGTGGAATGTCATCACATCGAATACCTTCTGCACAGCAAAGGAAACAATACAAAGTGTGAAGTGAGGCTGTACAAAATTAGAGACAATTTTCACCCACTATTCCTATATTAATGAATTAATATCTAGAATATTTAAAGATCTCAAAAAACCGAATACCCAAGATAATGATAATAATAACTCAATAAATGGGTAAAAGAATCACAGAGATATTTCTCAAAAGGAGAAATACAAATGATCATCAAATATATGAAAAAATGGTAAACATCTCTGGTAATCAGGGAAATTCAAATCAAAAGCACATTAGTATTTCATCTTACTTCAGTTAGAATATTAATCATCAAGGATACAAATAATAGTAAATGCTGATGGGACTGCAAATTAGTACAACCATTTTAAGAGCAGTACAGAGATTCTTCAAAAAACTAGGAATGAACCCACCATATGATAGAATTATCCAATTTGGTATTTATAGTGATAAGAAAACATCAATGTTTATAGCACAGAAATACTACATTGGTACTTCAATAAAATTTTCACTCAAAAACATTTTTTTTTAAATTTTGGAGACAAAGACATTATATTTAGACAGCTCTAACATGAAATATCTAGTGATTCTATTGCCCACCAGCCTCTGTTGGTAAAAGAATGGTATTTAGCTTTTAGAATATAGAATGTTACAATTATCCTGAATCCTGGTTATTATCCCCCAAAGGAAATTAAAATGTAGATAAAACCTAACTAAAAATCAAATGTTGCTAAAATGAATCCATGATCATTTGATACCTGAAAATTAGAAGAATCCTTGGTGTTTAAATCTTAGATTCATTTAATAAGTGATAGTATTTGCTTGTAAATAAAAGGTTATTTCAAAAACCATTTTCCATTTGATTTTATAAATATTGATTTTTTTTGTAATAGGATTAACCCAGGGACACTTACCCACTGAGCCACATCCCCAGCACCTTTTATTTTTTATTTTGAGATTGCGTATTGCTAAGTTGCTTAGGGCCTTGATGATGACTTGCCGAGATTGGTCTCAAACTTGTAATCTTCCTTCATCATCCTCTAAAGTCACTGGGGTTACTTACAGGCATGCACCACTGTGCCTGTTTTTTTTTTTTTTTTTAATCACCTTTGCCATGTATCAGCAATACAGATACCATGCTCTGGGACCTCCAGGATTGTGACATAAATAAATTTCATTTGTTTGTAAAGTACTCAATTCCAGGTATTATGCCATAACAACATAGGGCACACTAAAACACTGAATAAATTCAATTAAAAATACATATAAGAAGTGAACAAATATTCCTAAGGCTCAAAAAATAAATATTTCCTAAGAAAATTTTGTGCAGTGAACTTAGAAAAACAGCATATCAATAACATAATTTTTAATAATATTGACTATATTGATCAACAAAGAACCCCAAATGATGGTCTGTCATCCTGCTCAGCTATGTAACTGTGACGTATGACTGCGTAATGTCACTGGTTTGGCTTTAGCTAAAACTACAACATGTGAAATTCTTACTGAATTAAAAAAAAAATTCTTGACAAACCACAATTATCATTATCATTAATAATCTTTCAATGTGTAAATATTTTAAGAACCTGTTGAAATCATTTCTGTTTATGTCAGACCTGTTCAATCTCTTTCATCATTTCAATATTAGGATTTCTTAGATAACTTAAGTCCTTCAAAAACTATTCTATTGATAAAAATTGACTGTATTATTCATTTTACAACAGGGAAAATTACTGTATATATTTTAAGTTAGGGCACTTGTAGATACATACAAATTACACAAAGCTCATCAATGAAGGAAGGAGTTCTGTAACTTATCCATATGTGAAAATCGCTATAGAATACGTTGTTAAGACTTTAAGGGAAAGCAAAATTAATATTTAACTGTCATTCTCTCTGGCACACATAGTGACTTTCCCTTCTAAGATAACACATATTTTAACTAACAGTGTTTATATTCTGCATGTCCATTCCTACATAACTGTGTAAGAATACAGAAATACCAAATTGCTGCTTCAGTAAATATTAAATGTAAGATCAATTTTTTGTTTTGTTTTTGGAGACAGGATATATACCTAAAGGATTTTATCTATGCACGTTTAACATGGACTATCTAATGATTCTGTTGCCCTTCAGCCATTATTGTTGGAAGTATGGTGTTTAGCTCTTGGAATATACAATATTACAATTATCTTGAATCCTAGTTACTACCTCCAAATAGGAAATTAAAGTGTAGGAAAAAAAAAACCTAATGGAAAATCAAATAAATATTACTAAATGGATCCATGATGATGTGATACCATAAAATTAGAGTTTGTGGTGTTTATTAAAACCTTTGATTCACTTAATAAGTTATAGTCTTTGCTCATAAATAATAGGCTATTTGAAAACCCAATTTCCATTTGATTTTAAAAAACATCATTTTTTTGTATTCACTTTTGCCATATATCTGCAATACAAATAATTTGAAAGGTATTTGTAAAGTCAGATCATCAGTTTTGGTTTTATGGTATTTATCTTATTTTTAAAACACTATATATAGTGATTTTGCATTCTATACTTAAATATATGATAATTTACTGGGTTAAAAATTTATGCTGGATAAGTAGCTATTAGATAGAACCCAAATTGCAACACATGGTATAAACCAAAGTAAACCATGCTTTTCAAATTAATTTGTCTTAAGTTTATGCTGGTGATAATATAAAAGCTAAAGCAGCTATTTATATCTAAGAAGCTCAAAGCATTTTTTTCTGAGTATAAGATGTTAAATGAAGACTGAAAAAAATAGATTAATGAGTTTATAGTTCTTTATGACTGCTCAATGCTTGTTTTCAAATTAACTCTCTAATTATCCTGTTTATAAATCTGTTCATGTGATATATATTTTTTTCTAGTATATTCAAGGTCTAATTAGAATGTTTGCTAATAGAAGTATATTTTATATGTTAAAAAATTATCTCTTTCTAGAAATAGCAATTGTAGGGGTTATAGCAAGTGGTGCCTATCCTATTAGAATTGACAAATATAAATATCTGAATCGAAGAAAAAAATACAATATATTAGGACACAGTCAAAATATGCAGATCATTTAAATAAACAACTTGCTTAAGCTTTTGCAATTTATACATTTTAATAGTTACATGAAATATTTTCGCTCATTTGCATCTCCTTAGCCTCCTTCAACAGGCTCACCAGAGAAATAAAAAGCATAAATATAATGTCTTTTTGGAATGTGAGTAGTGTTTCAGAATAAAATTTAAAATGATTTTTACTTTTCTCCTTTAAAATAACTTTAAGTTTTGGCTACTATTGGGATATAAAAAAGTAAAACTCATTAAAATAAGGAATGACAAACTATATAATTATATTGTTTCTAGTAGAATATTAACTGAAACAATAATAAAAATGCCCATTATTTCAAAAGTTCTATAAAATGAAGATGCTAAATAGTTGGCATCCCTCTTCTCACTTAATAATTTTGAGAATCTATGTTTATGTTTAACCTGATAAACACAACCAAACTGTACAGTGGTAAAATTATTAGGCACAAAGAATCTAACATGATTCCTTTGAAGAATTGTTTTCAATGATGATTTACAATTATTTGCAAGGTGATTTTGTTCCCTATAGGCTATATTTGTCAATATGTATAAACATTGTTATTGTCACCATTTGGGGATGGGTAAAATGATAGATTCCCTACTTGAACAAATTTTAATCGGACTCTCTGAGACTTCTCTAACTAGGCCTTGCATTGTCCTTCTGTGTCCCTTGCCTATTATCCTAATTTTAGCCCAAAATCCTGTTAATTCAGTTTGGTGAACACAGCATCTTTACACTTAATATTTGAACAAATTCCTCATTCCCATTCTTTTGTATCTAAATCTTGGTCCACCTTTAGGAAGAATCTTACTAAGTCACATTGAAAAAAATGACAGGGTCCTACATGTCTAATCAAGTTCCCCTTAGGAATTTCCTACCCATTTTCCTCCTCACTCTCATCCCTGGCTATCTTTGAAGTTAATCAGCTATCTTTGGAGCTAAATCAGCTCAGAGATATCTTGGCAGTCTTTGGGATATTCAGAGTTGAGTTTAATTTCTCTCCTCTGTTGCAATAGTCTTAAACTCCTGCCATTTCTTAATAAAAGTCTCCTTGCTATTTTTTAAAACAAGTTTCTGATGATGCACTCTTTAAAAACTAAGAAGTGCCAGAATAATTTATCTTGTAACAAGATATCATTGTGAGTAGAGGCCATCATGGTGCTAAGGATCTCACCATGCATAAGAAACATGCACAGCAAAGAATTATCACCCAATACTGATAAATCTGTTGGACAAACATAGTCTTGAAAGTTATCAGAATGACTAACACACATGTAGACAAAGAAAGCTGGTTCTTCACTCCTAACTGTGGTAGAACAATCAAGCCACTTTCAATGTTGATTGCAAAATGGTCATGATGGCTCATGACTGAGGCAGAAGGACAGTAAGTTTGAGGCCAACCTGGGCAACTCAGCAAGACTCTTTCCCAAAATAAAAAGTAAAAAGGACTGGATGTAGCTCAGTGATAAAGTACCCCTGGCTTCAATCTCCAGTACAAAAATAAACAAAGAAAAGATGTGGATTGTATTTTCTTCCTTGAGACTTTCCTGTGTTGGTAATCCATGCTCATTCCTAGAATTTCGGGAGTATGTGGGGAGGAAACCTGTTGGACCCAGCCACACCAGCAGAGTGACTTTGCTTAAGGAATCTATTGATATGTTTCTCAACATCAGCAAAGGGATGTTGGAAAGCTTACTTACTACTGGGAATCTCTCTGCCGGTGAGCATAATGCATACTAGCAAGTGTGACCCTGTCATTCTGGGCAAGTGACTTTATGGTCAGATGAAGAAGTGTGAGTCACTTGAGAGCAAAACAATGACAGAGGAATGCTTATACTGAATTCCCTCTAAGCCAAGAATTAGTGTAACCACATAATATAAAGGAAGCCCCTAGGCTATTAAGGTAATTCAAGCAAAGGCTTCAAGAGAGCACTAGCAACTGAAATTCTTGTTAACAAGGCAAGTGTGATTATGTAAGTACCTGGAAAATGAATCTAAAAGTATTAACAAAACTGAAGTACTGAATAAACCTTGAATTATGTGTAATTTATTAAATTGCATGATATACTGATTAATGCTATAGTTTCACAGAGAGAAGGATTAATAGTCACAGAAGTTTTAGGAGGAGAGTATAGAAGAGATGGAAATGAATAGTATATGTAAAATGTTACACATCTCAATCCTAGACTAATAAAAGTCCTTTCAGAAAAAGAACAACTGTTACCTGCTATGTGTTTATCTTTGATAGTCAAATACTAGTTAGTGTGAAGAGAAGGAAAGGCAACGCCAATTTACAAAAGCTGAGTTAAGGCAATGGAACAGAGATGCAGAATATATATCAAGCTCACCTTAATACGTGCATGGATTGGATCTAAGTGTTTTTTGGAATTAATGGAAATACTAGTATGTTTGTTCAGACTTTGAATGATTACAAAAAGCCATAAGTGGCATATTAATGTTCTGACTCAATGGAATAGAAATGCTAAAATTCTCTGTTGACATGGTGGTCTCCTTGGTCTTGTTTTCTTTGGGCTTGTTTTTTTTTTCCCTTGTTTTTTTTTTTTTTTTTTCCTTTGCATATACCAAATTATCCTGGGTGCTCATTAAAACCCTACTTACCCTGTGGTCACCATATTTTGCAAGGCTACCTTGACTTCTCAATACTCCAGTGTGACTAAAGCATCCTTTTTCTTCCAATCCATAAGTCTCTGTGCTCATTATACTTATCATCTTACTTTGTAATTGTTTGTTTTCTCCACTCCGAGAACTTTTCCCTTTCACTAATCTCACGGTTTCTGGTACAGTGCTTTGCACCCAGGGGAAGTCAATAAGAATTCCCAATTGACTCTCTCTGCTTAAGAGCTTTAGGTAAAATAATTACCTTTCAGTAATTACAAACACACCCACACAAAGTAAATGCTAAAAGACAAAGAACAAAAACCAAATTAACAGTCAAGGCAAAGAATAAAGACTAAGGAAATTTTTTTCTCTAATATGTATTATGTTTTGAAGTCATCTTTTGTTGTTAAATTTTGAAACACTGAATGCTTTCTACAAATTGTCGACTATCATTATTTGTTTAATATACAATATTGAGACAGATGTGCAAGGAACTCTGTACCATGGAACCACTATTTAAAAATAATTTACAACCTGATTTTGCCACTTTTTAAAAAGTGACTTTAATTTATTTGAGTTTCCTTTTATGAAACAAAACAAAACAACAACAAAAAAGACAAATGATAAGAATAGTAAGTAACCTCAAGGATCTGTGTTGAACATTAATTGAATTGATGGATAGAAAGTGCTTACTTCCATGTATGTCTGGCAAGCATAAGTGCTCAGTAAGCATTAGATTTTATAATATTTCAGGAATATATTTGAAATTAACACATTTGAATGCCAATGTTCAAGATATAAGAACTCTTTGTGATACTAAATGAATTACTGACAACAGGTGTGTTTATCTGTTCTGCTTTACGAGTCCCCATAAAAAAAGAATAAAAAATGTATGTCAGTTTTTCTATTTGTCCATCCACCACTACACTTAGGTCTTCTCTATACTTTTTATAATATATATGTTGTCATTTTTTCCCCAATTTTTTGATGGCTTGTGGAAGCACTTAAAGAAAGTGGAGAAAAGAAGATTGAAGCTGGTTATATCATTTCCCGAATCTTATCCCTACTTTATACATCACTCTGAGTTAGCAAGTTCCCTGAAGGCTACAACTTAAGACGGGAAGTTCTCAACTAGAGACACAGATGGTTTTCTGGATTCTAGCAGTTTCTCTTTTTTATCTTTAAATGATGTCAATTTACAGTCCTATAGATCCTTATCTTACTAGATTAAGATTGAGGTGTTGACAGTGATGCGCTCTTTTCTGAAGGCTCTATGAGAAAAGGTTTCTCCTTCTCCTTCTTCTCCTTCTTCTCCTTCTTCTCCTCCTCCTTCTTCTTCTTCTCCTCCTCCTCCTTCTTCTTATTTATTATTATTATTATTATTATTATTATTATTATTATTATTTGCCTTTTTCAACTTCTAGAAGTTCATAGACCCTTTCCTCCATCTACAAAAACTACAGTGGTTCATTTCTATGAACATTCTTTCATAGTCACCTTTCCCTAACTTTACCCAGGGAAGCTTCTGATGTTGAGGACCTATGTGATTAACTTGCGTCCACCTGGGTAATACAGGCTAATTTCTATAGTTTAAGGTCTTTCAATTAGTCACATTTGCAAAGTTTATTTTTCAATATAAGGTAAAGTGTTCTGGGGATCAGGATGTGGACCCATTTCAAAATCCATTATTCCACCTAACACTTTAAAAATAGTACTGTCTCCCAGCAGTTGCAAGTCCTGAGAAGCTGCCACTCATGTATATTTTAATATTGTCCACATATGTATGAATATAATTTTTATAAATAACCATTTGATCCAGAAAGGTGCAATGGTATGTGCCTGTAATCCCATAGGCTCTGGAGGTTGAGGCAGGAAGATTGGAAGCTCAAACACAGCCTCAACAACTTAACAAGGACCTAAGCAGTTGACAAGACAGTCTCAAAATAAATAAATAAAAAGCCTGGCGATGTAATCAGTGGTTAGGCTCCCCTGGGTTCAACCCCTAGTTAGATCACTCCCCACCCCACCCCCCAAAAAACATTTTAAATGTTTAGGGTACACACACACACACACACACACACACACACACACACATATACACACACACAATATTACATTACAGATGGAATATCAGTAAAAAAGAGATTATAAAATCTTTTAGATTTTAGAAGAATGTGAACATATGTAGATTTGCTTAGCTGAATTAGTAGTAAGCAAAACCTAAAGAATTTGCAAAATGAAACAACCATGTGAAACATTCCAAGTACTCTTGAAGAATTCCTCAGAAATTCAGGGGATGTAGACACCAAGGATTACAGAAGAGAAGAGTTTAAAAAGAGGAAAATTGAGTAAATTTGGCACAAAGTATTCAGGATGTTTTTTTGTTTTTGTTTTTGTTTTTCCCTAGAGAAGGTGAATTTTCAATGCTTTGAAAGTAAAGGGCAGCAAATGAGGTCTGAATGGCTTTTGTCTCAAGAAATATATATTTACTCAGCATAACATCCTTTGCCTGCTCCCAGAACTCCAGAGGGTAGGGCTGTAATCCCCAGTGTCTGAGACTGGAGAATCCATATTGGAAACAGGAATATACTCATATGAAAAACCTGTGTCTACTGGCATTTCAAGAAGTCTCTAACAATATGATTTTATTATGCAGTCACCTGTAGAGAGTCAACTAGGTCGTAAGTGCCATCCTAACATACAGATGGTCATGTTAGAGGTTGGAGTAGACATAATGGAAATCTGCAAGCTACAGAAAAATAACCACTGAATCCTTTAGAATAATTTGAATTCCAAAGTTTTTAAACATTTTTGAACTTATCATAGTACAAGGCTGTTATGGTTTTGAGGGAGGTGCCCTCTTACCACTCCAAAATCCTGTTAATGTAGGAATATACAGAGGTAAAATGATTAGATCATGTTAACGTCACCTAATGAGTTCATCATAGTTTGAATGGACTGACTTGGACTGATTGGGTTATAACTCTAGGCAAAAGGGGCATGGGAGGTGGGTCACTGGGGCATGCCCTGGAATGATTATATTTCCCTGGCTCCATACCTCCTCCTCCTCCTCCTCCTCCTCCTCCTCCTCCTCCTCCTCCTCCTCCTCCTCCTCCTCCTCCTCCCTCTTCTCCTTCTCCTTCTCCTTCTCCTTCTCCTTCTTCTTCTTCTTCTTCTTCTTCCTCTCTCTCTCTCTCTTTCTTTCTCTCTCTCTCTCTCTCTCTCTCTCTCTCTCTCTCTCTCTCTCTCTCTCTCTCATTCTGCTTCCTGACTCTGCCATGAGCTGAGACAATTTTCTCCTTTGGACCCTTTGGGCCCTTTGCCTAAAATGTGTTACCTTAGGCCCAGCACAATGGAGTCTGTAATCTATGAACTGAGACCTCTGAAATTATAAGCCCCAAATAAACTTTCCCTTCTCTTAGTGATCTGGTCACAGTGACCAAAAAGCTAACTATAAAAAGGGACAAAGAAATTTTCCCCAAAATACAGCAAGTAAAAAACAAGGTTAATTAAAACAGAACAAAACATTGCTATCACCCCAAAAGTCCAAATACAGTCCAAAGTAGATGGGAGATTGGAATGGAGGGAGCAAATACTCCTCTTCCCGACTGTTCACTTCTGGAGTGTATGCAATGGAGTTAAATGAAGATGAGTGCATATTCATTACTGGAAGAAGCTGCCATCAGTAGCAGCAGTCCTGCGACCAGTGACAATGCCTTGGGTAATAGAAGAGAGTGATAATTTAAAATGACTTTTTGGGCTCTTGAGCTCATTTGTAGTTACTGTTTTTGTCCTCTCTTGATGATCACATGTACTCTAATAGGACTCACCAGCTTTTGCAACAATGCACTGATGTTCCTAGGACCTTCACACAAATTTTTGTTCTGCTTATGTCAGCCATATTGTTTTCTTTTCCTTGCCGCTGAAATCAATGAATCATGTAATTTATTACCCCTTTAATGCTATTTGCCTTTTAGCTATGTAAATATAATGTTGAAGGAAAAAAATAATATCAAAAATTACCCTGAAGAAAAAATTTACTTTTAGTGAATTTTGGGAGGTTTCTTTTTTTCAAAAAAATAGAAAACAACTTGCCTACTGTTAACTTTGCTGAAGAAGATATAGGTTAATCAGGCATAGTTATTTTCAAGTATGTATGCATTTGGATTGATATAAGGTTTAAAATTGTGTAATCATTGAAAAATAGTGCATCTTTTTCAAATTGCTTAATAAATAAAAATAATATTTTCATGATTCTATAAAAATTCTTTGTTGTTTTTATTTTTGCTCAGTATTTAAATGCCCGTTCTTTCAAAAAACACTCTTTTCTTTTTGTTTGTTTCATCTCTTTAGATAAACTGCCTCTTACTTTTCAATGGTAGGGTGATTGTTTTTAGAAGATCTACTCTACTTTTAACAGTAGTTTAGACTATTAGTGAATAAAAAATTATACATGCAGAAAGGTATATGAAAATTAAAAATTCTAATTTTCTAATATCTATACTAAAGTAAAAAAACGTTTATTATTCTTATATATATTTGTAGAATTGTTTTTCCTAGGAGCTAAAATCCATTTTAGAATATGTTAATTACTGAGAAATATAAATGGAAAATTCATCTATATGTGTTATTCAAATTATACTGTACTAGAAACTGCACGATTTTTCAAGTCCTAAGCAAAGGCTCCACGGCTCTGTCTGTGCTCTGTGATTAGAACAAACATGAGCTATGTATTAGCATTTTATGAGCACATATTATAATGAATTCAATCCCATTAGGCTGGGTAAACAAATTAGCCCTAAAATTGCTGAAATTTATCACAGATTCCAATAAATGTGCAGGCATTATTTGCTCTGCTCTCTTTAAACATGTGGTAGTGAGTTCGTTTTAAGCTTCCACATAAGGATTAGCCTTTCCAATCATATTGAAGACCAGATTGCTTAACTACAGCACATAGTGTCATGCTACAGATAATCCATGCCCTTGATTAATGTTCTTATAATCAATTGCTGTCTGGAAGTGACTCCTTCCCATCACACTCTTCACAAAAAGAGCAGATGGTATTTAAAAGGTTATGGCAAGAGGGCATTAGAGAGGTCAAATGGAACATCGATCAAGTGGGCAGAAAAATTGCCTTTTTTCTTTTTCTTTCTTCTTATCGTAATAATCCATGAGGGAATAGGGTGTATGAATTATAGTTTGATCTATAGTTCAAGCACTAAGATATTTTCTTGTTTCAAATTTCTATGTTGTTTTGGGTAATGAACCTGGAAATTGGATTCCTCGTGCACCAATAAAAAATTGTACCAATATGAGCATCTCAAACAAATAATTCTTAGATTCAAGAAGATTTTTATCAAAAATTTTAATGCAGCCAGAAGGTTTCAACTTAATAAAAACTTTAATATCTAGTGACTCTTGGATCAATTTTTATAGAGGTAATGGCTTTATTTATAGAAAATTACACTGAATTTTCATTTTTATGTGAAATTATATGCAATTCTTTGTGTATAGATTTTCTCTCCTTCTGTTCCTGTCCTTTATCACACCAGTGACAGTCTATCATATATTTCAGAGTGATCAATTCTCCTTTTAATTGGTATGCTTAGTTCTAATTAGGCAGAATCATAGTTGGAAGGTTGCATTCCCATGTGCAAAATACGAAGATTGAAACTTAATAAGAAAATGTCAGTATGATGTTGTTTAAAAACTGAAATGTGTTACTTTCATAAATTGTCACATTCAAATATATAGATGCAGATTTAAGTATCATGAATAGGTAACATCTACATAATATCATGATGATAAAGATATTTACTACCTAAATAAAAAGAATATACACACTGGAATTTACACAGTAAAGAAAAGGCTATGGACCGTGATGGTTGACTGTTCTTTATACAAAACATTTGTGCTGTTTTCAATTACTTAAGGTTCTATCAAATATATTACTAGGTTAGTCAACAATCATTTACTGAATGCTTACTCTGTACATAATTGTTAAACATTTGAGGATGGAAATACATGTTTTATTTGTTGTCAAGTAATTTAGATATTATTTATTGGGGAGGAAATAATATATATTAAAAAAATAACTTTGTCTCTTTTTTCAAGAATTTTTGAAAGAAACAATTGAATAAAGGTCAAATGAGTCATTCTCACAATAATGTTGTTTTCATGGCATTAGAAAAAGAGATTCCTGTTGGTGTAAACTGGCCAAGGAAGATTTCATATTGCTGAAGATAAGAAGGCAAGACTGAATAGC
Organism: Callospermophilus lateralis; assembly: GCF_048772815.1. Lineage (NCBI taxonomy): Eukaryota > Metazoa > Chordata > Mammalia > Rodentia > Sciuridae > Callospermophilus > Callospermophilus lateralis. The sequence continues at coordinate 31,117,773 of NC_135314.1, forward strand.
ATTTAGAAAGGCACTGGAACCAGGAAAAACATACAAAAAGGAAGCGGAGACACAGAAGAAGAATATCCTAGCTATTTTGAGTCACTGGAGCTACAATGGACATTTCACAATGTAGACAATGGGAGCCAGATTGTAAAGGAGCCTAAGTGTTTTGCATACACGTATAAAATTTATGACAGCTGCAAAATCTTTTGATCAAGAGTTTTATTTCACAAAAATTGAATGTTGTGCCTTTCCAGTGATACATAAAAGTACCCTTTGTGTTGCAACTTACTAATTTAACTCTTAAAAATGTATATGTCTTTTAGCACTGTCTTAGCTTCTAGTATTTATTAATCTGAAACTCATAAAAACTAATTTGTTAGAAGACACTCCAAGGGCATTTAAATATAATCTTACCAAAAAAGTAACTTAAATTAAATGACTGGAGAACAATGGTTCTTGGATTACAACATGCGTTATGACAGAAAACAGTGTAATCAGGGAAACATCAGTCCTAAAGTCTGACTATGGGATTTTAAAAGGTTTACTGAGTGACTACTCTGCATCAGGCCTGATGAGACATGGACTCCTTCTCAGGAGTTTCCAATCTAGTGCACACCTCATGCAAAAATAGGTCTATTTCTTGGATCATACTAATTTCCCAAGGGGCTATGTCTGAGCTAGCAGCATTATCCTTGGGAATCTGTTCCTCCCTCCCCAACCATTAGTTTACTTGGAAATATAAATGGAAGATTAAATGGAAGATGTTATCTTCTTACATGGTTTGTATCTCTGGCATAGTGATTGGTTTCCAGGTATTCATATTATTATACCTGGATCAACTGACCTCTTTTCTATATATATAAAAAAAAAAAAAAGATTGGGACACAGAGACTTCTTATTTCTCAAAATGCATTTGGTGTGAAATATATGCTCCAAATAGGAGAATTAGTCTTGATTCCTACTGTAGCTTTAGAAAATGATGGTAGCAGCTTTGAAGAAAATTATATTAGTATTAGATAAATCCTTAAGGTTTGATATGCTAATGTCTAATTTTTTTCTATGCATAAATTTAGTCATGCCTTTGACAAATATTTATATAGCAGTAATTATTGATATGGGGTGCATTTATAGATGCATGTGAAATACATAAAATCACATTCATCTCATGTCTTACAAATCATTTTTCTTGATAAGATAATTGTGTGAATAATGGTTACTCCCCTTTCTCCCTACTGTCATAGCATTTTAGGATGTATTCATATTTTCTAGGATTTACATCATGCATTTAAATAGGAAAATTCCAGAAAATGTGTTAAGTCCTTATGGCACTATTTTCTTCCACTGTACACAAATGAGTAGACTTATGCATTACTGAATATAAATATGAATCATTTTTTCAGGAAGTAAATATCTGCTCTGACATATGGACCATAACCTGTACACATTGCAGATAACTGTCCAAAAGAAATAGACGTTGCTAATTGCCAATGTTACAAAAAAATCCCTTCATGGAGAAAAATAGTTTTTGACTAAATTTTTACAAGATACTTTATGTGAAAGCCACCAGCCCACTATTTTAAAATTCGTGTGAACACAAATCAGTCTATTCTAGGACAGAAAAAGGTAAAGATGGCCTTATGACCTTTTTTTTTTTTTTTTTCTGAAGCCATGAATAGGTGAAAATTCATCAATAGTTATGAATTGTCACCTCTTTTGTTATAGGGAAGTTTTTCTAGAGGATAATAGGGGACAAAGTATAATCATTTCAAGCAATTAATGAAAGATCAACTGCAATTTCCTCTATTTGTTTCTAATTCAATATAGAATTAATACATTTTGTGATACTTTATAGTGTTTTTAAATATTTGAAAAATTATTATAGACCTTGGAAACCAAATGAACTAGAAAGCTAGAGAACAGAAACACTAGTGCTCTCTGGTTAGAATTATCACAATTGTAGAAAGGATGCCAATTCTTGTGACACCCGTGGTGCTGGTCTTTATGTTCCTGCACATCTCCCCTTTAATTAGAATTAAACTAAGTAGTCATGAAGGGCTTGTGATATGCACTGCAGGAACAGAGAGCATTAAATACAACAATGAACTCCATAAAAGAATTAAAGTGATAATGCTTAAGGGAGAGTTTGGTATCAAAAGAATCAAAAATTTTGTTCAGAGATGTATAAAGGCAAATAAATTATAAACAGAAACAGAAAAAAATAAAAAGAAAGCCTTTCATGACCACTTTCATATTAAACTTCTTTCATATTCTTTTACTTATTATTGAACAGAAATGTTAAAAGGGTAAATAAAGTAGCTGCTACTAGCTGCTACTAGTCAGCAGTTTTTTGTTTTTGTTTTTCATGTTCATGCTAAATTTTACAGAGGGGAAAAAAAACAGTAGAGCTCAAAAGTTCATAACATGTCAACCATTAACATTCAATCAGGAGGAATATATTTTCATGTTATGTATGTATGCTTATATATACATATATATTTATTGTTGTTGATATTAAAGGTGATGCTTCAATATGCAATAAATCAATTAATACTGACAAAAAATTAATATATACATCACCACATATATTGATATGGTAAGTTTAGTGCATATGCATTCTAAGTAGATTTTCAGTGGGAAAATGAATATTATAAACTGTACTCCTTATTTTGTGTATTAGATCTCTAGATTTATTCACCCTAATCAATTGTATATTCTATAGGTTGATCAACATCTCTACCTTTCCCCCCATGAAAACCCCTGGAAACCACTGTTCTACTGTCTGTTTCTATGCCTCTTACTTTTTGCAGATTCCACAAATAATTAGGGTGCTTCCATGTCTTGGCTGCTTTGAATAATGCTGCAATTAATATATTTGTTCAGATGTCTCTAGAAGGTAGAGAATTTGTTTCCTTGGGTATACACCCAGAAGAAGAATCACTGGATCATATGGTAGTTTCTATTTTTAAATTTTTTGAGGAAGATACTCCACACAGTTTTCTGTAATAATTATACTGATTTACTTTCTCACCAAATGAATGTAAGGATTTTCTTTTTTTCTGTACTTTGGCTAGAGCTTCTTATTTCTGATCATTTTGATTTCAGTCATCCTAACAGGTGTGAAGTAACATGTCCTCATGGCTTTAATTTGCATTTCCCTGTTGATTAGTAATGTTAAGCAACCTTTTATATACCTGTTGGAGATTTTATGTCTTTGAAAAAAGTGTCTATTCAGGTCTTTGGACCACTTTTTTAAGGTTTATATATTTTTCACTATCGAGTCGAGTGAATTCTTCATATTTTGTGGATATTTACTCTTTATCATGTGTATGGCTTACAAATATTTTCTTCTAATATACAAGTTGCCCTTTTTTGTTGAATGTTTCCCTTATTGTGCAGAAGCTTTCAATTGGCATAGTCTCACATGTTCACTTTTGATTTTGTTGTCTGACCTTTAGCAGATATATCTAAAAATTGCCAAGGGCAATGTTCTGAAGTTTTCTTTCTGTTTTGTTTTAGAAAGTTTCAATTCTTATATTTGGTTCTTTACCCCATTTTAATTTTTTATGTGTATGGTATAACAGTTTAATTCTGTTCTTTTGCATGTGAATATGCTGTTTTTTTACTGCTTATTGAAGAGACTATTCTTCCCCATTGTGTGTTCTTGGTGTGCACCTGATGAAAATCAGTTGATTTTGGTTGACTTTGTATGCTTCAGACAATTTCTGGACACATTATTCTGTTTCATTGTCCTATGTGTTTGTTGCATGTAAGTACCATGCTGTTTTTAACCTTATTCATATCTATCTATCTATCTATATATATAGATATAGATATAGATATATATGATAAATAATTAATCAAAAATATAAAGGAATTGTGAGGACAGCAGTAGTGTAAAACTATAAGTCTGGTAACCTTAGAATCTCACTTCATAGTTTTTTTTTGCCCTACTCTCACCTCCAAAATTATAGAAAATATGATCATACTCCAACTTCTAATTTATCCCATACAGTTTTCATATTAATAAGCAATGAGAACAGAGTTTAGCTCTGCAACCTTTCCTTCCTCTGAATTTCTACAGGTGTTTCATTCTTATATTAGTAACTTAGTTAATTATGCTTCTGTAACTTCAAATATCATAATATATATGTGTGTGTGTATATATATATATACATATATATATATATACACACATTTTTTCTTTATGATACTTCAACTACAGATAATAATACTCTTTGCCTCTCTAGTGTCTTATTTAGAGAAAAATAGCCATACATATTTCCACATTTTTCCCACATCCTATCTTTTGTTAGATTCACTTTTGCTTTTTAACAATAAATCTATTTTTTAAATTTGAAATTTTTATTAAACAACAATATTTACAATATTGATGATCACATAAAGGTTATTGAAAATAAATATTTAAAATCAAACATTAAAAATTTTGATTGGGATAGATAAAAAACTTATAATTTAGACTTTGTCAAGAAGGTCCATGAAAGTATAATTTGGTATTTCATAGACCAGTAGCCTGTATTTACTTTTAATTTTATTTTTTTCTATGTTAAAAAATAATGTAGAATTAATCATAATCATAACATCTATCAGAGCCTTGCCTTATAAACAATTTGGAGTGGAATTGCTAGTAAGTCTTTCCGTTTGACTATTTTCTCAATAAATCTATTTTTAATATTTATATTCCATTTTTATCCACAGCCATGTCTTCTATGCTTATTTATAGAAATGAAAATAAATGTATCCAACAACTTTTATTTTGTTGTATTGGTGCTGGGGATTGAATCTAGGTCCTTGGATTATGATAAACACATGCTCTACCCCTAAGCTACACCTGCAACCTCCCTCACAACCTTTATTTTATGACTCTCCAGCCTATTGTAATGCAGATCCATGAACTCAGATGTCATCTCTGAATAACTTTTATGATAATATCAACATTTTATAGATGAATTAATTTTTAGTTGAAACCAAGAAAAAGCATTAATAATATGATTATTTAAATAGTTTTCAGTGCTAGACCATATACTCTCCAGTGTCATAACCTAACAGATTTACTCTCAGTTCCTCCTAATATGTTTGGTGTTGAGGTAATGTCCCTTGTGCATGCTCAAGGTCTTCCCACTGACCGTGTGTTTATGACAATGAGGTAAAATGACTTATTAATAAATAAAATTTGCATAAATGGTTGTCTTGTCTACTCTCATTGCTTTAGGAGTGCCATAGTTCATTTTCTTTTGATGTAGCAATACTCAAAACGAGGTAACTTATAAAGGAAAGAAGTTAATTTGGGTCATTAATTTAGAATCTGGAAAGCACAAGACAACAGCATTGGTACCTGGTGAGGGTTTTTTTGCTGCATCATACCATGGCAGACAACACCTCAAGTGAGACAAAAAAGGCATGCCAGCGAGCTCACTTTCATAAAGAAGATATTGCTTCAATAACACATTAATCCATTAACCCATGAGTGGACTAATCTATTCTTGAGGGCAGAGTATAGTATATATATTTGGTATATTCATATATGGTATATATATTGCCAATATGCCTGGCAAAGATTCCACCTCCCCAAACCATTAACATATCAGTTTGGGGTTTAACTTCCCAAATTATAAAGATAAACCATAGCAAGTGGATGAGTACTGATGAATGAGATGTAATATAGGAGAAATTTCATCAAGTTAGGAATAATTTAAATGAAAAAAAAGACAAGGATTCAAAGTACTTACAAATAAATCTACCTATATATTGGTAAATATACATACATGTTTTTTCTTTCGTAATTTAAGTGAAACCCCTCCAGAATCCTTCTCCCTCTTAAGATTAAGAATTTCTGCAAATAAATACATGTGAACTAACTCTAGATGATATGGATGTTGACTATTTTCTCTAATGGTATCATCATTTTGCAAATACAATTATTCTTTCTGGAAAAGGTTGTCAGTACAGTATTTTCCATAGGAAAGGTAACATTGTTTAAAAATTGACTTTGAAGTATTATGTCAGACATAAGAAGTCCAAATATTATTGTAGGAAATAATACAGTATAATGATGGCAATAGATATTTGGATTATTTACAGACTTGACTTTAAATTAGGGAAATGTACAGGAAATAGAATATTATTGACTGTAATTGAATATTCCTTCCCATCCCATCCTTTCCTCATTCTTTCTTGTTTCTTCTTCCCTTTCTCTCTCATTTTCCCCCTCTCTCTTATACAATGAGAAGGCTTTTCTTTCTAACTTGCTCAGGAGGATGTTTGGACATGGAAGTTTGAATTCCTCTTCTTCCTCTTCTGGTTTGCACCCCTCTCTACTTATTAGCCCCTCCAAGATCAAGTAACTTTTGTGGCTTCAGGCTGACAGAGAAGGTTCTGAGTAAGAACGTAGGCTTTGTGGAAACTCAAGCTTCTGAACTGACGTAGGACTCTTTTTCCTTTCAGGTGAGCAAGAGTCTAGGGAGCCATATTGGAGGGAGCAGGGATTGGAAGCTTTGCATCCACGATTCCTTTTCTCTAGAAAAATGGAAAAATCCAGTTTGAATGCACTCATTGAGTCTCCCTTAGAACCAACATGCAGAGAAAAAGAAAATCAACTGGGTAGAATTCTCTCTGGTCTCTTTTTTGCTTCTTCCTAGTGTCTCAATAGAGAACTGGAAACTAATTTGATAGATTGAAAACCCACAAGAGATTCCTGTAGGTTAGTGCAACTGTTAGTCCCTAAGCAGCTAAAATGTGTTAACAAGGATCATTAGCCAGAAAGAGAGAGAACCAGAGAAATGTTAGAAATAGCTTCTAGTAAAGCTATGGGCCTAGAGGAGGCAAAAGAGAAATTGGACAAATGATAATTATTTGAGAAGACTTGAATGTCATCAAAGCTAGACTTGTTATAAAAATAAGCTTAAACATGTTTGTGGACAAACAAAAAAATGGAGGAGGGGCACAAATATAAAAGTTTGGGAATGAGAAAGGAAAACCAGATACAGAGAGAAGAAAAGAATAATGTGAAAATGATTTCTGTCCATGTATGATCAAAGAACCAAAACTAATAGTTCAAGGCAGAATCTTTATATTCCAGGGTTTTCTCAATGGGAGCAACATTTTCATATCTAAAAAATAAGTCATTTTATGGATTCAATCAAATTTAAGCAGATGTCAATTGTGGAACATTCTGTGAGGATAGCAGTAAGAAGAAAATAAAAGAACAATTCTAAGTAAACAGCAGCTCTTTCTGGATGTTATATTTTTCATGTTACATAATAGCAATTAAATTAATTCCATCCAAATTAGTTGCTTGTACTGCCAAATAAGTATTATTTGCATTGGTAACAAATTCACCCACTTCCATTACTGGTTACTAAATAGCAAACAATCTGAAATTCTCTAGCAAAATTATGATTAAGAATTTTTAAAAATTAAGGGTATATTCAGGCTCAAAATCTGTCTTTTTTTGTATAAAAATAACATTCCAGGGTGATTTTATGAGTCTTTACTTGGTGTTTCTCAAACATTAGCTTCATTGTTTATTCATTCCTCATGTAGTAGATCTCTGTGTCCAAGAGTTTGAACTTTGTCATCATTTGTTCTCAAGTTCTGCTTTGTAGACATGAAGTTAGAAGTAGCTTGGGTGCTTCCAAATAGAGATGGTCTACTAGAAACCTGAATGATTTTCATGATTGTATCAAGAGATGCAATTTTGGCATTATCAGTATTTAAAGAATACTAAAACTCTAGTCACAGGAGTAGTGATAGGAGTTTTATGCTTTCCTCACGAAATCTTAGAGAGCCCCTCCTCCTACCCCTAGTTTTTGATTTCTGGTAGTCATTCCTCCTGCAGCACCCTGATCTTAGAACACTTCTCTTACTTGTTATCTCCAGGACTTGGGGATACCTGCCATTTCTGCAAGCCTTCAGAGACCAGTGCTCAGCGAGTGAAGAATTTCACTCAGTTTAGAATTGTTTGTTGTGATTTCCAAAGGTGTTGCTTTTGTTTTATAAAACTGACTTTTTATACATCATCCACTGTTGTATTCCTAGAGCAGGAGAAGAGTTCAAAGTATGAAAATTTAAGTCAAGCCCTCTTGATCAAAAATCATGTTCCCCACCCCCTTCTTTAGAATGTTAGTGGTTTTTAACTAATAAATGTGCTGGCACAGTGGAGGAAAGGCTACCACAATTCCTGCAGTGTATGTACAGCATGTATTTTAAGTTGACTTTAGAAGGTAATGAGGCATGGTATCTTTAACTTAACCAAACTAAAACAATTGTATTACTCACCTCTAAGATTCAAAAACCAGAAATTCAATTCTATTTTCTTTATTTCAATTCATCATACTGGCTTTTGCAAATAGTTAAGAGGGAAAAAAAAAGATAAATAAGAGAGTAGTGAAAGTTTTTCTTTTAAGGTCCACTCAGAGGTTCTGTATAAAATTAGTTCTGTAGCAAACAAAAATTTACCATTCTGAATAGCAACTCTACTCCACTATCGCTTCTGTGTGCCTGTGAGATGTGATTCACTGAGAAGCCATGAGTGACATAGGACACAGTGATGTGCAAATCCATGTACACTCCATGGGGTGAGAAGAAGAAGGCAAGTTAGCCCTCATTCTTTGCCAACAAAATTTCCAGCTTTGCTTTGTACAATTGTAAGACTGAGAAAAGAACATTGTCTCATTCTGAGATCACAGACCAAGGTTAAGAGCTCCTGGGGCCTCCCCCTGCTTGTTACTGATTTGTTGCGTGACCCAGGGCAAAGCCCTTAAGTCTTCCATTTAAGTATTTCCACAGGTTCTTATCTTGATAAAGAGGTTACCCCCAGCCTTTCCTCTATTCCCTCTCCTCACCCATTTTGTATTCTTTCTCTTGTTTACAAGGAAGAGTAGATCCTGACTCTTAACTCATTTTATTTTTCATGTTCTGCTTCAAGCTCTGCAAGGTGCAATTGATAGCATTGCTGAACAAACTTTTACTTTGCATGCTCACTGGGACTAACATTTGGCAAGTAGAAAGAAATCAAACAAAAGGGTAGAGAACCTGGATTCTGAGCCTGTCTATATAATGATGACTTCCTTGCTATAAACCAAATGAGTTAATTGCATCCATAGGAACAATGTAATTTAATTTAATTGAAATGTGAACAGAGAGACAATGTCTGAAGGCATCAAATCACACCTGGGAAGTAAAAAGTCGTAATCTTTCCCATTAAGTTAAATGAGGAAAAGTGCATTTTAGGAATGACTTGTGATGCCTTCAGCAATATGACCCACATTTTCTTTTTGAAACAGTCTGCCATGTAAAAAGTCAGTTATTCATGGTCAATGTTCTGTATATAGTTGAACATCTAACTATATTAAATATATATATATATATATATATATATATATATATATGTTAAAATGTAAATTTATTTTGAAAATTATTGGCATTTGATATATGATTGTTCAAAACACTAGGTAAAAATATGATTATCTGCTATGAATAGTCATTTTAAAGTACTTCATACAAAGTTTTTCCATTTTAATTACATATTTCTACACTCTCAGCAAGCCCTGGGGAAATGGAGATTAAAAACTGAATTTTATCATATTATTTTTATTGATAAGGAAGCATGATTCAAAGAGAATTAAAGTGTTTTCCTTTAAGTTGATTAAGAATAATTGCTATCGCTAGATTGAAAGTTAGATTTATCTGTCTTGTTCTTCATTTGTTTTTAAAATTAAAGATGTAATAGGAAAACCTCCATGTCTTTGATAAATATTTGTTATTTTCTTATCATTATAATTCATTCATGATCAACAGGGTGTCACTTTCATTCCAAACTCACCATTTTTCTGTTTTCTTTTCCTGTGAGAGATGTATTACTGATACACTTAGGGTGGTCTTCCCTAAATTTATAAAAAAGAAAGCAATTGACTTACTCTCAAATAGCTATCAAGTAATATTGAGTTCAAGGAATGATTTCTGATCACAGTAGTGATTTTCATTAGGAGGACATAAGAAGATGATCTGCCACTTTCAGATCTGATTTTATCTGGAGCAGCCAAAGAAAGAATACTTGGCACAAATTTGTCACTTTAGCTCCTAACCCTATTGAGGGCAATAAATTTAAAGTTTGATTTCAAGCAGGAAACCTACTTTTTTCCAAGATCCAAATATAGCATTTTTAATGTATCATACTCTATTAGGTCAATTTAAGACTCTGTAACTAACATGAGACATTCATGTTTTTATGTCCTCATGAGAGTGCTAGTCATTCTTATAAATAGTAAGTGCACAGCCAATGCTGGATCTGGATATTGCTAGATAATCAGGCATGTTATGCATCTCTGTTGCTTTTAGTATCATTACTATAATATAAAGTCAACTTTATATGGGATCATAATAATTCATAGTAATTCTCTTTAGTTTCTACCTCCTAGTGTTCACAGCTTGTATAAGTACCTCTCTTTGAGTGTAGAAAGTTTATATGATTTAATTATACCCAACAGAATATGGCAAAGGTTTTGGAATGTCACCTGATGATTGTATGATATTATTTAAAGATACGATCTTTCTAGAGAAACTCCCCAGTGACTTTTTTGCTTGCAGAGAAAAAAGGCTCATAAGGCAACCTGTAGGAGCTAAATGCAACCTCTATCCAATAGCTAACCCAACGACAAGATCTTCAGTCCTTCAACTGCATGGAAAATTCTGCCAAAATCTGTAAGCATATTCTCCTGTACTCAAGCCTCCAGATGAGAACAGCTAACACTTGATCTCAGCCTTGATCCCAAACAGAGTATCCCACTAAGTCACAGACACCGGAACCACATTCCTTGAGATAATAAATGCAGCTTGTTTTGTGATGTATTATAAAAGAATATATTCATTATGATATATTCTAAAAGAATAGAAACACATAGAGTGTTGTAAGGATGTATATTCTTTTTTCCAATACAAAACACAAATTATATGCCCTATAAATATCTGTCATTATTATAAACATATGATAAATTTTCTCTTAAAAAGAGTTTTAGAAAATATCATGCAACAGTAGAAAAGTAATTTTAAAATTCTTTATTTTTATATATTAATTATATATTATTTTAAAATTATTTAGTTTTAGCAATGCTAATATTTCATTGCATATGTATTAAAAAGGGATTGGTACTGTAGTAACAAAACTAGAACTTGTTCTCAAAGAATAATTTATTTATCAAATAAAATTTCAAATATTGAGAAGTATATTTGTATGCATACACCTCTGTTGTGTATGTATATGTATATGATGCTACAATAATGTCAATTCACTAATTATGTGTATATGTGATTTAGGGTCTTTCATCTTATATATATTTTTTAATTCCTTGCTACTAGTTGTTACACTGCCTGAGAGAAATAACTCTAACTTGTGATTGTAACAGCATCTCCTAGCACAGTATGTAGTGGGTAATTGATGCTTAAAAATACTAAGTGATTATCTCCATTGAAGGAAGAATTTGTGAAATATGTTCTGAAGACACTTACTAAACAATAACTATGATTCAGGTCTTATGGAATAAACTGAGGCTTTAAATAATTCCAATAAGATTCTAATCTCTAGCAGTTTATTTTCTTGGGATAGAATCAGATATACATAAACAAGCATTCACAATATGCTAAGTGCTAATAGATATACAAAAGGTTAAGAGTGCAGAAATAGATGAGGCAATTTTCTGGCTAATGGGACCAAGTAAAGCTTTGCAGAAATGAGGATTTACATGAAGAGGAGGAATACACAGGTTGAAAAGGCTGTGAGGGAAGATCATCTATCTTTTCTTTTTTTCAAGGAGGTAAAGGTTAGAATCCCCACAGGCAAAGGGTCTGACAATCTTCAGAACAACCCATTAGAGATAGGTCTGGTGGCTTACCAGTACTTCTCTCATAAACAAAAGGAAGTGAAGTTTCAGGATATATGAGCACAGCCTCATGCCTCCAAACACACAGGTTTTGATTTGAAAATATGTGTCTAGTTTGTCTTCAATATTTTTGGAAAGAAATACAAATATTATGTTTTTTTACATCTTTACTTTTTCTTCTATTAATTATATTCATAAATCTATTAATTGTACACCTGGAAAAACTTAAGGGTAAAATCATATTGTTAAGGGGGGGATAAAAAAATTTTAAAAAATCAATTCTATTGGAGGCTGTAAGTGGATGTTTTCAAAACTCATCACCTCTATTTTCTGTTACTACTATTCCTCTTGAGTCTCACTAGCCCCATTGCCCCAAATCATACAAATCCTAACTGTCTATTTCCCCCTCCAACCTCCCACTGAATATTGTAAAAGTTTGCAATATACTGTGAATTTTAGTTGATATGGTACTATATAACATTTTAATTTTATACTGATTATATTACAATACATATATTTTTCAAATATTCCCCAATATAATGAGGAGTTTTGATTCACCAGTAAACTGGGGAAGATATTTGTGTTGCAAATACAACACAAGGCCAGACTAAGTGCTTATAATAAGACTTTGCTTGTATTAATATATTTTTACTACTTCTATTTTGTTGGTTAATAAAAACAATGCATCCATTTCTGTAGAACGCTTGATTGGTGATTTTCTAATTCCTGCAGTCCAATTTATCCAAGAGTTTCTCAGACTCTGTATCTGTCTCTTTCTTTCTCAAATACACAAACACACATGCACAAATTCCAGGCCCTCACAGCATTACATTGCTCATTGTCCTTGAAAAGATAGATGGATAACTTACAACCATAATTATAGATACTCACTGGTGTAATGAAGAGAATTAGAAAATGTGTACACAATAGCAATGCAGGAGAGAGGATTTATAATTGGCAGCTATTAATCTAATAGAGAGAAAGAGAGGCGGCTGGAATAATTAACACATGCCACACAGAGTGATCGTTTATGATAAGGATGACTGAAAAGACAGCAGCATTACTTAGGTTTCCCCACTGGCAAAGAAAGCTAGAGTGAAAATAAAATGAATTTTGGCCCAGGCAGCAGCAATCATGCTTACTGAGCTGTGGTGAAAGTGAATTCTTCATGAATCCATTTGGTAATTCTCCTTTAACCCCTGTGTTGACTACCAAAAATACATCCTCTTGTCCCTTTTCACAAAATTTGGTCATCAGCATGCTTAAACACTCAGACTTTATTTAAAATAAACTTTAGCTAATAAAATACTTATCCCTGGGCATAATTTGGAAACATAAATAGGTCCATATTTAAAAAGCAGCTTATGTTTATTTGCTCTTTATTTTAGCTTTATTCTTCTTCTAAAATATATAACCCATCAAAACTATCACTACAGTTTGGGAAATTGCTTTAAATGATCCATTCACAAGGCATGCAATACTCACCATTGATAGGAATATTAAATCTTTCCATGGTATACATGCAGGGACACAGAATAGACATTGCTAACAAAATCCAAATCAATTTTTGAATTATATTTGCATCTATTTTACTAGTTTGAATATAAATGTAATTTACAATGAAAACATGAGACTCAGGAGAAGCATTATTACAGCCCCTTTAAATGAATTTTCTCAAGGAAACAACTCATACTGGTTATTAGATGAAGAATGAGCATAAAATGGCAAAATTCTATCTGCTTCTAAGATTTTTCTGGAATTACATTAAAATTAGTAATTTCTGCCCTCGATACTCCCCATTACTAAGTTCTTGTGCTATGCTTAGTATTTCAGATGATCAATTTAGGAACACTAATTATTAGAAATATTAAACAAAAATAAATGATTAATATTGTTTTAAAACAACAATTAGTGCTATTTCTCAAGAAGAACAGAACACTATTCATTATTTTTTGTAACTCTTTAATTATGCAATATTGTAAAATTCAATTTGACTGTGTACAACTATTTGCTTTGAAATTTCTACTTATCTTTGGTTCCACACCTAATTTCATTCTATTTTACAAGGGAAACTGAAATAGAGCATCCAACAGGAGCATACTCTTGTACTGCTGGGTTTCTTATAACTCTTGACTTTTTCTCTTTCCTCACCAATATATTTACCTGTTTCTCTTCTCTTACTGAACTGTTCTCCTTTGTCTCATTAGTTTCAAGAACTTATTTTTCAGATCATCTACCTGGATAATTGAATATTAAATTTGAAAAGGTACAATAAAAATAAAATGAATGTTTTAAAATTTGATTGTGTATTTTATTATGTTACTTTCCCCTTTAAAAAAAAATACATAGCTTACAAAATTAAGTTCCACTTTGTCTTTCCAGAAAGCCTGAATTTCATCTATATTATTCTCCCCCATCAACATGAAGGATATTCTACAGATATTCTGAATTATTTACTGTTTTCCTGCATAAAATCCATTGATTGTAACTTCACTTACAGTCATTCTGTGTTCATCTGTGAAAATTCTGCAATGCCCTCAAAGCTTAAATTGATTTTAGAGACTTTTCTTACATTACCTGAAAACAATGTGACATATTTCACCTCATATCACACAAAGGAGTTTTCTGTATATGCATTTAGAAACTTTACTGTTTTATATTTTGATTTTTTTATTTACTTACTCTTTTCTATCTGCTTCATTTAATTCTCTGAAAGGAAGATACATACTCATCTGATTTTCTCTTCTCTTACAACAAGCTCTTAGTCATATTGATCCTCTGTGATTTATCCATAAATTAAAATGAATAATAATTATCATTTATTAAGCATTTTTATAAGCTAGTAAATTGTAATTTTTGCTTTTTAGATAGATCCTATCATATAGGATAGTAATTTTACTTTTGTTGGAAATGAAAAGTCTTCCCAAAGTTTTGATTCCAAAATGAAGTCCAGGTTTCTCCTACTTCAAAGCTCCTGATGTAAACCACTTTGTCATATTTTCTCATTTCTATCACAGATTTTAAATGGAAATATACAATAGTTTATATATTAGCTAATTTACTTCTGAATTGATTGAAATGTTCAAAATCTTACTTATATAAATTTCAAATATATCATATGTAATTAAATATTAACAGATATCTTTTTTCTCATTTAAAATAATTTTTACAGAATTATAAAATAAACACAGAAAATTACATTAAGTCAGCAAGTCAAATTTTAATGAAGAAAAACACCCTATATGGGTGTTTAATTAGCTCCTATATTTAGCAGTTCACCACTATTATCATTTAACAAGCCCTCTCAGTTCCTTCCATTCTCTCAGTGCCCCAGTGCACATTCTATCCTGATTTCTAATAGAATAAACATTTTTCGTTTTAGGAAAATTTTAATTTCCAGGAAAGTTACAAAATAGAACAAGAAAATTTCCATACATGTCTCTCCTGTTGTTAGCATTTTTTTTACTAACAACAATTATCTTTGGACAAAGACCAAAGATTATTCAGTGAAGAAAGACAAGTCAATGAGGAAAAGGTATTCTTACCAGTAAAAAATTTAGGAATAATAGGGTGTACACAGGCCAATGGACCTACAGACAGTCCTCATGCTTCAAGTAAAACAACCCAAAATGTGACATGTATGAAGCTAAATCTAAGTGTAAAACTATCAATCATTTAGAATAAAATGAAGGCAAATATTTGCATGATCCGATATTTGTCAAGGAAGCTTTGGCTATCACACCAAAAACATGCACCATGAAAGTATACTGATAAGGATGGGCTAGCCTCAGTGACGCACTTTCAAAGAATAGAGAAAGGAAAAGAAAAATAATAAATTGATAATGAAGATAGTTCCTTAACCAGATGATAATGCCAGTAGGGTCACATAGCTATCATGTATCCCCTAAATACCTGACAGGAAGTGACAAGAAGGTTCCTTTAACTCTTTGACTTTACTTTCCTAAATTCATTACTGCAGTTATGAGAAAAGCAAACCAGGTCACACTGGGCAGCACTGTAAAGGCATTTGGCCAGCCATCATCAAAAGCTAAATAGAAATGGTCACAGATCAGGGTATCACACCCAGTGTGGTACTCTAGACTGGATTCTGGGGCCAAAAAAGGAAAAAGTGGAAAGGACTAAATGATGTCTAGATTTAAGTTAATTGCCCACTTCTTATTTTTGACAAATGAACAAATATCATTCATTTTAATGGAATAGGTTTAAAGTTATGGGCCCATTAGAGAACCATGGGTCTACCAGGTGCTGAGGTTACCAAACAAATCTCAAAACTGAAGAAGTAGGCACATACAGAGAGTCACAACAGAGATTCACTTATCTGTGACAGGAACTACTGGAGCCTTAATCAACCAGGAACATTTTAATTTTGACAAAAGAATAGGGGTTGAACGTAAACCTGCTTGAGAGCGAGAAAGACCTAGGGGCTGCAATTTCAGCATGCTCTTCCCCCATGCCTTTGTGAGTTTGCCCTACAGTAACCACCTCCCTTAGGTTTTCACAGCAAAGTTTGAGAAAATGAGAAAGGTTTCCTTCTGTATTTGGTGGGTGTGGTAAAAAAGTATCCCTTATGCAATCTGCCTGCAGACTTTACCATAACAAGGTCTCACTTTCTAGAGATGGAAATTTGATAGAACACAATTTTGAAACATTATTCCAGTTGGAAGAAAGGTACTCTTCCCCATTCTAATCCCTTTTAGCTTACCCAAGTCACCTGAAGAAGTCAGGAGTGGCATAGTTAGTGATAGAGCTTCAAAATAGATTTCAGGCAAGGAAAGTAGCAAGAGAGAGGAAACATGCTTTTCCAACCAAAGGAAAGCTCGGAAAACTAAGACCCTGCAGTATGCTGCCTCCAAGAGACTCACCTCATCCTCATCGGCAAAGACATCCACATACTGAAGGTAAAAAGAATGGGAGTAAACATATCATTCACATGAGCTGCAAAACAAGCAGGTGTTTCTATCCTCATATCAGATAAAGTGGGTTCAAGCCAAAGTTAATCAGAAGGGACCAAGAGGGGCATTTCATATGGCTTAAGGGAGTTACATATCAACAAGATATAAACATTATAAATATTTATGCCCCAAACAATGGAGCATCTTTGAACACCAAATTTACCTTTTTCAATTTGAAGAATCAAATAGACCACAACAAAATAATACTGGGTTACTTTAACACAATTCTTTCACCACTGGATATATCCTCCAAACAAAAAACTAAATAAAAGAGCTATAGAACTAAAAAAATACAATTGTTAATTTAGACTTAACGTGTGTGTGTGTGTGTGTGTGTGTGTGTGTGTGTGTAATGTGTGGTATTTCATCCAGCAATGACTGAATACACTTTCTTCTCAGCAGCACACAGCTCCATTACTTTAAGGCCTGTGGCAAGGGAGAACATCATGGCAGGAAGCTCATGTTGAAGCAAAGCTGCTCATCTTATTGCTGCCAGAAAACAAAGAGGAGAAACATATTCTTACACTAAAACCACTCCTGCTAAGCTTGTTAAGCTATGAATCCATAAACCACTCACCCTTCGAAAAGTCCCACCTCTGAATACTGCTGCACTGCAGACCAAGTCTCCAACACAGTTTTTTGGGAACATTTAAGATACAGCCCAAAACAGAAGTCATCTTGGGTTTATTATTTAACATACTTTTTTGTATATCATTAGAGATGGTGTACTAGTTTTAAAATGCTTCCTCCTGAGCTGGGGATATAGCTTAGTAGTAGAATGCTAGCCTTGCCTCTGCAAAGCAATAAATTTGATTCCCAGTACTTCAAAAAGAAAAAAAAAATACTGAGGAATTATAAATGTTCCTTTGAGAAAAAGATTTTATTTCATCACAAAGAAGAGAATTACTACTTTAAGATTAAAATTAACCAGGGCCAGAGTTGTGGTTCAGTGGTAGAGCACTTGCCTAGCATATGTGAGGCACGAGGTTCAATCCCCAGCACCACATAAAAATAAGCAAATAAAATAAAGGTATTGTGTCCATCTACAACTAATATATATATATATATATATATATATATATATATATATATATATATATATATATATATATATATATACTAACCAACCTTTACTCTTTTTGTATGTGAAGTGTATATAGAAGAATCTGCAAACTGAAATGTGATAATGATGATAGTGATGATGATGCTTAAGAGAGGTCAAGTAATGGCTAAGAAATAATAATTACAATCAGAAACTTATATATGCTAATACCATTTTAGAGTTGTTATTAAATTTGACAAATGATTCTAGACTTTATATAAACTATCTCACTTAAATATCATAATATGTTTATTGGAAAAATACTGTTGCTTTCTCTTGCTTTACAGATGAATAAAGTGAATATGTAAAGATTAAATAACTTTTTCAAGGTCATAAAATAGTAGGTAGAAAGCCAGAATTTCCACCCTGCTTTTTCAGCCTCCACAACCCATAGCCTTAATCATATTTAATTTCTTATCTTTACTAACAAGAAGGGTGAATCATCTAAAACATTCTTCATGCAATATTAAAACCAAAATTTATAATTTTTTAGATATTCAGGATTTAGCACAACATTGAGATATCTTGGAAGTTTTGTCTTTGTTCATTAACAAATCACATATCTTAAATTGAATGAGCTTGATGATAGAATTCAATTCTTGAACAATTTTGATTTCTTTGAAAAGGAAGGAAAAGGATAAACAAAGCATAATGTTTCAATTCTTCCTGAAATATCAGCAAATCTTCTGAATCTTGGTTACTGGCCAATTAATTGAGATGAAAAACAAAGTTAATTGGATTTAATTTATTAACAAAACAACCTTAAAATGGACATAAAATCAATTCATGTTAGAATTCTGTTGATAATTTAGATGAAAATCATGAAGAACATATAACAGAAAGTTTTTCTGCTGTTGATTTCCTATTATATAAAATGAAGAGGTTGATTTACATTATGTTTCTAGCTCTGATATTCTATAATTTTCTCCACATATTATGTTGGAGCTGGTGGAGGGAAAGTAAGAGATTGACACAAAAATGTTAGGAAAATAAATGAACTAGTGAATCCATAATTATTTTCATGACTACCACAGGGCATAATGAAGAATTGCTGTGATTCTACTTTATAGAAATTTCAATGCTCTCTGCTGTGCTGAGCATTAGGAAAAAAAATTATGCAAGTGCCAGTTCCTACATTTACAAATCTATACAGACTAATTAGCAATTAAATGGAAATTTTAATAAATGCTATGAATCAAGTCTAATTGTATATTCTGTCAGCTAGCTATGATGTGCAAAATGTCATTCCATGCTTTTTCTCTATTACTCTGAATAATTGGGAATAAAGTGGGTGTGAATTGCATAACACTTCCTTGGTACTTCAAAAACATCAAGGAAATTCACAACTCTTCTATTTACTATGAAAATAGTAATCAATTTTACATTTTCAAACATATGAATATGAAACCAAGCAAATAATAAAAATGTGTCTCATTCTGAATTATGTCATAGGAAAATGAATACATTCTCTAGGGGGACAAAAATTAGTCTTTACAGATATATATCATGTTTCAGCCACCTAGGCTATGATCCATATAATAATAATGATGATGATGATGATATAAAAAAGTATTTGAATATAATGGTTTCTTCATCTGTTTATTCATCTGAATCATGATGACCTCACTTGATACATAATTAACACCATGAAATTCTTTAATTTAAATTGTTGAGTAATTCTATAGGTTAAGAATACTGATTCACCTAAAATTATGATATTATTATTCTAATGTGCAATAATCAGCTCTTTTCTTTAAGACTTTAAGTATTTTGGTTTTTAATTTCAAAAGAAAATCTATGACATGTTTTTTTTTTTATCACATTATTAATGTAAGAAGTAATCTGGTTTTGGGCTGGGGATGTGGCTCAAGCGGTAGCACGTTCGCCTGGCATGCATGCGGCCTGGGTTCAATCTGCAGCACCACAAACAAACAAAGATGTTGTGTTCGTTGATAACTAAAAAATAAATATTAAAAATTCTCTCTCTCTCTCTCCCTCTCTCTTTAAGAAAAAAAAAAAAAGAAGTAATCTGGTTTTGATCTGGAAGGTCCCCCAAGAGCTCATGGTTGAAGACCCAGTCCCAAAGCAGCAATGTTCAGAGGTTAGATTTGGGGACATGATTTGATCATGAAGGCTCTGACCTCATCAGTGAATGAATCCTTTTGAGGCTGAGTACACTATAAGAAAACAATGGAAGTTACAGGCAAGTGGGGCATGGTTGGAGGAAACCAATTATTTGGGTGTGTCCTTGGAGCCTATATTTTATCTAGGGCCTTCTCTCTGTATATCTTTTTCTCTCTTCTTGAGTCCTCAGTGCCATGAGCTAAGAAATTTTCCTCTGCCATGATGTTTTGTCTCATTTCAGACCCAAAGCAATAGATCCAGTTGATTAAAACTTCCAAAATCATGAACCAAAATAAATCTTTCCTAGTCTAAGTTATTCTTGTTAGGTATTTTGGTCACAGGCAATCAAAGATCAATTATGCTAGGTAAGGCTTTGACATGGAGTGGAAAGATAAAGTTCAAATCTAAAATTTTCCCACTTATAGCCTCTGAAATGTTGAGCAAACCAGGTAAATATTCGACACCTTAACATACTGACTGATAAAATAAGAATAACAGTTTATATTTCTAAAGCAGTAAAAATCCATAGAAATATTTACAAACAAGCTTTACATTTTAAATCACTAAATAAAAGTGAGATGGTATGTTAATACCAATGCTCAGTTGTGTAAAATAAGTTGAAGTGAATTTAATCAAGTCAATGAATGTAGCTTAATGAATCTGAGAAGAAGCAGGTTGTATACAATATTATATAGGATTTTCCAAGTCTGTGGAGATTTCTACTTTGTATTATTGTTTTTGGTTAAGCTCCTGATATATCTGTTCATAATAAATGGTCTTATAAATATCTGATGTAGTTGTGGAAATCTACTTACCATAGGAGAAAAGATTCATGTGTATTTGCCACATTATTAAAAAATTAATAGTATGATGCCTGAGACATGTAGTATCTCCTCATTGTGAATCTGTTTATGTAAATTTTACAATGTAACATGAAAATGGGCCTCAACAAATTTGTGGCATAGATATAATTCAAACTCTTCATTAATTTTACTTTTTCCTTATTGTCCACACCATATGCTTCAAGATACAAATATGGTGATTTGTACTGTTATTTCCAATGATTTACAAATAACTTTAACACATGTTAGTATAAAAGGAACTAAAAATAGTATAGTTTACTCTTCAATAATAATATTTTTAACATAATGTTTTCTGATTCATTGATATGTTTTATGATGAAAATTCACAAAGTAACATAAACTCTTACTAAGATGTTCTCTGATGTTGGTTTTAATGTTAACCCTATATAATGAGAGAAAAAAAGGATGGATATACAGTATGATGGTTAATTTGATGTGTCAACATGACTGGGTCAAGGGACACTCAGGTAGCAAAATGTTCTTTTGTAGTGTGAAAGGGGTCACAGAAGAGATTAGGATTTGAATCAGTACACTAAGTAAAGAAGATCGGCCCTCACCAATGTGGGCATCCAATCTGTTGAGAGACTGTATTGAATAAAAAGTTGAAGGAAGGGAAGGGTAAATTGTGTTTCTCTTTTCTCAAACTGGAATATCCATACTTTCTCCCTTTAGTCATTCATGTTAATATATTCCAAGCCTTTAGACCTAGCCAGAATTATACACTGGCTTTTTTGGATCTCCATGTAAAAGAAGAGAGTTAGTGGGACCTCTTGGTCCATATAATCATATAAAACAATCATGATTATATATAGTATGAGTGTGTAACATACACATATACTTTATACATAAATATTAAGGTTAGGCTATGTGGTGCCCCCAAAATATAGTGTGAGACAATGCAAAAATATTTAAAGGTGAAATAATTACATTCTGAAACCTGTAATCGAATTTATGAATTAATCCACTTGAATGAATTAACTGGGTAGAAACTCTAGGCAGGTAGGGTATGGTTAAAGAAAGTAGAAAAATGGGGTTTATGCCTTTGAGATTTATATTTTGTCTGTGGTGAGAGATGCTGTATCTGCTTTCTGATGGCCAAGTCCTGAGCTACTTTCCTTCAGCATGTACTTCTACTATGATATTCTAACTCATCTTGGGCCCAGGACTATGGAGTCAATCAACCAGCCAGCCATGGACTGACACTACTGAAACCATGAACCCAAAATAAACTTTTCCTCTTCTAAGCTATTTTTTCTGTTTTTTGTTTTGTTTTGTTTTGTTTTTTGTTTTGGTAATAGCAACAAAGAGCTAACACACTATAGGTCTCTTTGGTTTGTTTCTCTGAAAACCATGACTAATAAATAGAGCTTTGAAAATAAGGTAGTAACAAAAATCAACCCCAAATGAATCAACAACCTAGGAATTAGACCAGATTTTTTACAACTCTAGAAGAAAATGGAAGGTCAACACTTCAACATATAGATACAGGCAAAACATTTACAAGAGGACAATTAACGATTAGGGATTAACATCAAGAATTAATAAATGGCCCAATATGATAGATTGTGGCAAGAAAATTGTGAGTTCAAAGTCAACCTCAGCAAAAGGGAGGTGCTAAGTACCTCAGTGAGACTGTCTCTAAATAAAATACAAAATAGGGCTGGGGATGTGGCTCAGTAGTCGAGTGCCCCTGAGTTCCAAAAAAAAAGAAAGAAAGAAAGAAAAAAGAAACATAAGAATGTGAAAGAGAATCTACAGAATTAGAGAGAATAATTTCTAGCTACTCTTCTGACAAAGGAATATGTCCAGAATACATAAAGAACTCAAGAACTTAACACCAATAAAGCATATAATCCAATTAACAAATGGGTAAGTGAGCTAAACAGACATGTCTCAAAAGTTTAAATACAATGTCAAAAAAATATATGAAAAAATTTTCAACATCTTCAGCAAACTACACTGAGATTTCACCTAACTCCAGTTAGAATGGCAGCCTTCAAAAATATAATCCATGATAAATGCTGGAGAAGATGTGAAGAAAAAGGCACAATTTTATACTGTTAGAGGAGTTGTAGATTCCTCAAAAATCTAGGAATAGAACAACCATATGACACAGCTAAACTTCGGTATTTATCTTAAAAAATTAAAGTGAGCACACTATAGTGATAAACACATACCCATGTTTATAGCAGCAGAATTCACAGAAGTGAAACTATGGAATCAGCCTGGGTGTTTATTAATGGCTGAATAAATAAAGAAAAGATGGCAAATCCACACAATGGAGTTTCATTCATTCATAAAAAAATCTAATTAATTAATTTGCAGGAAAATGGATGGAACTTGAGAATAAAGCCAAGCTCAGAAAGTCAAGTGTCATACATTTTCTCCATTATGTGGAAGTTAGTGAGGAAAAGGAAAAGAAAGTTGTGGGGGATATATTTCACAAAAATTGAAGAGACATCAGTAGATTTGAGAAAAGGATTGGAGGGTAGGGAGGAAGGAGAGCAGTAAGAGGGAAATTCTAAGGAATGACATCAGCCAAATTATATTTTTTATATTATATGCATGTTTCAATATGCAACAAACATTACACTTTTGTTTAACTATACGGCTTCAGTAAAAAAAAAAAAAAAAAAGTATATGGGGTAACCATATAATAGATAGCCTCCAAAAGAAAGCTCCTGATGAACCTCATCTTCTGCTATTCTAATTTCATGAAGGTCTATTTTATATGATATCAATATCAGTGTGTGTGACCAATAAAATACTGTATAACTGAAAATATGTGACTTCTAAAACTCAATTCTCAATTCTAAATAATCTCATACTTTTTTACACACTTTCAATGGATTATTTTTTCTATGGGTCTATAACTCCAGAGGAATCAGCTGCCAAGTTGTGAATACATGGGTTACAACCTCAAAGAGTGATCTATGTTGTAAGAAATTACAACCTCTAAACCCCTAAGAACAAGGAGCACCCGTTTGCTAAGTGAGAAAGCTATGGTGGTTGCAGACCCTGTGTCTCCACTTAGTGTTTAAGATGATCAACAATGGGTGACACTTGCAACTCATGAGATAACTTATGCCAGAAATGTCCTGCTCAGCCACTTCTGAATTCTTGATTTATAGAAACTGTGAATTCATAAGTTTTAATTATTGATTTATCTCAAATAAAACTTTGAAGTATTTTGATATGTAACATGGATAACTCATAAAAGTAAGAAGTATTCAAAATTTTATTGTTTATATATATGAAGTAATACAAAGAAATAACACATCTTAATATGCGGAATCTTGGATTTTTGTAAAAAGTCAGTTCTACATACTGAGATGTCCTATTTCTCAGATTACCGAATGACATGTAAAACTTCTTGGCTTACCAATAAGATGTAGCACATCCAAATTTATTAATATTTTTTTCAATTTCATTTGAAAAACAAGGCCTTTTTTAATCAAAGTTCGCAAGGTCATGGCCTTCTCATTTCATTTGCTTGTTTTAATATATTGTATATTTTATTGTTTGCCAATCTCATTACTTTTGACATTATAAAAATTTACCCACTAAACACTAAGCAGTACTTAATGGAAATTTTATTTAATGAAATTTCATTTCATTGTTTTAGAGTAATCAATCTGTGGTATATTTTTAAAATATATATAACTTGGGCTTCTACTTTAATTAAATGGAAGTTAGTATTTATATTTTACTCTCTATATTTTAAAATAAAGAAAAATATAAGCCCCAAGTCAATTTATGTTTAAATTATCATTAAAGTGTCCAATAGATTTTTTTTTCAAAGAGATGGAAAATTTGTAATTTCTTTTATAAAATGAAAGAGATGATGAACTATTGTCCTTATTTTGAGTTATGTTATTTTGTTATTAAAATTTAATATTTCACTAGTGCAGTTAATATTAAAATTTGCTGTTAAAATTAGTTTTTACTCAAAATTAATTAAAAATTAAATTACTTTTGCTAAACCTCATTGTTAAACAGAAAATGCCAGTAAAAGCCACAAAGAATATCAATTTTAAGCTTATTTAATAGGAAAACGTGCTTTCCTATTTTAGTATTAATGAAGATCTAAACCCAAGGATACCTTACTCTTTTCTGGTACCAGTGTGAGGCATAGGTATATAAAGTTATCCAGTAAAATTGAATCAGCAATTTCATTTATTGTCCTTACAGAAAGTTTTTACATAAAAATGTATTATCTGTTTTTTAATGTATCTTTATCTGTATCTGAATTATCATTTTCAAACATATTTTTCATTTTCACTTAGGAAAAGTAGGTCTTTTCAATCAAAGTTACCAAGGTCATGGCAATTTCATTGATAGCCTCATTACATTGATTATTTTATTATATCATATATTAATATAAACTTACCAGAGGGAGAGAGAGTTCAAAATTTCATTACAACATTTATAATTCAATAATACTAGAAAAACTTAAATATCTACCTGCCACAGTCTGGCTGGGCACAAAATCACGAGCCACTCACAGCTTTGTAGATTCAAACAGCAATTCTTTATTCCCGAACTCACACCAGCCTTCTACAATCACGTTCTGGGGAAATCCACGTTCTCTGCCCAAATCCACACCACCACTGGGCTTCTGTCCCCGCAAAAATACTGTCTGAACCCCGTGAGAACTCAAGGGGAACTCAGGCAGCAGGATACGCCCTATTCCCAGCAGGAATAACCTTAAACCTGGAACCACCCTAAACCCGGATTGTCCTAAACCAGGAACGCCCTAAATCCAAGGAGAGCCTTAAACCCTGATTCGCCCTAAACCCGGATCCGCCCTGGTCCTTGAGCAAGATCACCTTACATGCAATGTCACTGCAAAATGTCCAAAGCAAGTCCATTTTACCACGAGTCCTTCCTGTAAGCAACATGGGGTACGCTGGCAAGGAAATTGCCATACCTATTTGGCTAATGTCTCTCAGCATCTACCAATAAAGAATACAGAATAAAAAAGTACTCATTTGATGAATTATAGAAGTAAGCTGAAGTCAGCATAACAAGGTAGATGATTTTCAGAAGCGTACTGTTGAGTAAGAAGAGTATGTGAAGTATCACAGACTAGAATTTTATGTGTTGAAATTTCAAAAGGAGGAAAAATAGACTTTGTAAAATACCAGTGCATTGTTTACAGGTATTAAGCAAAGGAATCGGAAAACAAACAAACAAAAATTTAAGTAAGATGACTAAGTCAATATGGGAGCATAAATAAAATATGGTTATCTTGTTGGTAATGTGCTATTTCTTAAACTGTGTTGTATATGCAGCTATGACCCCTACATTTTTTATCATGCAATTTACGTACTTATTTGGATATATGTCTGTTTGTGTTATATATACATATAATTCTTTTTTTTTTTTTTTTTTGTACTGGGGATTGAACTCAGGGGCACTCAGCCACCGAGCCACATCCCCAGTCCTATTTTGTATTTTATTTAGAGACAGGGTCTCTCCGAGTTGCTTAGTGCCTCATTTTGCTGAGGCTGACATTGAACTCATGATTGTCCTGCCTCAGCCTCCTGAGCCACTGGGATGACAGGCATGCACCACCCTGCCCAGCATATACTTATAATTCTTTAAGGAAAACTATCAGAAATATCAACCAATGATATTCTAGAAAAAGAAATCAAATACACTGTGGACTAGAACACAAGAGTTAATTTATTTTAAAAGGCAACACATTTTAGGGAGCCATTAAAATATGTCTATATAACTATATGTGGTAGTGTATACCTGTAATTCCAGGGACTAAGGGAAGCTGAGGTGGGGAGATCACAAATACAAGGCAAGCTTCTGCAATTTAGTGAGACCCTGATATGTGTGTGTGTGTGTGTGTGTGTGTGTGTGTGTCCTAGGAATCCTTTAATCCACAAATTTGAAATAATTATGACTTAAGAGAAAGTGGATACTGAAAAATAATTTTAAAAGGAAAAATAGGTTTAAATTGCTTTGGCAAAACTATCATCTACACACTATCAAATGACAGTCCAGAAAATAGATATCAAAAAAGTCAGCACAGCCTTACGCTTCATTTGAAAATGACAGGTGTGAATTGGCTTCTGTGGCTTCCTATGAGGAGGGACTACTTACTGGAATCGAAGGAAAAGTAGTGGAAAGTGGGATACAAAAGAGAAAAATATACCTTTGCCCAAATGTGTAATGCTAAGTAAAAATCCAGTATGTAGAAGGATAAAGAAAATTCATTTCTAGCAGACTTTCTATGAATGTAATGTTAAAATTTAATATGTAATCATTCAAAGTTAATGAGAATTCTCCTAGAAAATAAATATAAAAAAACCCAAAAAACAAATATCTAAGTATCAGGTAAGTACTTACTGGAAAACTGTTACATTATGGTTGTTGAATATAAAGTAAAAATATTGTCCAACTCACTAAAGTAGATGCTGACCTTATGTGTCAGTAGAGCATGAAATTATTTGTTTCTGGACCCATTTTTTTCATAATTCTTATTGCTTCCTAAGACAATATCATACATGAATATGAGTGTAATAAAATGTTCACAAAGGACATCTATCTTTGCTTGAGGAACATAAATCAATAGTACAAAAAGAATCTCTCTTAGGGTCATCAACATTAAATAATGCACCACTATTTTTATGGTTAATATGCTATCGTAGTCACAGATCATAAAACACAACCACATTTACCAACAGAGTTAAGGTTATCTTTCCAAAACCTTGAAAAACAAATAACTTATGCAGGACCAGCCGTTAAACCAGATTGCTTCAAGTGAATCAAAGATTTAAAAATTTTTAATTTAGAAACATTCTAAAATGATGTAGTATTTTAAAAATTAGAGTTGAAATAATATTTCATAACTATGTAATACACATTATTCTTCAGTTCAAATAAGGTTTTTATGTCTATGGAAGGAGTATAGCTGAACACAGATTTTATTGCAGAATGTGTGTTAGTTCAGTGAAGTGTTGGTAAAGGTGTGCAAAGCCACACTAAATAACCTAATGAACCTATCACGTATGAAAGAGAATGCACAGTGTGTGATTATCTTTTGTTTCATGTAGCTGTGGAATAGTTGGATCATATGTTCTATGCATATTTATATGTAAAATAACTTCCAAACTGTCTACCAAAGAGTGTAATATTTTTAAATCACATCAGCAATACATGAAATTTTAAGAGGTTCTACTTCTCCACCACTGCTTGGTGCTTTATGTCTTGACTTTTTGACATTGTAGTTTTTGTAGTTGTATCTAATCATGGATTTCATTCTCACTTCAATGAAGACTTATGATGTCAAGCATTTGTGGATGTGATGGTTAAAAGCTTCCTCATTTTTAAATTGAGTTGACTATCTGATTATTGAGTTCCAAATTTGTTTGTACATTCTGAATCAATATTTTTTGTCACATGTTTGTTATAAAGCATGATTATTTATGTCACCTTGCTGGAACATGATGCTCAAATATTTTATCAAACATTACATTGGATGTTTCTGTGAAGTACTTTTTACATGATATTGATTTCTAAATTATTTTACTTTAAATAAATCAAATTATACAGGCATAGAGTCTTTTTCCAACTAGTTGAAAAGAATGAAAACTTACTTCCCAGATTATGAAGAAATTCTGCTGCTAGACCTCCTTGGGCTTCAAATGCAGTTCTCTGGGTCTCCAGACAGCTAGACTACCCTGCATATTTTAAAACTGCTAAATCTCTAAAGACATTGAACCAACTTATTAAAATAGATTGTATGTATATAAGTCTGAGTGTATTTGTGTGGTTTGTGTATGTGTGTGAATGTGTATGTGTGTTCATATTTTGTTGGTTCTATTTCTTGGGGGAACCCTAGTACATGTATGAATTTTGAGTAATTTCTTCAAGTCTGGGACCCATTTTCATTAATGTGTCTTTAAAAAGATTTTGATTTTTGAAAAGGTATAATGTTTTTTTAAATGCCTGAAGTTTTTTTACTCTGTTAAGAAATCTGGGCTGGGGATGCGGCTCATGTGGTAGTGTGCTCGCCTGGCATGCTGTGGCCCAGGTTCGATCCTCAACACCACATACAAACAAAGATGTTGTGTCCGCCGAAAACTAAAAAATAAATATTAAAAAAAAAAATTCTCTCTCTCTCTCTCTCTCTCTCTCTCTCTCTCTCTCTCTCTCTCTCCCTCTCTCACTCTCTCTTAAAAAAAAAAAAAGAAAGAAATCTTCATGATGCAAAAGTTGTAAATGTTTGCTGTTTTTCTTTGAACCAGAAGGTTTGTTGTTGTTGTTGTTGTTCCTTATATTTAGGTCTGTCATCCACTTTGAATCAAGTTTATTTAAATGAGATGAAGTAAGATTAAGTGTAGTTTATTCCCACACATGAACTGTTTTTCTGTCCTTATTTGTTGAAATGATTATATTGTCTCATTGAGAGGCTTTAGCACATTTGTTGAAAATCAATGGACCATAGATGTGGAAGTCTATTTCTAGACTCCCCATTGTTTCAAATGTCTGTATACCTATTCTGTCTGTATCCACTATTTTGATTACTACAGCTTAATTGTAAATCTTGAAATCAAGTAGCTTAAATATACCAGTGTTGTCAACTTTTTCTAAAGCATTTAGAAAAAGTAGCTATTTAGGCTATTTTTTTTCTTGTCCACATAATTTTGAAATTACTGGGAATTTCTATAAAAAAATAAGGTGATTTTTTCCCCCCAGTACTGGGAATTGAACCCAGGAGTTCTATACATTCAGTTATATCCCCAGCCTTTACATTATTTTTATTTTGAGACAAGTTCTCCTTAAACTTCCTGGGCTGGAATTTACAATCCACCCAGCTCTATCTCCTAAATTGCTGGGATTACAAGTGTGAGCCACCACACTTGCCAACTATCTATGATTTTTGTATTTAATATATCAAATATATAGATTAATTTTGGGAAATTTGTTATTTTGACCAGCACAAGTATTCTGATCTATGAACAGAACATAGCTCTCTTCTTTTTCTCTTAATGTTTTATGCATAGATTATTATATAGATTTCATCAAATCTGTATCTAATGTTGTATAGCACATTTTAAAAATTGATTGAAAATTAATTATTAAAATTAAAGTTTATATGATAATTGCTGATATTGTGTATAGAAGTAAATTTTTATGTGTTATCCATATATTCTTTGATCTTTATCAAATAGTTTATTGGTTCTAGGTACATTTTTGGGGGGTGGTTCTTTATTTGCACACATCT
This sequence comes from Callospermophilus lateralis, assembly GCF_048772815.1. Classification (NCBI taxonomy): domain Eukaryota; kingdom Metazoa; phylum Chordata; class Mammalia; order Rodentia; family Sciuridae; genus Callospermophilus; species Callospermophilus lateralis. The sequence continues at coordinate 31,147,958 of NC_135314.1, forward strand.
ATTTCTTCTATAAACATAGATGGCTTTTTTGTTTTGTTTTACCTTATTTTATTAGTTAATATATTTACTATAGTATATTACGCACACTTTCTTATTGCCTAAACCTTTTTTGGAAAATAATTTAGCATGAACCATTAGGCATAATTTTTGCAGGACATTTTTTACAGGTGCTTTTTTTTAAGTTCGAGAAAACTGCTTCTATTCACAGTTTCCTAAATGTTATGTTATTTTGACATAAATGGCTACTTAATTTTGACATATTTTGAAGCCTTATAGAAATTGCCAGGGTTTACCCTGATGATATGACAAATTATTGCTTGTGCTTTGCATTTTAAAGACTATGTATTTCTTAATTTTTTTAACAATACATTGTCTATTTACTCCTGGGCTAAAATTGCTGCTGCTTCACTAAGGGCTTTAGTACCTACCTCTATGATGGTTAGGGAGTATAATTGTGTTTTCTCCTAATGACTATGTTTACTTTTGATTTGAGACTAATGACAGACTCATAAAACGTGTGGTATATATTATTTCAATTGTGTTCTTAAAAAGTTTGTTTAATCACTGCTAGTTCTTTCTTATAAGCTTGATAGAATTAATCAATAAAGCCACTTTGACCTGAAATTTTCTTTGTGGGAAAAGCTGTCAATTATAAATTTACCAGATTAATATGAGGCTATTATTTTTAAATTTCTAGTTGATTTATTTGGATAATTTTTTCCATTGGAGAAAGTTCTTTTACAAATTTAAAACTTGTTGTCAAGAAGGGCTTTATAAAAGAAAACTTGTCCTATTTCAATTTTCTTTTATGTGAATTTTTTACCTTTTTTATTACAATTAGTAATTTTTGTCATTTTTATTAATATATTTTTTGATTTATACTTAAATTTTTTTTTTTCTTTGCTGCTTCATTGACTTTTGCTCTTATCACAATCTTTCTTCCACTTACTTTGGATTTCAGTTCCTCTATTTTTGCCTTCTGAAGGTGGAAATGTAGACCATTGGTTTCTATTCACTTGACTTTAGAATTTCGTCATTTCCATGTCTCAATTAAAATGATGCATTTAACTAAAGATCTGCTTTAAACTGCTTCAAAATTTTGATGCATTAATCCACTTTCTTTTACTTATATCACAATGACACATACTGGGTAAGCTGTAAAGAAAACATATTATTTTGGCTCATGCTTCTGGGTCCAAGGCCATGGGGCTACATTGGGTGATGCCCTTGTTCCTGAGGATTCTTGAGTCCGCACACGGCATCCCATGTCAATAAGCAGGAAGCATATGTGTATGTCTCTGTCCCCATTCTTAGAAAGCCATGTGTATTTTGTCATGGGGACTCCATCCCAATGACCTTATCTAATCTTAATCACTCCGTAAATGCTTCATCTCCCAAACACCCTAAACATCATAGTCTATAATCTCTTTTTTATTGGTTCTTAGATAGAATTATACAAACATCTTCAAAATATTAGGAATGGAACCACCAGCTATCCCACTCCTCGTTATCTATACCCTCTTGTTAAACAGAAATAGAAATTAAACTCCAAAATGAACTCCAGAAAGGACAAAAAAATATTTAAATGATAACAGGGTTTAAATTTTCCTTTTTCTGAAATTACCTTTTTTCTCTCTCTTGATTTCTTGGCATAGATACTAGTATTTTGAAGAATGTTGTTTATTTTATAAATTTACTTAAAAATTATACAGTTTAATAAAACCATTTTTGATACATTGACACTTGATTTAATGTTATATTTTCTTGTTACTTTGTAATTCTTTCATTTTTTTGTAGGGTGATGGTTGTAAATGTTGGGGGTTGGCCAACTGGACTCAGTTGTCACTTTTAAAGAGAAGCCTCAATTTAACTTTCAATTAAGCTAATTGTGGATGAGTCTGATTTTGAAGTCTAATTTTAGTTTTTCTGTAGAGTCTAGACTAATTTTTATATCAGAAATGCTTCAGTTTTACCAGGGAGAGTTTATCCCTTAGAGGTTTCTGATGAATTCTCTAACTACTAGTTCTCCAACTTTCAGGCTTTGAACTTGACTCTTCCTTTCCTTTTTTATATCTAGGAATAATTTGTCTTACAACTTCTTTGTAGTTCATGCTCTGGCCTGATTGAATTACTTACTACATATGAATGACTATAGTATTTGGAAAAAAATCTTATTCAAATGAGCCAACACTCCATTAAATATTTCAAACTCGTTCTGTAAATAAGTCTAGTCCTTCAACTTTGTTCCACAACTTCTATTGGAATCAACTCCCCAAGCCACCCTTACTGTCTTTGCAAATCAGCAAGGTTAACAGACCCTTGTAAGTTTTTTCCCACCTGCCATCTCCAACCAAGTGTCTTCCACAGGTATGAAGTCAGGCTGGTCATTAGATTTACAGGTTTTTTGTTTTTTGTTTTTTTCCATTTTCAGTGATCACTGTCAGGCTTTGCTTGTCGTACAATGTCTGAAAACTATCATTACATGTATTTTGTTCACTTTCATAGGGGATATAAACCATTATTCCATCATGGCCAGAAAAGGAAGTCTCATTAGTTTGTTTGTGATATGTCCAAAAGAAAAAGAGTAATTGTGTATGACATCTGTTAATGTTAAGAATTTGACAAAGGATCATTGGTCATCAATGCATAAAAAAATTGTTTAAAGAAGTGAAACTGTATTTCAAAAAAAATGAATATAAGAAGTTTAGTTAGACAGACATTCAATACAATACATGTATAAGGTAGATATTTCTAATTCACTAGTTCCCTGTGTTCTTATTACAGATACGAGATCTCACATGAATCAGAAATGCATGCTAAAATAAACAAGTTCATAAACTTTTTCAACAAGAAAACTTTTTAAAAAATCACAGAGAATTCTAACTCACATTTTAATGCATTTACAACTATATTAGAAATTTAGTCTTACAGGTTGTAAGATTAAAAATGAAAATATATCAAGAAAGAAGCTTAGCATTTTCTCATATTGACATGACATATCAGAAGTGATGATAAATTATAGATATGATTGAATGTGGAACTGAATGATTAAGCATGAAACCAAACACTAAGCAGTCAATAAATATTGCTTGACTGATTTGTAGACAAGGTTGTAATCTTAAATGCATCAAAAAGTTAAAAAAACACGCACAGCAAAAATAAAATAAATAAATGCTAATAGTTTGTTCTTATAAATCTTCTAATCAACTACAAGTTGGCTTATATTCAAAACCAAGAAACTCAATTTTTTCAATGTATTAATTAGGAAAAAAAGTAAAATAAGCCATTTTGGAAGATTAGTCTATTTTCTTTAGTTCTGCTATGATAGATCCTGAGTATAATACTGAAGGAATCAAATTCAGAATAGAAACAATAAACTTTGAATATTTTAGCTTAACTAAATTCCATGACTTCAGAGATGTCCTTAAGAGAATTAAAGAATATAACAAACATTTTTTTCTAGTTTTCATAAACTGTACTTTTATTTTCATCTCTTTCATAATATAATATGTAATTGGACAGTATTTTATTTTTGGAATTATGTAAAATACCATCAACTAAATACCTATATTTTTTCTGTACAGCAAAAACTGCTGTTTACAAAAACTTTATGCTTTTTTTTTTCTATTTCTAAACAAGGTATTCACTAGTTTATATGATGAATTAATCCAGGATTATTGCTATTTCAAATACCTTTTGTCTTATCTGTAACCTTTTTCCACAATGGAAAGTTTCTTATTTATGGTGGACTTTATTAGAACAACCTCATATTGTTTTTAATTTGCAAAGGTCAGAAATTAAACTACAATTTTTTATTTTAATGAAAATGGCATATTTTTCATAAAAATTCAATAGAAAATATACCAGAAAAACTAAATCTTGTGGAATTATAAGACCCAGCATCAGCATAATTTCAGGTTGCAAATTATTGTCATGTTCTCATCTTTATAATTTTCAAAGAAAGAGAAATAACTCATCTACTGTCATATAATGAATTCAGTTTAAAGAATGTATCTATTGCTTAATAAAACTCAGCAGATATTTACCAGAACCTCCAAACAACAGCATAATATTCTCATTTGTTCCATTACTAACACTGTAACACATTATACTACATTTCCAGGCAATGTGACAAATCATGTATGTCCTTCTATAGTAAGGGAAGTCATTTTGCTAGTTAGAACTATGCCCTTTGATAAGTTAAAACATAAGAAACTAATCCATTTTCAAAATGGTGCCATTCCTATGGAATGCAGACTTTCTCAGAAGGAAAAATAAAAGCATTATAGGTATTCTTTGAGTCACAAGGTCTTAGCTTACTTATTGTTTTATCAAATTCAGGAAACTTAACTGTCACTTGAGAATGGGATAAGTTTCATTATGTCTTGACTGATGAAATACAGGAAAATATAAAATTTCTTAAAAGGATTTTTGTCTCAGTAATTACAGATAAATGAATTGGCCTAGTATATGTCCCCAAACGCCTCAGATAATTAAATGTCTGACTGAGAAAAATTGCAATGAATGTCAATACCTTGAGTGCAGGCAGATGTGACAATCTTGTATTGATGTTAATCCACAGACTTCTGATTGTCAACTAGGTACAGGAGCTAAGAATTTCAATTAAGTTCTAGAAGCTCAAAATCTGGGAAGTTCTGCCATTTAATTGTCTTAGTTTATCTCCTTTTTATAACAGGTCATAAAAATATTGGGTACAAAAGGAAAACAACTTTATATAGCTACAAAAAATGAATACCAATGTCAGAAAATTTCAAACATTTCATGTTTTCTTTTATGACATCAATATATATTTTTCCTTAAACAAACTGAGCCCCCTCTTTTTCAATTTTTCAAGCACATATAATGCTGTAATAATTAAGTTCAAAAAATAAATTTGTAGAAACACTGATATTTGTCATATATAGTGTACTTTATTTTTATAAGGCATATATTAAATGATAAGGGTTGTATTTCTTTTTCTTTGTGAACTTTTGGGTATAATGAGATAAGATAATAACAGAGTGCTCCTAAAGTCTCCCAAGAAGATGAAATTATCACTATAGGAAGGATATATATGTATTTATACACACATACACTATATGTGTATATATATATATATATATATATATATATATATATATATATATCTTTGATTTTCATATATATATATATGACTATCTTCTCAAAGATACTTAGAAATTTCCATGGCAAATCATCTATTTGTAACTTTATATAAAACAAACACATAGTTTTAAGATTTTGCTTTCTAATTGACATTATGTTATAACATTCTGAGTATGGTTGTAAAAGACATGTATGCAATGAATTTTACCATAATCTAGTTTTTAAACTAACAGAGTATTTGAACATGAGCTTTTCATTGATCTTTGGATCTTGATTTTTCTCATAGGTGATGATGTAATGCTGAGTGATTGGGTTTCCATAGGCCTTTTTTATATTATGCCCATGAGGCAATCTACCTTTCCTGAAACACACTAAATTCTACTTAATTAAATACAGACATAGTAAATTCTAATACCAATATTTTCAAGGTTTTCACACCTATAAGTACACTTTATATATAAGAAAGTATTCAAAGTTGTTTTTAAAGAATAACATAATGAAGAAACATCATTTGTAGATATTTTTAAAAAGATTTCTTAGTTAATTTTTCTTTTAGATCTGCAGGAACATTTAATATATTTCAGATGGACATCCTGGAATACATTATGGTGTCTTTAATGTCAAAATGGATTCTGGGCCACAATATTAGTTTTCAGTCAATGTCTTCCTGAAAATAATTCCTGGAAAATCACCTTGTAGTACTTCCAAGAAAATATATTAATTTTTTCTTGAACATCCTAGGGAGTTCACAGAATCCAAAATTATAAAGATACAATTGGACAATCTCCTTTTTATCTCATTTCTCATTTTAATATATTTATTGTTATGTAATATGGAGAGTGATATCCTTTTAAGGGCAGAGAAATGAGAAAGATATAGGGGGTCGGGGAGGGCGAGAGCAAGAATGAGGGAGCTACGTTTCTATCTATGTTGATAGACACTGGAAAGTACTGGAGGTACCGTTCATGTTTTTCAAGTGAACAATTTTTGAAGAAGACATAAAAGTCATGAATTTCTAGGCATTAAATAACATTGCTTCAAAATACATAGATCAAAATTGTTAGAAATATGTAGAATTTTAAAAAATCTATGAAAATATTATGAATCTTTGGGAAACACTGGAAAATCTGATTAAATCTCTTGAAGTCAAACTTACCAGCTCACTCTAGGAAGGAAAGCTGGATCACAATAGATTTGTCCTACCACATGCTGCCATCTGTACTTACCAAATGGGAACAGGAAACATCTAATTCCCCTGTGTATGAATGGAAGGGTGGTTGCTTGGTTATCTGGTTCACATAAACTGAAATTCTAGGATAGGTGAGGCATTGTCTTTCCAGTTTCTGTTGTATTGTGTAAGAGTAGAGAAGCTAATAATTGTTTTATTTGATTTAGTTCTCTTTTCACAAATATTAGAGGAATTTTCCTAGAATAAAGATAACAGTTTAATCTTAGAACTCTTGAAATTAAGTAGACACATTTCTTGGAATATAGTATTTTGTCAGAAATTAATCATGTACAAACATTTCACTAGAATTCTGTAAATTGCACTAACATATTTATCTAAGTATTTATGGATTTAATTTTACTATATCTTTGAAAGAAGTTTTGAAGGCCCATAGAAGCAAATAAATAAATGTGAAAAGTATTGACACTGATAATAAGTAAAAATGTCCTTGTTGACTAAATCCGTAGTCTATAAAATCAATTATTCTGTTATTAAACACTATAATTGCTATTTTACTATCATCTGAATTTTTTGTAGCTATCTATGTTTCACATTTGAGTTACTGGGAAGGAGAAGTAGTTAGTTCTCTTACTAATCTACAAGCATGGGCTCAGATACAATAAAATTATGATTCTGAAATGTAATCTTTCTATTGATAAATCTAATTATTTGACATGCCTCTAACCCTCAGCCTTCACAAACTCCTTCAGAAAAATATACTACTATCATTTGTATTTGGGCGAAATAGCATATAGTACTTAGTTAATATGAAAGAGAGAACATGTACTGCATTTATAAATGTTGGAACTGATAATTCACCCTTCATATTATTCTATTTTTACAAGTTCAAGAGCTTCATTCTAGGATGGAAATCATAACATTCTTTAATTGTTCATTAACTTTACTGATTAAAGGCAAAATAAAAGAAAATTTCTTTACCTTCTTCTAAAATTTGAATGTATAGAAGAACCAACCCTTTCCTGGTTTTCTTTAAAATTTTTTTTTTAATTTATATATGACAGTGGAATGCATTAAAATTCTTATGTACATATAGAGCACCATTTTTCGTATCTCTATTGTATACAAAGTATATTCACATTAATTTGTGTCTTCATACTTTTGGATAATAATGATCATCACATTCCACTATCATTTCTAACCCCATGCCCCCTCCCTTCCCCTCCAACCCCTCTGCCCTATCTTGAGTTCATCTATTCTTCTTATGCTCCCTCTCTCTATCCCACTATGAATCAGCCTACTTATATGAAAGAAAACATTCAGCATTTGGTTATTTGGGATTGGCTAACTTTTCTTAGCATTATCTTCTCTAACTCCATCCTGATTTTCAATTGAACTAATCTTATAGATTAGACCCTATTTTGTGAAAATATTTATGAAGAATGATCTTCCACATAGATTCTTTTCTATTGGCTGTAATTTACCATGTCAGTATTCTTGTAATTATATTTGTTGTTTGAAATGTTTAGATTTACATATATGTATGTATGTATATACATGCATATATATATATATGAATTTGCAGATGCTTTAATGTAAGCCAGGAGATCTTATATCAGAGATGACAAGTATGCCTCTTAGCACATTTTCTTTGGTGATTTTCAATATCTTCTTAATGTGTGGGATAAACTCTGCTAAAGCAAATCATCAAACATAGGAATAAGAGAAGAGTTAGTTTTAAAATATCTAGTCTGGAAATTCAGACTAAGTGAAATCTGGTAAAGGTCTTGGTACAAATATTTTGAAAGAATTGTTCCAGAAATCTTGCTTTGTACTGGAAAACACTAATATATTAAGGATAGAGGAAAAAAGTGCTTTATTATGATGAATATTGGGAAAATTTTGACAGTAAAATGAAGTCATATTTTGCATACAGAATGAATAGCAATGTAATACTATATCAATATGGAAGTTTCACCTAAGGGATGCCAAAGCAATTTGGGGCTTGGATACCAAAGCAATTTGGGGCTTGGATGTATAATTTTGAAACACGGGGGGAAAGAGCTATCCACCTTCTTTCCATTAGCATTTATATTGAGAACCCAACAGAGTTTGGCTAACACAAGGACTGAACACCAATTACAAGTTTGTGGGTTTCCATAGAGTCGCATCAGAGCATATCACGTTGTCTTGGAAACAAAAGTGTCTGTGAATGTAATTGTCCCACATTTAGACTGGGAGAGCAGCAATACACACTTCTTGGATTCCAAAAACTGTGTAGACTGTATGTTCATATTCGTATTGCCATGGTAACAAGGACAGATGTACATTAAATAAGATGAAAATATAAATCATTAGATTTTTTTGAAAACAGACTCTTTTCCAAATGAAAATACATTTCCTTATTTTTTTCTCTATTTCTGTTCCTTCTAGAACCACAATAAAAAAATAAGTACAATGACACTTATGTTCATAGAGAATACATACTATATATTCCATATATTTCACTTATTTTCAAATGCTTTATAAAAATTTAAAATATTACATGAATCAGTAAATCACCTGTGAATTCACTGATACGTGTTTTCTTCATCATGTTTCTGGATTAATTTTCTGTGTAATATTAAGGTTTATTTAAGTAAACTAATAAAAAAGTATTAATTTTATTAACTATGGAATATTATTTATGTTTCAATCACAATTAATAGCACCTTAGTGATATTTTTATCTATTGTTGAGGTTTGAATATTTGTGCCCTTTAATATTCAAGTTGATGTGTAATTACCATTGTAATTAAATTGAAAGATAAGGCCTCTAAGAGGTGATTAGGCTGATGGTTCCACCCTCATGTAAGGGATTGATCCTCTTATGTAAAGAAGAATTCAGCCTGCTCTAGCCCTCTCTTATGCTTTCACTCTCCATGTAATGACACAGAAAAGAGGCCCTTCCCAGATGCACTCACCTTGACCTTGGAATTCCCAGTGTCTAGAACTGAGACCAACTATGATTCTGTTCATTATAAATTATCCAGCCTCAGATATTCTGTTATAGTTACCCAAGAGGGAATAAGACATTTATAAATTTCTTTCAATTTCCTCTTTTCATTCATCACAGTTAAATCTAAATTATTAGCATTTTTATTAAGATAAATGAATTTTCCTGCTCCAAGAACTAGCTTTCTCTTAATGATTATAACAAAATTAATAAAATATTATTAAAAGCTGAAATATTAGATTTCTGGGCTATTTGGATATATTTAAATGCTTATGTCTATTTTCTATAAAACTAAATTTCAAAAATCATGTATGTTTCTTAGAAAATTAAAACAAAATCAAAGGCTAGGAGTACAACTCACTTATAAAACACTTGGTTGAAGTTCAGTTTCCAGCAGTGCAGAAAACAATGAAAGAAAAAAATAATTAGTACAATCAATTATTAAAAGAAAAGTTCTAAACGTCAGATTTTTAGAAGGAATATTCTTAAATTCTTTCTTTATTGTTTCCTGCTCTTATTATAAGAAGATGTATATATTAATGGCATGAATGTATCTCTATCTTAATACATATAATATTTTGTCATTTAAACAAATTATAATTTATATGAGTCTCCTGTTGTTGGAAATGTATATTATTTTCTTATAACCCATTATTATTTTTAATGATTTTTTATTCATTGTTTTTAGATATAAATGACAGTAGAATGTATTTTGACATGTTTTACGGACATGGAGTACAACCATTCCATTTAGGATCCTGTTCTTGTGATTGTACGTAATGTGAAGTTATAGTGGTCATGTATTTATGAGCAAAGTTATGTCCAAGTCATTCAACTGTCTTTCCCATTCTTATCCCCCCACTTCCTTTCATTTATTCCCCTTTGTCTAATCTAATGAATTTCTACTCTTTCCCTCCCTATCCTTCGTTGTTGTGGATTAGCATGCACATATCAGAGAGAAGATTCAGCTTTTGGTTTTGAAACTAGCTTATTTCACTCAGCATGATATTTTCCACTTTCATCCATTTAACAGCAAATACCATTCTCCTTCTTATATAAAAACCTTATAGAAAGAGACAATTATTTGTATTAACTTTGTCAATATTCACTCTTGATAATTATGTGAGTGAAATAGACGTATATTTTTCTACTTTTGCCAAAATGCAATATGAACATGTAAAATTTATCACATTATGTACTAACACATACAGATGTTGGATACAGATAAAAACAAGCAAATTACATATGTACTATAAAATATATCTTTTGTGCATATAAAAGATAAAACTAGTCATTTTAAGTTATTTTTAAATTTATTTTAACTGATAAATAAAAACTATACATTCTAATGGAGTGTGGTGTAATGTTGCAATAAATGTATATACTCTATAGTGTTTAAATCAGGTTACAATTATCTATGTACTTAAACTTTATCATTTATTGATGATGAAAACTTTCAAAATGTTCAGTAAAATAAGCCAGGCATAGAAAGGCAAGTATTCCATGATCTTACTTACATGTATAATATAAAAAATTGATTTCATAAAAATTGAGAAAATACTGCCTTGAGGTTATAAAGTTTTTCTTAACTATTTGATATTTTTAAATTATTTTTTATGTTCCAAAGACATTACTATAGAAAAATATTAACTTCAAACCCTCATTAATTTAAACCTGACATTAATAATTTTTTTTACCATAACCTGATAAAACATTGTTACACTGATTTTTGGGGGGGTGTGAACTCAGTGGTACTTGCTCACTGACCCATATCACCAGCCCTATTTTATTTTGTTTAAAGACAGAGTCCCACTGAGTTGCTTAGCACCTCACTTTTAGCTGAGGCTGGCTTTGAACTCACCTCAGCCTCTCAAGCCATTGGGATTATAGGCACCACCATGCCCAGCTGATTATTTTTGCAAATATGAAATCAAACTTACATTTCCAGGATAATTTCTACATGGTTCTCATTCACTATTATTTATAGTACTGGATTTGATTGACAATCATTTTGTGGGATGTTACACTTATGTTGATAAAGACTATTTAGTGTTTTCAATTTGCTTGTAATGTCATTTTCTTGTAATCATTAGGTTGGTCTCAATATAAGGGGGGTTATTTATTCCTCCTCCATTTTGTAGAAATTTTTAAGTATTATTTCTTCTTTCTATGTTTTGTAGAATATTCTTTTGAGTTCAGTTATTGCTGAGTTTTATTGTAGGAAAGAGTAACTTTGAGCACCATTTTAAGAGCTATGGGGCTATTCAGATCAGTTCTTCATGAGTGGGTTTTGATATTTATATCTTTAAGGAATTCTATTCATTTTATTTGTATTATTTTGACCTAATTTCTTATAACCTTTGTTTCTTTACATATGTCTATGATATGTAATGATGCCCACTATTCAATACTGAATAATTTTCATATGATAACCTATTAATTTATCAAACCTCCCAAATGTTTAATAGGCATCTCAAACATATTATGATCCAAATAGTGTTCTTAATACACAACTCTCTTTAATAAACTGTACCTGCCTTTGAGTACTTGTAACATTATCTAGCCAGTTTCTCAAACCATAGTTTTATGTTCCTTTATTTTTCCTTTTCTAATTAAATTTTATATACAATTACTCAACAGATGCTGCTGTATTTTCATTAATAAATATCTCTAACATCTCTCCAGTTCTAATGTTAGCACACCAACTTTTTTGTTCTCTTCTCTCTCTCCCCAGCTCCCCTTTCATTGTGTCTATGCCCTGCTAATTCTAGCAGTTTTAATCCCCTGTGTGTCTGTTTTTGTCTCCCCAATACAGAGTACTGCTGGGCTTTGTTTAGGTTTTCCCTTTCTATGCCATGGACTGGCAATTGCTTCTGAGCTATTAGATTAGAACAGTCATAGAGTTCACCTCATTTGGTTCCATTTTCTTTGGTAATGTAAAATTGTGCAACATTTCAATGCTTGAAAAGTTGTTGTATATATTATAGTCAGTTTTCTAGCTCTTCATGGCAAAAAGATTGTTGCGTTAGAATTTAATCTTTCCTATGCATAAATAGATACCTCATCATTATTTTCTGCATATATTTTTGTAGAACATGTAATCCTAGGTTGATAATTCTCCCTGCCCCTCAAATAATTGAACATTCTTTCTATTTTCTTCTGCTTTACAGTTTATATCTTCAGTTATTCTTTATATCTGCAGTTTTTCTATTTTTCTTCTGTCTTCACTTTTTCTCTTGCTCTTTTACTTTTTTCTCTTGCTCTTTTACTTTTTTCTCTGGTTTTCAGCAGTTGAATCAGCATGTGCCCTGGTGTGATTTTCTTATTTTTCATCTTGTTTGTAGTTTATTCCTTATAGCTCTGTAATTACACTTTTAATATAATTTAGAAAATGCTAGTGATTTGCTCTTCAGATTCATTTTCTGTCTTCTCACTTACTCCTCTTTCTTTTGGACTTCAAATGTAAATCTTATGTCTTTTCATGTTGGTCTTTATTGTTTCCAAGCTCTGTTTGTTTATTTATTTACTGTTCCCTTTGTATTTCTTTCTTTCTTTTTCTTTTTCAGGTTCTGCCATATACTCCAGTTGGTTAAACATAGGAAATTGCTTATCTACTATTAATTTTATTCTGAAATTTTTTTACTTAAAATATTATTATACTTTTCCTAAAACTTCCATTCCATTCTAATTTTATTTTTCACAGAACTTCTAATATTCCTATGAACTCTTGAGAATTTTTTGCACTTATAATGATTATATTTTTTTGTTGTTGAGTCTTTTCTATCCAGTTTTAAGGAAGTATGATTAACAAATAAATTTGCATATACTCGAAGCATACAACATGACATCTTGACAAATAAAAATTACATATATTTAAAGGATACAACATGATATTCTTGATACATATTGTATAATGATTACCACAATCTAATTAACATGTCCATTACCTCACATTTATACCATTTAAAGTGAGGAGACAACTAAGTACTATTCCCAGCAAATTTCAAGTGTACAATCCAGTATTATTAACTTAATGTCTGTGATGGTCTCTGGTACTCCATAATATGATAACTCAAGGTTTGTATCCTTTTCCAGTATTTCCCTTTTGCTCATTTCCTAGTTCTTGGTAAACACCGTTCTGATTTTACTCTTTATTATAATGAGTTTGCCTTTCAGATTTTCCATGTAAGTGATATCAAGCAGTATTTGTTATATTTCATCACTGATGTATTTTTAGAGACTCTTCTTACCAAATAATGTTTCTACTGTCTTATGGATGGCATTTCATTTTTTACATGACTAGTTTAATTGGTTGTCATGTATTGTGAATTTCACTAAATTAAATACTGCACTAGTCATATATCTTTAAAAAGTACATGTCTTGACAGATACAGGGGCACATGCCTGTAATCCCAGCAAATTGGAATGCTGAAGCAGGAGCATCACAAGCTCCAGTGTAGTCAACTTAGTGAGACCCTGTCTCAAATAAAATAATAATAATATTAATAATAAATGTCTATGAATGTAGTAGTGGAGTTCCCCTGGGGTCAATGCATAGTAGAGACAAAATAAATGAATAAAACTGGTTGCTCTTGGACTGGAAGTTCAATTATGGGTAAATTATCTAGATCTTCTGACACTTATCTTTAAATTAGTTCAGGTTTTAAAGTCCATAATCTTTAGTATATTGCTTTCACAGACCACTAATTAGGCAAGTATTTCTAGAGGTCTCTAATGAAGCTTGGGGTTTCAAGGAGAATACATTGCTTATTGGAACTGGAACATCTCCCAGACATGTTTGAGCTCTGGGAATATATCAGTTTACAGCATTATGTTCATTTTATGCCCAGCCTCATGGAATTTCATGTTAGAAATATTAGGATTAGTTGTCATTAACCAGTTAAAGAAAAGTCCTGTCACATTTATGAAGCTTCTTTTCAATGTAACTCTCTTCCTCTAATATTCTGCAAAAATGCTGGACACCTCAACTTTTTGAACTCTTCTGTCTGTCTTTTCAAGTTTGTGCGAAAACTGTTTTTTGGCGGGTGGAGTGGGGTGGGGGAGGGCTTGTTCTATATGTATCACAAACTGGAAAGTGTTTTTAGTCAGACAGGTAGTAAAAATGTAGAGTTTCCTTCCTTTCTTCTTTTTTTTTCCTCAGGGGTTGGTTGAATAAAGCCCAGTGACCATCTTCTGATATATCTCCTACAAGATTCGAATTGTTTCTAAGAGATTGAAAGCTAATTACACTGTTCTACTATGCCTAGAAGCATAATTTCTACTAGTTGGTTTTCATTTAAGAAATCATTTAACCTCTCTGTGATTTATTTTCCTTATCTTTAGAGTTTGGTTAATAATATATACCTTATAAAATGTTATTGCCTTTATTACCAGGTACACTAAAGATCAGATATCCATGAAGCATTTTTATTATTTTTACCCATTAAAGTGTTCTTTTTCTCCAAACTACCAAATCATTAGGGAGATAGCTGGAAGGACATACCTATCATTCCATGAATCTGTGTGCACAGGTTTACTTGAACCATTTGTTAAAATGTCATCATTAGAATAGGAGATATAATCACACCATGCTTCTGTTGCTTTGGCTCTGTGGTAATCCTCAAAAGCTCTTGTGTGAGATAATGAAAGAACATTAAGTGGTGAAATATAACCATCAGTGCATTAATCCTCTGATATGGATTAATTGGATGGAAACTCTATGCAGGTATGTAATGGCTGGAGGAAGTGGATCATTGGGAGTATGGCTTTAGGTTTATGTTTTGTCCTTGACAAGTGAATTTCTCGCTCTGTTTCCTGGATGCCAGGTTCTGAGCTGCTTTCCTCAGCCATGACTTTCCACCATGATGTTCTGCCTCACCTCAAGCCCAGAGCAATAGAATAGGCCATCTACAGTTTGAGACCTCTGAAATCATGAATCTCAAATAAACTTTTCTGCCTTAACATTGTTTTTTTATTCTTTTCAGTTTTTTTTTTTTTTTTGTCTCAGTGATGGAAGCCTAACTAAAATAACGCCATAACGCCTGATGTGTGCTTGTCTCTGTCACTACAAGAAGCCATCTCTTCTATCACAGCCAAGGTTTTATTCTTGTAAAAATCCTTACCTAAATCATCTCAGTTCCCCTTTTGCTTGTCCTCTTAAGTCCATTTACTGGAAGTATAAATGTGCAATTACCAAATTTTCAGTTCTCATTCATCTCTTCCCAGAATATTTTTCCATATCCCAGGATTAACTGGATGTCAGAGATTACTCCCTAACCTACAGACTTGCCAACCTGAAGTCATTTTTATCATCCCTATATAAGTTTAATTGTAAGTATTTCAATAAGTACTATTTCTGTTTTCCATCTCTGCTATCCAAACATTTCTTTTTCATTCTCCTTAACAAACCACATTCTTTTTTAAAATCATGCTATATGTTCAATATAATTAATATTATTTCTTTTTACTGTCCCCACCTAAGTCCTGGTTTCTCCTCATAAGTGCATACAATTGGAGTATTCAACTGCTGTAGCCACTGACACAAATTTTGAATTATTAATCTAATCTTTCTTATCAATGTGACCAGTCATCCCCATAGTGTTAACAATTTATTCATTTGTATTGAATTTAACTATTTCCACTCTTCTCATTGTATCTATTATAGTTTAGTTATATTATGTTTTTATGCTTTTCTCTAATAATTTCCTTTCTGGTTTATTCTTCTCTTGTAGTAAATGAAATATGTTCTAGAGCTTTCTTTATTCTCTTTACTCTGTTGAATTCACCCAGATATGTGACTTTATATATCAATCTAGGCTTATCCCCATTTATCTCTCCAATTTCAATATCTCTCCTAAACTTAAACCTCATATGACAAACTACTAGATGAAAGAATGAATATAATAGGCATTTCATAAATAATGTGACCAAAATAAAGATCTTAATTTGCAATAATCTTTAAGTAACTACTGTGTTATCTAGTCTTCCTAGTCTTAATTTATCTGCAACATTGAAATTTAGCAGTTGAAACCAAAGATCTATGTGTCATTCTTATTGTCCCCTTTCTCATTGTAATCCATATCCAATTATTCAACACATTTTCTTATTTTAACATTGATTTATATTCCCTCTTTGACAAAAATCATATTATATTAATCTTCATAATCTGAATGACCACAATTATTTACCCAGTTAGTTTCCTGGTTTCTCATTTTCTTTTCCCATATTTCAGTCTCACTGTACAACTACAGAGCTTTCCCTACCTTCCCTGGTGGAATATTCAACTACAAATACAGTGACAAAGGTTTTCTTCCAAACCATGCAAATTTTTTTTCCAATTGCTGAGTTTTTGCACTTGCTTTCCCTCAGCCTGAGGGACACTTTTCTTGACTCTAGGTTATGAACCCTATTCATTTTCATATTTATTTTACTCCTGGGCTAAAAAGTTGGACACTTTTGAGTAAGTCTTCTTTTACCAACCCATGTAGTAGGAATTAACTCTTCAAGAACCATCATGGAGAGAGGAAGAACACAATAGAAACACAATAAGTGCAGAGAATGTCATAGAAAAATGTGTTTGTGAAACCATCACAACAAAATGGCCAAGTGTGGAATGTTAAGAAAAGATTAGGTGGATTTGGCAAATAGGCCCATCATGACTTCGTACTGAGCTTTGATTTTGAATAGAGGATGTGTATAAATACCTTCAGGTTTTAACCTTCCAGATTAACAAAGGATTCCTGGAAAAAAAAATTGATGAGCTTTCTGTAGAATTAAATAAAATGTAATTTCTAGAATTATACATTCTCCTGACGAGACAGATCAGATGATTTTTAAATTTATCTACTGGTTGTCATTCTTATGAACAAAACTGGAAACTCTTATGCCAAATAATTATAAAATTAAGAATTTAGACAAAAATTACCATGTTGCAGTCTTTGTTACATTTGGGAAAACTAATGGAGCAGTATAAAGAAAAAATGACAAAAATAAAAACAGAACTGTTCTTAAGGAAAACCCTTATTAGAAAACCCTTCTTTACTATCATTTTAATGTATAGTGAAATAGGCTATCATTTATTATGAATACATATGGGCAATCTATGTTTCAGATTTTGTTCACATAGAGATTGGTCTCAATTCTATAATAAAAATTGAATTTAATAATAAAAAAATAATTAATTCTTCAACACTTGTTAACATATTGTCTATACTTGATTTAAAATTGTTATCATGTGATCTTATGTTATCTATTATATATAATCAAATATATTCTTTTTATATAGCTTGTATGTTCCTTAAAGAAGTGACAATTGGTCTGCCAGGATTAACAAAATATTCCTAGGACATATAACAGTGCATATTAAAGAATCCTTAATATTTGTTGCATAAGTGAATAACAAAAATTCAAGGTAAAGAAGGAAATTACATTTCTAAATGACCTAATATCTCTCTCAATAATTGAAGCTTTATCTGATTTAGAATACAGTGAAATGCCTGTGTAACACCAAACCTTCAACCTTGAAGAACTTATCAGAAAACTGTCCTACAGGCTTAAGTTTTCATTAGAAGACTCTCCATATACTTCCCTAGACTTATCAAAATCTGATACTAGAAATAATCTGTGAACCCTAAAAGATGGATCTTTTTTTCATATTTTTGTCTTTTTAGGCTTCCTTCCTTAGTTCTGCATACTAGTGTTCATATTATATCTCTCATGTGGATACTGCTTTCCATAAACAAAACTTCCATTGTTAAGAATGTCAATTTATGAATTAAATACTTGGCATGGCCATTCTAAATTTGACCACCTGCCATGGACACCAAAATCAACAGTGAGTTGATCCAGTTTTTACATACTTATGTATAAATTTCTGAAATTCTTTTGTTATGGATGTGGATTAGTTTTCTGGGCCCATATTCATAATTTTCCTTCATCTATCCACCAGGCACATGTTCCAATTTCTAGTATTCTTTTTGTGCTTAAGCTCACCAGAATAATGAGCCAGACATATAGATACATATATGTATGTATGTGTTTATATGTTTTTAACACCATTTATTTAAAAACTTTCATTTGGGTTGTTACTAGTTTTAATTGAATAAACAGCCTCCTGCATGATATAATTTAGAGTGTGTTGAAAAGTGCTCCTTCTTCCAAGCATTGTTCTGTTGGCCTATCATAATGTTTTAGAATATTCACATGAAGTTTGATATGAATACCTTGACAAATATTTTTGATAAAAACAGAATGAGGAAACGGATGTAACACAAATATGCTACCTGAGAAAGCAAAGTAATAAACCACATCAAGTTTTTAATCCTGTCCACTCAAGGGCCAAAGGAGACCAAGCATGTATACAATATGTAGCATTGCTAATAAGTAGAACAAAAGACTCACTCTAGTTCCAACTTACTTAACAATTTCTTACATTTATTATCATGAGCAACAAAATATGAGTAAAAGTCTGTCATCTACATAAGTTATCCAGTATCTACACTAGATATGCATTTTATTATTCTAATTTAAATATTTACTACAGCAGGGATTTATCAAATTAAGTGATTCTGGTTTTCTAATTTTAAAATATTTTAATAAAAAACTAATCATAATATAACTATAATTACTAGAAAATATACATTTTAAATTATTATTATTATTTTTAATATTGGCAGTTTGGCTTGTGCATTTGAGATTTCAAAAATACCAGCTGAGGCGGCCATGTGTTGTGAGATTCTGTCTATAGGTTTCAGACAGCATAGTTTTTTTATGGCATCTTGTTTTTGTTGTTATTGTTGTTGTTAGTCATAACCAAATGAACATATAACAGTGTATCAGAATTGTGAGACACTAGAGAAAAAGGGGGAAAAGCAAAAACAACTTGGAGCCTACCCAACCAATTAAAATAACTAAAGAGCTTTTAGTTTTGAAAAATTTGCTCTAGGGAAAATGATAGTGTTCTCTGGAAGCTTAAAGTGAAATCATATTCTGCTAGCTCCCAAACACATAATAATAATGTTGTTAATGAGATATATTGTCACAATCTGGAGTGTGTGTGTGCATGCATATGTGTATGTGTTTGGTTTCAGAAATAATTGCTTATTAAAAATTCATACGAACTCTGTAGTCTGCAGATTCAGAGTGAGTCTCTATATGGATCCATAAACTAGTACTTTTCTCCTTTGTAGATCTAACTCTCTATTCATTTGTTTTTATTGTTAGGTTCCAAATACTTCAAAAATTAAGAAAAACAATTTTATAATTTTGATCATTTGATTTTGCTTCTTTTGCTGTTTGTGTACAAAAGAATATCTACTTACGTAATTTTATATTTCAAGTTTCTCTTACTGCCTAAAGACTTGAGAATTTTAAAACAATACAAAATATAGAAAAGTAAAATTCCTCAGGATATTTTTCCAACTTTAATTAAATTAATTAAAATATGATATTCTCAAATTAATAATCATATTACTATAAGCTTTGAAACTCATTAAACCAAGGTGAACAAAGATAAAACATGATAGGAAAGGTTTGGCAAAATTGAAGTTGACTTAACACCTAAAAAGATTTATTTCTAAGAAAGCAATGTTTGTTTAAAAGTTTGTCTGTCAGGGTCCAGTGGCTCATGCCTATGAATCCCAGTGACTCCAGATGTTGAGGCAGGAGGATTGTGAGTTCTAAGCCAGCCTCAGCAATTTATCGAGTTCCTAGGCAACTCAGTGATAGCTCTCCCTAAATAAAATACAAAAAAGGGCTGGGAATGTGTTTAAGTTTAGTGTCCTGGGTTCTATCTCCCATACCTTTATTGATCATGTCATCCTATTCTATTTGCTGATTTTACTTGCATTTCTAAAAATAATGATTGATTATATCAGATTTGTTTGATTATATAATGTAAAAAAGATCAAATTTTAAGCTAAGCAATTGATTCATTTTGTTATTATACAATATAATCTGCCCTGAACTAAATTGTTTAATTTGTCTGAATTCTATAATTTTAGAACATTTCAGTGATCATAAATTTCATAGTGTATATATGTGATGTATGTTTGCATTTCTTGAAATATACCAGTTCTATATTCCCCATTTCTATTTTCATGAATTAATCCAAATTCCTGTTACTTCATTACTTTCTGGAAATCTTACATTATAGGTCCTATGGTAAGTTATAACTCATGATTACAGAGTTTTACCAAGTATTTATGACACTGAATTTTACATATTCTCTCTTTATTCTACTTACATTTTTAGTGAGTATAGAATTATTATTTATACTTTTATTTTAAGTGGAGGTAAATCCTTTTTAGTCATTATTTATTTAATTCTTAATAAGAAGCAGAAATCTTTGTACTGCAGTAAGAAGAATTCAAATTCACACTAGCCTAAGCAAAGGGAATACTTACTACGTTTTATATGGAAGTTCAAGTATTTCAGACAAGGATGGACTTATTAACTCAGAAGATATTAATAAGTCCTTCTTTATTTTCCACTTTGTGCCTCTTCTTTCCTTTGTCTCATTATGTCTATGTCAGACTAAGCATTAATTTTCTCCACACTACCAAGGCAAACTGACCACCAGCATTCCCATAGGGGAAAATAAATAGAAAGACAATGATGATATTAAAAGCACAAGTTGCCTAGCATTTTTCAGAATCTCTTGATTTCATCAAGTTCTCCGATCTTATAAGCCAAGAAAGGAATATATGCTCTCCTACTATTCATTTACCAGTTCAAGAATAGTACTTTTTAATTTGGAGTGTGATATGGCTTAGGAAGTATTTCACTTTTGGAAAAATAAACAAAGAATTTATCAGCAGGATAGCAACCTGTTTTTTTTTGTTTTCATTTGGGTCATCTGTAAAGGAAAAACAACCTAGTGAAATTTCCATCTATGAATCCATTATTAAAGACATTTGTTTATTCCAAACCTTATTTGTTTTTGATGAACAATTTGCATGTAGTTCTGAGTCACCTCATGAAAAATTCTCCCACTATCAATCTTTGTCCAGCCCAAGATGTGAATCATCTTGTATATTTCATTCAGTCAATAGCCACATTGGTGATGAGATCAACTGTTTTGGTATTACAATGTTGTGTTCAAGTGACTTTTATTCTACTTAATAATTGTCCCAAAGTATAAGAACAGTGATGCTGGCAATTTGGATATGACAGAGGAAACCTTTAAAATGCTTGCTTTGAGAAAATGAGTGTTTATGATAGGCATATATGAATAGGATGAAAGCAAAGTATATGTAGAATTAGGTACTGTTTGTGATTTCACATATCAGTTTTGGGTCTTAGAATGTGTCCCCCATGGATATGGTGGGACTACTATACACTCAAAGAATATTAACATAGAGATATTTAACAGAAAAAAATATTTTTGTATAGAGATATAGTAGACACATATATTTAAAATGAAAAACTCACTTAAGACAATTTAATTGCTGAATATTTTAAGAAGATATGTGTGTATAACTGAGAATATAATTCAACATAAATTCATGTTTTAGACATCAACAAGTCTAATGCTTTATTTTTACTTAAAATAATACCCAACAGGATCCACTTAGTATTTTAATAATATATTTCCATTTGGTGTTGACTTTTTAATGGGCATCTGTTTGAATTTAACAGGAAAAAAATTTACATTGCTATAAAAGATGTTCTCATAATCTTAACATGAAAAATTAATATTAGAACTTGGTAGTAGACTTTCATAACCCTGATTGAATAATATTGAATTATTAAAATATATACAGTCCCATCACAATAAAATTATGAGCCAATTGACCTTTTTTTTGCAATGTTGATTGCCTGGATTTATTTAAGAGATAAAGAAAATGTTTTCATTTTGACTTGATTTGTGAAAAGATCTGTTTCTAATTGTAAGATCTTGGCTACTTCCTAAGCAGGCCTTTGGTTTAAGAACAGCCCTAAAGAGCATGAAAGTTTCAAATCATTACTTTAATAAATGCTGCAGGGAATTCACACCTAAAACTTTACTTAAAAGGAGGGTGAAAGAAAAATTTACCCCCCAACTAATTTATTTATTTATTTTTAATTGGTATTTTCTAAATATACATAAAAGCAAAATTTCCTTTGATACATTTATATATGCATTTAACAAGATTTTGTTAATTCATTTCACATTTCTTCTGAAGAAACTTATTCTTAACTAGGTAAAAGCAAATATTAAGCTCCAATGTTGTTAATTATTATTATTTTTTTTAATGATTTCACCCTTTACTCTGGCCTTTGGATACAACTACATGCAGGCCACCCTTAGGGGCCCCTCACTGCCCAGGACAGAACCTTCCCTGTAACATTTTCTAGACACGTGTTGGACCATTTGCCTTTTGAGTTTTACAGCAAATAATCTTATTTGTAGTTTCTAACCCGCTCTCTTTATTCTTCCTTACCCAAAATGTACATGAGTTTATAAACATAAAAATGATTTAAAAGGTCCTGTAGAGCTTTCCCTTGTCTCTGCTGGACATTTCATATTCCTGGTGGCTGTTCTCCACCTCCTGCTAGATTCTTCAGCACCTCCAAGTTCAATCACCTGACTGTCTCTTCTGTGCCCATGAAAGAGCCTGAGGTCATAGACCTGTAGCAGTGGCAGCTTTACTTCCCATCATTGCTCTGGCTCAAGTGATTGTGAACTTCTAAAATTATGAAAAATTTCTGTTTTTTTTTTTTTTTAAATGTATAAGCAAATGAATATATGCATGTGTGTGTGTGTTTACTGTATTGATGAATATAAGAATTTCCTGACAATGTGTTATAGCAATCTACCATAGTTATTTACTGAAATGCCTGCCTTAGAAAACTGTGAAATTGAATAACAATGTCTAAATATTTTAAAAATTACTTGTTGCATAATTCTATGAAATTTTATTTTAGATATATGTTCATGAACATATAATTTATTAAGTTAATGCCTTCATTAAAATGGAGCAGTGGGTAGAGGAAGCTTCATAATAATCTTATTAACTGGATCAAAACTTAAGACTTTGGCCAGAAACTTTGTGACTGCTAGAAGAAAGCTTGGTGCAGGCACCAGCTTTGTTAATAAGACCCCTAAAGTTTGAGAAATAGAACCAAGAATCAATAAGTGGGATGGCAGAAAATTAAAAAGCTTCTTCACAGCAAAGGAAATCATTAAGAGCATGAAGAGAAAGCTTACAGAATGGGAGAAAATCTTTGTCAGTTATTCCTCTGACAGGGGATTAATATCTAGAATACACAAAGAACTTACAAAGCTTAACCTCCCACCCCCCAAAAAACATGTAATCAATTAATGTGCAAAAAATAAACAGATATTTCTCAAAAGAAAAAAAAAACAACTGGTCAACAAATATATGAAAAAATGTTCAACATTTCTAGAGATCAGGGAAATTAAAATTAAAAACTACACTAAGATTTCAACTCACTCCATTCATAATGGAAATTATCAAGAATTTAAATAATAATAAATGCTAGAGAGGATAGAAAAAGTTGTACTCATACATTGCTGATAGAACTGCACATTAGTACTACTCTGGAAAACAGTATGGGTATTCCTCAAAGAAAAAAAAATAGGAATGGAACCACCATATGACCCAGCTTTCCCACTCATTGGTATTCATCCAAAAGAACTAAAATCAGAGTATTACAGCAATATAGTTACATCAATGTTTACAACATCTAAATTCATGATAACCAAAGTATGGATTCAGCTTAGATGTACATCAATAGATGAATAGATTAAGAAAATGTGGTATATATGCACAATGGAGTATTACTCAGCCAAAAAGAAGAATGAAATGCCTGCATTTGCCAACAAATGAATGGAAATGAAGAACATACTGATAAGTGAAATAAACCCTACTCATAAAATCAGGAGTCGAATGTTTTCTTGCACATGCAAAAGGTAGAGCAAAATAAGGGAAACAAAAGGGGTGGATAGGATATCATAAGTATCTATGGAAGATCAGTGGAGCAGAAGATTGAGAGGGAGGGAAAAGGAACAGGGAAGGGGGAGAATGCAGAGTGAATTTAACAAAATTATACCATGGTCATCTATAAATATGCCTCAGTGAACTTCATCTTTATATATATTTATGAAGCACTAATTGGAAATAAATAATGTGAAAGAAAGATGAGTAGAGAAGAAGAAGGAATAGAGGTAGGGAGAAAAAGGAGAGGGAACATTGCACTGAAATGGAATAAATCAGATTTAATGCATGTATGACTTTGTCAAAATGAACTCAACTATTATGTACAACTATAATGCCCCAATTTTTTTTAAATAGTCTTTCTATTTAAAATCTTTCTATAGTGTTGGTCATCATATACTGGTGTCTAATTCAACAGTTTGATTAGGTTATAAAACATGGGTTATTTATTCTTATTTTGTTTTTGCTTTACTATTATTATAACACAATGATGTTTCATTATCAGACATCTAATATTTCATAAAAATATACAGATACATGCTATAAAATACGAAATGATTAGCACAACTTTTATTAAACCTATAGAAAATCACTAGGCTAACCTTATAATATGCCAAACATACAATTTTCAAAGTTATGCTTTATCAGTTGCAATATATAATGTTCAAAACACTCAAAGGTAAACACTAAGAAGCACTGTGCTTAGTTCCTTCCTTTATGATGATATAAAAGTACGAGTGGTATGGCTTATATAATCCATTAAAATGTATTCTTATACTATTCTTTTGTAGCAGGTAATTTGTTGTATTATTTAAACATCATTTGGGGCAAATCTAAAATACCCTATTTATTTTATTCTGAACAAGTATATTAATTTGAGATGTACTATGGACTTTTTAAATCATCAATAATCTTTGAGAGATAAAACGGAAATTATAGTCTCTGTAAGGACAACTTTTGAAAAACAAATATGATTTTAAAAGTCTAAAATGGTGATTCACTGTTGTGTATGCTTGCATTAACTTGTAAGAAGGAAATAAGAGAAAGAAGCAAAATAAGCCAGAGATAAAAGACGAAGAAATTACTATGTCAATCATTGCTTAAAGGCCCATATATTATATAAAATCCACTAAGAATATATTGCTTTATATGAAGATATTATGTTATTTAGAGAACGTGATATCATTAAAAACATAAAAGTGGAGTTCTTACCTTCCAGAATAAACTCAAAACTTTTTATATGCTGAAGTTTTCATTAAAATAGGAAGATTGTCCTAATTTACTAAATACTTGATTAATTTATGACAACATTGTTATAAATATTTGGTTCAGTCTTTTAGCTAATATATCCATAATGTTAAATCAATCAGAAATAAGATTACAGTAATTGCTTCTAGTTAACTTAGTAATTCTTATTGTCAGAAATTTTCAGTTGTTCATTATCAAATATCAAATACACAAATCAGATTAGAATTGTGTGTTTTATCATATAAAGGTTAAAACCTGACCTAAAAGTTTACACAAAATGAAAGCTGACAGTTTGCATTCACATGGGGAAATGTTTTAAATGCTGCATTAAGGAAAAAAGAAAGAATTCTTCTGAACACTGTTTTGTGGTCCCAAGTAGCTAAATAAATCAGGATTTTGTGTTTACAAACCTGACTTGTATGCATATCATGAAATAAATCTAACATGTCCTCTATGGTAATGAGTCTACCCAAACAGCATCAATATTTCATTTACTAATAGTAATGTATAGTGCAAGACAGGTCATAATGTGTTTCCAGAAGCATTCAGGCAAGAAAATCAGACACGTAGGCATTTTTTGCAGAGCAAGGTACACTAATTATGCCAAGAGATTGTGTATCATCTTTGTTTGAGTCTATAAATCTATATGGAAAAATTGAAGACTGGATTTTGATAAGGTATTATTGGAATTAATAGAGTAGCAGAATGTAATGTACATGCAATCTTTAGGAAATAAAAACTACTTTTCCCCCATCAGAAGGGGAAATATTATTTCCTTTCTTCCTACTATGTTGTGGATCTTATTTAAATATCATTTAAAATAATATAAAATAATTTTAAATGCTTTGAAAATTTAAATACAACTATGCTTTAAATACAATGTTTTCATTTTAAAATTATGCCACATAATTAGTTGAAATTTTTATTTTTAAAATGGGAATAGATATCACACTCTTTGTTTTAGAAACTGAAGCTTAACAGTGTGAAATTTTTCTCTTTATTATAGAGGTATAGGTGTTCAAGAAATAGAATTTGCTCTTTCCGTGCCTAGAGCAGCCATGGCTTGTGGTCCCAAGAAGCATCTGAAGCAGGTAGCAGCTCCAAAGCATTGGAAGCTGGATAAATTGACTGGTATGTTTGCTCCTCGTCCATCCACTGGTCCCCACAAGATGAGAGAATGTCTTCCTCTCATTATTTTTCTAAGGAACTGTTATGCCAGATTTGTGGGACCCCAATAGACCTCCAGGAGCCAAATCTGATGCAATCACACAAGAGTCTTTATTGCAAGTTTGATCCTGGACTCACAACCGTTCCCAACGCCGGTCCCAGGGAGTGAGTCCCTGTACTTTGTTCAGTGAGATTTTATAGGTTTTGGGGGGATAATCGATGTGTCACAACATCACACAGCAAATCATTCCATACCACGGGAAAGTCAAACAACAACTCTTAACATTGATTAGCACAGTCAACGGCGGGAGCAATTTGGGTAGGGGTGATTGGTTAATATAAGAGGGGGATTCATTTGAACTGAATGGTTTAGGCCACGAGGGGTGTACGTGCTAAACTACATGGTTTCCCAACATGTTATCAACCACCATAAACTACTGAAGTGTCATCTGGCATTCCAGGTATCTTCCTGTCTCATGCTGATTGGAGGTTGCTAGGGGGGTTGCTATGGGTCCTCACCTAGCCTAACTGAGTCAGGGACACCTGGCGCCTCAGACCTCTCCTGTTATTTACAAACAAACAACTCAGTAGGGTGGGTATGTGCTTAGGAGTGCTCTGTGGGTTTTTCCAAGGACAAGGGTCATGCCCCCTTCCTTAGGACAGGCCTTGAGGTAGAAGCTGCTGTTATTTATTTATTTTTAAAAATGGAGTCATATTAGTTTCTCAGAACAGACTTAAGTATGGCCTGACAGGAGATGAAGAAAAAAGATCTGCATGCAGCACTTCATCAAGATTGAAGGCAAAGACCGAACTGATATAACCTACTACACCAGTTTTATGGATGTCATCAGCATTGATAAGACTGGAGAGAATTTCCTATGACACCAAGGGTCATTTTGCTGTTCATCACATTACAACTGAGGAAGCCAAGTACAAGTTGTGCAAAGTGAGAAAGATATTTGTGGGCACAAAAGGAATCCCTCATCTGGAGACTCATAATGCTTGAACTATTAGATGCCCTGATCTCCTAATCAAGGTGAATGATACCATTCAGATTGATTTGGAGACTGGCAAGATTACTGATTTCATGAAATTTGACACTGGTAACCTGTGTATGGTGACCAGAGTTGCTAACTTGGGAAGAATTGGTGTGAATACCAACAGAGAGACATCCTGGATCTTTTGACATGGTTCATGTGAAAGATGCCAATGGCAACAGCTTTGCCACCTGGCTCTCCAACATTTTTGTTATTGGCAAAGGCAACAAACTATGGATTTCTCTTCCTCTAGGAAGAGGAATCTGTCTCACCATTGCTGAAGAGATGGCCAAGAGACTGGCTGCCAAACAGAGCAGTGGGTGCAATAAATGGTCTCTAGTTGATATGCCTAGAGAATAGAGGTCTTTGTACTTAAAGAAAATATAGCAGGATGAATTGCTTTTGAAAAAAAAAAAGAAATAGAATTTATACTGTTTTCATCTGAAGAAACAAAACCCAATGATCTACCTTCTCTTCCTTCAACACAATGTCAGGATACTAGTTGACATTAAAAATTAAACAAGAGTAGACCAGCCTTAGCAGTACATTATTTAATCATCTATAAAAAAACAAAACAAAACAAACAAAAAATGTAAAAGATTTTGAAATAAGTCATTTTCATATTCTTCACCAGTTCCAAAATTCTATGAATTGTTGATGGCACAGTGGTAGAGCACATGTATAAGGACCTGGAGTCCAGTTCTCAGTATGGAGGGGTGGGGAAATATAATAAAATAATTAATAAAATTTAATTGATTTTAAATAAAAAAACAAAATTCTATAAATTGATCAACATAGCTGCTACAGGAAAATAGATACTCTTAAACATTTCCCATGAATACCAATTGGTACAACCCTTATGGATAATTTAACAAAATGGCATATGCATTTATTTTATCTCTCAAAAATTTCTTTTCTATGAGTTTATGCTGAAGATGTGTCATTAATAGGAAAATGTATATGCAGATTAACATTACAGTAGTGTTTGGAACTAACATGTTGAATGTTGAAGCAGCCTGACCATACCTATAACAATGATTAATAACCAGCCTATCCAGAAAATCATTATGAAGATGTAAAATTTAATAAAAAGACCTACATGAACTGATGTTGAAGGATTTTTTAAGAAAATGGGAAAAAATAGTATTTTTACATACAAATAACATATTGTGAAAATTAGGGGAATAAAAAAAACATGTGTATCAAGAGATAAAGAAACATAAGAAGGATAAACCAGAAATCAGTAATATTAGTTACTTGTAGTTACTTATTTTGGGATGGGTGCATAATGTGTAGAATGAATAGAAGAGAAAAGAACTATAAATGATACTTCTGTCAATATTCTTTTTTAATCTGATTTTTTTGAAATTTTGTTAGTATTCTACATGCCCAAGAAGTAATAAAAACATAAATAAAAGAATAGAGAAAGCATACTAATATAAATAGGAAAATATACATGAATTCTAGTGTTTCAAAAGAATATCATGATTATGCTAAAAGAGGAAAAATATCCCTTGGAAAATGTTCTCTTAGGTTAAATGTAACATACTTCTTTTAGTTAAATGTTTTATTTTTCTGTTTTAGGTGTTAGGAATCTGGAAAGTACTTTCTGTAAGTAATAGAATTGAGTAATTTATTATAAATAAAGTTTATTTTTTTGCTGTCAGAGAAAAAAGTTACAAACATAGAAAAAGTGTGTTGGATGTCAATTGATAGATGATTGATTAATAGGTATTGAAATAGAAAAGATGATTATAAATATGTGTGAATGCCTGTGTATATTTTCATGTGCTTCCTAGGTCTATCCTCTAAGATAACCTAGAAGTAATGATTTCAGAGGGTACTGAGAACAAACAGTGTCTCGATTTTGGTTTCTACCTATGATTCTCCTTGAATACGAACAAGGGATTGGGATTCTTCACAAAATGAGGGCTGTCAGACTTAGATTAGGTGACTCTCGAGCACCTTTTGCTCCAGCAATCAGGAAAGTGCTTAAACAATGATGAAGATACAAAAAAGGACACAAAAGACAGTGGAAAGGAGTCCCTACTGGGAAGTTCAGGGGAATTTGAGTATCAGATAACTAATGTAAGTAAATAATTATAATATGTTGAATAAAATAAGAATCACTGGACCCAGATGTAGATAATTATTAATAATAAACACAAATGTAAATAGATAATATGGCTCTTCTTTATAGTAGAAAGACAGTTAAGATAGATAGAAGGAATGGTAGAATTATAAAACTTGCTATTTGAAGACCATAAAATAACAACAGTTGATCCAGTCAAGAACCATCTTTGATTACTAAAAAAATAAAAATTAAAAAAAAATGAAATTTTGAAGAGAAATAACTTTTTGAAATAAATTGAAAATATACTTCAACAAAATATTTGTTGATTAAGATTGGTTATGTAATAAATTTTAGAGTGGAGAAAACTGACATGCCACCCTAATGGAGTGCTGAGATTTAGATCAATAGCATTGGTCCAAGTCGTCATCATGAGTCATTTGATTAGGATCCACTGAGCAAGAGTGTGGTGAGCCGCTTCTGCAGACTATGGTCGCCATTACAACATGGCGCTGGCTCCGCTGTGGTCTGTGACAAACAACTCCTTATTTGGGAGAGTTGGCGCATGGTTTTTCAACACCCTATGAGAAAGTTCCACGTGGCAGCTTCACATTGGGGCTTGAGATGCTTTATTAAGCCTGGGAGGGGCATCCGGAGTTAGAAGAAGAAATATCAAGGGCCTGAATAAACTGCTGAAAGAAGATTCCTGAGTTGCGTCTTCCTTGCGGGCAAGGGGTCGCGACACAAGAGCAACATCACTTTGGGCTATTTGATATAGATATGCATACTTGAATATAATTATGAAAGATAATCATACAAATGAAAATCGTATGATATTTTATGAAACTACTGACCCAGAAAATTGATGACTCAAAAGTAAAGCAAGCTAGGCATGGGGGCACACGCCTGTAACCCCATCCACTCAGGAGGCTGAGGCAGGAGGATCACAAGTTCAAAGTCAGACTCAGCAAAAGCAAGGCACTAAGAAATTCAGTGAGACCCTGTCTCTCAATAAAATACAAAAAATTGGGCTGGGGATGTGGCTCAGTGGCCAACCAAGTGCCCCCTGAGTTCAATCCCTGGTACCCCCCAAAAAATGTAAAGAGAGACTCAGGATTTGCTATAGATTAAAGAGATAAGAATGGAATAGAAGAGCTGATATGGATTTCTTTTTGGTGTAATGGGAAAAAATATTAGAAATATTATAATATGTAAAACATTGTCTCTACATCAGACCAAAGTGGTGTGCCATACTATTTTTTTAAAAAAGTTTTTATTTGTTCTTTTTAGTTTTACATGATAGTAGAGTCTATTTTGAAATATTTACACAAACATGGAGTATATCTTATTCAAATTAGGATCTCAGCCTTGTGGATGTACATAATGTTGGGATTCACTGTAGTGTATTAATATATGTACATAGAAAAATTTTGTCAAATACATTTCACTTTTGATTTACAAACAATTGGAGAGCATAGTAGAGTGTGAAGCTCGCCCTATTATTATCATCTTACTTTAGTATAATGTGTTTTTTTCCTGTTAATGAAAGAATATTGATACATAATTAACTGAATGCTCTAATTTATTTAGATTTCCTTATATTTTATTTATTATCCTTTTTCTGTTGCAGGGTCCCTTGCAGGCTATTATATTCTATTTAGTTTTTACCCCTGTATGTGCTTCACTTGTCTGTGGCATATTCTGAACTTCCGCTTTTATGGTTTTTTTTTTTCGTCTTTCTGACTGAGGATTGAACTCAGGTACAATTCTTTATAGTTTTTATTTTAATATGGCATCTCTCTAAATTGCCCAGACTGACCTCAGGCTTACAACTAACTTTCCTTTCTCAGTCTCCAAGGTTGTTGGAATTATAGATTGAACACTGCACCTTGTTGATTTCCTTTCTTTTTATAACCTTCAATATCTTCATTAGTACTCAGGTATTTCATAGAAGGTTCTTCACCTACAATTTCTTACATTTTTTTTCATGTTATGTCTGAGTCTATATACTATTGTAAGTAAGATCACAGAGTTGTAAATGCCATTGTCATTATATCATATCAAGTGTACACATTATCAACATAATTTATAACTGTTAATATTGCTGTATATGTAGACTGGAATGAAACACTAAATGAATGACAGATGGTGGGAAGGAGGTTGCTCCCTGTTGGAGTGTAGTTTACATATAAGCAAAGGGAGAAGCTAGAATGATTGATGTGGCCATGGATCAGAGATGTCAATTTAGATTTCAGTTGAGCTTAACATCAATGCAGTAAAATGATTATATGCAGAAATACTTAATATATAATTTAGTATTAAGGCATATGATTTTTCTCTGTTACCTGAGAAAACCAATCAAACCTAAAACAAAGACACTCCAAAAATTATCTGAGTAGCAATAAGAACATCTAACATCCAGTTCTTGTTTTCTGATACCATTTTTTTTTCACTAAAGGAAACTGATATTTCCTATTAAAATTACTGGGATGTGGGGCAGAAAACATATGAGTCTATAGCATCTTTCAGTGCTGGAAAGGAAGAGCCCAGCTTAGTACCAAATTACTGATAGGGAGATCTGTCAAAAGATTATAGCCAGGATCTCAATGAATGAATTCCTGGTATTCAGTCAAAGTTGAAGAATTAAATGATTTTAAAATGAAATTTTCATATAAAGTACAAGATAAATATCTATAAGCCCATTTATTAATGAATTATTGAATAACTTTATAAAATGGGAAGAGGAGCTAATACTCTTATGTAGGAGTAATCCAAAAAATATATGGAATTACTCTATCCTCAGAATGGTGGAGTATAACTCACCACTCCTTAGGTCTAAGTTGGGAATAATGACTTCCCAGGGGTACATTTTACAAAATAAGGAGGGAGCAAGGAGGGAAGAAAAATGGTGGAAAAATTCCACCATTGCTTAAAGTCAACAAATAAGTCATAAATTCATTGTTATTTTCAATTAGTTACTCCACTAACTTGCAAGACCATCTAAAATTTATTGTGACTATGGTGTTAAAGAGTCACATGCTCTGTCATAGAATAAACCAGGGCATGGCAACTGAGAATGGGTGCCTGAAACAACTTCAAAAAAGCCTTCCTATATATTTTGCTGAATTTTTTGGCAACATATGGGGAGCAGATAAAATAATTCATGGAAATGGAAATATGTTTTCTTAAAGTTAATAATTTAAAATTATCTACATTTATAAATTTTTTAAAATGATTCTGTGAAGCAAATGTCAGGGATATGTGAAATTTGGTTCCAGTATTATGTACCTTATACCTGATCATATTAGGACCATTTACATGCAGTGCTTAATAGATTGCATCAATACACGTCTACTACATGATGTTTTATATGATTTGATTCTAACTTCACAGAGCTGAAAAACTGCTTTAAAGTGGCTCATCATTTTCCATATTATTTTCTGCCCTTTAAATATGGAGATTTATGTATATGACAACTGTATAATTTGAAATGATACTCTTGTTGATGAAAACCCAGTTGGTCTTTCCGGAAAAAAAATAAATAAATAAAAAACAACCAAGAAAACTACCTTCTTTACCAATTAAAAAATCAAGAGAATAAGGATTTTAATAAGTCTCCTGAGAGACTTGTCTTTTGTATCTTTGATAAATACATGATTATAAGGACAAATTACATGAGTAGCAATAATTTCCCCGTAATGTGATCATTAAAAGATCTCCCAACTGCAATATATCAGTATTAATTGGGGACAGATGATCATTTTAGTAGCATGCTCAAGTCATTATCCATATTTCAATACTTTGTGAATACCTGAATATTCTTAATGAAGTGATTATTTTCTTAAAGATTTTCAGTATAATGATCTCAATAAGGTTGTTTATTTTAAAATTAGGAAAAGTAAAATATTAAAATTAAGCAATACAGATTAAAACTATTTGAGAAAGATGTTTAGGGAAAGTGAACCAAATGTTAACTTTTAGATATTTTTGGATCGAGAAAGCCTATAATTATGCTATGTAGTACCAATTACATTATGGAAGCAAAAGGAAACTACTGTGTTGTTTGTGTTCTGAATCACTGATATAAATTTTAGGTAATGGAGTTACAAGAGGGACAGTGCAGATAACTCTTTTCTTTCTGCTTTCTTAGATCTCTTTTCTTATTATACTAAAACCAGGCACTATGGTCCCTCGCTGGCTTCTGCAGCTCTAGTATAGGTAGTATGGTGCAGGAATAACTGTTAAGTTGGTGCATACAGGGGCAAGAAGTTTACTAAATTGCCATCTTGCTCTGTCTGCTACATTTTGCTTTCTAATGTGAAATATTTTT
This sequence comes from Callospermophilus lateralis, assembly GCF_048772815.1. Lineage (NCBI taxonomy): Eukaryota > Metazoa > Chordata > Mammalia > Rodentia > Sciuridae > Callospermophilus > Callospermophilus lateralis. The sequence continues at coordinate 31,182,054 of NC_135314.1, forward strand.
CTTTCTTCATATCTTCAAATATCAATATATTACAAGTTCTGTTATTTCCCCTTCTGATTTCATAACCTATAATTAGTAACTATATTCCCATACTCATTGATTTATGAATTACAAAAGGATGAGATCACTGTCACTATGATCTCATTTAGTTTTCTCAAAAACTTGTGACAAGTCACATAATTTTCCTCATATTATTTTTCTCATATATTAGTCATATTATTATTTGGATAAGCAAACATGGAAACAGAATGGTTACATAAACTGCTCAAGGTCATACAGGAAAGTGGTAAAGCCAGGGTTTTTAAAAAGCAGCAATGCTCCAGTTGTAGGGTTGCTTAATCTCATCTGTACGTTAAATTAAATAGTTTCAATATATTCTAAGAAAATGTGTTTTCTACTAGCAAGTTACTTATTCATTCAAACAAAAAGTTTGTTATTCTCCACATTACCAAATATTCATTAAATTCTATCACTTTTTATTCATTAATAACTTTCACATTTAAATTATCCTTCCTCATTTTCAGAACCTGTTTTAGTCAGCTTTTGCATTACTGTGACCAAAATACCTGATGACAACAACTTAGAGGAGGAAAAGTTTATTTGGGGCTCACACACTTCAGAGATTCAGTTGATAGATGGCTGACTCCATTGTTCTAGGCACAGAGTGAGGCAGCAAATAATGGCGAAGGGCATGGTGGAAGAGCACTCTTTACCTCAAGCAAAAGGGAAGCAGAGACAGGGAGGAAATGGGGTGGGGATATGAATCCTTCCAGGACACAAGCCATCAGTAACAATGGCTTCCTCCAGTCATAACTCCCATGCCTTCAGTTACCATCCAGGCAGTCCTTTCAAATTGGGATGGACTGTTTATGTTATACCTCTTAAAATCCAAAAAATTTGGGCTGGGGATGTGGCTCAAGTGGTAACGCACTCACCTGGCATGCACAGGATGCTGGGTTTGATACTCAGCACCATATAAACTAAAATAAAGATGTTGTGTCCACAGAAACTGAAAAATAAATATTAAAAAATTCTCTCTCTCTCTCTCTCTCTCTCTCTCTCTCTCTCTCTTTAAAAAAAATTCATTAATTTTATCTCCATAAAATTCTTTCATTAATACAGGAGCCTATGTGGGATAGCTCATATCCAAACCATAGCAGAGCCTTAATGTTGGATCTTGACATCCTTTATTCAGTAATCAAAATCACATACCATTCCTTTCATCAATCTGTGTCCCTATTCTATCTCCAATTAACAATGCACTGCCTGAGTTTTCTTACTAGAAGATAAATTTGATTATCTCATCATGTCTCTAAATGTTCTTCTCTTTATATCATTCAGATGATAGCACTTTAAATAATATTTGTATTTTTAAAATTGGCATCATGGATAGTGGGAACTTATGACCAGTCTATTATATGTGTCCCAATGGTGCACTAAGAAGCAAAACTGAAATAAATTTAACCACAGTGCAAAAGGCAAAATAATGTGGTAATTAGATAGACCCTAACTGCTTATGGGCTATACCTCTAGCCTAAATGTATTCTGGGTTTCTTAGCCATGACAGATTCTTTGCTTCATAAAAGCTTGATTGGTGAATTCTACATATAGCCTTCTTGTATAACAAAGGAGGCAATCAAAAATGTCTTATCAGCTAGTACTCTTGACCTTGTAGTTGTTTTATGTCTTCTTCACTAGTTTGCTATTAAATCAATTGAAAACAACTAAAATAAAACTGAATTTTCTGTTCCCCCTTCTAATTTCCTTTGAAGCTAAACCAGTTTTTATGGCTGCCAACTCACAGATTTTCAAAACTCTCCTGAAGAGTAACTTTTATTGTTTTCTCCACCATGTCTGTAATGTATTCTATGGAAATTTTCTACATTGTGGACACTCTGTAGATTCTTTATGTTCCGCCATTTGAACTGTTCAATTTTTAACTCACTCTCATATTTCAAAACTTACCAAAATATTGTTTCCTCAATCAAACCTGCTTCCCAGCTTTTCCAAGCTGTCTGTGAGTCTATACTCTGCATGTTGTTTCGCAGGGCTCCTTGTCCCATTGCATTTTATCTGACCATCTCAAATTCCTTCATGGACAATAGAAACCATAAAAACAAGGATTTTCTTCCCTGATTCACTCTGTATTGTGCCCTCTTTTTCCATTTCTGTCTAATTTCAGTTTGATAACTGATATCACTTGCATGAGGTGTTTCTACTCTTCATTTCTCTGGATGTCTCTGGTTTTATAGCACTTATTCTGATTATTTTATTTATATTTATATTTTTGTCCTATTTTATTTCTGTGCTGTCTCTTGTCTGTACCAATAAATAGCAAGTACTTTCAAGCAGCAGATTTTTATCCTACTTATTTTTATTTCCTCTGAATCACTTAGAAATGGTAGGCATTTAATACGATCATAATAATTGTCTCAAAAATAATGTTCTAAAAACATTCAAAAGCTTGTATAAAAGAATATTGGAAATCATCTTCTGCTAGTGGTTATTATGAATAATTTTAACCTTAAAGACAACTGCAGTTGTTTTCCCTGGTAAATCTTATATTTCAGTCAAACTACATTTACATGTACAATTTCATTTGTACTTAAACATGGATGAAAATGATCTTCAGATTTTTCGTATTAATAAAAATAATGCTGTTGCCATGTAGGAATATCCTACTGAAAAGCCAAGAAAGGAACAATTGGAGAATTCAATTGGACTGTACTATTTTTAAAGACACATATGTGGCTTTTATTAGATAACTTAATTTTTACTTTATCATCTCCCAAGTTACTTCTTAAAATCTAAAAGTGTTGATGTTAGGCCTAGTTGTGATGGACCACACTGGTCAATTGTCATGTATTAAAATTTTTATTATTTCCCCAGTAACATTAATAGATTATTATTGTCCTGTATCTAACATATTTTGATTTTTTTTCTTCAATTGTGGAGAATTTTGACCAACAATTGTGATTTGTACTTGTTTGGTTCTTAGCACAAAAAATCTTCAAAAGAAGAATAAATGCAAAAAGAGATAATTCAAATTTTTATATCTATAAAGATTGTGGTCAGTTAAAGAAATTGAAGAATTTTCACAAAAGTGATTAAAAAATCTTGTACTGAGTTGCAGAGGTCATGCCAGCAGAAATGGGATATTAGAGATGGAAAGCTTACACTGTTGGTATTATATCAGAATTCTTATTGTTTATTTTTTCAATAAAATTATGCTTTTAATTATTTACATAAGAATGAAAGTTTTATATTTGCAGAGCATTTGTAATATATTGAAGATTTCAATATAGCTAATAGTTTTCCTCTTCTAACAATTTATATAATTATTATTAATGAACCAATATTGATATATTATTTTTATGATATAGATTGCATTATTTATTCATATTTCCTTAAATGTAGGGTAATGTTTTCTTTACATCCCATGATTTTATTTATAAAACCACATTACCCTCAGTGATTATATTTTCTGTGTTCTACTTGAGGTGACATTTTCTCAAATTGTTCTGCTTTTTTATTATCTTGAAAATTTTGTGAAGTACTTGTCAAATTTGTGTTTCTCAAATAAAACCTTTCATTTTTTTTTCACTACTAGAGTAGGATTATGGATTTTAAGAGGGAATTCCACAGAGAAAAGGTACCATTCTCATTCTTTCATATCAAGGGTCTTACTGTTAATTTATTACTGATGTAATTGACCTTGATTATCTTGCTGAGATCAGGAGGTGTTTGCCATTATAAAGTTAGTCCTACCACATCCACACAGTACTGTACAAGTTGGAAGAAAGTCATCATGTTTCGTTCACACTTTAAAGAGTGTAACATTATGCTTCACCTCATAGAGGGTAAAGTTGCTACACAGCTTTATTAAAATATTTCCACATGGAATATTTGTCTATTAAACCCACCTATTTAGTCAATAATTTATTATTATTTATATGGACTATTGGAGACTAATTGAATACTTTGAGCTATAACCTAATGATATTTTTGTTGTTGTTTTTGCTATTGCTTATACGGCTCCAATTTTTAACCTTTGAAATGGAAATCTATACTTTGGCTCCTGTGTCACTGGAAGCTCTCACATCACTGGAGTGTTTTCCTGTTTATTTTTCTGACTTTTCTCAATTTTTGGCAGTGTAAAATGCTATGGGATTATTTTATCTCTGTCATAATATCAGGCATTTTTTTAAGACAACTGGTTCTTTTTATTAGACACTGATATTAGAAACCACAAAACAGGTATTAGGTATGCTCATTGTGACTGCAGTCACAATCTCTCATCTTAGGGTACAAGGGAATATGTGCATATATACTAACATTTATCTAAATATTTCTCTTTATCAGGATGCTTCTATACATAGCCATTGATATATACATTAACTTAACCATACATTTATCTCTACTATTACGCAAATCATTCTCACTTTTTCCCCTTGCTCATATTCCTGGCTCCCACCATCCTTTCCAGTATACATTTATAGCAATATCAGATTATTAACTAGGTAATTTAAGAGACCCAGCAAAGTATCACTAAACATTATTACAGGAATATACCTCTCCTGAGATATTCGTTTGTTTCACTTTTCATTATTGAAATTATGTCTTGTCCTGGACCATAAAAATCTTTCAGTGGGATAATCACTTGTTCAAATACACAAACTCAGAATTGCTGTTGTTATGCTTTCTTCTGTACAACCAATATATATGCAAAAACATTTATAGAAGAGGAGTGATAATTTCCAAGTTATGATGCTAGAAGAAACATGAGCATGACATCACCAATCAATATTTGTTTTAACTAAAAATAAAATCTCTACATCTGTGATACTTAAACCAAGTAGGATTCATGCAATGGATTCTAAAAGGTTACAGTAAGCAGGTACACTAAAAAAACTTTTATAAAATGTCTTACCAACAAAAAAACTGAAAACATTCTTAAAAATCAAAGATAATATTTTCATAATATGATTTTCATGATATTTTCATAATATTCTAGTTTTAAAGGTTTATAATTTTTATTGTTACATAACAAATTTAGCTGCTATACAACAAAAATCTATTATCCCATAGAATTGAAGTGTCAGGAGAGTGCCTAGTTTAACTAATGTCTTACAGATTCTTACAAGCCTGAATTTTGATTGTTGGCTGGGCTGTATTCTTTTCTGGAAATCAAGATCCACTTTAAAAATTAGTATTGAGTTTAGTTCCCTGCTGCTGTAGTGAGTGTCCCATTCTTCTGCCCACAGACATTCTAAGCTAAAATAAGCCATCTAAAATTCCTTGCCACCTTGCCTCCTCACCCTCTGAATCTCTTCTTTAGAAAGCCTTCAGGCTACTTCAAATATGTACCTAATGAGACCAATTGCACCAAAGAGAATCTCCCTTTACATTTACTCAAAGTATCTGAAAAAATCTTTCCGTGGAGCCAATATTCCATCATGTTGAAAATTCTTCCCACAGTAGATAAGGGTGCATACAAGAGATGCTGGAATCTTAGGGAACATTTTAGAATTTCCTACCATAAATGATGTAACAGATTGCTTTTGGCTTGTCTTCTTCTTCCCACTCTCCTCCCCTTCCCCTCCCTCCTCCTCCTCCTATTTTTTTCTATCCCTCCTTCTCCTCTTTCTCCTAAAAGGGAGCAAAACATAATGGTTATAGAATATATTCATACAATTTCATTTTCACTATATTTTTGGACAAGGTTGTTGATATGTTTTTGTTTGTTTTTGTATTCAAATTCAGGATATAAGTGACTCTTTGCACATAAACAGTCTATTCTACACAATTGCAAAATACCTCACTTAAAGGATGTATTTCACGTATTTTTTCTCTAAAACCATTTGCTATTATAAACTGTAGTTAAGGAATCAGAGCTTGATAAACTTTGAATATGCAAAGAATCTTCTCTTTATAACCATAATATTTTAGAAGACTTGCAATGTTTAGTTCACCATACAGAAACCTTTCCCTGAAATCACTAACTCAGTTTAGTCCAAGCATGTAAAATGTCATTAATAGGGCTAGGGTTGGGGCTCAGCAGTAGAGGGCTTGCCTAGCATGGGCAAGGCCCTGTGTTAGATCTTCAGCACCACATAAAAATAAATAAAGACAATAAAGGTATTGTGTCCAACTACAACAAAAAATAAAATATTTTTAAAAAATATTTTTTATAATGTCATTAATAAAGTGATCAGTAAGCCAAAGTCACATGTAAAGAAATCAAAAGGACACAGAAGCAAGGTGCAGAGGCAGAATAGCAGAAAGATTCCTTGTCAAAGCTGTCAGCTTTATTTATATCAATAGGGTACATTATTGTTCGTTGTGTCATTACCAGGTTACAGAGTTAGCAACACTATGCAGCTTATTCCTCAGTTAGATACTATAGTTGCAATGTGCAATGTTAGGAATTTATGTAGCTCAAAAAAGTCCATTGTTTAAAATTAAAATTTATGTAGCTCAAAAAAGTCCATTGTTTAAAATTACTGTTATGTGGAAAGTTTCAGGCCTAGCAGAGCTTGGTGAAACGTTGTGGTCATTTAACAGGAGAGTTTCTTTATTCCCAGGAGCTGTGTGCCTGAGACCAAGGTCAAGGCTCATAAGACTCTAGCACAGAGCCTCCTCATGTCAACTAGGCATCCTGTATCTTTGCACAAGTGTTTTCCTAGCAGTTAGGCATTTTGTACCTTTGTACAGAAACTTTCCCAGCAGCTAAGCATGCCAGAGCCATGAAATTGTCAGAGACCCAAATTACAAACACAGAGCCCTTACAGTCATCAATACTGAATTTGATATATTATGAAGAGCTGAGTCAAAATGTTGCATCAAATTTATTATCACTTATTATTTTGAATAATATACACTCATTCTCACAGAAGACATTATTCCTTTAGCTTCAGCTGCTTAGTTGTCATTTACATGCCATTCAGACTCTATAAAAACTAGTACCACTGTAAAATCAGATTTCGCTTCTTATTTAATTTTTTGACAATAGTTTCCCCATCTCTGGTTTAAAGGGATCTCTGTGTCTGCTCACACACACAATTCTCATCACTACCAGTCTCAGAAAACTTTTTGAACTAGAGGTTTCAACAGTTAAAATGAAGTACAACAGGTTGCCAAACTTTTTATATTGTTAAAATAATAAATTTATTAATTAATATTTATACTCTATGTTGGACTTAGTTTGATTATGTGTGTGTGTGTGTCTACTTTTCTTTCATTTAAGACTATGTGTCCACGATGCTTATTTTGATCATGAATAAGGATAATATTTTGTTAAAGATAGTCTTGATGGCAGTATTTTATCATTTATACATTTGCATAATTTTACAGATTATTATGATAGAATTTTAAGATGTCTCTATGTCCTTCACCTTTATTGGCAAAGGACATAGAGACATCTTAAAATTTATTGGTACTCCAGTGATTATGTTACATAAGATAATTGTAGATTGTTTAAGATGGTCTATTCTTAGCATAAGCTTTTTATAAGCAGTGGATTTTCTGTATGCAAAAGAGAACGTTAGAAAGATTGATGCAAAATAGATATTCAGTTTATAGCTTTGAATATGGAGAGAATATAAGAACAGCCTCAAACAGTTGAGAACAATTATTGAGCCTCCCAATAAAAGTCTACCCAAACTCACACAATTTTTTAACATTGTGATAGTATGAGCAGAGAATGAAGCCAAGACCGCTCAGACTCTGACTTACTCCCCAGCTTGCAGATGGCAAAATAAGGGACTTTTCAATCTCCATAATTGTGTGAGTCTATTCTTATAAATCATTCATATATATATATATATATATATATAATATTGGTGTCATATTAATAATTATACTTTTGGTTCTATGTTTATAGAGATAACTAAGTAATACTGATGCTGATATTGAGAATGGTTCTAGAGAACAGAATTTTAAGAATGAATGTATAAATTGGTTCTGGAGTAACACTATGCCCAGTAGTAAAGAGAGCAATAATAATCCATGGCATAACTGATTATAAAGATATACAAAATATCTGCATTGGTTTTCATAATCAATCCTTTATAAGAAATAAGGGGCTGTTTTATATGATCATGTTGAATATGTTGGAAAATAACAAATATAATGAAATAACTGTTGGTTCTTAATATCTCTGGATAAGATGGTGAAAGACAAAAATACCTCTGAATTTCTAATTCCTGACTTGAATGCAGCATGGATAAACTGAAAGCTTCTTTCTGCATTTTGAAGGAGAACCCTTAGCTCCTGTAGTAGGAAGATTGGGGTAGGTGAAAATCAAATGCTAACTCTCATCCTGTGACTGACTGAATTATAGCACAAGTTGCACTCCCAGCTTCAGAGCATTTGCAGTTAAAGTGAAGGGATTGGTTAGGTGAAAATGGTTCCCACAAGTTTCTAGTTTGATTCTGTGTGGGATGGTCTTGATGAAGGTGCAAATATTTTGCCCTAAATTCTGATGAATCATTTTTTACTAGTGGAAGAAGTCTCTCATCCCCAGTAGAAGCAACCACCACACACCCAGCAGTGACTGTCTAAAAGAGAATAAATAGAGCGGGGTTGTAGCTCAGTAGAAGAGCGCTTGCTTGGCATGTGTGAGGTGATGGGTTCAATTTTCAGAACCACATAAAATATATAAAATAAAGGTCCATCGACAACGAAAAATATTTTTTTTTATAAAAGAGAGAATAAATATATTTTTAAAAGAAAATCTGGGCTGGAGATGTGGGTCAAGCTGTAACACGCTCACCTGGCATGCGTGTGGCCTGGGGTTCAATCCTCAGCACCACATACAAACAAAGATGTTGTGTCAGCTAAAAATAAATATTAAAATAATTCTCTCTCTCTCTCTCTCTCTCTCTCTCTCTCTCTCTCTTTAAAAAAATCAATAAAATTTTCATATCATGTTATTAATTCATTAATATTATCTATTAGTCTTCCAATATTTAATTATCAAAATAAAATTGATTATTAGCATTTATCACCTTTTAAAATATTTAAATATAGTTACACACTTTATGATTCTTATTCGGCTCTTGTTTTCCTTGGTATACATTTCCTGAAGACATAGAGCTGTTTTGACTTGTTGCCTACAATCTGTATTTTGTTGATTGTATCTTAAATGTTCTGTTTCTTTGTCTTCTATATTCCCATAATCTGACATTTCAATCTATATGGTATCAACCAAATTCAAGTTTGATGGTTTGGGAAAGATTACCCATAGGTGATTCTGGTTTCTTCTACAGGGGATGAATATCTGGATCCTATATTACTGATATTAAATTTTTATCAACTTGTATAACATACATTAAATTCATGTTTATTTCAGAGAGAGTGACAAAGCAATTCTTTAATTTTTTTTTTATCACATTGTTTTAACTTTTTCCCAAAATCTTTATTGTATGCATGTTTCCTATCTATAAAAACACATCAATCATATCAATTTGCATGGTTCTACAGGAATAGGGACTCAAGGAAATGATACTCATAACATAAAAGAAAAGTTGATATTCTTGATACTGCTATTGCTTTGCATAATAAAGTTTTTTGTTTCAACCCAAGCTTATGTGTCTTCTGCCACCATCCATGAGTATGTTAGTGTTATTTGTCATAACAGAGTAAAATCTTTGATCTTTCACAATCCACAACAACTGTCATTTGCATTAGAGGGATTTTTTTTTTTTTAAATCATGCAAATGCCAGTCTCCTCAGTATTGAAAGGCTAAGAAGTTTCTGAATGGTTCTTTGGAGAATTTAAACATAGTTATTTTGCTTTCCTTCTTGTTAAATTTCAGATCCAGAATTTTTTTTCAAAGGAAAATATGTGATTGACACAGTTACCCCACTGATAGTGAAATTGTGCCTCATAAGAATAAAACTTTTATGGAAACTTTCATTTCACATTTTAGGAATTTCTAGTCCACATCTCCAGTTTTGTATATCTTTTCAGAGCTAAAGAATTGTACTTTGAAAAATCTAAAAACAGCTGTGGGTTTTGTACTTCCTCAGATTCAATCCTTTTACTGTATTGCATGACTATAAAAGTCACAGATTTATTTTTTGTTTTGTTTTGTTTTTCTGAAAACAACATCCAAATTTAAGCTCATGTCCAGAATTGTGAAATGACCCTAAGCAAGAAAATGACCTGATTGGACAGCCTAGTAACAACTATGTTTCCCACCTGGAATTTAAATATTTGAATATTCATCAAATATGCAGTTCTCTGTAAGCTTTCAAATATTATTTTTCTGCTTTTGTCTTTCTATAACAAGAACACTGGCTCACAAGAATCTACTCCCTACTCCTAGGAAGCAGAACTCTAATCAGGAAGCAAGCAACTCTATTTTCATTTAATGCCTCAGCTAGGCTTACCACGAGTCAATGAACATAGACCCAATAACCTGTTTGAATGAAGAACACACTGAAATGGAACTAAGTAGAATTTGAATTTGAATCACAGAAAATGAATTTTGCTCCAGTGCCTTTCCTTGCACTTATATCTCTATGCTCATGCATATGCCTACATTTTTTTCCTATGATACGTTTCAGAAGTAAAATATTTGAATTGAAGAATTTTACTTTGGGCTTTGATATTTACTTCCATATTGCACCTGCCTATGAAATATATGCTAATTTATACTTCCAATAAAAACAAATCATTTAACAAATATTTATTTATTCACTATTATATTTGAGGCTCTGTGCTGGAAGAGCTTCGAGTAATATATACTTTGGATAATTTTCTTTATGCACAGCTTACCAACTTGTAAGGAGTATAGTGAGACAGAACACTGTCCACTGTCACAGTTACATTACCGCAAGTTTATTATTTACATCTATATATACAGCAAGGGAGAATAGATCTTAGGATTTATTGTGATCTGATCGACCAACACTCAGCAAAGCTACCTGGGCTGCATGGAGTCGCTTTTATGTGTCCAACTTTGATCACTGTAAGAAACCTTAGAAATCAGCCTGTTCTGGGTTTCATGTCTTTAAAAGGGTGGCACATTACATCTTGTGCTAAAGCAGTAAGGACACTGGTTTCAGCGGGGGTGTGGGGGTGGGGACTGGAACAAAGCATAGGCTCTTCTAGCCTTCACCTACTTCCCAAGATATTACATTTTCATCACATTGTATATGCTTGAGAATTTAAAGAGTGTAAAAATGGTGAGAATTAATGTAGTCCAGGATCACCAGGAAAACCATCCTGTAAATGAATATATGATTTATTGGTCACCAAAGCACAGAGAATCATAACAGGGCCTTATTGGAAGATTTTTAAAAATTTCAATACACAGGACTTTGATTTGGGTGCATTCTCTGATAAGCTTGGCCCCTTGGAAAGTGGACTTTTGTGAGCACTGCTTGATAAAGATTATACATATAGTATTGAGGCAGAATTGCTAGTCATTTCCTGATACCTATGCTCACTTTTCCCCCCTGGGTACTTGAAAACCAATTTTTAGCTGAAGATGTAGTTACTGAGCCTAAAGAGTATGTTTATCAGTCTTTCTAGCAATGAAGTTGTTAACATAGTTGAGCTTTAAATTTGTAATTTAAATAGCTGAAATATTGTAAGGCAACTTTGTTCTTCAGAGTATAAGTAGAAGTTCTTACAAGACTTTTATTTTCTGAAAATGCTTTTCCATTTCCTCAGCAGATGAAAAGCAACCTATGCTAAACTGAAATAATTGGTACCAGCTAATTATGTGACAGGCATTTTTAAAGCAGTTTATGTTCATAATCTCATTTAATCATCACAAGAAACTCAGGAGTCTCCTTTTAATGATGAGGAAACTGATGAACAGAGCAGTTATTTCACTTACTAAACATCATTGTTTATAAAGGAGTAGAAAGGATGTAAATCCAGACTACATGGCTCAAGAGGCCACACTTAATCGATTATTATGCTGTACATTTTCTTCTTGAATTTGTTATTGAAATAAAGAAGTCTGGGGAAAATCTAATCTTTTTTTCCCCCTGTGTAGCCTCTTATTTCTCTGTGTGCACTTCTCAGATATCTTAAAATTGTGCCACAAATCTCTCTTTGTGGAGCATCTTCTGGCATATAGTGAATTGTTTAATTGGCACTTAATGGGCGACTTTCTTCATCTGTATCTGGTATTGTCTCTGTTCCTTTGAACTGAAATCTCATTCAGTATACTTATTATCTTTGTGTTAACTCCCCATCTAGATTTGCCACATTACTGATCATTTTCATCACTGTAATTTTTTTCTCTGCATTTTAGAAAGCCATCACATTTTCCTGCACTGTACTGATTTGCTTTTCCTGAACATAAATTCCAGCATTCATTTGTGGGGTTTAACTCTTTTCTTATATTTAACTTATTAGAGTCTTCTTTTTTCTAATCGACACCATTATATCGTATCATTTACTTCCGTCCTGTCCTCTTTTCACTGTTTACCATCTTTAATAAAATCCACATATTCTTAATAGTATAATAAAAGAGCTGAAGAGTTTCCTGTTTTATTTGGGTTGCTATATTAGATAATTTTCGGTTACTTGTTTTCACTCCAACTCACTCAACTATTTCCAGTCCTTGCTAGCTGTTTCTAGTAATGTGTCTACTGTTTGCTTCTAGGAAAGCCAAAAAACAAAACAAAGCAAACATTTTCCTATTTACCAACTGCCTACTCAACATTCTCCTAGAATTTGCAGTCTGTATTCAGATAAAGATGAAAATCAGAAACAACAAAGTGAATGAATATATAATTTTGTTGGTTTCGCTTTTTTTTTCACTCATCCAGATGTTAAGTACAGTGTTCTAAAGACATGTATACAATAAGCAACACTATAACATCATTGTTTTCAAGGTCATACCCTTAAAAGAGTACAGGATGGGAGACTTGCCAAACTGAACATAAATAACTATGTTAAAGTCAGATTGTTATAAATGCTATAAAGTAAGAAGGAAACAAATTTAGTGAAGGGACAAGATAATTTCTTTGATAAAATAACTGATAGGTCAGGATATACAAGATTAGACCCATTAGAGTCAGTCATGAGGTTTTATGCACAGAGAACCACAGTGAAAATGTTTTAAAATTGTTTTAAAAACTGAGAGGAGAAGACATACAGCTGGGGCACAAAGAATGAGAGGAGAGTTGTTCTGAGGAAAATTCTGATATGTATTTCAGGGGAATGGAATTAGATAAAACCAAGTGGTAGGATATGGTAAATTATAGATTTGATTCTCAGCTATTATAAGATTTTATCAGGGAAAGGATATGGACCGAAGAAGTAGATTTAAATACCTATCTAATCTATTTCCAATTTCTCTCTAGATTTACCCACTTTCTTCAATTTTTTTACTAAGAAATTTAAATATTTAATCAAGTAATCCACTTGGATGTCAAACCTAATATATCCCACATTCTTGGTTGTCCCCATGTTCACTTACAGCTTTTTAAATGTTTTGTTTCTTGAATTCTTCTCATCTCACTTCAAATCTGAATTAAAAAATTGATCACTTTTTTTCTTCCACTTCTCTCATTCTTCCTAAACCAGCCAGTGTCCATAATTAGAATTATTACCAAAGATTTCATATTAGTCTTCCTCTTCCCATCCTAACAGACACAGAGATTCTTTAAAACCATAAATAATACGAGGTCATGAGCTGTGCAGGACCTTTCAATGATCTCCTTTTTTAACATATAAAATGAAAAGGATGCAACCTTAACCACAGTCCAAACTGATCTGACCCTCATGCTCTTCTGGCTGTATCATTATCTATTCTCTTTGGGTGACTCTCTTCAGCTAATCCACCCTCTTGCTACTTCACAAGAATGAATTTCTGTAAAGTGTGTAGAGTGTTACACTTTGAGAGTTATGTTACACAGGATTATTGAAATCCATTCTTCACTTTCTTCCTATGCCCTATGACCTAAATATGAATAAACAAATATGAATTAAATGCCCCTCTAACCTAACCCAATGACTTTCAATTTGTTTTGTATGTTCTGCCATAGGCAGTGAAACACTTTGTTGCTTAAGATCATCACCTTGCACTACCATCAACCCTGAGTTTCTGTCATTATAAGGAGAATGAACAGATTACAAGGAACAAGCCAGAACAAGGCAGAGACTGAAGAGGAATCTAAGTGATCTTAGTATAACTACAGCTAATAGCTGTACCATGGAAAATATAAATGCCTGGTGTATTTGTAAATGGATTTTTCTGATTATTGCTGTGGACACAAAGAAAATGCAGCAATTTATTTAAAATGGAGGAGTCAAAATATGGAATTAGGTTATCTATGTAAGGAGGAAACAGAAGAGTAGGATGTCAAAAACCAACCCTAGGGTAAATTAGAGTATTTTGAAATCAGGTTAATTGAGGGAGGAGCAGAAGAAGAGATACAGAATAGTTAACCAAACATTGTTTCTCTCAAGGTCTAAGGTGAGGAAGGAAGAGTAAAATGTTGTGGAGGCTTCTGAAAGGTAAAGTAAATTTACTCTAAACAATTATTTTTTAAGTTCAATAAAACAGAACACAGAAGAGCTTCATAAGCATCAAAAAGAGGTGTTGCTCACCATTCTGGAAAATGTAATTATTTTGCCTTTAAGTTAAATAACTGATCAAGTTAAATCAAACATCGTCTTGTAATTTTTTAAGTTATGACTGTTTTACAAAGTGGAACACAGGCATGTGGTATGCTAAAATTTTTGTTATCCCCTCTTAATTTACTATCATATTACATTTGTTAGTGGTAGTCCAAAAATATTCCATACATATAAAAAAATTAAGTAGTGAAGATATCATTATATTTGAAATCAAATTTTTACCTGCATCTCCATAAGTATTTTACTAAGAACCAAGGGGTGTTATTTGACCTAACAGTGTGTTCTTCAGTCTAGCCTCTCTCATTTTGCAAATGCTTGTTTTTTTTTTTCCTCTAGTTGACAAGTTTACTTCCTTCTCAGAAGACAAATTACTCACTTCAAAATGTAAACTAAATTAAAAATACCATGTTTAAAAAGAAATATTCTCTTTCTGAATTATGTTTTTTTAATTAAAAAAACTTTCCATTGTTTTTTTGTTGAGATTATTTTATTTCCACAAATTTAGTCATACAATTTTAATAAAATCATATTGCAATCAAACATATTTTCATAATCGAGTTTCTTATGTCTTGGGTGATGATTTTATTTATTTGTATGCAATCATATTTCTGCTTATTTTCCCCTGATCTATTTCATTTCAGCTTCTTCTCTCTGAGATTGCTTATCTTCTATTTTTCTCATGTTTCTCCTGCTTCCTTGTCTCTCTCACAGACTCTTTTTCACACAAACACAAACATGTACACATACAAAAACACTGAACACTCACAAATATTTATATGTATGTCTTTTAGCAAACTAACAATGAAAAGATGATTTGTAGATTTTTGGGAAGCATCACAGACTATTTTGTAACACAATACGAAGTTAACCACAAAACTCTCCATTACTGATAAGAAACCTTTATTCTTTTTAAAAAATTATATGAAAGTAATTTGTCCTGATAAAGCAAGGAAGTACACACTTTTTTCTTAAATTATTTTGAAATACACCAAAAAATTCGCCAAAAGAGACAGAGAAAACAAATCTCCAGTTGTGACTCTTGAAAATACTTCCTTGATTTTATCATGTGTGAAAACAATTTTCTTTTGGACCAATTGTACCTTAGAGCAGTGAAAGATGCATTTATGTTGTATTTTGTGCAATAGTAAAGTCCAATTCTCTTAACTTCGATTGGATGTGTTCTATTATTTGGTTAAGCTTTGAATTCTGCAATGTTTATCTTTAGAAAGCAATCTCAATTCAGAATCACATCATATTGCTAGTATTTCACATTGTTGACGAAAGGGGAGAATATAAGAAAAATTTCACAATTAGGTAGGTTTTATAATATTGTTTTTGTATTGTCATAGCTAAATCTTAAGTATAGTACTAAAATGTCAATGTCACTGTCAGGAAAATTTTAGAAAAGCAATTCAACTGATACTAGTAGGATTTTTTATTTGCCCAATCACAAGGAGTTCTACATCATTCTCTTGTCCAAGTGGCTCAATGGATTATTTTGTTTCACCCTTTTTCTCCCCCAATAAACATTCCATTATTTTTAGACTATATTAGTATAGTTTTTATGGCCTGAAAGAATTCTGGCCAAAAATTATTTCTTTATTCAATTTTTATAATTGAGGAATATGTGATTCAGAGAGAAAATATAAATTACTTACTTAAGGGTGACCATTCCTTTGTGTGCTCTGTTACACATATTATTAGACTCCAAAGCTTGTTTGTTTTATCTACATACTGTTTCTGATTTTTTTTTTATGCTGGTAAATTCAAATATTCATTGAAGTCAATACCAGTGGTAGATTGATTACATTTTCCAATGTAAGTGATCAATTTGGGTTTAAGTCACTGTAATTATCTCTAAGATTGTAAATTACGAATCTACATTAAATTGCCATTGGTATAGGTTTATCCTGACTGTAGTAACCAAGTTTTGTAGTAACTTGAAAAAAACCATACCAGATCCCAGGGAGCCAGTTCCTTTCTGATATTATTTCTCTGGCCTGCCTAACAGATCTCTCTGTCCTGACAGATCCCTATTCTTAATTCCATATCCCACTATGTCTGTCTGGGCTCTTCCTGCATTTATTTCTTGACTCTAAGGAGTGTTGGAGATGTCAAATTGAAAAGATACAGCTCCATTCCTTCAAGCATCCATGTCCCTTTTAATTCTTACAAGGTACACCAACAATATTGTCTCCTTAACATGTGGAGATGCATCCCACATTTGATGAGTCTATAAATCTTTAATTAGTTGTATTAGAGATAAAGATACACATTCTTGTATAATTAAAGAAAGAATAATCAATTCATTGACCTTTCCTAATCTTCGTTTAGAGGACAGCTCCCCTTATTCCCATCCTGGCCCTGCCTTACTTATCTTGGTTTGCTGAGTATCATTTGTTATTTAATATAATTTATAACATTTAATACTGAGATTAATGAAATCAATGAACTGTCCAAACCTCCATCTCTAATTCATTCTAGCATATATTTAACTCTAATAATCCACTCAGATTACAGGTGTGTGCCACCATGTCCAGCTAAAATTACTTAGGATAGTTCTTTTTCTCTTATAGAAATTCTTAATAAATTTTACATTCTCCCAAATGTTTTAGATGTGATCAGTTTCAGTGGAGTTCCAGCATCAAAAAAGTAAAGCCATTTTTCGACTCCAGATATTAAAAAACCAACCAAACACATAAATAGTAAGAGCTGTTAGATATCATGTTTAAAGTAATTTTTGAGAAAGTCAAATTTTATTTGCTATTCTATCAGCAGAGAAAGTTGTCTTCATTACTCAAAGAGTAAGTTCTATAAATTTTTAATGGGACAATTTCTCATATTGATATAAAATCTGAAAAGAAATTATTTGAATAATGCTTTGAACTATGTGAATTATCACTGTGACCTTATGTTTAATTATGGATTTTTGCTTGTTGAAGAAAAAGGAACATGACATTTCACATTTGTACATCCCAGGTTATATAATTAAGACATAACAAAACTGTGTGTTCATTTGTTTAAGAAATACTATTCCCAAATCCATTAAATACTGGGATGGAATATTGACAAAAGGAATTAAATATAAGTATGTTCTTATTTCATTACTTGTTTACTCCTTTTTAAAAAAATATTTTTGTTTTTTATTTTCATGGAACATCAAATAGAACTTTCTGGAATTTATAGCATATCTCAAAAATAAGTATTCTATGATGTTTTTTCAAATTCAAAGTTATATAATTTCAGTTCATTTGACGGCCTATAAGGAAAAGGAAATCCACTTGATTAAAATAAAATAGAAAAGTCTGTCACCTGAGACTGGCAATAATACAGGGCAACAGCAATGGTAATAATTCAAAAAAAGAATTTAAAAGGAAGTTAATATTTTTAAAAGACAGAAAATCTTTTAAAATTTACTTTACTTGTAGTCTTTAAAAGAGGCACACCCATTGTCACTTATGTGAAAAAGAATATAAGTTATTGAAGTGATGTTATTGAAGTATGTAATATGAATTTAAGCTACAATGAAGCAATGAAAGGTATAGGGAATTTGAAGACCATATTAAATTCCAAGGAAACCTCTTTCACCAGTGTGAAGTCTCTCAGATGACCCAAATTGTGAGTGGGTTGCTTAAACTTTATGGAAGCTACTATATCTTTAAATAACTTTAAATAAGTTTTAAAATAACTTTATTTATTTATTTTTTGTATGTGGTGCTGAGGACTGAACTCAGTGCCTCACCTATGCAAAGCCAGTGGTCTACCACCAAGCTATAGTCCCAGCCCCAGTAAACTAGTATTTTTGATATATACTTTGTATAAAAATTAACATATGGGGCTGGGGATGTGGCTCAAGTGGTAGTGCGCTTGCCTGGCATGTGTGCGGCCCGGGTTCCATCCTCAGCACCACCTACAAACAAAGATGTTGTGCCTGCCAATAACTAGGAATGAATATTAAAAAATTCTCTCTCCCTCTCTCTCTCTCTCTTACACACACACACACTCTCTCTTTAAAAAAATTAACATATATGTTACATACATATATAATATTATATATTATGTGTTTTTAATGACAAAGGTATAAACTAATATTTTTGGTTTGATCACTCTTCATTATATAGAAATAGTAGAATACTTGATAAAGTTAAAATCAAACGTTCTTGGGAGAAATGATACACATTTTCCTGAAACTATTTGCTTTATTTATCAGAGAAATAAATCAATTGTAATTAATAAAACTATACTAAAGGAACCAGAATTTGTCTATTTATTCTATATGATAATATAGAGCTCAGGTCATGGAATAAAAGTGAAAAACAAAAAGAGACAAATGATAGAGAGGGAGGAAATGGAGCGGAGAGAGTGTAAGAGTAGAGAGAGAAAGAGGGGAGGAGAAAGAGAATGAGTGACACACAGAAGAGGACTCCAGGTGAAGTCGGCTTGACAGCTACCTTGAAGACACCAGTGTATCTAAGATTTACTTACAGTCTTATGTCAGAGATCATAGGGTCTTTGGCATAGTAGGCACCTAATGTGTAGTGGTTTAGCTTTTGTTTGCAACCATACATTTTTATACAATGTTTACATTGTAAAATAAAATGCAATCATGTTAGATTTCTGTCACTGAGATAAAACAACTGAATAAAGTGGAAATATTTGTTTTCACTCATGGTTTCAGAGATTTCAGTCCACGATCAATTAGCCTTTTGCTTTGGGGCTTTGTGGAGGAAGGTCTGATGCAGGAAAACTGCTCACTTGATAACAGCATGGAATAGGTGATGGTGGGGTGGGGATGGAGGGATTGGAGCAGGGGTAGAAGGTGATACACTCTTCAAAAGTGTGCCCCAGTGACCCACCTCTTCCAGTTTGACCCCACTTCCTAAAGTTGACAACTGGGGACAAAGTCTTCAACACACGGGTGATGTTCCAGATCCAGATAAGAACCATTGTATAGTTTTCTTTGTTTTATAACATTTTAGGAAATGTAGATTACTTTTACTGTATTCATGTTTACCTCAGTAATGTTTTATCTATTTCAAAAGGAATAAAACAGTTACCAAGAAAATTAAAAATACAAAATAAAATTGTCTTGTGAAAAAGTAAGAGCAGATGTAAATATATTTAGATTAGGAAGAGAAGGTTAAGGAGATAATTGATACCTTTTTTCAAGAGTACTAAGCTTGATTAAAAGAATCATGTTGACCACATTTTTCTAAATTTATAAAGGTCACAGCAAGGATGAACTCATCATAAGTTGATTCAATAGTGCTAATTAAACATAAGGAAGAAAAAATGTTTTTACATGATAATTAATCAAGTTAAGTTATCATGAGGCTTCAGAATTAAAATCCTGGCAAGTGAAAACTGTATATAATACTAAATTATTTTTTATCTTTAAGCAAATATATGGTACAAATCAGCCTTCATAGGATTATAACTTCTTTACCAAACAAAAAAAAATACTACTTTAAATTGGAAAAATGTTGTGAGATTAATAGTTATTAATTTTAAGAAATTGTATTATGCAAATGATTTATATTTGGGAGTTTTATTAATTAAAATGCAATAATATATCTCAGATTATTTTTAAAGTAAATTAAAATAAATAAGAGGATAAATGACTTTATATTAATCTCTATTTCTTTTCCTTACATAGTTTTAATCTTTCAAATTAATCATTTTTTCATAATCAAAGGAGGCATATTTTATCTCTCTCATTTCATCTGAGTTTTAGCACATAATTAGGCACAAAAGAGATAATTTTACTGGATTGCATATCATCAAGCCATATATACATTCTAGATTTAATCAATAATTTATCAAAAACATTCATTCATAGAGGTAGGTGATATAATATATGCAAATGAAGTATAAAACAGTGTCCTCTATAAAAACAGAAAAGTAATCATATCTGATTACTGATATGAAAGACATTTGTATATCTTTTATGTCACTACATGTAACATTATATATTCAAATATTTAAGAAAGGTGAGAGCTACAATAGTTGGGCAGATGTGAAAATCTTAATTTATTGATTCATCAAGTATAATTTGTCTTATATGTTTTGTATCAGACATAAAACTCCAGTCAGCATGTGTAAAGGTGAAAGTGGGACAGTAGTAGCATTGCAGAAAGAGTGAGGACAGGTACACATACAGAGAGTCCTCAGCATATGGTGATGCCAGGATTTCCTGGTCAGAGCTAGAGGACAAAAAGAAACATGATTGACAGCCCATATTGGTGCCAAATTTTGGCAAAATCTCAGAGCCAAAAAAGAATGGAAAGAGATGTGTTCCCTTTGACTAAAAATCTTTTGTTGAATCAATTCTCATTAAAAGAGATAATGAATGAAAGAATGGCTCACATTTATAGGCTTTCAATTTTGTTCACAGTTATGAGAAATTTTATTTTAATCTGTAATAGGTTAAAGGTATTGCTAAAACGATGCCTTTTTTTGAGGGGTGTTGGGGGACATGAAACATGTGATACAAAATTCTATATCACCTAAAACAATTTAGTATATGCAAAGCAACAGTTTAAAAGACTTAAATCTATTTATATTTTTCATCAAGTGACTATGTTTATTAAAGATTTCTTTTTTTAACCAACTGTGCCAAAATGTTTTATACTCTGAATTTCTTTTTTTATGGCTTAATTTCTACTCCTCAATAGAAACATTCTTTAACAAAATATTATCACAGAACCACTATAAACAGTATGTCATCAAGTGTCCCTTTCAAGATAACCAATCAGTCTCTTTGTAAAAATTTTATATTTAACTGGTGACTATATCCTTAAGGATAAAACCTAACCCACTTCCAATAACCACAACAGCTACCTTTCCAGTTTAAGCTTAAAATGTGCAAATAAAATAAAGCAAAATGAGAGAATTTCTCTCCATCTAAAGATCATAGCTATTGGGCTAGAAAACATCCTCACTAATTTCATCATTTAAAATGCTATGTTTTCTTTTAAAATGCAAATATTCCTATATGAACCTTGAGCACCACAAATTTATATTTGAATTATCAGTTAAGATCTCAGCAGGTGTTAATTAGCAACCAAAAATAATAACAAGTCCCAAAATATGTGCTGGACTTGTGAAAAGCTTCTCAGAGAAGAGGTTGGTGTTCGACAAAAAAAAAAAAAAAAAAAAAAAAAGGAAAATCATTGTTTATTGAGAGAATGAATTTTTTTTATATATAAATTATACACTACATGAATTTTGTGAGGCATTCTATAGATTCTAAATGGAGTACATTGCTAAGATCTCTGTTGTCTTCATTTACTTGTTCAGGCAATTTTAAATCCCTCACTATTATAAAATTTTGACTAAAATATTTTGACAGTAATAGATTTTTTCATTCCTGAGGCAGAAGTAAAAAGGCAGAACCTGAATATATTGACTAAGACCAGGATGTGGTCAAGGGCAGGGTTCCGTCAGACTGTGAGGACATCTGTGCTAAACGAAGCAAATGCAGACTGAAAGGGAGTATAAATGAATAAATGCTAACCTTTCAAGACCCAAAAAAACATTAATAATATTCAAATTCATAAGGGCGTAAATGAGTCAGTGATTAGATGAAGCAAAATAAAAACCCAAGGAGATGAACAACTGGTTTGAAAAAAAAAGCAAACCAGGATCAGGCTCTCATTCAAGAACTTTTGGCTGTATCCTGTGTCCTGCCCATAGCCTCAAGTATCGGCTGCAGGAAGGGAAACACATTTATGTAGAGACATGTGTGTTCAGACCAGAAGTATTAAGTATGCTGGGAGAAAGGAGACTAAAATTACTTTTTTCTTCTTTTTTCTTTCTGATCAGCTTCCTGGCCTTGGGCAAGTATCTAACATTCACACAGGACTCAGTGAACCTTCCAGTTATGTGTCCAGGAATTGGGTGAATACTGGGGACCCAGATATGAATAAGGCATAGACATCATAATATGGTATGTGCCTGAAGGAAGAAGAATGAGCCAGAAGATATTGTGAATTTCCTTCACACTAATAATGTTAGAGATACAATATAAAATTCTCTGCCACTGATTTCTATGGTTTTGGCTTATTTGGTTTGAGTTGAAATGCTGCCTCAATAAGTTGGAAATTTCCTATTTGATAGCAATAATCTAAAGTATATGTTTATGTGTGCCTAGTGTAATTTTTTTTCTACAACTCTTATTTTTTAAATCGTGTACTCAGTTTCACAACTAGGCAATACACCTGGATTGTGTACCAACAGGAATGACATGATAAGGGCAGATATTGGTTTTGAGATTATTCAATTTGATATTTTTAATCAAAGTCAGATTGTTTTATGTTGATCTAAATTTACGTTCTGCCCTAAATTACAGAAATTCTTTACTTAATTGCATTTGTAAACAAGATCCTTGACAGTGACTTCCTTCTGTCCCTTACATGCAGTCATCATTAAAATCTATCATTTTACTTTCTAAATCTGTTTCAAATCTAATTCCCTTCACACAAAATTACTAGCATCCAGAGCAGTGATTGCCTTTCTCTTTTCCCCATACTTCCTCCAACAGGAAGTAGGAGATCTTTTCAAAATGCTAGTATGATTATGATTATCTCATGCCTCCTCTTAAAAATTTCAGCAGCTTCCTGATGATATTTTTAAACACACAGAAATACATATGTATTTGTATAAACATGTGTGTTTGTGTGTGAATTAAAAGACTTATGATCTTCCTCCTTTCTCCTTCCATCAGGATGGTTTTCTATCAGTTACTTCAAAGCAGAGTGCTTCACCACACTCAGGATCTTCCTAGAGGCTCACTTTTTCCCAGCACAGAATCCTTCCCATTAGTCACTAAATAAATTCACAAATTCCTCTTGTTCAGTAAGATCTAGGATAAACATCACTCCGTCTAAAAGTTTTTTGCTTCAAACTTTTTTAGATTTCTCCCTCAGTGTGGGTATGTATATGTATAAATATATATACATATATATTTATATAAAAATTTTTTCAAAATGCAATTATTCACTATGCACTTAATTTTTGAGCTTATCAAATTTGATAGTTATTGTATTAAATGAATGAGTACACTATTTCCATAGGAAGTTAATAAAAATATTAAAAAAACACATTCACAATATCAGAGTTTGATTTGGGCATTTTGGAGATCTTGATTCCCTTGGATAAGGAGAGATTTAGTATCATTTCAATACGTGTCACATATGCCTAATCTGTAAACCACCCCCATGGGGTCTAGACTCTTGAAGTCTAGCCTTTTGTGGGAATTTCAATAGATTTACCCAATTGGGAAAGAAGCAGGGCTTTCGAGCTTCCATTATAAAGCTAGGGAGTGAATGCAGGCCTAAAATATCAGTTTTTGGTTTTGTCTTTTCCATTTTATCTTATTCTCTGAGGGTTACACAAGCAAACAAAAATAGCCTCTCACTCTGTTCCTTGACTCTGCCATTGTTCCTCACATACAGGAAGAACACAACAAATGTTAAAGACGAATAGATAGAATTTGTTATTCCAATGTTGCTTCTACCTAAACTTTTTGTCCTAATTCCATCCCTAGATTCATATCCTTAAAATAGTTATATACATCATTGTTATTCTGATAATTAATATACTTGCTTCAATGAATACCATAAATGTGCAGATTAGAAGCCAGGAAATTTATGTGTTCAATTATGCTTTAAGTTCTATACTTCTAACATATTTGCAACCGCTAACAGATCATTAGTTAATAATTTCTAATTGTTTTTCCAAAAGTCCAAAAAGAAATTAAGGTGTAATTGAATTTAATTCAATTTAATTATTTGTATCTGGGAGCATGGTAGGAAAGAGAGAGAAAGTGAACCGGAGCAGAATAGAGCTAAGAATCAAAACATTTCTTTAAGAGTAAGAAGGATGACACCAACATTTCCTTTCATTCAAAACATTT
This sequence comes from Callospermophilus lateralis, assembly GCF_048772815.1. Classification (NCBI taxonomy): domain Eukaryota; kingdom Metazoa; phylum Chordata; class Mammalia; order Rodentia; family Sciuridae; genus Callospermophilus; species Callospermophilus lateralis. Next base: position 31,206,581 of record NC_135314.1, read on the forward strand.
TATGGAATAACTTTGTTTTCACACAATATGTTCTGTAGTTCTCATTCCAAACTAAAGCACATTAACTTTTAATCATACATAAAATGTCAGTTCTTTGCCAAAGAACAGAGAATTTTTTTATTACAAAATTTACCCTGACAAATTGAAGCCTGATGTTAACTCTGGCAAACCCTCTAGAAAGGAGAAGTAGATCTATTGAATACTTTTAGTAAACAGAATAGTTTGTAATTTGGTTATTCAATTTTTTTAAACAATCTTAATTTGGGTCAGGTGCAAATACTACCAGAACCATTATAGCACTGTGAAATTATCACAAAAGTATAAGCGAATACTAGTGTTCTCTCTGCCCAAGTCATTCTTCTTCCCTGTTTTTAAAATACATTTCTTTCAGATAGTTCAATTTTGAGTATTTCATTATGCAAGTTACATTTTGAATATATGGTGTAATTATATCACTCTTACAATAAGATGATATTTGAATATCCTTAAGGATTATTTTAAACCAGTAACAGCAAAATTGTGTGCCAAAATGAACCAGAAAAGCATTATGACTTTAAAAAAATAGAATAATCAGATGAAACAATCTGGTGTGCAACACAGAGTAAAGGAGGGTTTAGCTGAAAAACATTTATCTTTGTCATTCTAAAAGAGACAGTATTGCACAGAAAAATAATGTCCCTTTGGATATTTTTACTTTTCATGAAAAATTAGACATCATATTAATGAGTCTGTAGCTCACTCACCACATATTTAAAACAATTCTTCCTTCATTTACGTTTCTTATGCACTTATTAAATTAATACAATTACTAGTGCATATCTAAAAGGAATGTTCATCTTAGTTATTCATGTTTAAGATAGAAATGACATAGTATCCTTAGCATCCAAAGTCTTATATTTGTTGAACATAGTCTGACTTTCTACTGCCCTCGAGAGAAACCCAACATGTCTTTCTTATCCTTTAGTTTTCAGGTCTACCACTAGTCACCTCATTCACATTTATACATTTTGTCATACTTCATATTTTGAACCGAAGCATCCATCCATTGATGAACTTATGCATTGATTTGCCTTGATATTGAATAGTAAAGCACTGTCTAAATTTCAGTCTACAAGGAAATTTAAAGAATCTTTACGTAAGAGATTAGGTGGACAGCTAGTTTAAAGCATTCACTATTCTGAAGTATAAAATACCTTTCCACATCAGACACATTCCACAGACTAAAAGAAACAAAATACATTTTACATGATTTTAAAGAGGGCTTCAATTCCTCTGAATTCTTATGGCCATTTTTTTTCCCCTAAACTTTGACGAAATTATCCAGGTAATAATTTGCATTGAAGACTTTAGAAGACTGTAGGTTGAACAAAATCTCTTGCTTTTCTTCACTGAAGATGTTGCTTCTCAAGGTCTCATCATCATGAGCAGTAACTTACATTGATTTTAACTAGAGGCAAATCATATTTTGTTTCTAAACTTTCTGTTCATAAGCATAGAAAAAGCTCCTCAATATGTCTTCCAAACAATTCTTGCTCACGTCCCACACAGGAGGTGTAAATAGTGTCCCCTTCATTGGAATCCACTGGCTGAGAAATAAAAGCTAAGAGCAATAATGTGTTAATAAGTTATTCCATTAAAAAAAAGTAATTTCCAGAGCAGGGGCAGGACAGGCAAGCTGATCATAGGGATCAAGCTTCTATACTCTGGCAAAATGGAGTCTTTGCCTGCTTTACTTATATTGGGAAACATCAAAGCCTCTCATAGAATGTTCTTCACCAAAAAGGTTAAAAGTTGGGCTGTCCAGATCCCAATGGGTTAGGCCCTCTCCGGAGCTACTATAAGGGATCTTCCTAGCAGAGTGGAGATACAGGTCATGTGCATTGGGCAATCTGTTGTCTCAGGACAGCCACAGAGAGTTCACAATGGCAAACCTGAATCTCCCTGGCTACCACACCTGGAGAAGACTCTCAAGTAAATCACGCATGGTTTCCCGCACACATCCATGTGTTGCTTGTTCCTAATCCTGATTAGATTCCCAAAGTTATATGCTGCAAATCCTGGAAACACCTGACATTTTTTAAACATTTCCCATGACATAATAATCTAATTTCTTGAACTTTTATACATGACGCTGTGCTCTATTGATTAGAATTTTTAGCCATTTTCTCTAAGATTTTCTATTAGTAAACACCACATTAATAATACTTGGTATACAACATTCTCTTAATGAACTAAAGAAAGCATAGTGCCCTGAATATTTTAACTGGTCAATAGCCTCATAGAAGGAGGTACCAACAAAATCTAGGCTACTATTATAACTTGAAACACACCATTTGACTAAGGTTTCCTATAAATTAATATATAAGGGGAAAGGAAGACAGTTATAGTGTTCTCATCATCTGATAAAAGGAATTAAATGAATCCATAAGCAGACAGAAAAGAAATTTTTTCTGGCTCTGAATGTAAAGAGAAAATCATTATGTAAATGTTTGTTGAACAACCTAATGGACATGCCTTCAATGTCAGTGTCACAATACATTAGACTGATTTTTCATCTAGTTGTTTCATTTGCCTACCCACAATAAAAAGGCAAGCATAAATGCAAAATCAATCTTCTATGAGGAAATCACTGTGGGATTAAAATTATATTAGAGCATAGTATTGAAAAGTGCTTGTTATGAAAAGAAATATTGAGTGTTTTCATGGAATAGGAAATGGGATGCCAGAAAGTTAGATTGCAGGCAGATATTGAACAAATTTTGGTTTAAGTATAGGAAAAACTGAAGGACTATGCTGTCATATTATTAGACATATGTTGGGACAACTTGAATTTTATACCCAAATATCCAGTTTTAATATTCATATACCAAGCAGTTATGTTTCCAAAGACATCTATAGAATTAATGCTTGCTTGAAAACATAAGAATACTGTCCAATTACAAAGTCCAATAGGGAAGCAACGTAGGAAGAAATGTTTGCTACATATATTCATATCAGATTAACATAATTTTGATGGAAGGTTGAATGTAAATGAGCATAAGAATAAAATTTCCTTGGGCTGCAGTCTTGTTGCAACTTCATGTTCTCCTGGATTTTACTTCCAGAAGCCCTACCAAGTTCTATGTAAGAATCTTCCTCCCTTCCTGTCTCAGGGAGGAAGGAGAGGAAGAATAATCCTGTGAAATATCCTGAGTGTTTATAAAATAACTCACTTTCTAGGTCCAAAGTCAGTGTCAAAGTTTATCCCTTCTAAGAAAATGAATTTCCCTGCCTCTAGCTGCTTCTAGCCTTCCTATCACAGAAAGGAGAAAATCACACTATCAATAGTTATCAGGGCTTCAATGTACATACATTGAAATTCTGCAGTCAGGGAAGGGAATAGAGGTGGGTAGGAGGAGGAAATCAGAAACATTCTTGAAGATCATGATCCCTAGTTATAGCCCCCACACTTCTTATACACCAATAGAGCCTGAAGACAGTTACAGACTCACTTGGAGAAAAAGTACAGAGGAAAGGCAGTCAGAAAGGGACTAAGGCACAGACACTTGAGGAATTTGAAATGTCTGGTATCTATAGCTTTCATGGTTTTTCATAGGTGACTGGTGAATAGATGGAAATATAAAATCTTTCCCTGAAGGTTATGATATCCTTATGTAGTTATAATATATTCAGAGTATTCATAAGAGAAAAATACTGGAATGTAGTCAAAAGAGACAATTCCATTTCTGTTTCTTCCACTATTTTGTTTATTTTCCTGGTTCATTTGTGCTCCCATCTAAAAATACCAAAAACCGGATGACTTATGAAGAACAGAAATTTATTTCTTACAGATCTGGTGTCCAAGTCCAAGAATAAGTTGCCTACAGAGTGGATGTTTGGTGAGGGACTGATTTATAGTTCATAGATGGCACCTACCTATGTCTTCGTGTAGAGAAGACAGTGAGGCACAGCACCTCTCTAAGGCCTCTTTATGAGGACATTGATCCCACACAGAGGGGCTCTGTCCTTGTAGACTTAGTATATTCTGATGGTTCCACATTCTAACAGTATTACATCGGTGATTAGGTATTAACATTAATTGACACTGATGATACACAAATATTTAGACTATAGCCTTTATGCTACATATTCTCTCTCTGGTCTCTAAATTTAAAATTTATCAGTGAGTATTTGGATCAGGATGATCACTGGTCATGAATTACATTTTTCAAGTTGCAGGTACTTAGGGAGCATGGCCAACTGAACCCTTAAATCCAATCAGACCTTTAAGTCATTTGACAATCAATATTTTCTAATATTTTTTAAATACTTTTTTTGAGACAAAATTCCCTTAGGTTGAGAATCACTAGTATTTTAAGAGTTAGAATCAGGTGTAAATTGAAAAAAAAAATATATAGTTCTCCAAATAATTTTTGCATTCCAAACAAAATCAAAACCCTGTATTTTTTCACCAGTCACTTTGTGCTTAACCCTATAATCATCAGAAAGAATGGCACTATTAGATTTCTTGTCTTCCATGTTTATGAAAATATTCTCACTTATACTACTCAGAACCTATTTTATCTGAATAATGAACTAACTATTTGGAAGGTAGGAAAATCAAAATGCAGATTAGTGATAACTGATATTCCAAACAAAATGCTAAGAAAGAATGAGGTTACTAAGGTTAATTCGTGCTAATTTTCACTTAATAAACCAACAAAGACCAAATTATATTCTCATAATAAATATAATTGCCTATCTCCATTAGTAATCAATCAATAACTCTCCAAATTGGATATGTAGTTGGGAGTTTCTTAGTTTGTGTTAGCCATAAATCTTTAACAACTTTATATTATTTCTCTTAAAAATAACTTGACATTACAGTGATATATGTGTATATATTATCTATGTACAGTCATCACAACATGACAGAACTTTTATTACTGATGAATTTCATACACAATAGTAATCTCATAGATTGTTTCATCTGATCATATCCTAGTTGTTTTGATTTGTATAATTACACTACATGATGTTCACACAAGGGCAAAAATTGACTAATGATGTATTTCTCAGAATATATTCCTGTTATTGAGACACATAACTCATGTATAACAAATTACAGCACCTTTCACTTACAGAGACCTTGTTTATCACATAGACTCTTTCCCATCCATTTCCAGTATAACACTGGTGGGGACTTTGAAGGAGTAGTCCATAAATAGAAGCTCATCTCTTTCTAGAGCCTATTTCTGGGTTCAAAGGAGAGAAGCAATCACATAAAAATATTATAATATACCTTAGGTCAATTGAAAAGCTTTTTGATTATTTTATTGTCATATTATTACATTTTTATATATAATCTTAATTCCACAAATATGTATTACGTATCTATTATAATCCAGGGATTGTACTACTCTGAAGAGAACACTGTGAATCAAAATGCATGATTTGATTCTCACTGAGCATGCAGTCAAATGTTGGAGATATCATATTTGTGGTTGTAACATGTGAATAACATTATGTTGTACATTTTCAGGGTGCATTGAGAGCACACAAGAGGATATCAGAAAAAAAAACATGGTCAGCAAATTTCAAAATATTAGATAACCTTCAATCTCTAAAGAGGAGTTTTTCTTTCATTTTAGAAGAGTAAGAAGTCATTGCAGGACATTAATCAAAAAAGGGATTTTGATTTCTAAGATCTCAGAAAACAGTTTAAGAATAAAGATATCAATTTAATTGTTCTTGATTTATTAGACTATTAAATATGCTATTTCAAATTCATAGTTTTATTTAATCTAATAGTGTGCCAAAAATGTAAGAATGTGCACAGTAGAGTATTTTTAAATGTTATATTATATGTTTCTAATTTTTTTGTTTTCCCCTTTTCTTCTGAAAAGGCATTTATCTTCAACATATTTTTACAGTATGTTTGTGGGCCTACAGATAAATCCCATATAGGAAACCTCATCCATTTATTCTTGGAAGACTTAGTTTTCTTGTTTTTTTTTTTTAATGATTAGAATATTGTGAAATTCAAGTGAGGCTGACTGATTATGAATTCTTGGCCACAATATTTGAAACAGGAAGGAAAACTGATTTTGAGGGGAAGGTTTGAACTTCTATACCATGCGAAATTGTTGCAATAACTGTAGTCATTTTATTATTCACAGTACTATCATATTTTCTGGAATACACAATACCATTTAGAAATACTTGTGTTTAAAGCAATTACTTATACATAAGAAAAAATTAGGATCTTGGACATAAATTCATCTTTGAAGTAATAAAATATCACTGGAACTTCGAAGATTTAAAACTATTCCAAAATTTTAAATTAAATAAATCAGTGGTTACCTGGCCAATAATTGTGCAACTGTATATAGCTTATCCTGCACCATAGTTTACTTTGTGTGATTTTAATAACTCCAGTCAGCTGGGATTACAGTCATTCTATATCATAGGGTCTAAGGCAGGAAGATTGCAAGTTCAAGATCATTTTAGTCTATTTAGGGAGACTCTGTATCAAAACAAAATAAAAGGATTGGGAACATAGCTTAGTGATAAGAATCCCCCATGAGGCAGTAAAATAAATGACTAAATAAATAAATACTTCCAGAAATAAAAAAAAATCATAAGTTTACCACATAAGTTGTTTTAAACTTACGATTAAGTTTAAAACAACTTATGATTAAGTTTAAAACAACTTATTCCAAAGGTCTTGGAATAAATCTCAGAGGTAACAGGCAACTACAGTATAGATGAAAATTGTAAAAGAGGATCAGTTAGATAATAATTCAAGAAAAGCTGCATTAGTATAAAGAAACAGAACCCATATTAAATATGTATATAGGAAGAGATGAAAATATATTCATAGGAAAATCTATCTATGGAATTGTCTTGGAAAGATTTAGTAGAAGAAATTGGCTAACTTTATTATGGAATATGAGAAGTCACATGAGCTTCCATCTGTAAACTGGAGACTCCAGAATGAAAGTGGTATAATTCCCATCCAAATATGACAGTTTGGGCTTGGGATGTGGCTCAAGCGGTAGCGTGCTCGCCTGGCATGCACGTGACACTGGGTTTGATCCTTAGTACCACATACACATAAAGATATTGTGTCTGCCGAAAACTAAAAAAAAAAATATTAAAGAAATTCTCTCTCTGTCTCTCTCTCAAAAAAAAAAAAAAAAAAAAAATGACAGTTTGAGAATAAGTGGGTGGAGTGGGGAATAGTATAAACCCATGTCTCAGAGTAACAGAAGATTGATGTCCCAGTTCAACCAACAGGCAGGGAGAAAGTAATAAAGAGATCAATTCCTTCTTCCTCCAGTGTTAGGAGTGGAAAATGAATGATGGGTTTTGAAACTATCCTGTGACAAAAGCTATGCCCCTCTAGGAATATTCTGTGTGGGGGTGCTGATTCAGATAACCTAGTTGCAAGGTGACACCCTATTCTAAAGAAGATTCTGTGCTAGCCTCAGAGCCATTCAGTTTTTGATCTAGATTTCAGACACCAACCAGGCCCCAGGGATAGAGGATTTTGTGCTTAGCAAGATAACTACAATGTTTCACCAATGATGCTATTTCTGAGCCTTCCAGCTTCACAGAAACTTTAGACAATGGGCTTCCTGAATCCTGCAGGAAGCTCCAAGCATTGCAACTTACAAGAATGTTTCTAGTCCTGTAACTTTCTAGTGCACAAAGAACAATTCCTTTAATTCTTGATTATGAGACCCTATATAAATAAACCTGTCACGTGACTCTTTAGACCATGTTTCTCTAATAGAGAGCAGTATCCCATCTGATCCCAACCTTTTATTTTTCATATTTCTGTGTGTGTTTTTCTTAATCTCCCATTGCCCCTTGCTGGTAACTCTGGTTTAATGGTGCAGGGCAAGGCCCTCCAACCTTTTGTTATATTCAGGCTGTGGATTGAATGATGCTCAGCAATATTGAGAAGGATAATCTATTGAGTCCACTAATTAAAATACATAGTAATCACTTCTGGGAATATCCACAAGGGAACATGAGAAGAACAAATGTTTACATTGGGAAACTTGAGCACCATTCACATTGACACATAAAATTACCTACCATAAATGGGAAAGGTAAACTGTGAATTGAAAGATTTGTCACACAGGTAAAGTACATGAATGATGATTTTAGATGATGATTAGCAGAAAAACAGTTGAAGATGACAAAGGCAGCTTTATTCAGCTTGATGGGTACAGTTTCCACTTAGTACAATGTTGTGTTACTTCCTATATATGCTCATCTTTAGGTATTTAAAATGTCAGATTACTATGAAATAATTCTCTGACCTCTGGCCAATGTTTCATTCACCTTTTAGATTCTACAGGGGACTGTACATGAAGACATTTTTTTTTTCTGTTTGTAGGAAATGTATACCCAGTTTGGGAAGATAGATTTAATTCAAATAGAAGAAAATTTATTGTTAGATGTTAAAAGTAGTTAAAGTATTATAGAATTAGTCTTTGCACAGTGAGCTTTATAGAGCTTTAAGATTTCAGAGATCGTTTTGGAGACAGACAAATTTAAACATCAAGGGCTGGGCATGTAGCTCAGTTGGTAGAGTGCTTGCCTCGCATGCACAAGGCCCTGGGTTAAAGAAACTTAAACACCAATGTTTCCACAACAGAAGTGTCATTTATACCTGCTGCTTTATATATTGAGATTCCAAGTTACCTATTCTACCTTTTCCCTTATAATAACAAGGTGAGATAAGAATGTGTGTATGTATTTACTGCTTTTGAGAAGAACATCACACATACAGAGCAGCCTTGTTTCCTTATTAATGACAACCATGACTTCATTATAACAAAAAATGTGTTTTATATTGTTTTTAGACTTTTCAGAAAATTAACTTATATATATATATATATATATATGCATGCAACATTTTTTCTTTTTCTCTCTCTCTTTTTCATAATATTCAAAATTTGTCTTTGTCATTTCTCATTTACTAGGATGGAATCTTGTACACAAAAGAGAAAATAAATCTTCAGTTGAGATATTTTAGCCTTTAGAAATCCTGTCTATTTGACCACAACAAGAGTAATGCAATCAATTCTGAGTAGAATTTCAAAGCTAAAGCAGCCAATATAATATGCTCTCTGAGATCAATAGAAACTCCCCTTCATCATTCCCATCTTCTATTTCACTTTGTACCTCTTGGTTGTTGCTGAGCTGGGTCCTAAGTGTCAATTTGGCAATCTGCTTTTCATTTTGAGTGTTCTGATCTAAGAGCAGTTAACTTTGAAAAGAAAAGCTTGCTCCATTGAATACAGATGGTCAGTTCACTGATTTCAATATACAGTTCACTATATATTTTTCCTGAAATATTATTTTAAACCAAAACTTTAGCTTACTTTTGACTTGATCATTTATTGTAAGTCCACAATATAATATGAAGATAAAAACTGAGATGAGGACAAAGCTATTTATTATATTAACATTTTCAGTGGTTTAATGTTTTTAAATCTTCATTTTGAATTAAGAATAAATACATTTATTTAAAACATACTGAGTATTTTTATTGCTCTGGAAATAGTAGTTTTCCTTCAAACTCACACTTAATAAATTGGCATAAATATTACAAAATGGATTTTGTTTGAAGAAGCAAATCTTTATTGTTCTGGGAAAAAAATACTGCTGCATTGAAATAATAAGGCTGAATTTCAGAATTTCATCAGTGCCTTATGAATCCTCTTTTGTCATTTTCTTTTCAATTCATTGCCATATATTTGTTATCAACCCATAAGTTACTGGCAAAGTTTTAGAATATTCTCCTTAATATTCAACTAATTTTTAGTAATAAACAAACAATGAATAATAATTTAATTATTAATTACAAACAATGAATAATAACAAACAATGAATAATAATTCAAAGCCTCCTATTGTATGTTAGTGTAAAGGTAATGCATATTATAGCCAAACATAGGATGGATTGTTGGGACACCACTCTGAGGAAGATATTTAGAATTTACTCTCTAAACATATACATATAAATATATACATATAAGTGTATGTACATGTATGTGTAGAGGAACAATCACACATGATAAAATTATGTGCAAGTCTTTTAAATTACTTTATATGTATACATATATATGCATATATGTAAACTTTCACATGTAGTATAAACTTATATTCTGCAATGCTGTACACTGTGAACATTAAAGATTCAGTAGTATTACTTCTAAACAAAAACAATTTGCTTTTACAAAAGTTATGACTACACCACAAAACAAAGAGAATCACTACAAATTTATTGCACCATCAAATTTCTAGTAATATTTGTATCTAGCATCACACTCAAGGTTTTGTAACTTGGCTATGAAAATATGTTCAGTGTGACTATTTCTATATAGTGAGATTGTTCCCTAGTGCAATGCAGATGTGCTTCCTCAAAGTCTATTTTGTAATATCTATGCCAATTGGTCGCTTGATTTGGAAGGAAATGTACTATCTCTGGAGCTATGGACTAATAAAAGCATTTTCTGTTAATTCAAGTAAATGCTGGAAGGCATTCTCTTCTTAAAAAAGACATTTTTAGAAGTGAGATGGACAAGGAGAAATCTAACCAACATTGACTCTGAAATCACAACTTCAAAAATAGTTTAAAACAATGGAAACATAGTTTTTGATGATTCTAAAAAAGTATTCCAGACAGAGGACAAAAATCATATTTTCTATATTTATAAAATAAAATTTTGATTTTTGAGTAATTTTAGATTCATAAAAGTTACCGATACATAGGAGAGGTTCTCACATGTCCCTCACACATTATTAATTAATTCCCTGGTGTTAAATGATAACATTACCTTGATATCTTTGTCAAATTAAGACCCTAACATTTGCATATTACTATTAACTAACCTGTGTTTTTCCTTTAGATATCATGAGCTTTTCCACTATGTCCCTTGTAAGTTTCAGATTCAATTCAATCTTGGATCCACATTGTTTTTATTATCATATGTGTTAGTCTTTTCCAGTCTGTGAAGTTTTCTCAGTCTTTCCTTGTGTCTCACAGCCTTGACACTCATGAGGAATAATGACAGATATATTTGTGGAATGTTCTCAATTTAAGTTTGTTTTCCTTACATTGGGATTATGGAATATTTTGTTAGAAAGGTTGCACCCAGATTGGCCCCAATCTGACTTTCTCTCCTTTTTCCCATGATGCACATGTCATTGTATACTCTAACTTCATAAAACCTCACATTCATATCAAATACACTATATACTGTCAGACTCTCTTTGCACTCTCACCCTCTCACTGCCCAGACTGACAATTAGTATGAACTTCATCCTGTCACTCATGCTTGAATCTTGAAATTCAGCTATTTGTGTATCTCACAGAAAATATTCCTTATCACTGCATCAGAACAAATTATTTTTATTTTTGTCAGTCTGTAGAAGATTATTGCCATAAGTGCTAATAATAAGAAATTCTTAACTGAGAAGATGAATATGCATAAGAGTTGAGTGTCATTTTTAGTACTTACTGTATTCTCAGTATTTATCAATTATACACTATGTGGGTTGACTGAATTAATGAAGTGATTTATGATTGTGTAGAATTATTATTAACATGGTGTTCTGAGTATTAATGAATACAGTCATTAAGCAAAGAGGCATTAAGAGCAATGAGACCTTGTCAAACTACATAATCTTCATAATCCCCAATTTTTTAAAAATTGTGAAATACATGGAGTAATGAAACTTGCTCATCAATTTAGAGAGGATGAAGTGAGAAACTCTGGACACAATTCTAAGCAGTAATTTGGTTTTTCTCTGTAGTAATTTATCGGTAAATATTGGCTGTAAAGGCAATGACAAATTAGGTTTACCTATTATTGTGGTTGAATATGAGGTTACATATGTGTTGAATATGTTGGTCCTGGATTCATCAGTCTAGATGAAAATCCACTCTGTAGTTTACTAACTGAATCACCTTGGGAAAATTGCTCTGTTTCAGATCTTCATCTCTAGAAAGGCATAATAGTACCAATTTTATTGATCTTTTGAGACACTTTATGTACACATGATGCTTACTATATACAAGCACTATATACTACATCATTAGCTCTTATAATTAAAATTAAGCAAATTTAAAGCAAGTACAATATAACCAACTATCATATTCTGCATAGATGATTTTTCAATTATATGATAATGCCTATTATTAACATCAGCTAAACATGAGCAATTAAAAGGATAGATTTATTTCATGGAAAACTCCATTATGCTAATTGGACTTTAAACTTTTGAAACATAATTACAACGAAGACATTATATTCTAATATATTTTACAACCTGAATTAAAAATAAAAATTGAGTAAATTCTCACAAAAAAACAACCAGAAATGTAATTTTCCAAGTGCTGCCTGCAGAGTAGAAACTCACATTCTTATACACACACACACACACACACACACACACACACACACAAATGTGGTATGATAGTGTTTATATATAAGATTTTGTGCAGGTAGTGAGATATGCTTGCTATGATGTCAGATAGCTTATATTTTCTCAACATCGCAAACAAAAAAAGTTAGCTGGCAGTTTTCTGTTAATAAAGTACATCAGTTGGGACTAATGCAACAATCTAAAAAGAGTCTTCATTGAGTATTGTCAATTCATTTATTTGAGTTCTCTCTTTCTAGAAGATTTGCATGAAATCTTTTGAAGACTCACCTTCTAAAGCAAATTAATTTTCTACATTACAAAAATAAATAAATAAAAGGTCTAAATCACTAAAGCTAAAGCATAAAACCCAGTCATTATTGTTGGCTAAAAATCAAAGGGAAACAAAAACTAATGAAACAAAGGAGAGACTGAGATATCACTTAAGGATATGAAGAACTTAATAGCTCTTGTATTTCTCGATGGTTTTCTGCAGGGTCATTTAGACATTTTAGTTTAGTGATAAAGACGTACCTTTGATGTTGCCATACCTGCTTTAAATTAGGTAAAAATACATCCTGTCATCACTGTGCAATTGTATCTAGATGGCTGCTGAGAATTCAATAGAATTATTATTCATTGAAATTCCTCAATGTTACATTATTAATACAATATTGCAATAAGTAATTAGACTTCCTGATAATCTTAGAGACTACCATTTACTTCAAAATTGAGATATTTGTGAAATCATTGTTCCTATCATAGGAACACAATCAGTGGCATATAACACATAGCTATTATTTTTTTCTTATGTGACATTACTGAATAGAAACAATCACTACAAGCACAGTGGGCTTTTTTTCACAGATTAGAAACAAAATAATCAAAGTTGACTTTCCATTCCACCATGCTTTTATTTTTAATATATTTTTAATTTACTTTTTTTTAGAAGTATATTTTAAAATTTATGATTTACAGTGTGAGAATTTGGCTTTCTTTAAGGATCCATTGGAAGCAATGGTGACAAAAGATTAAGCACATTTCTGAGAGAAACCTAAAGTATGTTTGATTAAAATTGCTAAAATTAACAGTATTCCTTACATTCTTTTTTATGGTGGGGGATATAATGGGGGAATGAACTCAGGGATACTCACCATGGAGCTACATCCCAAACCCTATTTTGTATTATATTTAGAGACAGGGTCTCACTGATTTGCGTAGCACCTCGTTTTTACTGAGGCTGGCTTTGAATTTGCGATCCTTTTGCCTCAGCCTCCAGAGCTGCTGGGATTACAGGCACACACCACCAAGCCAGGCTTCACACTCTTTAAGTAAATTGTATATCCACTTTTATTTACCAAAGTGTACTGCAGGTTTTAATGCTTACCTACTACATTCCTATCAATAGTGTGTCTCTTCCAAAATGTGAAAAGTGATGTCAATAAAAGGAACATTTGACATGAAACAGAAAACGCATTATGTCTCACCTGGAGATGTGTTCTCTTAGCGGAGTAGCAAGGAATCTGAAGACCTGTGTGTAATTCACCCTTTCACTTGTCAATTACACAGTATGCAATTCTCTGCTTCACATAGGAGAAGTGAATTATGTGAGTCTGTCCAGGAAGGAAAGGATGAATAAAAATGGCATTTGTGCCTGAAACCTGACGTGACTATCTAAGAGCTCACAGCTGTTTCAAAAAAAAAAAACATCTGCATATAAAGCTTAGGAAGTGGAGGGACATAGAAATAAATCAACATAAAAGAACACCTATCAAGTGTTTTTTTTTTTCTTCTCTTATACTAAAAAAATTTGTTCCCTATCATCATTGAATCCACTGCCCATCATGAGCTTGTATAGGTGGTGCAGTGTGAAAACTCTTTTGTAACAATTGACTGATAACAGATATTGTAGAGAAAAAAGGGCTGTTTTATGAATTACTTTCAAAAGTAGCTTTCTACTTTCAAATAACTATGAATTCACATAGGGAGGGCCTGTGTACCTACCCTCTGCTTTCCCCTGTGGTAGCACTCAGCAAATACATGATACTTTATCAAAACAAATGAAAGTGATGAGTATGGTTTTTTGATATTATGATTACAAAAATAAGGACTGAAATTTTGTTTGACTTAATATTATTATAAAATAGTTACACAAGTTAAATATTTTTCTTTTATCTTTAAGTACGGTTCTATCCATTTTGAAGAATAAGAAAAAAAATCCAACACTTCATTAAAGAGTTATTTAGAGTAATTATAGGTATCAAGGACTACAAGGCCAATTTGTCTTTGTTTACTGAGGATCATTTGTTTTGCATTTGTTGAAAGTAGTATGGTTTAAATTTTTACATGATACATATGGATGAATAATCATATTTTCTATTAATATTTTTCACATTTATGTCAGGTATTGTTTCCCTAATGTTTGCATAACTTAAGAGCACTGCAAAAATGAAATAATTCTCATGTTATTCCTGATGTATAAATAAAAATCACTTACAGAAACATTAATTTTTCCAGTAGGCATCTATATACTAATCAAGTTATCATTCCAATAAGGCAAAGAAAAAACTGGAAATTTCTGCCGACACAAAACTCATATTTTCAATGTTTATTTGTACTTAATTGTTTGGAATTTCTAATGGATTTTTCTTCTAGGAAAGAAACTTCAGCTATGATAAATACTCTCTCAGGTACATTTGCCAAAGTGTACTCAATATATAAAGACTGCAACGCAATTAAGTTATTTGAAATGAAACATAGTTGGAAAAATATGGAAAAAAAGTATTTAAACTAAACAAATATAAGTTACTAGAAAAAATATAACAAATATAAGTTACTAGACAAAATATAACAAAACAGTGAATTACTGTTGCTCTGATGAAAGGGAAAACAAAGTGACATTAGGGACATCATTTATAAAGATAATTCTTAAACACTCTTATGTGATACTAATATTTATGTTCCTGAGTTTTGGTTATGCCTCAGTTCATTTTCATTTGATTTTTATGTTTGACACAATATATATTCATATCATATATGAACAATAATTGGTTCAATTTATATTTTAAATAAAAAGCTACAACAGGAATGATCAACATTCTATGTAGAAACAAGAGGAATAAATGATGGGTGGTACGATGCTACAGGTGTGTATCTCCAGCAGAGAAAAGTACAAACACCTTAGGTGGTATTAATTAAGGTACACATAGCAGACAATTGTTTTAAGCAATTCTTGATTGAAAATTATGGGTTTTTTAACTAAAATAATTTACTTTCTTGGCAGATTGAATATACTCATTCATTTAACACACATTATTTTATGACTCTTTTTAGCATCTCTTTTGGCTATAAGGCACTCTCAAATAAAGTATTATTAGTAATAAATAAGAAGAAAGTTAAATACGGACAAAAGAATGTCAAAGCAAGAACCCTAGTGTTTTTGGAAGATCAAAAACAAATCAATCATTTCAAAGGAGCAAGATATTAAATTTGGCTGAAACTGAAGAAAGCAAATCGTCAAGAAGAATATCAGATACAACTTCTATGTAAAGGAAGTGTCTTAATCCATTTGCAATGTCATAACAAAGTATCTGAGGCTAGGTAATTTACAAAGAACAATCTATTTTCTGATAGCTCCAGAGTCTGGGAAGTCCTAGATCAGTGTACTAACTGTTAGTTCAGCTTTCTGGTGACTGATCCTCACATATCAGAAAGTAGAAGGGCACAGGGGATGAATGCTAAAACTTCTTTATTGGGGAATTAACCTTTTTGGCCAGGGAGGGTTAATTGTTTGCTCTTTGTCTGTTGCCCTCTTAAAGTCTCTACCCTCTTAACACATCCCATTGGCAAAATAAATTTTGGAGGCAACACAATCAAATCGCATCATTTTTAGACAACTTTTTTGCTGCTGTGACCATAAGACCTGACAAGAAGTTTTAGGGGAGTAAAAGATATTTGGCTCATGATTTCAGAGGTCTCAGTCCATCTATGGCTGACTTCATAGTTCTGGTCCCCAAATGAGACAGAACATCATGGCCAAAGCAATTAGTAGAGGCAAGCAGCTAAGGACATGACCAGCAGGAAGCAGAGAGACTAAACTTGGTTCACCCAGACAAAATATATATACCCCAAAGGCATGGCCCCTGTGAGGTATCTCTTCCAGCCACACCCTGCCTTCTAACAGTTAGCACCCAGTTAATCTCTACAGATTAATGCACTGTGGATTAATGCACTGAGTAGGTTAAGACCCTCATAATCCAATCGTTTCACCTCTGAGCTTTCTTGCATTGTCTCACACATGAGCTTTTGGGGGACACCACATATCTAAAACCATAACAGAAGTCTATATCAATTTATGGGCATATACAATTAATTTCGGCAAACAGAAGAAAATAGAAAAGATGATTTAGGGCTTTTGTGTGAATGATTAGTCATTCTAAACAAATTATTATGGGCATTTTCATTTGGGCCCTGGATAATGAATTATCACACTTTTCAATTGGGGGGTGACATGATTAGATCAGATCAACAGTGTATAAAATGTGGCAAAGGTTTGATATAGATTATGGTTTTTATAAATAAAAAAAGCACCAGAAGTTTGGGAGTTATGTAGAAAATGAAGGCAAATCATTACCGGCATATATGCCTGATGTGTAATTAAAAAGAAGAGGATGGATGGGGGTTATGACTCAGCACCAGAGTGCTCACATATCACATGCGTGGCCCTGAGTTCTATCTTCAGCACAACATAAAAATAAGCAAAATAATGGTATTGTATCCAACTACAGCTAAAAAATAAATATAAAAAAATCTTTAAAAAAAACTTAAAAAAAAAATCTATTCATTTTGATCTCTGGTCTAAGAAGCTTCTAAAACTTTAACACTGAAAAATATATAAAAGCTAGGGAAGAAATCAATATAGGTGCAACAAAAGACAATTTCATTTACACATATTGAGGTTAAAGTGCTCATGATAATTACAATTGAATTATTCAGAGAGAGAGAGATGAGGACTATTTAGAAACTTGTAATTAGAGGTTTTGTTAACAAAACAAAAAAAAGTTGACATTTGTGTTACTTCAAATTGTCTAGTTTTATTATAAAGATAAACATACAAATAAATATCTAATAAAATTCTCACACACAGACTTTTAGGACAACTACCAGAGGACAACTGTAGATTTAAGACTGCTCAACCACAGAAATCCATGTAAAGTCTTGTCCAATCAACTGTCCCCGGGTGGGACACCATCTGTGCTCTCTTGGACATGAACTTTCAGGATTTTCCCTGGGGAGTTTTCTGGTTAGGATAGTGGAACACAGAATGGGCTGGATGAATTAGTGTGTTATAGAGAAAATTCTATGTGATCACCAAATCTCTTTTTATTTTCATCCGGGGTACTCAGCTTAGCAATATTATACTGCCTTTTATGCAAATTGATATGGGTCTGTCATTAAGTTCAGAGCAATAGAATTTGCATTGTAAAGATTTTGGCCATTTCCAGTCCTTATGAACTAAACACTCTTTATTGTCCCCCTCAATTTCTCTGCTTTTCTTCTGTTGGTAGAATGATGACAAGGGAACCTTAAAACCACATGACAAAGATGGCATGAAAGGTGCTTGATTTCTTAGTAATCACTTGGGTTAAAGCCACTGAGCTCCCATATTACAGTAACCTTGTCTTTGTATGATAGAAAAATAAACTTTACTGATTTGGGGGAATTTGCTATAGCAAGTAATATTAATCACCCTTACATTTATACAATTGCATATATACAATAATGTTTCTCAAACTTATGTAAGGTAATAACCTTTTGGGGAGAGAAATCACCTCTCCTAAAGAGAAAATTTTATTTTGTTTAGACCAGTTAATATTGTTTCTAAATATTACACAATTATAAAATAAATGCATTAAATTCTATTTATAATAAAATTCTAATACACATAAATGTAATATGCCTGTATTTTACTTGCATAAATACAGGCATTGAGATGGCTTCTGTTTCTGCAACACAACCATCTGATCCTTTTAATCATGTTGAGACAGAAATTTCAGAATAAATACATTTAGTATACTTATAAAGGTGTTTTCTAGTTCCCAAATCTTTCCTGAGTCTTATTGATTCTGCACATACTCTTGCTTCTGAGCTGGAATCTGGATCATTCTCATAACTTAGAGAACAAGTGCTGCTATTTGTCTATAGTTGAACTTCTGTATTTATTTAAAGCAGAATAGAGATAAGTTTCATTTTATTCTTTTGCTCTAGGGTCAAATGACAGAAATGATGAAGAAAGTTTCCCAAACTTTATTGAATTAGACCTTGGGACAAGAACATGTCTGAAGATCATGAAATTATCTGATCTCAATTTTAGGAAACTTACTCTAATATAACAAGGACCAAGGAGAGGAATCAATTCTGAAACTATTTTTTTTTCTTCCTTTTTTGGTTCCAATCACTTTTCTGGGACCCAGTGTACATTCTGTAAGATTCATCCTCTTTTAGTGTATAATTCAATGATTTTTATTCTTTTTTAATACTGGGGATTTAACTTAGGGGCGCTTTACCACTGAACCATATTCCCATATTTTTTTTTTTAATTTGGAAACAGTGTCTTACTAAGTTGCTTTGAGCCTCCCTAAATCTGAGGTTGGTCTTGAATTTGCAATCCTCCTATCTCAGCCTCCTGAGTCACTGGGATTACCTACTTGTCCTATCACACCAGGCTTAATTCTATGATTTTTAGTAATTTACCAAGTTTTGCAAGCATGATCATAATCCATCTCCACAATATTTTATCAGTACAATAAGAGAACTATGCCCATTTAATGGACAATTTTGATCCTTCAAAATCATTTTCTTCTTGCCTCAAATTTTGATTCTAACTATGTGTTCAAAAATTATTAATTCATATTAAAGGTCTGAAAAGTTTTATATACTAAATTTTACTTTATCCAATATGTGTATATTGTTACATGGAGCTAAATTTTATTTCTGAGTTCTTTAATTTTTGACAAGGCAGAGTCTGTCTAATTCAAGGACCTGGTTTATGAGTGCCCTTGGATGATGATCTCCCAAAGAAGGAAGTCAAAATGGAAATAAGAAAAAGCTAGGAAAGTACACATTGCTGAATTAGTAGTTTGGTGGCCGCTGGGGTTTATTATAATTTGCTTTATTATTACCTCTTTGAAGAACAGGAAGTGAGGGCATTTACTCACTGATGACAATTCCCGCGTTAGTGGAGTATTGTCCCAGGAGGCAGGAAATCACTCATGCTTTGAGGTTGCCTTTTACCAGTTTGAGTCAGCTCTCACATCTCACTCAAAAGCCCTGAGATTGTAAAATAGAAGATACAGAATTATTTGCAATGAAAAGTAAGTAGCATGCACAGAAACTGTCCATCAAGCTTTAGCCTGTGTCATTTTCAAGATCCCATCATGCTAACAGCATCATTTTAGGTTTATTGCTAAAGTATTTCATAGATATTTGTAATAATTTCTTTTTCCAAAAAATGCTTCTTATCTGTGGGAGACCAACCTTACACGTGACTGGGTTACACTCCCGGGCTGGGTGCTGAGGCGCTCAGTCATAGAAATGTGGCAGAGCTTTCCCCACCCTTCTTGGGTTCGAGGGTCAGTGTCTAGTGCATGGTTGTGTCTTGCTACAGCCCCACGGGTGAAGCTATGCTCACCTGTTCCTTTGTAATATAACCCCTTGCCCTGTTAAGGATAGAATCTTCCATGGAAGTGCCTTGTGTGTGTCCCCTTCTCTTACTGTGCCCTTGGGTGTGGCCTACCCAGGTGTCAGTCAACCTACTGACAGTGGACATCATGAAGATAGACTCAGCCCCCTAAAACCTGACACCTTGCCTCATTTAAATAACTTCTCCTCAATAAAAGTGGTCAGTGTGTGCTCTCACTCTCTTTCTGCGGACCCTTAAGCTCAGAAGAGCTGTCATAGCAACCCCAAAGAAAATGGTATTTGTGTCTCTTGTGTGGTTATTTTGCGCAGCCCAGTAAGCCCAGTTTATCTGGAATGACCCGTGAGCCTTTTAGCCGCAAGAACAGAAACCCGACACTTATCAATGATATACCCTGTTTTACTTTTCCCCACCATGACCCTACTACTTTATGATATATTGCCATTGTATTTTCCTATTTTTTTCTGGTACCCATCCTGTAATCCTTTTAGTTAATACAGTATTCCTCAGTTTCAAGGACTGTAATTGCCTGCTTGGTCTAAGTTGATTTTGAAGGTAATAAGAAGCAAATGAGTGAATTTGAGGAGCTATCATTCTTCAAGGCATTTATACCTCTAAAGCAAGTGGAGTCTCAGCATGGAACCCAGCAAAGCAAAATCTCCTGCGACACATTTAGAAGAGTGATGATGTCGCTTTTTCCAGTCTGTGGGATTTAGAGTAGTTTATCCATACATTGCTATTCTAGTTTGTATCATCACTCTCATCTGCCTTGTCCCCACTGTAAGGCTTTTTCATATCAGTGAGTCATCAAGGTCCAATATCCTGTTTAAAGGAATTGTTTTCTTGGCCACTGATCGTAGAAACTGTCTATTTGAGTTTAATAGAAATAAGGTTTAAGGCAAGAACTTGTGTAGAGACAGCTACTTTGGAAAGAAATCTCAAAATGTGTGAGTGAAGGGATGGGAAGAATGAGATAATATAAGAAGGAAAGATAATAAATGTTATTATTACTTATTTGGTTAATGGTAGTGGCAACTGGAGCTAAAAACCATTCAAGGGAACATGTAAAATGCACTGGACAATGACCATTCAGAAGGGAAGAAGCTATGACATTCCAAGTCCACCTGCAATCCCAGCAACCTGAGAGGCTGAGGTAGGAGGACTGGAAATTCAAGGTCCCTTTTATTTTGAGAATTAGGAATCAATTTATAAGAAGGGGAAGGGATGCAGCTCGCTGGTAGAGCACCACTGATTTCAATCCCCAGGACTGAAAATGTGTGTGTGTGTGTGTGTATGTGTGTGTGTGTGTGTATGTGTTTTGTGTGTGTGTGCGTGTGTGTGTGTGTGTGTATTAAATGAAGAGGCTGTGGCATTTATATAGACTCTTGTTTTAATAATAAATATTATTCTGTAATCAAAATTATTTATTGACTATTGCCTCTGGGATATTAAATGATTGTGGACCTTCTCTTAGCTTTTGCAAGATCAGCAGAGAAAGGAGGAAGAATGGGTAGGAGTTAGGGAATCAGATATTAAAAGGAAAGTTCACTAAGTGAACCAGTTGTACTTTGAAAACAATAAATGGAGGAAGGAGGAATGTGCTGTAGGCAGATCTGCTAAAATATGGATTTGGGAAAATTTAGCATAGGTAGAAGTTTCTAAAATGAGTCAGCATTTGGGAGGAAGTGGGTAGAACAATAATCTACTTGAAACTGACTCCTGAGACAGATAGAAAACAAGGGGTTTCCCATTGGTTGATACTATTGACAAAATATAACCAAATTTTCTGCTCTCCTCTATCTGGGGGGATGTTATTAGGGGAAGGAATTTTATTCATTTGTGGATATTCAGTGGAGCGGAAGCTACAAATAAAAGCCAAGTTTTATATTTGAAAGGTAAGTAGTGCTGCATTCCTCACACTCTAATGGATTGATAGTTCTTTCTACTTCTCATTGATGGGTCCTTCTGAAATTCCATAGAATCCTTTTATAGCTCATAACTCTAACAGTGACTTTTAAAAGCCTACTACTTAAATTACAAACAATTCACCTTGAAACAAGGACTATAACCCTGTAAGAAAGGCAGAGTGCAGAGATGAGGTTCATGCTCAGAAACCACTTGTGATTTTAGAAGCATCAGTAGATTGTGTTGAGACTCTCTTTGATAGAGTCACAAACAAATAGTTAAACCATCTTGCACATTCAAGGCTGTTAAATGGGAAAAGAAAGCCAAATGTAATCTTGTTAATCTGTTGACTAGTTTCAGTCATCAAAATTCTAGACAAAATTCCTAGGAAAGAACATAAAAGGATGAGGTGTAATTCTGCAAAACTACTCTAGGAGAAAGAATTGTGTAAGAACCTAGACTATTCCTCCAGGAAGATAATCCATTCACTGCTAAGCTGCTCTATTTCTTGCTGTACTATTCTTTAGTCTACTAAATACACATGGGTCTAGGAGATGGGTGAGTACTATGGAATAAAGGGGGACAGAAGTACAAGATCTTGTAGCCTCAACCAGATTCCTGAACCAGCCGTTTTAGACCTTGTCCAGATACTGGAAGGTTTTACTCCTTTCAGTGGAGAATTGTCCTGAGTCAAGTACATGAGGCTAGGAAATTCTGGTTGTTTTTCCACAAGATTTGATGAACTCCAGAAATAAAATAATAATTGTGTTTTAGAGCTTTCCCTTTGAAATCAGGTAGAACTTAGTATTCACCTAAGACCACATTTTTTGCTACTTTTCCTGAATTTGTCATTTTTTTCAATTGCCTTTTCTGAGAACAATAGCCATCATAAAACCACATCAATATGATTCCCAATTTCAGGTTTTACTTTTAGAACACACAATGGAAGAGAGATAGTGGACTTGTAGTATAGGTGTGCATCTACACAGATTTACAGGACTCTGTGCTTGAATTAATGTTCTGCTTTCATTGTTTAATTTTTTTTCCAATTTTGAACATGTAAATCTCTTATTTAAATTTTTTTAAAGAGAGAGAGAGAGAGAAATTTTTAATGTTTATTTTTTAGTTTTCAGTGGACACAACATCTTTATTTTATTTTTATGTGGTGCTGAGGATCAAACCCAGTGCCCCGCATATGCCAGGCGAGTGTGCTACTGCTTGAGCCACATCCCCAGCCCCATCTCATTTAAATTTTTGACTAGGCCATTTATATTGTCTCTAAAGAAAGGAGGGAGAGTAAAAAGCCACACTCCTGAATGCCCCTGTTCTGTTTCCAAAATCCTTGAGAGCAGAGCAAATATGGCCTGACGTGTTCAGATAAATATTATCTTGAAGGACTCTGTTTTTATCTCATGGACACTGGGAAATGGGGCAAATTAGTGTTATCTGTAGAAAGCTACTTTCCTGCATGTGTACCAGGACTTTAGATCCTTGGGATTCTAGTCATACAAACAACTAAAGCTGATGACATCACTACTTCTGCACCTTAAGAGTTTTAGTCAGTTTTCCACGGATGTGACTAAAAGACTTAAAAAGAACAATTTTAGGAGGAAAAGTTTATTGGGGGGCTCACTGTTTTAGAGGTCAGTCCATAGCCAGCTCCATTTCTTGTTGCCCAAGGTGAAACAGAACATCAGTGCAGAAAAGTGTGAGGGAGGGATAGCTTCCATGATTATCAGGAAGAAGAGATGGAGCCTGCTCAACAAAGACAAAATATATACCCCAAAGGCATACCCCCCAGAGACTCACCTGCTCTAGCCACTCTATCTGCCTTCAAGTATCACTCAGTTACTCCTATCACAAATTAATTCACTGATTGGGTGAAGGATCTCTTAACCCAATTATTTTATCTCTAAACCTTCTTACATTGTCCCACACATGAAATTTTGGGGCACAGATATCTAACCATAACACTAAGGTATAAAACCACTTTCTGAGAGGGGATGGATATGGAACTGAGGGCACTATAAAAGAATATGTGTCACTCATCAAACTGGCTGCCACCAAAGACAGCATTTTGAGGAAGAGGAGGTAGTGGTTGGTGAAGTACTCTGATGGATAGAGGTGTATTCACTCAGCGTGTTGCCACTGAACTCTTCTTGTAACGGTCACTGATCTGTGTAAGCTTTCCCCAATAACTTACATGTCTTCATACTGTCTTTATCTGGGTACTTTCTTTGGCTCATGTGCAACCTACTCCACTGCTCTGACACCACTGGCCTTTGGACAAGATTATGTCAATATGAAGTTCTTGAAATTCTATGTTCCTGAAAACTTACATAATCCTATATATGAAATAAAATATAGATATCTGCTGAAAAATAAAAGTACTGGAAGTTTTTTTTTTTTCTTTGTTGATATTAGAGAAAACAAATGGTTTGGAACAAGAAAGTACATTAAAGACATAATGACAAAAGATAAATCACAATATAAATGTATAAAGTAATTATTGGGGTGCCTTGAGAATATCAGGAAGTTCCACATATTCACAATTGGCTTACCTAGCATTGTTTTCCTATTAGAGACATGGATGAGAGAGGGGACATGACAGCAAAGATTCGTTGAGGATAGAATTACACTACCTCACACCATGAATGCAGAGGAAGTTGTGTATGCCTAGTTATTTAATGGAGCCTTATCCAAATTAAAGGTATAAATATAAGCACATGTTAATTATTCAAGCTCTTTTTTCAAGTGAAGACAAACGTAAGGGGACAGATAGATGAAAATGGTGAGAACATGAGGTTAAGAGAAGAATTCTATAAAATGAACACACTGTGCTGACCTCCCACATGTTTTCTTTGCCAAGAAGCAAGCTGCCTGCAGCCCCCACCTGGCCTGAGTAGACAGGATATGTCACATTCCTCAGCAAACTGAGGCAAGGAGGTGAAGGTCAGGCAGTGTGTAATGAATAATTGGGGTCCAGAGAGAGAGAGGATGATGACTGGCTATCACTAGTTATCAAACTGAGAGGACAATGGGTTGTTAATCTCTGCTACCATGCTCCTGGGAACTCCAGGTTGTTAACAATTAAACTCTGGGTCACTGCTCTTAGGCACATTCACACAGGAATAAAAGGGAAGGCAGCAATTAAAAGAGGGGATCTGGGGTCTAGCAAAGAGCAAGACACATCCCTTCCTGCAGATACCCAGCTCTGGGTCCCTTTCTCTTTGGAGAAGTCTGTCATTACCCATTTCTTAAGTAAAACTTGCTTTGGATACTAGCTTTAGCATTTCTCAAGTGTTTAATCTTCAACACCAGAGGAAAAAGAACCCATTTCTGATCTCCAAGACTGGTATCATTGTTATGCTCCAGGGAGTAAAGGTCAAGGTTTTCAGAAGATATAAGTAGAGTTAGATCACTAAATCTTCCTGGAAGAAAAATATCACCCTCTGTTAGAATCTGAGAACTTAAACCATAAATAAGAATTAGCAAATAAAACCTCAGAGAGTTCTGGAGGAAGGACATACTCACCATGAGTACACAGCACGATATTTGAGAGTTAACATCTCAGAGGACCCAGTTGAAATCATTAGTATTGCTCTCCCTCATTTTCTTTTTTTTATATATGTTTATTTTTTCTTTATTTTTAAATTGACAGATAAAATTGTATGGAGATATTATTGCAACATGATGTTTTAATATATGTATTGAAATGGTTCAATCAAGCTGATTGCCATATACATTACCTTATATAGTTAATTTTGTGAATCGTATGCTTAGCATCCACTCTTTTAACACTTTTGAAGAGTACAATGCTTGTTATTGGCTGTTCTCATTATGCTCTACAACAGATCTCTTTATCCTATTTTTTTTACATTTCTGTAATTTTGACCCTTGACTAAACCCCAAACCCCATTCAGACAAATCTCCTGAGTCCCTGTTAGCCATCATTCTATTCTCTATTCCTATTACATCAACATTTTTAGATTCTACATTTGGTGATTTTATGCAATTTTGTCTTCTGATGCACAATGGAAAAGCATTTTTACTCAGGGAAAAAATAATTATTCACATTATTATTATTATTATTACTACTACTACTACTACTACTACTACTACTAGGAATTGAATTCAGGGCCACTCAACCACTCAGCCACAACCACAGCCCTATTTTGTATTTTATTTAGAGACAGGATCTCACTGAGTTGCTTAGTGCCTCACTTTTGCTAAGTCTGGCTTTGAACTGTGATCCTCCTGTGGCAGCTTCTGGAGCCACAGGGATCACAGGCATGCACCACCTTACCCTATTTATTCACATACTTACTAGAAATGCAGGGGAGGGAAAGTAAGACAATGATACTTTTGATGCACGAACTCTCTAGTTAACCGCTACTATTTGTATCTGTGAACTTTCTTATTTCCCAACAAGCTAGAGTACACTTTCATTTTTCTAAGGGTGTGTGTGTGTGTGTGTGTGTGTGTGTGTGTGTAGGGGGAAGATATTTGGAGATACAGAGATGTAAATAATTTAAAAATAAGAAAAATTGTGTACATCATTTTATTAAATGCAACTAGTGTCATATTGTAAAAGAAAGTATGAATCATGTCATTAAATACCACATAAAATTTCACTAAGATGAGAGCAAAAATGAAGCTGCAGGGTGCACATTCAGTTTAAGGACAATATCTAAGCTCTGAACACTCTCTAAAACCTGAACTTTGAACTCCCTTTTGTCCAGTTATTTTCAAAGTCTGACCAAAATTATTTGAAGAAAACAGGTGGAGAAACATGCTGATCACTCATATAAAGTTAATCTGTGTGTGTAAGACTGCTGTGTTTAATGTAAAAAAGTGTGATTTTTTTTTATCCACCTAATAACTATAGTACATGGGAATAATAACCTTCATTGCAGGCTGTAGTGAAGATTTGAGATAATTTTTGTCATATGTTGGTCCCATTTCTGATGAACAAGAAAAATTCAATAAAAGCAACTCTGACCTTCATCACAGAAAATGATATTCCTCAAATTCAGTCGTTAGTCCTCACAATTATGCTTTCAGTAAGTCATATTTAACTGTTTTTGAAGTCAACTTTTATGAAGAATATCATGAAAATTTTTCATAAGAACTCCTAACCTTTTGAAAAATGGTATTTGAAGTTATTATCGATTATGCTACAGACTGATACCTGTTTAAATATTCATGATAATTTGCATTAAGTGTAGCATTAAAAACCATTTTCCTATTTTGAATTTTATCAGTAACTGAGAATTAGCTTTTTATGTTTTTTCTTTGTTGATTTTATTATTAACAGATATTCCAGAACACAGATTAAGTAGACTTTCAGATTTCTGTTTTCCTGTTCATCTCTGTTTGATTTCTGAGATTTGGTATTTATTTTAATTTTAAAGTTGATTTAAAATTGATATACTCCCACTACTATAATATTACAAACCAATAACTCTTACAATTACTAGGATGACTAAAACTTTTACCCAGCATAGGATAATAATTAGTAATAGAGTAATTTATTATACAGACTAGTCATGGATATCACCTCATTATCATAACCACCATAATATTCATATTATTCAACATTTTTCTTATTAGCCTCAACTTGGTAGTGAGCAAAATAAAGATTAGGAGATAACCAGTAAGTGAATTAGGAAGTTGAAGTAACATTTAAAAAAAGTTATATCCTGAGTTATTTAAGACAAATAATCAAAAGTATACTTTTGCTGGACATAAATTTTACATTTTTTAATGTTTTGATCAACTTCTGCATCACTGTGGCCAAAGTACCTAAGAATAACTTAGAGGAGGAAAATATGACTTGGGGCTCATAGTTTCAGAGGTCTCAGTTAATAGACGGCTATCTCCATTGCTCTGGTCAAAGATGAGATGGCACATCATGGATAAAGGGCCCATCAGAGGAAAGCTAATGACTCAAGATGGGGAAAGAAACACCTCATCTGGCCATGCCCCACTTGCCTATAGTTACCAACTAGTCAGTTCATTCAAACTAGGATGTATTGATTAGGTTAATCAATACATTTGCTTCCAAATATTTCTGCATTAATACAGAGATTTCAGGAGATACATGATATCCAAACTATAACATTCCATCCCCAAGCCCCAAAAGTTCATTTCCACCCCATAATGAAAAATGCATTTAGTTTTCTCCAACTGTCTCTTGGTATTAACAGTCTTTTCATTGTCCCAAAGTCTAATTCAAGTGAAACTCTTTTCTGAGATACAAGACAAACTCTTGTTTGTGAACCCCTGTTTAAAAAAACAAAACAATAACAAGTCACATGTATCCAATATACAGTGACGCAGAATAAACACTCCCATTCTACAAGAGAAGAAGAAAGGATAGGGCCAAAGCAAGACTGAACCCAACTGGGCAAACAGGTCCCCTAAATCCTCCTACAGCATCTAAGACACATGCCTCTTAGATGTGCTCTCCAAAGGGCTTCGCAGCACTGTCCCTTTGCCCTTGCTTGTAGTGCATGTGGTCTCTCTCTTAGCCTGGATTTTTCTATCACTGGCAGCTTTTCTTGGAGATGGTCCATGTTACTGGCATCTCTTATTCCTGGTGTTTCCATTCCAATTTAGGCTTCACCTTCATAGCCTCATGCATCAGACTCTCAGGGGAAGACTTCAAGGACTCTGACTCTGCTACATTTTTTCTCATCTCTCAGGTCTTTTTTGAAATCTTGATGGTCCATGACCCCCTAATTACAGCATCTTTTGTTCCTACAGAACACATAGCATGTGCATGATGTCAAGGTCTGCCACCAGCTCCTGCAGTAACCCGGGATCCCTGGAATCATGGCTGCTGTGGTGCCTGAGTGCATGCACAGCTCAGCATGGTGAAACAACTTACTAGACTCCCCTGTGCAAGCAGGGCATCCAGATGATCTCTTCTCCAAGGGATTTTCTCTTCTGTACCTTTGAGCCTGTACAGAGTATGGTCTTTCAAATTCCTGAGATGCCCTCAAGTCATCTTTTCTATTGTTTGCATGCAAATAACTTATCCCTTTAGGATATTTTAACTCCTTGACAAGCCCAGCTTTCCTGGCTCCAGTTTTATAAGCACTTTTCTGGTCAAGCTGTAAGCTCTTAAAATCCTTTAGCGCTGATTTTTGTTCTTGATTCTCATGGCAAACCTGGATAAAAGCTTCCAGCAACATTCATGCCACTGACTGGATGCTGTGCTGCCTTGAAATTTCCTCTACCAAATTAATTTGTCCATTGCTTTTAAATTCAGCCTCATGCAAGGTCTTAGGACATGGGTGAAATGTAGCTAATTATTATTTTGCCAAAATATAACATGAGTGGCCTCAAGTCCAATTTTCAATAGCATCCTTATTTCCCTCTGAAGCCTCATGAGCGTAGTCCACATTCCTATTGGCTTTGCAGTCTTCTGAGCTCCAGCCTGAATTCCCCATTATGTTCTGCTTACAACATAGAAAGGTTTACAGCAGGCATCTTAAAACATTTCAAAATTCCTCTTGCAAACCAGCTTCACAGTTTTTGGACCACCTTGTCAGAGTAGTCACAACTACCATCCTACTCTTTAGTACCAATTTCTGTTTTAGTCAGTTTTTGTGTCTCTGTGACAAAATTACCTGATAAGAAAAACTTAGAGCAGGAAAAGTTTATTGGTGTTCATTGTTTCAGAGATATCGGTCCATAGACAACGACTCCATTGCTCTGGGTCCAAGATAATGGAGCACTTCATAAGCAAAAGGCTCAGAGGGGAAAGCTGTTTAGCTCATGGCAGGGTTAGAAAGCAGAGAAAAGAGGGTAGAGCATGAAGAACAATGTTTCCAGTGACCGTCTATAGTTACCAAACAATCATTCCAAACTAGGACATAGATTGATCAAGTTATAATGCTCACAATCATTTCACCTCCAAACATTACTACATTAATATAGGAGCTTTTGGTGTGTGGGGGGGTGGATACTGCATATCTAAGCCATAGCACTGAATAAAAGAGTATGCTTTTCACTTATCTTTTTATCCCCTCAAACCGCCCATATGTGATTACTCACATTAATTACAAAAACTGGTATTTTTGTATGTCAGTTTGTTTAATGCTTCCTTTATAGAAACACACAGTTTTTATGGTAGCATTATCATTCTGTCTGTGATAATGATGCTGTGATAATCTCTTGTGATGTATTTAGCACGGATACCTGTGTCTATTAAACTCTCAATAAATATTATTGTTATTCCTGGATATTATACTGGGTATGTTATGGAATATTTATTTAGCCTATTTTGAGCAGAATTTGTGGTTGAACTTAGTTGCATCATTAATCTCACAATAGCTCCATTGGGTAGATTATTATCACTATTACCCACAGGAAGAGTTTCCACATGAGAATCAATTCTTTGATAGGCTACTCTGTGATTCCAATAAGAACACTTACCAATTACCATACATCAAAGGCAGAATAACATGCATCACAAATGTCTTTTCAAACCCTTCCAAAAAATGCTGTAAAAAAATATAGCATTGTCTCAATTTGGAGGAAAGGAAATCAGCAGAAAGTAAGTAATTTACTCAACATACTTCAGAGATCAGTGTACTAAACTTCTCTAAATTCCTGACTCATCTTCTTTTCCTTCCCCTTTGTCCCAACCTTTTGTATATTTATCCCATTTAAACAATGGTGGTTCTTTTTATTGCTGCATTATAAGTATATATATATATATATATATATATGATTCATTGTTACATATTTGTACATGCACACAATATAACAACATATTTGTTCAACTTCTCTTTTTTAAAGAGAGAGAGAGAAAGAGAGAGAAAAATTTTTTTTAATATTTATTTTTTAGTTTTCAGCAGACACAACATCTTTGTTTGTATATGGTACTGAGGATCGAACCCTGGCCGCACACATGCCAGGCGAGTGTGCTACCGCTTGAGCCACATCCCCAGCCCCTGTTCAACTTCTTTTTCCAGTATATCCCCTTCCTTGATCTGGTCTCCTTACTATATATTCTACTCATCTCTCCTCCTCCTCACCCTCTTTCTTCTTCTGTGATACTAGGGATTAAACCCATAGACTTTTCTCATTGAGGCATACACCGAACCATTTTTTATTTTATTCTGAGCCTCTTTTTAAACTTGTGATTCTTTTGCCTCAGCCTCCCAAGTTGCATGAATTACAGGTTTGCACTATTACTCTTAGCTTGTACCTATCTTCCTCTCTCTAGCTTCCACCTATGAAAGAAAACATACAACCTTTGATTTACTGAGTTTGACTTACTTCAATTAACATAATACTTTATCACATTTTAAGACATATTTATTGAGACATCATCATATACAATAGAAATCATGCAAAGAGTGAAATTCAATATTATAGCAGACATCACAACAATCTAAATTTGGAAAATTTTTGTTATCCCAAAACACATTGGTTCTCACATGCCGTTGGTCCTCATTCTCTATCCCTTTTGTAGCCCTACATAGTGTTATGGTACTTTGCATGTGTGACAATTTCCCTTTTATGGACATTACACATGAATGGATTCACACAACACAAGTTATGTTTTGTTTGACTTTTTCATTTGGCATATTTACAAGGTTCATGAATGTTGTAAAATGTAGCAAGTCTTCTTTATATGACTGAATAATATCCTGTTGCATGAATACATCACATTTGGCTCATGTTTATCAGGTGATGGATACTTCTTTACATTTTTGGCTTATAGGAATAATGGTAGAAAGAACATGTTGTGAAAAAATTTTGTGTGGAAATATGTTTTCATTTCTCTTGTTTACACACCCAAGAGTGAAATTGCTGGGACTATCCCATGGTAACTCTGGATTTATCAGTTTGTGAAACTATTTTCCAAAGCAGCTGCACCATTTTAGACATCCTCCCACCAACCTAGCCAATATTTTTCATTGTCTCCCTTTTTCAATACAACCAGTGGGTGGGCATGAGTGTTAAGTGGTAATTAATTGTGGTTTTGATTTGCACTTCCCTAAGTACTGATGATGGTTAGCATCTTCTTGCTTTTAGTTAATGATATCTCTTTTTTAGAGAAACAGTTTTTTACATACTTTGCCCATATTTGAATGAGGTTGCCATTTTACTATTGAGTAGTAAGAATTTGTTAAATAATTTAGATAAATTTCTTATATATTTGGTATGTTAATATTTTTCTCTTATTCTGTGTTTGTGTTTTCACTTAGGATGCTTTCATTATTATACATACTATATTTGCATGTGTTTTTCACCCATCATATCTCATTATGATCTCTGTTGTTTTAAAGAAACTGATGAAATCTGGAGAGTAAACATATGTTATTCTTCTTCTTTACTATTTATGATTATCTTCATTTTTCCTGTGAATCGGACTTACCATCTCATGTCACTTTGTCATTCATTTAAATTTGTTCCCATCTGTTTGTGCTAATATCATCAAATATATTGAATTTCTGTATTTCAAACATGAACACAACTCTAGGTTATTTTATGCAATTCATATTTAAGAGAAGAAGAAATATGCAATTATACCACATTTAATAATTATCTACAATCTCTCTGTTTCCAGAGCTCTTATAACATGCTTTTAGCTTTAAGTACTACATTAGTCTTCTTGGGTTGCCATAAAAAAGTCAACACTTTTTGGCTTAAAAAGCAAAAATCCACTTTCTTATACTTCTAGAGTCTGAGATTAATGTTCCAACGGGGTGTGTTTTTTTTTTATAAAGTTTCTCTTTCCTTTATATGGCCACTTCTGGGCACATGTTAAAAGAAAGAGGGAAAAGAGAGAAGACATATTTCTTTTCTTTATATGAAACTGAGTTCTATCAGATTAGGGTCCCAATTTATTCCCTCCCTTAATCTTGATTACCTTCTAAAAACTCTGTCTCCAAATACCATTGCATTTTGAAATCAAAACCACAACATATACATCCTGACAATATATTATAGCTCATAGCATTCTGCCTTTGGCTTCCAAATTTCATGTCCCTGCCATGGAAATGGAAGGAGACCCTCATGGTTATACAAAATTACATATAAGAGGTTGTGAGGGGAAAGGGGAAAAAAAGGGGAGAGAATTAAATTACAGCAGATGGGGTAGAGAGAGAAGATGGGAGGGGAGGGGAGGGGGTTAGTAGAGGATAGAAAAGGTAGCAGAATACAACAGTTACTAATATGGCATTATGTAAAAATGTGGATGTGTAACCGATGTGATTCTGCAATCTGTATACAGGGTAAAAATCGGAGTTCATAACCCACTTGAATCTAAAGTATGAAATATGATATGTCAAGAGCTTTGTAATGTTTTGAACAACCAATAAAAAAAATCCTCATTCCTTCCAACAGACCTTTAATTCTTAATTAATTCTAGCATCAACTCTGGGGTCTAAAGTCTCAACTAAATACAACCTAAGTCAAGTATTGTAAGATTTTGCATCTTTCTGAATCCAGACTCCTTGCCAACTATGGGCATGTGAAATTGCACTGGTTATATTCTTCCAAAACAGACCGTTCATCACCAAAATACAATAGACAGTCATATTTCAATGGGAGGAATGTAGTTATTTTCTGTATTTACCATCTGGGTCTCTTCAAAAGTATATTTTATTGACTGATTTTTATTTCCTCTTTTGCATGTGTCTCGTTTTCCCATTTTTTTTGCATGCCTCATAATGGTTTTGCAAAGGACTGAAATACATCATTTAAAATCATGTTTTGAAACATGCACTCCCCCACCACTGACACCTTCACCAGGAATGATGGTTGTTTGTTTCGATATTTATTTATTTGTTGAAGGACTTGTTGGAATTAATTCTGCAAAGTTTATCCTCTTTGTACTGCACAGCCCTTGATGTCCCTATTTAGATTTTTTTCTTGTTTTTTAACATTTAGTCTGGTTACCTAGATTTCTTACTGAGTTGGCATAAGCTGCTTATTCTATAAAGTTTTCTTAGTATGCTTGGAGTGCTATACAAAATATCATAAATGGTATGGTTTACACACAACAGAAATTATTCCTCACAATTTTAGCCTGGCAAGTCCATGATGAAGGTTGAGTGTCTGGTGAAAGCAACTTTCCAGATCATGAAACAGTACCTACTCAATGTATCCTTACATGATGGAAAAGGTGGACAAGCCCTCAGGATATGACTACCTTTGAAAGGTCCAATGTCTTTGTACCATCAAGTTGAGGATTAGGGCTAGAATACCCAGGGAAGACAAACGGGGAAGTCATGCTTAATGCTGCTTGTTTGAATTTTTATCATTTGCTATTTCATTTTTCTGTGTACTGGTGGCTGTTATAATAGTTAAAGGAGATTAGGCTTTTACCCCACATCCTTATATGGAATTTTCCCTCTTTTCTCTTCCCTGATATGGCACAGACTTGAGGACACTACAGTTTCCCACACTTCCAAGGGATACACAAAATCTAATCTTTAATTCTGTCTTCCTAGATGATGCCATTTCATCAAAGTAGCTGATTTGATCTAATGTTTGATCAAAGGTCATTGTTGCCAGTGGGCATTCTGCCCTTGAGTCTGTCCTGGGTTCTGCCGTTATTGTTTCTGAGTAGAGCTTGCCTAATATATCAGCAAAACTCTCCTGAGCCCTAGGATTAACTGTGATTCAAGGAGGTCTGTTTCTTTCTCTAGCTCTCACTGTTATACTTCAACATTTTGTTTGTTGCTAGTAACATTAGGAAGATATGAATTCAACTTAGTTGCTCTGCACCTGTATATATTATTTTTGACAGCAATCTAAAGTGTGGAATTCCTCATTCCCTTTCACAAATAAAGGCAATCTTCTTGTGCAAAACTATGAAAATATATGACATCCCTGTATTTTACCAAAATTGCACCATTACACAAGGAGCTGGGGACAGGGAAAATTCTGCTAGCTTATGCTGGGGTGTGGTAGCTCATGTTACTTTCAAGCACAGTTTCAGAAAGCCATACATCTAGAAAGATTTATAGCAATCTAAACAAAAAATATTGATGACTTCATAGTCCCTGACTATAACCCTACAAGTACTATCTTATTTTCTCACACACCTATCCATACTAATTTCCAGAATGGCTATATTAAGTTAAATTCCGTTTGATTCAAAACTTCTTAAGTATCTTCTTACTCTAAGAAGATGATTTCCTTCAACTTCTCAGAAAAAAAAAGGAGTCATCTATAAGATGAATTTTCCATCTGCCCCTGAACTACTATCTCTAGCACCTGTGTGTGCTTTTTATTTTATTGCTTCTTCAAGATCAATAATGCTTTGAATAGCCCCACTTCAGAATTCTTGACTTCATTTATTTGTCAACATTTTAACATTTAAGTAATTAAAGGTCTCCTACATATCAAAAAAAAAAAATTCAACCCATAGTAATTAATGCCAGAAACAAAAACAAGTACAAATAAGACTTCACGTTTTCTTCTGGTTATTGACAGTGTCTTAATTTCATTATTACTGTGCATTCCTCAGCCTACTTTCTTCTTTCTTTCTTTTTATTTTTGGTATCAGGGATTGAA
The DNA here is from genome assembly GCF_048772815.1 of Callospermophilus lateralis. NCBI lineage: Eukaryota > Metazoa > Chordata > Mammalia > Rodentia > Sciuridae > Callospermophilus > Callospermophilus lateralis. Next base: position 31,242,158 of record NC_135314.1, read on the forward strand.
CTCAGGGGCACTTGACCACTAAGCCACATCCCAGTCCTATTTTGTATTTTATTTACAGACAGGGTCTCACTGAGTTGCTTAGCGCCTTGTTTTATGCTGAGGCTGGCTTTGAACTCGTGATCCTTCTGTCTCAGCCTCCCAAGCCACTGGGTCAACCTACTTTATTTTGATCTTTCATTCCAAGACAGAGAATCTTCCAAGATACTATTTTTTTTAATTTGTTCTTTTTAGTTCTATATATATCAGTAGAACATATTTTGTATACATTTATACAAGGATGGAATATAACTTGCTCTAATTAGTATCCCAGACTTGCAGATTTACACGATATTGAGATTCAATGGAGTGTATTAATATACAAATATAAGAAAATTATGTCAGTTTCATTCCACTGTCTTGCTTATTTCTATCCAGTCTCCATTCATTCCCTTTTGTCCAATCCACTGGACTTTTATTCTTCCCCTTTCCACCTCTTGTTGTGTGTTAGCATCTACATATCAGAGAACATTTAATCTCTGGTTTTGTGGGACTGGCTTATTTCCCTTAGCATTTCTGGCGAAAATTGTAAAGCCGCTTCTCTAGGTTGGCTCCACAGATTAGCTATTGTGAATCATGCTGCTGTAAACACTGATGTGTTTGTGTTACTGTAGTATCTCTGCTGATGACATGATCTTATATTTAGAAGACTCAAAATACTCCACCAGAAAATTTCTGGGACTCATAAATTCATCAAATTAGCAGGATGCAAAGTTATAGTACCCATAAGGTTCTATTTTCTGTTACTTAATTGTAAAGGCCAGTTTCAGAAAAGAAAACAAAAACCTTTTTTTTGGTTATTAACATAATTTCATGCATTATTAACATGGCTGAGAAACAAGACTTTAACGTATTAACATTTAGGGAATTTAGAATCCAAACCAAAAACAATCACAGTCACATCAAGAAATGCACACTGAGCATTCTTGCTTTTCTTAGCCAATTTGACAGAAACTTTTAGCCCTCACGTAGGTATCTCGCAAATCAGTCAAAATTTCAGTGATCTGTTATTTAGAAATTGCAATAGCATCTATCTTGATACCAGTTTTCACCTGAAAAAGACTTCCTTTTTGAATTGTTGTGCTAGACTAAACCTTTACTTATTCCAATCTAGGTACTTTAGTGCCAATGAAAATTTTTCCTCTGTACTTGACATTGAAGACAGGTCCTTGTAGATACTAGGCCAACAATCTATGACTGAAGTATATTCCCAGCTCTTTCTAAAATTTTATTTTTTATACAAGTCCTCATGAAATTTCCCAGGCTAACCTCAAACTTGTGATCCTCATACCTCAGCCTCACATATAACTGGTGTTAGAGGTATGCACCACCTTACCTGATTTAAAAATGAACTTTTAAAGAATAATTTTTTACACTATTGCTTATCATTTTTCTCAAGATAAATTCTGTCATTCTTTCTATGTCTTATAATTTCCCACATGATTGGGGATAAGCTTTTTCATTTACTTTACTACTTTCTACATTCTTCAGTGCCCTAGTGCTAACGATCGTTCTGAGTCATGGAACAGCAACCCAATCACTCTGCCACCTGCATACCAAGTTCTTTCTGCCTGTTCCCTCTCTCCTCCACTAAACTATATTCTCTCCTTCTAACTGTTTCTAGGTCATCTTTCCTAAAGACCTTTCTTGACACAGCAAAATTTAGTTAACTCCTCTCATTTAATGTTCATATAACACTCCACAGTTCTTTCATATCTGCAATTTCATGTTTATACATTTTTTTCTTCCTTGGTGATCTACTCCTTAAAACAAGAATTATATGTGTCATGTTCCTAGTAATGTATCAATCACCTAGTATAGTCCCTTGCATACTCTAATTTCACATTATGGTCTTTGAAGTGAATAAAACAAGAAATTGTGATGAGAGCCAATTTTATCATCAATTTTATTAATGACAAAGAAAATAATTTTTCCTATAAAAACAAGGATAGAAGTATTCAGATATAACCTTTTTTTCTGATTCATACACACTGGATATTAAATTGCAGTATCATTTAAAAAATATTTTCTTTCTTTTTTTAACAGACAGTATATATCAAAGGAAAGTATATGTTATATTAAAATTTTATTTTGCTTCTTTGTTTACAGTACTGTAATTGAACCCAAAGCTTGTGCATGCTAGGCAAAGTGCTCTATCTCTGAGCTATATTCTGAGGACTAAAGATCTCTTTTAAATGTCCAGTTCCTATCTCACTTGAATAATGCAGGTGAGTTGTACATAACATAGTTTTCACACAGATTGAATGCCATGCCATGTTAGATTTAATGTGTTTCTTGATTCTCTTCTTGTTTAAAAAAAAAGAGAGAGATTTTTGAGAAAAAGTAGTGACATATTTTGGAAGAAATATTAATTTGTTTTGTTTACTTAAAAGTAATGGAAAGGAAAATAACAGTATTTAAATAAAATAAAACTTGTTGAGTATATAAAGAAACCATTTTCATTTTCAGTTTACTAAAACTGTTTTTTGTAAAACCTAATTTTACTCTTATATCATATAAATAAACTCTAAGAAATCATTTTCCTTAAGTTTTCATGGCCAATTAGATTCTATGCAGTAAATATTTATAATGTAGCTTTTATTTTACTTTGTTCTCTGAATGCTCTATCTATACTATTCCACTATTATATTTTTAAATGTTGACATGAATATACCAGTTTCAGAATTTTTTACTTGTTTTCAACCTAATATTTACCATCTTAGGATAAAGGAACTTAAAACTATACTCTTTATGGTTTGGGTAAATATTGATTAAAATTTTTCAGTTAGAAAGTAGAAATAATTTCAAGAGGTCTATTACATATCATGATGATCATAGTTAATAATAATGTACTGTATATTTCAAAGTGTTAGGTAGATTTTATTCTTCTTTTTGCACATACAAATATGTTATATGTGGTGATTCATATGTTGGATATCATGATTTAGTAGTCATTACATATTTTTTTGTGTGTGTATGTGTGAGTGTATGTACATGATGTCATGCTATAGATTCTAAATATATAAAATTTTGGTTTTTCAACTAAAAAAAAATGGCTGTTTCTTTCTTTTGAAGAAAAAGGTACAGAGCAGCAAAGAAAACTTTTGAAAGTTCAAACTTTTTTAGACATAATGTCAATATTTTAAAAAAACAGCAATATATTTCATATTCTATAGCCTCATTAAAAGATATTCCAGAATAACAAAATCTACATCATCAATACTTTTTTTTTTGACATTTGGTAATCTTGGAAACTTTATCTTGTGAAATTTTCTTCTCTTAAATTTATTAGCCTTCCTTTGCTTTTTGTTATAAATGCTTACGGTACACTAATCTAAGAGAGTTTTCAGTGCAATTAATATGATTGTAGCCATCTAAGAAAATGAAAATAGTTAATGTTTGATATTAATATTATAGTTTAAAATACTAACATTAAAATGCTCATTCTAAATTACAGTTACTGAATTCTGTTCATCTTGGCTATGATTAAAATACTAATTTTACTTTAAGGCAGAATTTGAAAATTAATGGACCCTTTCCAAATATTTTGTTTGTGATGCACTGTTGGTTTGAGAGCACGTGTTAAAGAACATTTTCTTATTAATTTTCAATCCAGGTTATCTCTATTTTTTATCTGAGCAGTAAAGTAGAAAAAGACACATTTAGTTAAGGAATAGAGGTACAATTTTTGAAGTGTATTTTAAATAAAATGACTTTGGAATTTTTTCATAGATAATTTTGAATATTTGCAATTTATCGTGTTCCATGAGAATTATTTGCTTTCTCTGTTTTAAAATCACATCATAATGTTATTATTTAAATAAAAGCATATCCTAAGCACTTAGCTATTGTGACATAATTGTTAAAATGCCAAACCATTTAAAATATATCTCAAACTGAATTACATTATTACAATGACAATGTCATTTTTTTCTCACTTGACTGAATGTTTAATGATTAAGAAGAAAACTATTTTTAGTTTTTGCTAGTAATAAAGAAACAAGTTGCTTTTTTACTTCTTTAGATTTCAGTATGTTTGGTTATAATTCCATAAGATCATTTCTACAAATATATCAAGATAATAATCATTTTATACAATTATAGTTCTTAAAAATGCCAAGCATCCTTGGAGAGATATGATGTTTCATAAGATTTCAGGAAGATTATTCGTAGTGGAAAAAAACTAGAAATTAAATATTCTTGTAAATTGCAATCCAAACATGTAATCAATGTTTAATTATGAATACTAATTCTTAGACTATCCCAGTTGCCATGTTCACTATAGTAAAGCTTCTCATTATGTATGTGTCATTTATTCTCTAGCTCATGGCTTAAATGATAGACATTGTAAGAAGATTCCATAATCTAGATGCTAAATGTAGTTTACTTTTGCTGTTGGTATTGCACAATCTGCTTTAATGGAAGAATTTTAGGTTAGTGACGATGATTAGCAAATGCAATTATTCTTAATTGAAAAGTATTACACCATAATATGCATTGTTCTCTTTATGAACTAGTTATATGATTATAAGTAGAAACTAAACTGTATGCCATTGTGCATTCCATCTTTTATCACAGCATGCTGTAAAGGAGGAATAGCAATCACAGATGAAAACCTTGTCCCTTATGTTTTTGAAGAAACTAATAGCACCCTTTGGAGTTGCTAATTGGCAAAAATCTGCAACCACAGGCTTTTGAGGTACGGTTACCATGGAAAATATGCTTTGAAGTTGGCACTTGTGAATATTTGACTTAATTTTCTTCCCAAGTTTTGGGACTTGATGAAAACCATTGCCATTCTTCTATAGACAAGCCATTCTTGAAAAGTCGAATAAATGATTGCTATCACAGTAGTTTTGGACGTTTATATTGGAATTAAAAAAAGCTTATTTCCAAAAGACTTTCTTAATGTTTTATAGTTGTTTTTAGTCTATATCCTTGCTACTGTATAGTCCATAAAATTTCATTACTACTGGGTAATGTTTTAAAGTAAACAATTACATTTTTATCATGTAAATCTTATGTAGGTGAAAAAGCATATTGTATAATCTGTGGAGGGCTCCTATGAATGGAGAAATTTGAAAAGTATGTGACTCTGTCATAAGATTTAATTTAATATATCAATCTAGTCTCTTTTTAAATGATCATAAACCAAACAATGGAGTTTTGGGATAGAGGTTAAGTTTTAAAGTACCATGTTTGTAAACAGAAAGCAATTTTGGTTTTTATTTTAGCATCAAATAAATATTAGATTTTATTTTTTATATTTGTACTTGAAGAGTTTATTATATAAAATATGTGAAGATATTGAAATCAAATAGTGTCAGCTTGCATTTAAATAAGCAAATATAAAGAAGGGCACATCCAAAAAGAGAATTTAAACAACTTGTAAAGAGTAAATGCTATAATATGGTAAATCTATTGTGGTAATACAATATAACACTACACTGAAGCACATTTGTACATTTACATTTCTTTGTTTCCTTACCTCCAACCACTATTACATTATTTCCCAATAATTGGGAGAAGAATACACTAAAATTTATGCAATATATATGTGATTTTATCAGACTAAGGTAATAGACAAATCTAAAATAATTTATTAAACAGAAGGTCATAATTTTATAAAGGAGAAACAAGTATACAGTTATAAAAATATTTTTTATTCCATGATTTTTTGCATCCCTGGATTAAAGTATAGATTGCCTGATATTGATCAATGTCCTGAGAGATCTGAATCAACATTATAAATGAAACAGCAATTACTTAATTACATTCTTTGAAATTTTTATAGCACTTTCTTTAAAATAGACAACAAAATGGACATATTGGTATTTATTGTTGTAGTTCTTTTTGAAAAACAAAGGTAGGATAATCATTTTAGTTTTTTTGGTACCTTTCCTCATTGTTATTTGTGGCTAAATATTTGAATGACATTGTTTTTCAAAAATACATTTATCAATATTCTATTCATTGTTCTTATAGGAATTACTTATTAACTGATTAAATATTATCATAATTATTTTTGCATTTAGTTTCTGATCAGTAAAATTTTTACATAAATTCTTTGGGACCATATTGTAAATGAATAAAAATTAAGAAAACTGATGAAAGAATTAAGACAAGTGTTTTCCTAATCAAATTTCAAAAACAATATATATAATGATACAAGCAATTATGCAGCATTAGTCTAAAGCTCTTGAGAAACTTACAAATTGTCCTGAATAAAAGTAATAATGATCAGAAGGATGTAAGACTTATGAAAATTGGGTTAAAAGATTACTCATTTCTGTTCTCTCATGTGCCTTCCTATTAGGTCTTCAGTAAGCATATTTCAAAATTACAGATTCTTAAAAAACAATAGCTTGTATACGCAGATGATAATTTAGAATTGGTTAAGAGAATGAGCTCATAAAATATTTTTGAGTATTTCAAAATCATATATTTATACAGGTTATTTTGATAAATCAGTTCTTGTTTCAGTGACTTTATAAAATAAAAGAAATTGAATCTTAATGTCTTTTGTTTCCTGAAAATAATAAATTTTATATTCCTTGAATCTGAATCCTCTTTAAGGCTTAGTTGTCTCCTCTATAATTTGAAGAAATAAATTATATTTACAACACTAGGTGGTCATATTAAATGAATTAATATATCTAAAGAGCTTAGAGTAATGTTGATATAATTTGCATTTAGTCAATATTTCTATTTGTCTATGTAGATATATATTATGAATAAAACATAGTATGTATTAAAGGGTAGTCTTTTTTCTATTCTTAATAAAGAAAAGCTTAAATTGTGATTACCTTTTAATTTTATAATATAAATTCATTTAAAAAACTCAAAGATAAATACATACCATAATATTTTCATTTTTTCAGATGTTTTCATTTATGTTAAAGCATTGATTTTATTATATAATCAAAATAGTGACTATTAAAAATTGAGAGATTATGCATATCTTTTAATTGTAATTGCAACACAAAACATTGGGATATAGTACATAGCATATAATATTCTCAATCCCTAATGTTTTAAAATAATTCATATTAACTAATTTTTTCAATAATAAACATCCTAACCTATTACAGTTTGATTTTTTAAAAACTTAGAAACATTTAAATATGTTCTTCAAAACAGAGCCTGTGAATCTATTTAACCATAAGTTTATCAAATGTTTGGCAGTGTTCAAGAAAAACATATTTTTTCTTATTTTTCTAAAATATTGTCCAGCAAATGGATTAATTAACAGCTCCTTGATTTACCAAACATTTTGAAATCTGGTTTTCAAAAGCTTAATTATGTAACACTAATTGTTTACATGTTTGTCATTGCCAAGATTACATTTCACATAAAAGTTGCATTACTATCAAAATGATCCTGATATGTATCATTTTATTATTTTATAATTTCAAGGTTCATGAAACTAGTAGTACATAATAAATCTTAACTGTATGGTTTCTTAAGATAAACATTTTTTGAATTATTATCTTTGATATATTTGACATTTAAGTCTTGCCTTTTTAAAAACATGACAAGAGAGACAAACCAATTAAAAAAAAAAAAAAAAAAACTAGTATAGACACTAGTATTCTTCCCAAGCTCCAAACACAATATGGTAATCTAAAATAGTTAGTCAACGAAATAAAATTGCATTAAGTTATAATGTGAATTTCCAATTTTTCTGAGTCTTTGGTTGTAGATGTCAATCACATTGACATTGACAGCTCCGTTTTCACTCAACTCAAAGATTTTACTGAAATTAACACTATGTTTTAGAGATGATTCCATTTTCATGTGCATTATTATGCTATTTGCATATGTTATTATAAAATAACCATTATATAAACATACGGTTGAATATTAAATATTTAAATATAAACTAAATTTCATGTAGCTTTTATTACATAGGCAATAATAATGTGTGACCATTAATTAGTTCACTTCTGTTACATCTTGGAGTTAAAGATTCGATATTTTCCTACCAGTTTCCTTGTGTGTTCTGCAGGCTGTATCTACCTCTCCTTCTATACGCCTTGGTGATGAGACCTGTACACTGTAATCTCAGAGGCCCAGTGCTAAACTTTGAAAGAATATTGTCCTTTCTTTTATATAACAATCAAAAGAGCCCAAATGAATGAACTTTTCAGTTAATGTTTAAAATTTTACAGTTTTTAAATAGCAGCTTAGTCAATACTATCAGGTTTTCCTTCTAATAAATACTTAGGAAGCATCACCATAGTGGAGTTTAATGTCATATATCCCTAACAGAGCTATTAAAAGATCAGTTTTTCACTTTAATTTATTTTCAAATATTGTGAACTTAAAATGAGATTGAATTTTTGTGCTATAATTTTCTAAAAATAAACATTTTGAATACAGTTTAAATATGGATCTATCAATTATACTGAGAAGCTTGCCTATTTCTCTACAAAATACTGATAGCTTCTTCATGAATCCTGGTAATCATTTCTTGGAGGTGGGTCCATGTCTATATGCATAGATTTACTTATTTGCATGGTTGTAAAGTATTTCATCATATAAACATTATCTTTCTTCAGAACAAATGCTTTTCTTTTTTTTTTTTTAGAAAGAGGGAGAGAGGCAGAGAGAGGGAGAGAGGCAGAGAGAGAGAGAGAGAGAGAGAGAATTTTAATATTTATTTTTTAGTTTTTTTGGCGGACACAACATCTTTGTTTGTATGTGGTGCTGAGGATCGAACCTGGGCCACACGCATGCCAGGCGAGCGTGCTACGGCTTCAGCCACATCCTCAGCCCAGAACAAATGCTTTTCATAAGAAAGTTTGGTCCCCTGACAATTTAGTCTTTAGATTCATTTTCACAGGATGTATCTAGTGAACTCTGAAGCCTCAAGATGCAATAATCCTTTCATGAAGTTCTCAGTTTCCATGGAGTTATAATAATGATTGAGGTTGACCTGGTGGCACACACCTATAGTCCCAGGGGCTCAGAAGGCTGAGGCAGGAGAATAGCAAGTTCAAAGTCAGCCTCAGCAACTTAGCAATGCTCTAAAAAACTTAAAAAGACCCTGTCTCAAAAAAAAAAAAAAAATACATAAAGTTCTGGGGATGTGACTCGGTGCTTATGTGTCCCTGTGTTCAGTCCCCAGTACCAAATGATGATGATGATGAACAATGGGCCCATGTCACAAATTCATTTTATCTACATGCTTTTTAAGCTTCATGAACATTTAAATTAGAGCTCACAAATTATTTGTTTAATATGTCAACTTGGCTGGGCCACAAGGTGCTCAGACATTTGGTCAGGATTTATTTGGGGCATTATTTGGTTCAGGATTTATTTTGGCATGGATTAAAATCCAAATCAGTAGCTTTGAGTAAAGCACATTAATTTCTATAAAGTAGATAGCCTTTATCCAATCAGTTGAAGGTTTGTATAGAACAAAAAGACTGAATACCCCTGATTAAGAGAGAATTCTCCAGAAGACTGTCCTTGGACTTCATCTACACCATCAGCCCCTCGCCTGGTCCTGCAGCACATTGACTTCAGATTTGAGTGAAATGTTAGCAATTCCTTGGTCACAAATTGACCTACCACCCCAAAATTTTGCAATTTCTAGAGTCATAATTATGTGGACTAACTCTACATAATACATTTCTTTCTATATATTATACACATTATACTCATTTTGTTTCTCTGGAAAACCCAGATAATAAATTATTTGTTAATAAATCAGCATTCCAGTTCATGATATTGAAATTACATAAAATAAATCATTATTGTGATACTTTTCATTTATTTATATAAAGATGGAAATTTAAAGCTTGTTAACCCTGTCACTGAAGGTGAATCTATAGCAGATGATAGACCAAGACACTTACCTTTCTAGGTAGCTGACCTATGACATCAAACTACTAATAGCAATGGATCAAGTTAAATTTAGTGTGCAAGAGACCGAAAGCCACGAAACCACATCAAGTGCTATTGATTTTCCTTAAGTGCTGAAGCTTTTAAAGAGATCTTACAAAGAAGTATATTGTACAGGATAGTGCTCCATCAATTTTGCTGAATTTTGAGAATTGCATACAGTTTGGGAGAACTAAACAAAAGGACAGACCGCTGGGGTTAATAAAAGTGAATGCAAGTTCCCAAAGAATAGCTGGGTGGGAAATTGGAAAGGCATCACAACCATTCAGCCTTACTTTAGGGAAATGGTTGAAACCAGACATGCTATCAGATGCTGTCATCAAGGATAACAGAAAAAGGCTAAGATCGCACATGGAATGTCATGCTTCACTTCTCTCCAAACACAGGGGACATGGCTATCTCACCAATCATGTTTATATGCTCCACAACCACATCAGACATGTGCATGACAAAAGCGTCACATACCAGGCACTGTTTTTACAAATATTGTCACCATGCCAAATGATCTGTTTTAACTTGTCATTACAGAGACTCCCTCCTTTCTGATATTTTATTTTATGCATTTCATCTGATACATTACAAGATCAGTTGGCAATGTTAGCATCTGTCAGGATATCTAAATGTAAAGTTATGTTGAATCCGTTACTTATGATACCTTGAATTTAAAAAAAAAAAAATCACTTAACTCCAAATTAAAAAAAAGAAAGAAAAATTTTAAAGGTCAAAATGAGGTTTACTACCTCCTTACATCTGACTTGCAAATATGTAGATAATGTAAAATTATATATAAAAAAGACCAATACATAATACAATAGCAGATGAGCATAAATTTTAAAGCACACTTAATTTTTATTAGACAAGAAGAAATACAATGCTTATCATTAAGACTGACACTCCCATCTATATATGTTCCATCTATACTGGGTAATAATTGGTGATCCTCTATTCTTTTTCTTACTCTTCATTTGCTCATCATTTATATTGTTACATATTCTATATCTAAAAATTGTGATTTGCAAAGTTGACTCTTCCATAAATATAGATTTTTCTTTATGTTCTCTTTGCCTTTATAAAGGAAACATGAGAAATAATTTTGTATATATGACAGCAAATATTTCATGGATGATGATTGGAAAATTTTTATTATAGTTAGAAGCAGTTTTAATTAGAAAAAATGCCTTTGCATTTTAACATAGATTTGAATAAATAAAATATCATTAATTCTTCCTTCTAAAGAGAAAATCTATAATCTATTTAAAAATCTATATTATATAGTTATAAAATATTGCTGTTTTCTATCCTGTGTTTCTAATCATAAAACCCAATACATACTAAGTTATTATTTTATTAATGGTACATTAACATATGTTCATTTTGTATCCCTTGTTGAACAGTCTTGTTATCAGTCTTGCTTAGGAAAGATTGATATTTAGTAATCAAATATATTTCAATGGTGTGTGTGAAATCACACAATAATATACAAAATCCTAAAGAGTAACTTCACCAGCTTTGTAATTAACACTTTTAAGTAAGCAGAAAAATAAATCACTTAATATAGAATCAGAAAAAATGCATTCATTCATATCTTTCATACAAGATTTGCAGATGTTCTACAAAATTCTGAATAAGACTGAGCACAGAAAATGTAATATTTTTTCTACAGGAAAATTTAAGAGCTTTCCATCAGCTTCTCTTTGCCTAAAGAATTACAAGAAAATAAAGATTTAGCGTTTTTCTTGAAATAACTCTCTCAATTATTAGGAAAGTGCTATGTTTTCATATGGTTAGAGAAAGAAAATGTTGAATAATAGAGCAGAATTCTGGAAGACAAGTCACTTTCTGTTAAACAAAACAAACAAACAAAAAAATCTCAGCCCCCCTAAAAAGAGAGAGCTAAATTTAGATCAAAGATGGAGAATTGTCAGTGGGAAGAAATAGTAGAGAGGTTGGCCTGCTGATGAGCTTCTGCTACATAGAATGTTTCTCAGAAATACAGTGCTGCAAGGACAAAGTCGATAGTCCCATTGGATTTAAGATGTGTTATTTATATTAAGCATTATGGTCATTATCTTTTGTGTCAGAAATTATCATGTAATCATTGTAGTGAAGTATAATTACTGAAACTTTAAAGGTATCTGAAATGCCCTTGCAGAAATGAAATTTTATTTCAATAGAAATAGTATAGTGGACTTCAATCCAGCTTTTCTTAATCTGTTCCTATATTTTCTCAAGTCAATTCATGATTTTGTACCTGCTATACAGATCCGAACTGCATCTCAGCTTTTCATATATAATTCCCTGTCTTGGGATCCTCTGGGTTGGGTTTACCCTCCGTGGAGGTTTCAGGAAGTTTGAGGATATTTTTTATATGTCACAGAAGGAGAATGATTTCCTCTCGCTTCTGATAATGCTCAGTGTTGGTGTGGGAGTTTGGAAATCATTTGGACTAAAGGCATACATTTGTCTCCTATTCCCCTAGCCTGGGACTCTTGGCTTATCTGCCAACTGATCACATCACAATTCTTAAACTTCTACCACCTGCAGTGTCTTTTCACACCCTGTTCAGCAATGTCATCATGACAAGTATTCTGGCTCTTATTCACAACTAACCTCTCACTTGGGAAAACAGAAATTGTCAGATTTCCTAGATGTTCACATAGGAGCCTTGCAAAAGTCTAGGGAGGGTTAGCAACAATTCACATAAATGTTCAATGGAATAGTTTCTTTTATTTTTCCTTTATAGGAAAAGCCCACGTGAGCTGGTCATTTCACATTCCCTTAATGGCTAGAGATTCAGTGCTCCTTTTCCTTCTGCAGGGTTTTGGATCTATAGTGCCCGGCCCCCGAAGATCTGTGTGATAAAGGTTTGTACCCAATAGTGGGCTATTAGCAGACGTTGAAGCCTTTAGAGAGTAAAGTCCAGTGGGGAGTCTTCACGTTATTGGGGACAATTCCTTGAAGAAAATAATGATACCCCTGCTCCTTTCTTGTCCTGTCTTCTGCTTCACAACACCATGAGGATAATTGGACATGGACTGAAACCTCCTAAACGCAAACCCAAATAAACCTATGTTTTTATATAATTTGATGATTTCAGGTATTTGTTATAGTGATAGGAAGTTTAGAAATAAATTCATAAACTAATTATCTTAGAACTAAATCTTGATTTGTTTTTTGTAATCATTCCATTTTTTTTCCTACATATTGTTTGCATTCTTGTGTCTCAATGTTCTTTATGATCTTATTGGTGCTTTGGTTGTTTGCCTCAGTAACTCTAACACTTGGTGCTTGTAAGACGCCGGTTACATATTTCATTGTTTGTTTCATTAATCCTCAAACTGATGCTAGTGGTGACTTGGGAAGGAGAATAGAGCATGCTTTTACTTTCTTGCGTTATTGATCAGTCATACATTAATAGTCTTCATAACATGTTACCACATTGACAATCGGCAAGCTTCTATATTCTCTGGTGAGACTGCTAACTCTCATGTTAGTTTCATAGGTACCACAACAAAGTACCACAAACTAGCTTACAGCAACAGACATTTATATTATATCACTGTTCCGGAAGCTAGAGCTGTAAGCAGGGCTATTGTCCCTCTGGAATCTTTCAGGTTGCCTCTTCCTAGCATCTGGGTATTCCAGGAACACTTCCCATGCTTTGCCTTTCTGTCCTAACATAGTCTTCTACATGCCCATTTTTTTTATCTCTTCTCTTCTATGTGGACACCAGGCCATTCAAATGTGACCACCTCTTAAATAATTAAACCTTAAATGACCAAATAAGGTCACATCATAAAGTACCAAGAGTTTGGACTTCAACATATCTTTTAAGGAGATATAATTTGATCCATGAACAATAATATTTTTACAGCTGTTTCTCCTTTTAAAATACAGAATGCATTTAGTTTTCTGGAAATAAGCAGTAACAATTAAATTTGTTAAAATCATTGTATTCTCAACCTAATTACCAAAGCCCCAAATGCATAAGGATTAAAGTGTTCTGAATATTAAATTGAGTCAAGTATTTTATTCAAATTTGTAAGAATTTCAAGGGATTTGTCAATAGCAGCAAATGTGTCTTATAAAATATAAATAGGCACTCTGACTTATTAATCTAAAGTTAAAGATTGATAGATATGTGTATCACTTTATTAAACATTAAAGTAATGAGAGTCTGTTACATATCAGGTATTATGCTTGATAAGAATGATGAGATTGACATTCTCAGTGACTTCTAGTCTTATATGCATGAATAAATGGATAAACAGTAAAAATACAACAAATCCAATGTTAAAACACACATATAAAGACATAACAACATGATCAAAAGGAAAATAGCAACAAAGTGCTCCCTTTTCAATACTGCAATAATAACCCTCTATAGAACAATTCTCTTTGAATCTTACTGTGAGAACCAATTTTTAGGAAATAATTAATAAAAGTATGGAAAAATGAGTTCATTGCAAAACCATCACAATAAAAATAATAAAAAACAAGGATAAATTTAATTGAATAAACATGATTGGTCTAGTTTTTCACATCAAAAGGTGCATGTGCATATGAAAAACTTGGAAAAACAATATATAAGGCAGTAGTTTTAAATTTTACTGAGAAGATCATGTATAGCGTGTGGTAATGCTGGCATGGAAATAAAAATTGCATCACTGGTGACACCATCAGCAAATATATGCCAGCATTACCACAATTAGCTGCACTAAACGTAGTTACATAGTCCAGGCAAGTTCTGCAAGCAGTTCAAAGTGGAGGAATCTATCAATATGTCCGTCTCCTCCCAAAGTCCGTTGCCTCCCAAAGTAAGTTGGCTCCTTGATTGAGCATACTTTTGAGTTATATTCATTGGGATGAAGATAGGAATTCTGGCAATGATGCTAAAAAGACATTATCCTGAAAAGAATTATTAAATATAATGAAAAGGAAAGGTGAAAGTAAACAAACAGATCTGTTAACCTCCTTAAAAAGCAATCCTTAACAGCTGTTTACCTGATTTAAATTAGTAAACAAGCAAATCTGTTAACCACCTTTAAAAACAATCTTTAACAGCTGTTTACCTAATTTAAATTAAGCCATTTAAATCACGTGAATAAAAAAAAATAATAATTCGGATCCATTTTCTCATGAGCGCTCCTCATATATGAAATACGCACACACAGACATACAACACAAAACACAAATGTGCAAACAAACGTACAACACATAAGATAATAATAAAGGCCTTGTAGCTTTACCTAGGTGAAATCTCCATTGCAATGTTTAAAAACTCTATAGTCAAAAAATAAAACTGATCAAAAAAAAAAAAAAAAACATTAACCTAGGTTTGTATGAGCTCAAAAAATAAAAATAGAGCCTTATGATGTGGAGAAATGCAATAATAAAATAGATATTGAAAAAAGCATCCTGGTTAATCACAGTCGCAGATGTAAGAATGGCCAAGCTGGAGTTCTGGATATCAGCTGTTATGGATTTGAGTCAAATCATCTTCTTTTCGATCTGTAGAAATCGTTTTGGTTAGTCTTTCTGGAATCCAAATCGGCTGCTGTTCTCCCTGTGGAAACACGCAAACAGAGCCCCGACTCCAGACAATTACTGGGTCAGGACCTTTCCATTGTCCTGTTAGAATATCTTTCCAAAGAACTTTAGGCTTATGCACATTTTTTGGATACATATGCCTTTCCGCAGCACTAAGTCCTGATGAATCCAAATTTAAAAAGTTTAGAGTAAAAAGCGTTATTTTAAGTTTATCTTTGGGGGATATATACCCGTTTCCAATTCCCTCTTTTGCTTTAATAAGTACGTTTTAATAGTTTGATGAGCTCTTTCAACTATGCCTTGTCCCTGTGGATTGTATGGAATTCCTGTTAAATGAGTAATACCAAATGATGAGCAAAATTGTTTAAAAGAGGTAGAGGTATAGCCAGGACCGTTATCAGTTTTTAACTGTTTAGGAACGCCCACAGTGGCAAAATTTTGTAAGCAATGAGCTATAACATCTTTAGTTTTTTCTCCAGCATGAAGGGAGCCCATCAAAAATCCAGAAGTATCAACTGTAACATGTAAATTTTCCAAATTCTGGCAAGTGTGTGACGTCCATCTGCCAAATATGGTTAGGTATCAGTCCTCTAGGATTGACTCCAAGATTAACTTGTGGTAAAAAGGTCACACAATTTTGACATTGTTTTATTATATGTCTGGCTTGTTCCTTAGTTATTTTAAAACGCTTTTGTAAAGTATTAGCATTAATATGGAATTTTTTATGAAAATTCGTAGTTTCTTCTAGTGTAGAGAAAATATATATGTCATGTGTAGTTTTATCTGCTAAATCATTGCCCAAATTAAGGGCTCCAGGTAATCCTGTATGTGCTCTAATATGTCCTATAAAGAATGGATCTTTTCTGTCCCAGATTAGACTTTGTATAGTGGAAAACAAAGAGAAAACAGTAGAAGAAGGGGAAATCCTACCAGCATCTTCAAGAGATATTATAGCATTAATTACATACTGACTATCAGAAAATAAATTAAATACAGAATCTTTAAACATTAAAAAGGCTTGTAATACTGCGTTAAGCTCTACCTTTTGAGCTGATTGTTTGGGTACTAAAAATGTAAAAGTTTGATCAGGGGTAACTACTGCTGCTGTACCATTATTTGACCCATCAGTGAATATATTTGGAGCATTCATGATAGGGGTTTTTCTTGTCATTTTTGGAAAAACTACAGGATGCTTAGACCAAAAAGACAACAAAGGATTAGATGGTAAGTGATTATCAAATGAAACATTAGATTTACACATGATTGTTGCCCAAGTATTTAACTCATTAGCTAACTCATCAATTTGATTCATAGTATATGGAGTAATAATTTTATTGGGAGAAATTCCAAACACTCCCTTCGCTGCTTTTATTCCTTTGAGTATTAATTGTCCTACAGCCTCAGGATACCTAGTAAGAATAGTGTTAGGAGAATAAGATAAATGTATCCACAATAATGGACCTTCTTGCCAAAATACTCCTGTAGGAATATTTTTTGTTGGTAGTACAATAAATAATAAAGGCTAACTTATATCAATTCTATCCAAAGGTATATTTTCCATATATGTTTCAATAATTTTCAATGCCTTTCTTGCTTTAGGAGTTAACATGCGAGGTGAGTTTGGATCTGATGGACCTTTTAGAATATCAAATAAAGGTCCCAACTCTCCTGTTGGTATGCCTAGATAAGGCCTTATCCAATTTATGTCTCCCAATAACTTTTGAAAGTCGTTAAGTGACTTGAGTTGATCTACTCGTATTTGAATTTTTGGTGGACGGACCATGGTTGAGGATAATAGAACTCCTAAATAATTAATTGGAAAATTTAATTGTACTTTATCTATTGCTATCTCTAGATTATAATTTTTTAATAAGTTTGTAAGTGTGGCATAACATTCCAGCAATATGTTTTTATCTTTATGTGCCAATAATACATCATCCATATAGTGAAATATTTGTAGTTCAGGATTTTGATTTCTAAGTGGCTGGATTGCTTTATTAACGTATATTTGACACATAGTTGGACTGTTAGCCATCCCTTGAGGGAGTACTTTCCATTCATATCTCTGATCAGGACCTTCATGATTTAATGCAGGGATAGTAAATGCAAAACGTGGACTATCCTCGGGATGAATTGGTATTGAAAACAAACAATCTTTAATATCTATGGCTAAAACATGCCAGGTTTTTGGCAAAGCAGACAATTGAGGAGTCCCTGATTGAGCAGGTCCCATAATAACCATTTCATTATTAATGGCTCTTAAATCTTGCAATAATCTCCATTTACCAGATTTCTTTTTAATGACAAAAATGACAAAAATGGGAGTATTATGGGGAGATATGGAAGGTTGTATATGTCCTTCCGCTAATTGTTGTTTGACCAGATCATGGGCTACTTGTATCTTTTCTTTAGTCAGGGGTCACTGAGGAACCCACACTGGTCTTTCTGATTTCCAAGTAATTTTTATTGTCTCAGTGTCCCTTTCTGAAAATCCAACCCATGTCTGTCTGTTCCTTGATCTATTTGAATTGGTGCTGCTATACCTTGTCCTTGTTTTCCTAATTTTTTCTCTTTCCTAAAACCTTGTCTAGCCCTAGTAGTGGGCGCATTAGGATTGATGTTATTTGTTAACATCAAACCTAATTGATCTAGGACATCTTGTCCCCATAAATTTATAGGAAGATGATCCAATACATATGGCTGTATAGTTCCCTCACATCCTTCAGGATCCTTCCAATCTAATACCATTGCACTTCTATGGGGATTAGTAGCCACTCCTAGTCCACGAAGCGTTTGAGTGGCTTGTTGTAATGGCCAATGTTTTGGCCATTCCTGACTAGATATGATGCTAAGGTCTGCACCTGTGTCCAGTAGCCCATTAAAGTCGTGTCCTTGAATATTTAGCTTTAACATTGGGCGAGATGCCGCAGTCTCTGGCTGGGCACAAATCACGAGCCTCCACACAGCTTGTAGATTCAAACAGCAATTCTTTATTCCTGAACTCACACCGGCCGTCTACAAACACGTTCTGGGGGAATCCACGTTCTCTGCCCAAATTCACTTCTGCCCAAATCCATTCTCTGCCCAAATCCACTTCGCATGGGCTTCTGTCTCCCAAAATATACTGTCTGACCCTAAGAACTCAAGAGGAACTCAGCAGCAGGATACGCCCTATTCTAAAGGGGGAACACCCTAATCTCCTATTATGCTAAACTGCCCTATTCTAAAGGGGGAACACCCTAATCTCCTATTATGCTAAACCGCCCTGGTCCTTGAGCAAGGTCACCTTTCAGAAGTCCTTCCACTAGACAGCATGGAAGTAAGCTGGCAAGGAGATTGTCATACCTACTTGGCTGATGGCTCCCAGCAATAGTGTATTCAGTTTTTAGTTTGCAAAATTTCTGTAGTGTTAGACTGTTAGCTATGTGATTAGAAAATTAACATACATATAAAATGTAATTTCTACTTAAAACTTGTTACACAATCTATATTTAAAATAAATACACACTTGAAAGAAATTAGTGAAATAATACTGTATCCTTAATATTTCACTCTTGTTCTGGAACTCTAATTATTTCAAGGTAATATAGCAGTACGTGCTAAAGGTACTAGATCCTCAATAAAGATGATCTATTAGTAGAAAAATCTTTTAAAATGGCATTATTAGTACATTAGTAAAAATAGTACATTTTTAAAGTTGAAAACCTTGATGTTATTTCTCCTTAATTTGTGTTAATTATATAGCATTTAGATTTTTCCCAGTCACTTAATGATAAGCCTTTTGTTAAGAATATACTTGAAAAAATAAAGGTGAACCATGATGTCAAAATAATAAATGTATAAAGATGATATGTCACTTCATGTATCTGCCCTCATCACTCTTGATCTTTTTGTATGTGAGTCATTGGGCCGAAGTCTGTCTGTCTTGAAATGCCATCTCTCTCATTCTCATGCCTATAATTGGCAGGGTATAGCGTCTTTTCTTAACACCAAGAACACTTAATTCTATTCCTTTGTGTGATGCCATTAAAATATGCTAACTAAGGTAAATTTGAGAAAGAACACACAGACACTTTGAAAGGTTATGGTCTATGACAATCTACAGCTTTAGAACAGGTTTAATTGAATTAATTGTAGCTCAGAAGAATCTGAAGAACAAAGAGCAAAATGACAGTGTTTTCACAGGAAAAAATTTGACCTTTTAAATATCAATGCATTGATTGTCAGAGTATTCTCTGTCTCATACAATAAAACATTTTTATAAGGGAAAAGTGTAAGTGATATTTGAAAAAAAATGGAGTAGCTATACAAAAATGAATACACCTACATATAAGAGGATTCAAGGAGTAATAGTGAGTAAAAGACTTTCTGTGACTTGTTAGAAGATTCTAATTTATTTATTCATCTTTAACATTGATAATATAAAATTATTTTCTTAAATTACATTAATATAACCAGTGAATGGATTTCTAATATTGACTGATGTCAGGGGATCTAAAAAGAAATTAATATGCCTTATGTTTCTGTTTTGCAATTTTAAGTATCTTCTCCAGGATTTTTAGTTTTAATTTAGTTATCTTCATCTATACTTTACACATACATGATCCCTAGACAATTGCAAGGCAGAAATCAAACCCTGTGAATGGTGACAAAAGATTATGAAAGAGAAGATGAATTCAGGCAAGCCAAGTGGGAAAGATTACACAAAGAGGCGATGATTAGGTTGAGAGATGTTGCTTATGTTTCCGTAAACACACTGCTTTCTTATGCATCTTAAGCTTTTGATAACTATTGAATACTGTTTGGAATTTCTGTCAATATATCACATTCTAGTCAAACTCATACTCATCTTTGAAAGTTTTAGGTATCTCTTTCTCTGATAACGTTTTCTAACATTTTCAGATGAAATTAAGGATTTTTTTTCTTTGAATTTCCCATCACATAATGTAGTTCTGAAATAGAATTTACCTTATTGTATGAAAATTTTTTTATGCTTGGCTTCTTGACAGGAAGATCAGGATTAGTATTTTTGACACTATATTTTTAGTTGTAGAGATTTGGCATTCAAATTAAGTGTAAAAACAAGAAATGAATGTGAGGATATTCATTTAATATTTAACAGAACTTTTTAATCCTTGTTTTTGTTCCCTTTAAATTTACAATGTTATTCATTGTATTTGTGAGGATTTTTATTCTTAAAAATGGATCTAAGTTATATGGAGTAATTCGTTTCAATGGCAATGAAAGGGAACTTCATAGCAGCTTTTATTAGACTTGATGTGCCCCCAAATCAGTAAACATCTTAGCTGTAAAAGTACAGACGAAAGTGCAAGGAGATAACAGGGAGTGTTCAAAGAGCATCCAAATGCCAACATGAATTCTAATGCATGTTAAATGCACACTGATGCATAAACCCTGATTTAGAAATGACAAAAGAGACAGTAACCAGAGATGGGCAGTCAAATTCCATCTTGCTGGTGGCATTTGTAACTGATGTTGACTCCTAGATGCTAAATAATAAAGTTGTCAGAAATGTTAATTGCAAAAAGTAGAATAGGCAAATCTCAGTGATAGAATGAAATGAGAGACTCCATAAATTAGAGAATAGGTACATAAACATGTCAAAAAGAAGAGGTAAATAAACAACAAAAAATGTACTCCATGATTGCAGACCAAATATGGCATGATAAAGACCATAATTTACAACAGCTCAAGGTTCTGGGAATCGTATATGCATAATTACTTCAGGACTGAAAAAATTCATACTGGCCACAAAATATTTATTGTTAGAATTTCAGACAAGATTCTAGAAATTTCAAAGAGAAATTCTTTGTCTCAGATTTTACATTTAAATCTTATCCGTCTTTTTGTAACTAGTTTCATTGTCCTGTATATAAACACCCATTTTTCCAAGCACCATGAATTGATAAGTTCTCCTTCCTTAGTATGTATCTAAGAGTTCATATTACATATTTGTTGAAGATTAAAAATGAGTCAATATTAATTGCTTCCTCTTTGGATCTTTATGCTCAAACCTATGGATGAATTATGCACCATGTTTACAATATTAGGTCACTCTGAATTCACTTGTACAGTTAGTCCTACCATTGAGTTTTACAACTTTCTATATTATTTTCATATGCATCAATGTTTCTTTCTCTCAATGTGAAGGAACCCCCTTTAGAATTTCTTGTAGGACAAGCTTCATGGAGAAAATCTTTCAGCTTTTGTTTTTCTGGGAATATCTTTCTCTCTTCTCCCTTTCTAAAGGACGGCTTTGCTGGCTACATTATGCTTGGTTGGAAGTTTGTTCTGTTTGGTTTGTTTGTTTTGTTTTGTTTTCCTTCAGTACTATGAAAATATGTCACTCTCTCCTGGCCTCTTAGGTTTCTGCAGAGAACTTGCTGTCTAGAGAATTGTGACAGCCTTATGTGTTATAGGTTTCTTTACTCCTGCTGCCTTAGGAATATTCTTTTTGTCTTTCACTGTTGAGAGAATTAGCACACTATGTCTTGGGGTAGACTTGTCTAAGTTAAATCTGGCCGGTGATTTTTGACCTATTTGTACATAGACATTTATATCCTCCTGGTTTGCGAACTTTTTATTACTATCTTTTTTGTATATGTTTTCTCTCCTTTTGGAATTCTCAAGCCCCTTTGGAATCAAGAAAACCCAAATATTTGGTCGTTTACTTTTATCCCAAAGTTCTCACTTTTTAAAAAAAAGTTTTCTTCATTGTCCTTTTTCCCCCTTCTTTACCATCCTACTTTGTATTTTCAAATATTCTTTCTTTGAGAAATTCTTGTTTGTTTGTTGTATTCTGCTATTGATGGCAAATATCATGTTTTAAATTTTGCTTAGTGTATTTTTAGTTGAAGGATTTCTCTTCATTTTTAAAATTTGCTTCCATCTCTCTGTAAAGCAGCTCTATTAGCAAGTTAAATCATTCTTCTGTGTTTTCTTGAAGCTTCTGAGTTTTCTTAATATAGCTATTTAAATTCTTCACTGGAAGTTATTGCTTAATGGTTACTGTGTGGTATGTTTTTGGCATTTTATTTTGACCTGCAGGCCAGAGCATGATTTCATCCTTAAATTTCTTATGAGATAATGTAGATGTATAAAATAAGTAAATGTATATTAACATTTTAATTATAATAAGCACTATTTGTTTTTTCAAATTGTTTTTTTCTTTTGTTCACATTTTTTATCTATTCCAAATGTTCAGAAATTAAATTTTTCATTTTCTAATTCAGACATATTATCTAGATAATTTGATTGAAATATATTTTTCAGATACTTAAGAACCTCTCTTGGAGGTGAATGCAATTTCATGTCATGCTCTCTTTTTTCCCCTCATTATTTTTATATATGGATTGAGAGTAATTTATAACTCTTGCAAAGCCTTTTCTTCATTCATTGGGATCTTTTTAAATATTTTCACAAAGAGAGACACATCTCAGATGCATTGGATTGCAAGTAAATATCAATCTGGGAACATCAAATGAATACCTCCACTTGTGTGACTTTAAAGATAACTTTAGGGAACAATGTTAGCCTCTTATAAGTTCATCAAATGGTTGGGAAAATTTTATGAGCAGCTGTATTAGTTTTTCATAGATGTGACCAAAATACCTAACAAGAACAACTTAGAGGAGGAAATTAATTTTGAGCCCACAGCTTTAGAAGTTTAGTCCATCGTTGGCCAACAACATTGCTTTGGGCCTGATGTTAGGAGGAACATCATGGTAGAAGGGCATGATGGAGGTGTGCTGTTCACCTCATGATAGCCAAGAAGCCCAGTGAGAGGGAAGATTTAGGATGATAAAATATAATCCCTAGTGGCACAGCCCCAGTGATCTACTTCCTCAAGCCACACCCCACCTACCACTAAATACAATAGTCCTTTCAAATTATTAATCCCTTAAAAGGATCAATCCACTGATTAGGATAGAGCTTTTGTAATCTAATTAATTTATTTTAAAACATTTCTACATAGGATAGATAAACCATGAACTTCTGGGGACACCTCATATCCAAAGTATAAAACCCAATCATCAAATGCTCGATTTCCACCATTTTTATTCATTTCTCAAAGGGGGGGCACTGATTTTAATAGCTCACAAAAGACTTGTTTTTACAAAATAAGCTTTTATTTGTAACATAAGCACTAGGATTTTGTAAATAGTAATTTCTGACTTTATTTGAATGGAATTAATTTCTATTTTATTCATTTTCTTAGTCTGTTCAATATTTTGTGTATCCCATACTAGCTGATGCACAAAGACTTAATACATGTAATGAGCTGCATTAATACCCTGGGTATGACTCACTCTAAGATAGAAAATAAAACGTGAACAGATCATTTTTTTTGAAGTTTTGATGAAAAAATTCCCAGATATATTAATAGAATTTTCTGACATCAGGGCATAATTATGTGACAAATAAATCTTTGTGAAAGTAAAAACTGATAATAATGGGTTGGAATTTTTGATAACTGGTTTCTATGACCCATTTGTTTCTGAAGAAAAATTATCAGTTTCAATAAAATAGTGCAGCCCTTAAAGTAACTATTTTCTACTTATTTCTTCATCTTTAACAAATAATCACAAGTTACTGCCTGAAGTGATAACATTTCTCTGTAAGCCCTCTTACTTTCATTTTCCACCATAGACCACTCATTTGTTTCTTTTGACCAAATAAGCTCAGGCTAAATCAATCAGGGAATTCAATTAATAGACAAAACAAGGTTTCTTGATTTTTGAGTTATTTCTAAAATAATGCTATTTATGGGAGTTACTGTGAATCACTTCTTCCAAAGGTAATTATTTTTAACATTAAGATAGCTAAATTCTCACCATTGTATAATATTTTAGTAAATATACAGGCAAAAACCATTTGTTTAATTTAAAGAACAGTCATCCCTTATTCAAGTGATGCTGGCAAATGTTTTAATTATTTTAGAATAAACTGAATTTCAAATTTCAAAAAACACTATTAGTTTTTGCTTATTTCATAAGAAGTAATTTTAGACATATTTTAAAAACTTCCTAACCATTCAATTTAAAACATAAAGTTTCTTTGAATAATGAAATCATTTTAATGAAAAGTTATTCTAAGTTTCACTAATTTAAAATGCCCTAAGAATATTTTTCCTTGGTTCTCATGAATATTTTTACTTCTGAAAATAAGGGCTTCAGGAAACCAATGTTACTTTATACCTTTGAATATGCATGTACTTCAATAGGATAAATATATGATTAAGAAAATGAAGCACATATAAAAAATGAATCAGACTGTCTTAAGGCTCTTCTCCCTAGGAGATATTGACAGACCTTTGTTTGATGTCTGGTTTAATAAAATCCAGAGGATTTTATTAGATTATATGTGAGAGAAAATCAATCAAAGCACTTTTGACTTCTCAAATGAAAGCAAGAAATCTTTGAATTTTGTGATTAAACTTTTAATGCATTAACCCATTAAAATTTATGATACATTACATATTATCTTTTATATGTAAAATGTATAGTTTTATCCTTAAATATCATACTTCTCAGATTCAAAACTCGGGGTTTTATATTCTTAAATCATTTCTACATGTACATTTGCTGTGATTTGACTCCTCTTAGGTAGAGGGATAAATGTTTAAACATTTCTTAAATGTCAAAACACTTTAAAATTTTGAAATGTTTAGAACTCACATATTATAAAGTGATGCAAAAATAAAAATAGCATTTTAAATAATTTTTAAAATTTCCACTTTAAAAGATTGATATTGAATTATCATTGCTATGAAAGAGTTATTTACATAAAGATCATTGTGTTATAATTCTGACATATACACCACACTAAAATTTTTAACATTTATCTAGGATTGCATTATTTATTATTAATCAAAATCTGTCATGAACTATGGATTGTGTGCAGGTATAACTGCAGAAAACAAGAAAATTCAACATTTGGTATCAGAGCTACACAAGAAAATATAATTCACTAAGGAAGTTCATAACACTAACAATATTAGATAGTATGTGTAACACTGAAATATAAAATTCAGACAAATCAAGTGTTGATATATCTTTAACTTTGCTATGACTTATGGTGAATATATAAAGAGAAAGTTAATAAAATGTTTACATGCGATATTTTACCCTCAATTTTATGTGCATTTATTTATCTTAATAATGTTTTGCTATTGGTCTTTTCATTTAGAGGTTAAATCATGAAAAGATTAGAGAGATTAAGTAATTAGCCCCCAAACACTAAACTAGTATTAGTACTATAATTTAATGAAGGTATAGAATTTTAATAAGGCATATCTATCTTTGAATAATGACATAATACCTAGAAAATAAACTCCAGAATGATAGGACTTTTCATTCTTTGGTGATGTTCATGTGCCTTGAGCAGCCCAAGCACAAAGAAGACACTCTAAAAGATGTTCTTGGAGTGAATGCACTTGTGCCTATTGGGCATGTTAATTGCTTTTTTTCTGCATGTGTGGGAGTTAAGTAATGATACCCACCACAATGAATTGTTGTAAGAATTAAGTAAGATGATACAGGAAATACACTGAGCACCTTTTTCTTAGCTGAATTTGAAAACAGTTGATATATATTGTTCTGGATATGCAGTTTGATAGGATATTCTTGCTCTTATTTAAAGGATTCATAAAAAATAAATCCAGGCCTCAGGTCAGGCAGGAACAAGGTAACACTTTTCAGCAGGTTTTTCACTGGTAACCTTCAAGTTATTAAAAGAAAATGCCTCTAGTGGCGCTAATATAAGATAGATCCTGGTGGAATTCATTAATATTAATGTGTTAAGTGTGTGATGGGAATTCTTAAATACTATAACACATTAACTCTTTTAATCCTCTTCCTTTGACAATTTTTAATGTACATCTTAAAAAATATGAAAAGAAAATAAGTAAAATTATTTTAACAAAATATTTTTAAAAATAAATATAAATCATTATTATTTTTAATATTTAATCAATACAAAAATCATGTAGTTACTTTATATTGAAATTGTACCTAGTTTTGAAGTCATGTGCATTTTATTCTTATAGCATATCTGGATTAAGATGATAAATCTTCATACACGGATTTTTCTCTGCAGTTAGATTCCATAAAATTTGTTTGAAAAATAGATTCACATACTCAAGCTATTCCAAACACACTGATAAAACCTCCAGCAACTAAATACAGTACGAATTTTAAAATATACTTCAATTGTGCTGGTCATATTTTATGTGCTTAATCACTGTATGTGGCCAGTGGCTACAAAACTGCAAAGTAGAAATACATGGTACTACTAGAGAGCAAGGTAAGTAGAAAACATGATGTATAAGAGGTATATTATGAATGCAAAAATGCACATATGACTCGTTAAAAGATGTTTATCTTTTAACAGAACTTGAATATCACTATCCATATGTGTCCTCCCATGTAAAGAAATTATATTGATATTTTCTCAAGTGTGACAATTTTACTTTATCTGATTCATCAGCTTAGAGCTCTCAGTTCTTCAAGTTTTACATATGAAAATAATTTAATGATGATTATATAACTCACTCTACTACTAAGCATCTTTTTTGCTATAATTTTAAGAGATGGAATTCACAGTATACATGTTTGTGCATGTGCTGGGAGTTTAGGTTTGGGGCCCCAAGAAAGAAAAGTTAAAACAGTGAAATGTTTCATAGGCTTTAAGTTATGAAATCAGGATATTGTTCAAGAGAATGTAAGTTAATTTCTGGATAAATCCAATTGAGGATTATCTATCTTTGCAATAATTAAGTAATAAATTCTATAATAATTTATAAACATGAAAAACAGCACATTTTTTTAAATTGTGAAAAAGAAAAGTGATAAGAGTTCATATAGAAGGTGCAAGTAGTTCACATTATTTTAGACTTTGCCATTATTGACTATTGTATTTATAATATTTTGGTATCTAGCAATTGCTATGGCTGGTTTAAATTTGGCATTTATCCTGCCTTTGCTTTATTGTCCTAAACTTGTAATTCATTTTTTTCTATTTTCATACCACAAAATAGACAATAAATTTTGAGGTTTGTATGGATATATAATTGATGTTGACTGACAAGTAGAGATTGAACTCCAAATTCTTTTTTTAAATAATTTGATGAATTGTTAAAAAAGTCACCACTCTATTACCTAGGAAAGCAAGAACAATCTCAAGTGCAAATTTATTCTTCTTGGTCACTCAACGGGTTGAATATGGTGGTAATTTACAGAGAGAAAATTATTATTTACTTTCAAATTTCCTCATTCTTAGGCAAGTGAGTACTCCATAAGCAGCATAACTCCTCAATATTCTGGGTGCACTCTGACATTTCTAAAATAATTCAGAATGGAATTCTTGTCTCCAGAGCTAGAGTATCTCAGTAGGATTCAATTATATACCTTTCACTTTTTATAAAACTCTTGGGTTTTGAAAGATCCAAATAACTCCTAGGCAGGACTAAAGAAGGGTGATACTATTATCTCAACAGAATTTATAATACTAAAAATCATGTATTTAAATACAGGCACACTGTATTAACAATGACTGTGATTAATTCTGATGCTTAAAATGCACCATAAATTTCATTTATATTGTTAAACCATTTTTACAATAGATTATCTAAAAATATTGTTTGGATTTTTCAAAAATGCAAAAAAGGGAAAAAATAAAAATTAAGAAATTACATAATTAGAATCAACTTCCTTTATGTAAGAGGAACAATAATATCATTTGGAACTTAGATTTTACAACAAAGATAATAATATATTCATTTAGTCTTGAATACAGATAATTCATAAATATTTGCTTAATGTATGAAATATTGAATTTAGTTGCACTGAATGTTTGAATGGATCACCTGTAAATATGTTATAAAAATAAATACTTTTCAACAGTATTTTATACAGCATGATAAGTAAATATAACAGTTAAATATTTGCAATATTGAAACATTTATTTCTTTTAATTAAGTGATTATTTGCAAATCACTTAGGAAAACTAAATCTAATATGATGGTTACAATAGCAGAAAATGTGGACAAAGATAATTTATTAACTATTAACATAATATCAGATTCATCATAAATTTTCATTCTTACCAATAACCAATACAAAGGAAGAATTAAAAGAATTCAATATACACAAATCAAGTTTTTTTTTTTTTTTTACTCAATCATACATTTATTTTCAATCCAATCTAGAATTCCACTTGAATATAAAACAAGGTTTCCATCAGAACATTGTGAAATTGGAAAACAAAAAGCTTCTTGTATAACTTTGGATCTGTTCTTTTGCTTCCAGCTAAAGACAACTTTGCATTTCTTTCATAACTCTATAGACTAAATTATGTTTTCTATAATTTATAAAAATCGTACCATGTTGAATTATTCCTCTGGCTCTGTACCTTCAGTCACCATAATAATGTTATTGATCATTTTTTTCTTATACAGTATATTTGAATATACATAGAGTTGTACCTCAGTATCTGCAGGGGGATTGGTTCCAGGACCATACATACCAAAACCTGTCTGTTATATAAAACGGCCTAGTATTTGCATCTAACAGATGCATGCCCTCTTGTATTCTTCAGATCATCTCTAGATTATTTATAATATACATATAATATAAATGCAATAAATATTTGTTATACTGTATTGTTTAGGGACTAATGACAAGAAAAAAGTTTTTATGTATATAGTTCAAATAGTTCAAATGCAATGCTTTTTTGTTTGTTTGTTTCCCCTGAGTATTTTCTCTCTGCATTTTGTTGAATCCATGGATATAGAATCTGTGAATACAAAGGGCTTACATATATATTATGTATAGGACACTTTTTGATATTGCAATACTTATTATATGTGTATGTATGTACGTATGAATGTATGTATTTATATATTCTGTGTTTCTTAATAGTTATTCCTATAGAGTGAAATCTCAGTGGAGTTAGAGATTGTGCCAGAACCATTTACCATTTTAATTCCAGTTCCTAACAGAGTGATTGACACATAATAAGCAATAAGTACCTGGTAAAGTTATCATTGATGCTTTTACTTATAAAGCTTCATATCCACTTATAATTTTTTGTTAATTTATGACAAGTTTTATTAAAGAAATTATTTACATAGCTTACTTTTCATCTCTCTGTTCTGGTGTTTCTAATATTAAAATCACCTAGAAAATGAAAGTAGTAATTTTACAATACATTTAATGGCAATTGTTAGTGTCTAAATATCCTTATTTTGATTATACATGATTTAGAACTGATTAGCACTGCTCATTTGAAATTAGCACTGATTATTTGAAAGTTATGACCATAGGTGTTTGTCTTAAGGTTGCTCAAAGGTAACCTAGAATATAGACATTATATAATCAAACAAAACGTTCAGGATATAAGTCAGATCTGGTATATCACCAGCATTTGTAAAACCAGACCTATAAATATAACTAGGTCTGGAGACATATGTATATTATTAATATAGCAAATGCTTAGCCTGTTCTGATTATTACAAAATCAGAACAATGAGAATATTTATAACAAATATAATTATTTTCTAAAGATAAATTTCAATATATGAAATTATCTATTTCAAAAGTCAGGACCAATTAAAAGAAACAATAAATAAGTAGAAGGAAGACAAGTAGAGTAGAGAAAGGAAAACAGGGGGGAAGGAGTGGGGAAGAAAGAGGAAGCACTGGGGATTTCAGTGAAACAAAATTGCATTTCATGCATATATGTTTATTCCAAAACAAACCTCATTATTATATATAACTATATATCACTAATAAAAACATGAAAAAGGCAGATCCAACAGTTCTCCACTAACAGATGAAGTGATAATAAATATGTAGTATGACCTTCCAAGAAGTTTTGGCATGAAGTTGAGAAGAGTTTAAGTAAATAAGAAACAGGACACATGATTTGAAGACAATTTGGGTTTGTGTTGAAGGATTGTGTGTGGTGCAAGTGCAGGAGATTATTCATTTATTTATCACCTCTCTGTGCATTTTTGCTCAAAAAATAGGAATATGAAGCAATGCTTGTATGTAGAAGACACCAATAAAGACATACCAGCATGCTAAGCATGCTAGTATTCTGTTTATCAGAATGTTATAATAATAGATGTTAGTTGTGTTTTTTTACTTTGTACCCTATTTTAAGTTCTTTTAATTTTCTACAGGAAAAATAAGTTATTTTTATAATAGGAAAACACAGACCAATTTAAATTAAATTTACTCAAATGTATAGTTGTATTTGTATTTATTTCCTTATAAATTGAAAGTGTGCCTGGTAATTATTTGAGTATGATTGGAACTAAAACATCTGGAAGGCTATCCAAAAGATAAGGGATACAAAAGGCCAATAAATAAGAAAAATGCTCAGTCTCTCTAATAAACAAAGGAACATAAAATTAGATTAAATAATTACAAACTACCATTTTAACCTAACAAATTATTCATAAAATAAATGCATTCCCTTTCCTATGTAATAGCTATTTCCATGACTTTAAAAATATTTATATTTATTATTCTTGTTATAATGTTAGAAATACAATAAAATCCTTTTTTTAAATAAAGGTTTACAATAAATTCTTTAGTTGAAAAAGGAAACAAATGTATGTATATGTAAGAACACATTAATATCAGCATTCTCCATTTGACAAGAGTACTGAATATTTTATTTTTTTATTCATATTTCTGTTATTTTTGCCAAGTTTTAAAATAATATATGCTGTGCTAAATTACAGAACAAAATCTGAAAATTTATTTTAATGTATTTAAAGTGTTGTCCCTCAAATCTGTGGTATCACACACTTGTGTGATTATATGGCAATATCTTACAGGTCATAAATATTATTACACATTCAATAATCTTTTAAAAATATTTCTTCTGTGTTATGATATGAATAACAGAATACATGTATGTTTTTGATTTCTAGAAAATTACTAATGCATGTCTCATTTTTCTCATCTAAATAATAAGACAGATACTAACATTATTAAAACAATGAACTAAAAATAAAATTGAACTAGTTTTAATTATAATAAGCATTTATTGAATATTTCTTAATATTCTGGAATGAGTCTAAATGCTTTGTGAGGTTAACTTCAATGAGTTCAAATTAAAACTGTTTGAGATAACAAACTCATGTTATATGTTTAAATACTGCTATTTCCAAAACCTTTCTATTTTTTCAAAGTCAGAGTCAACATAAGATAAAACTAGTATTCACTTTACATAGTCTAATTTGAGTTCCCCTGAAATTAGGCTCTTTCTGTATAGCCCCAACAAAAATTTTGTTGGCCACGTGTAATATACTCATTCTTCCTGGTAGAAATTTTTTAATGCTTCTTGAGCTTCCTGGCTTAGATCTCTCTCTCTCTCTCTCTCTCTCTCTCTCTCTCTCTCTCTCTCTCTCTCTCATCCATATATATGGATGAGAGAGATTTTAATGAGGAATGATGTTGATAATTTTGTTACCTAGAAAATAACAGATGCTCACAGAAATTCTGCTCTCTGTAGTGATGGAAGATAACTCAAATTGTACAGTAAAAAAAAAAGTTACAAGAATTGGTAACTATTCATAATATGGGTTTTCTTTTTTCGTAAATTTAACTTATGTTCAATTGACTAGTGTCCACTTGACTGGTTAGTCATTATTCAATTTTTTTAACATGAAACACTATTCTAGACGTTTTTGTGAAGGTATTTTGTAGATGTAATTAATACAATCATTTTACTTTAAGTAAAGCAGATACTACTCCATAATGAGGTTGAGACTCCTCTAACCAGTTTAAGGCCTTAAGAGCAAAAATCAAGGTTTATCAAGGATAAATAAATTTTTGCCTCAAGACTAAAAGAGAAATCTTATCTGAATTTCCAGGCTTCTTGCCTCCCCTATGTAGTTAGGACTTGCCACCTTTGACAATCCCATGAGCCAATCCTTTAATCTTTAATATCTCTCTCTCTCTCTCTCTCTCTCTCTCTCTCTCTCTCTCTCTCTCTCTCTCTCTCTCTCTCCAGTCTATTTTTCTGGAGAATACTGATACAATTCTACAAGATTCTTTTTCAACACAATTTCATATAGCGAAGAATAAGAATATCAACCCTAGTCATGCACTTGTCCTAACTTCCTTTTACAGGGAAAATAGAACTCCTAGAATAACTAAATACAAAACAAACCAAAAAAAAAAAATAATGAAAAATGCTGAGAATTTTAGTCATCTTTCTATTACTGTAATAAAATGGAGACAAGACAACTCATTAAAACAAGACAACTCATTAAGACAAAGACAACTCATTAAAAGAAAAGGCTATTTGGGGGGAGAAAAGTCTGTTTTCAGGCTTGGGGAGGTTTCAATTCATAGTTGACCCCACCACTGTTAGGCCTGTGGTGAGACAGCACAAGAGGGCAAGGAGACTGTGGCAGAGCAAGGTGCTCACCTCATGGTACACAGGTAACAAAGAGGGAGCAGAAGAAACCTGAGTCCCTCCATTTATTTCCAGGGCATGCCCTTAGTCACCTCAGACCCCCCAGTAGGCCCTACCATCTTCCAGTAACACCAAACTCATGACAAAGTCTATAAAGCATGTGCCTCTGTGGACTATTCCAGATCCAAACTATGACACTAAGCTTTTCTGAATCTAACATGAAATGAATTTTTTATAAACTTTATTGCTTACTCTACTTGGGTTAGTAAATTTACTTAGTGTTATAAGCTTTTATTTTTTCATTCTTTGTTGTGGAGTTTCAGAGTCTCCACATTGAAAGCAAACAATATCTATGGCTTTCCAATATTTCTCTTTATTTCTGCATAAATTTGTCTCATCTTTGCTTTCAATGTTTCCTAGGACTATGTTGATTGCAAATGTTATCAGATATCAAATATTATAAAATTTTATTCATATTGAGTAGTGAAAAAAATGACCGTTGTATTACTCCTTGTTACTAATGTTAAATTTATATGAATGCATGTTTTGTGAAAGTTTGAAAAATATATATTTACTTATTCAAAAATAATTATCATGGAGAAAAAGATTAAATTTCCCTTTGCATTCAAGTTAGAAATATTGTAAAATTCATACATAAAATATCAGTTCCTACATCACACTCAAGATTTGTCCATATCTATACTATTGAATGCTCTTACTTGAAAGCATAAACAATCGTTTCAGAAAACCTCATTCATAATTATTTCACAAGAGGGAAAAAATAGAATGTGGGATAATTAATTAATTTACATTTCTGATTAATAATCAGGTATTAAATATTAGAACTCCCAACTTTTATTTCCTTTTATAAGATTTATTTTAAACATTATTATAAAGGTTTTAATCATTAGGCATACTATATAGAGAAAAAGTTTCTGAAACATTAGCAATATTACCATAAAAACTGAAAATTAATTTATGATATTCACTTAGTGTCATCACAAATTGCTAAGCTTAACTAACTGCACTAAGTGTTAGAAAATCAACATTGTATTTTCAATTTGTTTTTAATGGCTACTATACTTAATTATTTAGTAATTACTCTCATTATTTTATTATAAACTCAATAAGTGAGATGCACAAAAGTCATTTTAATCATCCCTGGGTTAAAACCCATTAAACTGAATGAAACTACTTTCCAGAGAGATTCAAATTCTTTTCTTCTTTTGTAAAATATTTTTTAAATTTAAAATTCAAAAAAAATCCTCCAAAATATTTCTATGATGGCTTAGTGATTTCTAAAAATATATTTTAAATAATATGACTTTGCTGTTTGTTGGCTAAATCAATTAATCTCATTATAAAATGCAAATGAGAATGAGTTGCACATTTCCAGAAAAATCTCCATATATAGAAAAAGACCTGCAGACAGATAACAGATGAGTATGCTTGTCTGTATTGAAAAGATACAAAATCATTGAACATGTGCAGTTACATAGCCATCAAAAAAATAAACAAAGCCAACAAAACTGGTGGGAGCCCTTAGGGAGTTGTCTGTTTGGGCAAAAGTATGTATTAGAAAGAGAGAAATATTTGAAATATATTTTAAAGTCCTGTACTTTTTAATAAAGTTCTTTCTTAAGAAAGTTATATATTCATTTTTATAAATTTTATTTTATAAAATAAATTTATTTCCTTCTCTAAATACTTAGTTGCCCATTTAACATCTACTCATTAAATTGATTATTATATATTAATCCAATGATCAATAATATATTTTTAGTTTTCAGTTTAAAGTCAATATTATAAATCATGAATGAGCAGATGAAGAATATGCACTGAAGTGGTATAATATAGTAAATTCAATAAAATAAGCAAATGAAGAATACACAATGAAATGATTTTCAGACCATTGGCAAACCTTCTGCACGACTTCATCAATGACTTTTCTCCCACCTAAATGGTTTTATTATCACAAACACACGAAATCATCTCTGAATAACTATTTGATTCTATATGATCCCACAGTTACATGTTAGTCCACATCCAAGAATTTAATCTTACATAGATTTTAAGAACTACTTTTTTAATTCCTTTCATCTCAGGAATTAATTACATGGTAATATGCTCTTGTGTTTTGTTCAATAAATGCTTCGATAAATGTATTTTTTCTATAAGTTTATCAAACAAAATCAATAGCAAGGATCTCATGGGAGCTTTAGAAATCATGTTTTTTTTTTCTTTGCATTCAGGTAGTTTTTTAACTTGTTCTCTTTAATCATTATTTTGACTTATTTTCCTGACACTTGGGAAACAACTTCAGTTACACCTAGACACATTTCTTTGATGATTGCTCTCAAGTGAAGAAATCTTCATTTTCAAAATACACATTCTGTATTAAAACTCTTCTCCGCTCCATTTCATAAGTTGTCGCACTTTCTCTTACTCTGTCACTCAAGTACCTCCCATTCGTCTACCTTTCTCTGTCTTCACAGTAACACCAAAATTCCGATTCTGAGATCTTGTGTTAAACTTCTGGGGTACATATCTCATTGACTTTCCTTCTCTTAAAATATGTGTTTCCATTATTTGTTACCCCAAATAAAAAGATCTTCATATAGATATAAATATTTACTATCTCAAGTCAAAATTATTAATAATTGATCACTGCATGAAAAAGTACAGATGTTAGCTAGACTTAAAACCATGTTTGAAAACTGTGAAGATGCATATTTGTCATAGTCCTCTAAATTTTATTTTATTAGGAAATAATTGGTTAAAAATATATGTTTTATGGCATAGGCCATAATTTTTGATACATGTACATATGTCAGGATGCCTAAATCAGATAATACATCCAACAGGTCAAATAACATTTTCTGGTGTAAGAACATTTAAGATCTACTTTCTTAACAGTTACTACTAATTATAGTTAATTATAGTTACCGTATCATACAATAGATCTTACAAATTTATTAGTATTATTTAACTGAAACATTTTACTCCAGTTAACTGAAACATCTTTACATTCACCACTATTCCAGCCCCTGAACACCATTTTACTTTGTGCTTCTTTGAGTTCCACTTAAGATTTCATATGTAAGTGAGATCATACAATTCTGGTTTTTTTGGTGCCTCATTTATTTAATCTAGCACAATTTGCTACAGGTTCATCCATGTTGTCACCAATGATATGATTTTGGAACCAACATTATTGCAGGCATATTCATAGTTGTCTTTCTGATCTCTGACTGATCGGTTCAGGACATCCATGAAGACCAAAATCCACAAATGCTCAAATATCTTATATAAAATAAATAGTGTGGTAATGGCATATAACACTAGATGAAGTCATCTTATGATGACTTGCAATAGCCAATATAGTGTAAATCTATGCAAATAGTTGTTATCCTAGAATTTGGGGGTACTAATGACAAGAAAAAAATGTCTGCATATTCAGTATGATTACAAGCTTTTAAAAAAATTTTAAATACAGAATCTGCAACAATGGAAAACCAAATATATATGTATATTTTCTTTATCACTTATCCAATAATGGATATTTAGATTGTTATTTTTTCTTTGCATTCAGATAGTTTTGTAACTAGTTCTTTTTAATCATTATTTTGACTTATTTTCCTGACACTTGGGAAAT
This sequence comes from Callospermophilus lateralis, assembly GCF_048772815.1. Taxonomy (NCBI): domain Eukaryota; kingdom Metazoa; phylum Chordata; class Mammalia; order Rodentia; family Sciuridae; genus Callospermophilus; species Callospermophilus lateralis. The sequence goes on from NC_135314.1 coordinate 31,278,765, forward strand.
AATTACAGTTACACCCAGACATATATTCTATTTATTATATTCTGTTTATTATGAATGATAACACACTGAACATGAGACTTCAGATATCTCTTCCACAAACTGATTTCAATTAATGAATTCCTTTGGATTTCTGAATTATATAGTAGTTCTGATTTTAACAGATAACTCTATATTGTTTTCTATAATGACTATAGAATGAATTTACATTTGCGCTAACAGTTTGCTAAGCTTCTCTTTTCTTCAAATCTTCTCCTAGGGCTGGGGATGTGGCTCAGGCCGTAGCATGCTCACCTGGCATGCGTGTGGCCCGGGTTCGATCCTCAGCACCACATACAAACAAAGATGTTGTGTCTGCCGAAAATTAAAAAATAAATATTAAAAAAATTCTCTCTCACCCCTTCTCTCTCTCTCTCTCTCTTTAAAAAAAAATCTTCTCTTAGACTACTTTTAAATTTTTGTGATAATAGTGCTTTTGACTGATGTGAGGTTACATTTTATCTTAGTTTTAGTGTATAGTTCCTTAATAATTAGTGACCTTAAGGATTTTTTCATGTATGTTTGCCTTTTGTATGTCTTCTTTTGAGAAGTATCTGTTCAGGTTCTTTTTCCATTTTTAATCAGGTTAGTTGTTTAGTTATTGTTTTGAATTATTTATATATTTTGGATATTAACCATGTATCATACATATGATTTGCAAATCAATCATTTTTATTTCCTTTATGGTTTGGAAATGAAGTATCCCCCAAAGACTGTGTTGAAGGATTGATTCCCCAAAACAGCAGTGTTCAAAGGTGAGGCCCTTGGAAATTGGTAGGATTTTGAAGGAGGTGACCTCATCAGCAGAGTAATTCATTAAAATATTTATAATTGGAATGGGCCATTAGGAGGTGGTAAAAGTGTAGGAGGTAGAACCAAAAAGAAGGAGGTGTCTTTGGGACTTGGTCTTAGGAACTCTATGTGTTGTCCCTAGCTGCTCACCTATTCTGTCTCCCTCTGTCTCAGATGCTCTGAGATAAAAAGTTTTTCTCCACCATGTTTTTCTAGCATATTCTATCTTGCCTCAAGCCCAAAGCAATAGAACCAGACAACCATGGACTGAAATGTCTGAAACTATGAGCTGAAATAAATCATTTTCTCTTTAAGTGGATTAAGTCAGGTATTTGGATCACAGAAACAAAAAGTTAAGTAACAACACACACACACACACACACACACACACATATATATATATATATATATATATATATATATAAAAATATATATATTTGCATTCTATACCCTATTTATAAAGTTCGGGGTTTCTGATTCTACATTTAATAAGCTTATGCCTGAGAATGCTCTTAATTGGGATATGAGTAATGTGAGGAAAGTGGTGTGGATTTATCCACATTATTATTTTACCCTAATATTATATCCATTCCCTAATTTTTTAAATTTCTTAACCTATTCTGGCTAATTCTTTAACAAAGTCTTTCTATTCCTCCTGAGATCATTTTTTGTAGCTAGGTACGGCCATGTGACTTAATTTTGGTCATGATAATGTGGGCAGGAGTAACTGGATAATTTCCAATCCAACTAATATAAGTGCATGTCAAATACTCTATGCACTCCTCATCTCTCTACCCAGATGCAGTGTCAGTGGGGGAACTCCAAGGTCTTAAACAATGACAGCCTCACTTGGTGGACTAAGAATGAAATTTTTGATGATTATATAAAGGGAATCCCCCTACTGTCTATTACAAACCAAGGGTAAACACACCAATCTTTACTATGTTAGAGGACTGAGATTTTGGTTATTTTAGTTAGTTTCCCTGAACCATAAATATTTCCAACACCATTTTTAGTGAGTTATACACAAACATATTGTTATTGCTCCATATGAACTTGTGAATATTGCTGAAATAAACTCACACAAATAGGATAAAGGGATCATTTTGTCCTTTAATCTTTATATCTACATTCTTACCTACATATTTTTTGAATAACCATTATTTGCCTATAAACCAAAGACTACTTTAAGTAAATTTTCATCACAGTTAATGTGCACTTACATAATAACTTTTTAAATTGTATATCTGTTCCTCTCTCAATGACCTATGGTCAATTAAGATAGACTTCATAATTTTTTAATTTAACTTTGCTGTACATCAAATTCATCAATGTTAAAGTGATCTAGAGATTTAATAAAGATTATTAGTCAAGAAACAATATATAAAAAGAATTGTTACTATTTTAACTAGTTGTCAATTCATGATAAGTACATGTACTTCTAGTGACTGTTTTCAGGTGAGTACATGAACATGCAAGACTGCTTCGCTGTAATAATGAATGCACTGTTTTTATTATAAACAGAGTGAACAATTAATAATACAGAAGATGCATTATTAAATCTCAACTTGTGTTAAACTCATATTTATTAATTTAAAAGAATGACTTTCTTTCAAATTGTGACTTCACTATCTACAAGCAGTTGTTTTTTGTTTTTTGGTAAGTCTTTTAATCACCCTTTCTTCAATTTTCTTATTTGGCAATATTTATATCAATAGTCATATTCCAGAGTTACTGCTTTCAGATTACATGATTTTTTTTTAATTACAAAAATGCCGTGCTTAGCACATACCAAACACTCAGATAATACTTACCACATACCAAACACTCAGATAATTCCCTCCCTGTCCTTCTCAGGCTGCCTCTTCTTAAGCAGCATTTGTTTCTTCCAACTTCCTTCTCATTTGTATTTAACATCAAAATGTACATTATCTGCCAATCTGGAATCTCTATACTGGAAAGCAGTGTAGAGATTCCTTGGACATCTTGGAATGGAACCACCATTTTACCCAACTATCCTACTCCTCTGTTTATACCCAAAGGACTTAAAAACAGCATACTGTAGGGTCACGTTTATAGCAGCACAATTCACAATAGCTAAATTATGGAACCAACCTAGATGCCATTCAGTAGATGTATAGATAAAAGAAAATGTGGTATATATACACAATGGAATATTACTCAGCATTAAAAGAGAATAAAATCATGTCATTTCCAGGTAAATGGATGGAGTTTGCAGGTAAATGGATGTAGTATGCTAAGTGAAGTAAGCCAATCCCAAAATCCAAAGGCCAAATGTGTTCTCTGATATGAGGATGCTGATGCATGATGGAGATTGTGGTGGAGGAGCATGGAGGAATGGAAGAACTTTAGATAGGGCAAAGCGGAGGGAGGGGCAAGGAGGGGGAAATGGGGGTGGGAATGATGGTAGAATGAGTTAGACATCATTACCCTAAGTACATGTATAAGACACAAATGGTGTGACAATACTTTGTGTACAATCATTGTCTTGAAAAATTTTGCTTTATTTGTGTAACATGAAATTAATTTTATTTTGCCATCATGTATAACAAATCAGAATAAATAATCAGTTAGGCCACAAAGAAAATTATTTCACAAAAATCTATTCATATGAGATGGGTTTCCTTAATAACCTCTGAATGTATTGACCTTTTATGTTAGTACATGGAGTACCTGCTCTTTATCATTGCAAATTGACTTTAGCGTCATGATAAGTTTAAATTTTATAATGACAAAACAACTAATAACTACATAGCACTTCCTATGCATAATACACATTTCTAAGTGCCCTGCAAGTATTGACTTGTTTAATTATCCCCTGAAATACTGTGATATCAGTAAGGTGATCTCAGTTCTTTTATAAAGCTCATTTGAATTTCTATTTTCAGAACTCTGATACTTGTGTCTATGCTTTTGTTTGTGTGTTTATTTCTTTCCTTGTTTCTTAGTACACTGGTTAAGCATTCTAAATATATGGAGCAAAGTAATAGCTGGAACAATTTCTAACATGGTTTTAAATACATCAGTGGGCTGACATGAAAGTAAAGGATATACTGTGCCCACAAAGGAAATGAAAATTGCAATACTAGAAAATGCACAGATGCCAAAGCTGATTCTCAGCCTGAGGATTTTCACTGAAGCATGGATGCATTAGGCTTCTGTTGGATGACTACACTGGGAAAGGAGATAAAATCCAGAGATGCACTTGCTGGGGAAACTAATATGACAAGACTGCATCAAACTAGGATTCCTGACGATACACATTTAAACGGCATTTGTTTCTTCCAATTTCCCTCTCATTTGTATCTAACATCTTTTCTAACACGAGAAAAGACATCAATAATACTTGACTTTCCTCTTTCTCCTTGGTACTATGGGCCTCATTCATTAATCCAATGAAAATCATGAGATTTAAAACAAAACAAGGATATGAACAAATTTAAATCAACATTGAAATAAGCAAAAGTAAAATAAGCCAGACACAGAAAAATAAGTACTGCATGTTCTCTTATATGTCTTTTTCTAACAGAATGGTATTTGGTACTGTGTAGCTGTCTCTAAAATTTAGAAATCAGTAATGCTAGAAACTCTACCATCTATGTTTTATGTGTTCTCCTTTGAGATCTTCAATGCATGTGTTTTAATGGTGCTTTTATGGTCAACACTGTCTGGTGAATATGCCTCCCATGATGTCTTATGGACTGACATATCTTGCTCTGCGTGATAATTTCTTTATAATTGTTTTGTCATTTTGCATATGCATCATATATATATTAAAGTGCTTACTTCCCTGGGGTCTTGCTAACAACACAGTATGTTATCACACTTTGCATTTTAAAATCTAATTGATTAGACATGATCAGTTTAATTTTATGTTGTATTATTTTATGAGTAAGATCAAACATCTTTTTCTGTGTTGATACCCTTTTATACATCAATTTTCCATGGCGTTTGTCTATAGCTTTGTTTTCAGGTATTACTAGATTTTTGCTTTTCAATGTTCTCAATATTTTCATTGGTGCACTATAATTGTATATAATGGTGAGATTTTTTGTTACATACTCATATGAGTACACAACATAACAATACAATTTGGTCAGATCATTCCCCTGTACTTGTCTTTTTTCCTCCCCTCCTCTGTCCCCTGATCCCTTGTCTCTACTGACTTTCCTTCAATTTTCATGTGATCACCCCACCTTTCTATTTCCCTTTTTTCATCTATCTTCCACATATGAGAAAACAACTCTTGGCTTTCTTAGTTTGGCTTACTTGGATTAACATAATGTCCTTGTTTTAGTCAGTTTTTTTTTTTTTTTTTTTTTTTTTGCTGCTATGACTAAAAGACCTCAAAAGAGCAATTTTAAGGGGGAAAAGTTTATTTAAGGACTCATGGTTTATATTTCTCAATCCATATGGGGTTGACTGTATTCTTCCGGGCTTGAGGTGAGGCAGAACAGCATGGCAGAAGAGGGTGACAGAGGGAAGCTGCTCACATGATGATCAGAAAGTGGAGAGAGATTTCACTTAACAGGTACAAAATATATAACCCAAAACTCACCCCCAGTGAGCTACTTCCTCTAGCCACATTCTATCCCTGTTCAGATTCTACTAGTTAATCCCGTCATTGGATTAAATCACTAATTGTATTAAGGCTCTAATAACCCAATCATTTCTCCTCTAAACCTTCTTGCATTGTCTCACACCTGAGCTTTAGGGGGACACCTAATTTTCCCCTTTATTAATTGGAGCTTTTTTTTGAGTTTTTTTTAATGTATTCTGGATATTAATCCTCTGTCAGAGGACTTAGTTGTAATGATTTTCTTCCATCCTGTAAGGTTCTTTCTTCACATTTTTAATTGTTTTCTTTGCTGTGCAGAAGCTTTGTAATTCGAGGTCATTCCATTTAGTAACTCAGCATTATTTCCCAAACTTTAGGTGCTCTGGTGAGAAAGTTATTGCCTGCATCTATTTGCTGGAGAGTTGACCCCCACATTTTCCTCTAATATTTGAGTACTTTTAGGTCTAATTTCTAGATATTTGATCCATTTTCAGTTGATTTTTATGCAGTGTGAGTACTAAGGATCTCATCTCATTTTTCTACATATGGAATGCCAGTTTTCCCAGTACCATTTATTAAAAAGACTGTTTTTTCTTTTTCTCCAATGTGTGTTTTTTGCATCTTTGTCAAGGATCAGATGATTCTATCTGTGAGGGTTTGTTGCTGTGTTTTTATATTTTGTACTATCAGTATCTGTCTATGTGTCTGTATTCCAGTACCATGCAGTTTTTGTTACTACAGATGTGTAGTATAATTTGAAGTCAGGCACTGTGATGCCTCCAATATTGCTTTTCTAATGTATTTGACTATTTTTGTTTTTTTATTCTTCCAAATGAACTTTAGGGCTTTTTACTAGATTATTGATTATCACGTTTTGTGACATAAATAGTAAATTTTTTTTTACTTTTTTCCCCAGTTTTACTTTGATGATTTATTAATGTTATTATTGTCAAAGTTTTTTAAAAAAAATAATGTACTCAGATATCATTTATATACAAATAAATCAATCCATTGTAGTGAAAATTTTGTTAAAATTGGATACGGTCATGTAACCACTACCATAATTGAGATAGAAGAGTTTTATCTCCCTTTGCATGGGCTCTATCTTGTACAATTCAGGACAAAATTCACAAGTAGGTCACTAGATGATTCTAAAATAACCAAAGTCAACATATCCCTCTTTCATTCTATAATCTGAAATCAAATTTCACCCTGGGCTGTCTAATTCTTATGTGTTTTATTATTCTTCACAAATATCACTTTTTTCTTTGTTTTTCACAGTCTGGACACATGCTCTAAAATATGTATTTGGGCTGAATGTCACCTTTCAATATTTTTATACTTATTAGCTCAAGTATTATCACAGCCACACAACTGTATATTAGTTATCTGAATTACTTTGAAATCAGTAAAACTGTGACTTTTTCAAGAACCAAGAGGGTAAATATTTTAGTCTCTGTGTCTCCTGTCTTCATAGTTCACAGTCATTCTCAGAAATGAAGAGATCACTTACAAAGACAGAAGAAGCTCTTGCAATGTGTGCCATGGATCTGTTTGTGAAAAGGTTTTACAGGTATGGTTTTCGTATCATTTTATTAAGATTTCTGTATCTATTTCTATGATGTTTCCTAAGGAGAAAACACTTACCTGGTGGGAGGCAGTATTTGAGTGACTAGGTTTTATTTTTTAATATGCTAAAATGACTCAAATGTGCAGTGTGATTTTGTTTAGGACTTTGCAATTTATTCTTTTAAATATTAGAGTTAGTGTATTAGAATTTTTGTAGCAGCTTCAGGCAGTCAATAAAAAATCAAATTTTATTTTCATACAATTTATAGTATTATATGTTTTGTTGATTATTTCTGGTGACTTATTTATCATTTTAAATTAATCTCTTAGTGTACTTACTGTTGTATTTTAAATATTATCCTAGTTTTCTTGTAAATGAACCCAAAATATATGTGGATATTTCCTGTTTTCCTGCCAATATGTCTTCACATTTCCACCCCAAGAAGTCACAGTCCATTTTTATTCTCTTGAGGACTTCCTATACATGACTCAGTGTCATTTTTCTTCATAGTAATATGTGAGGTGTAGTAATAATTTTAAATTCTAATTTAGCATCTGCTTTAGGCTCCTGTGGTCTTCTAAGATCATTTTATCCTTTTGAGGTAGGTACCATTTTCACTAAGATTTTTAAAGACCAGAAAAGAGAGGATGGAGAGCTCAAGGTCAAGGTTACATGGTTATGTGAGGTAGAGTATATGTGTGCTTCATCCCTATATTATATTGGAAATGTTTAATCTCCAATACAAGAAATATGATCTTAAGTTGTGAACTTACTATTTAATGTCTTCTTATGTTTGAATTATGCTAGCATGTCCTTTCTTCCCTTCCTCATATTCTTTTACCAACACCTCAAAAATACAATGAATAATGTATGCAGAAGTGTTCTATTGAATAATATCTTGTCAAAACTTTATCTTCGGAAAACTCCATATATCACTTCATATAAAGGAAGACACTAGAAAGAGCAAAGATCTTAGCATGGTCATAATCTTAAGAATTATGGCAATAAATATCAATCCAGATATTGAGGCAATTAGGAGGTCAGCATATCTGCAGGCAATAAAATTTTATTCTATCAAAAGAATGGATTTAGGAGATTTGGTCCCTTCACATATCTTATCAGAAAATAATGAATGTAGTATATCAAAATTATACAAAAAGCACTGGTTTCAGAATGACATGAGCTTTGAAATGTTTTGTGACATGTATATAGTCAGAAATAGTCCTTTGTCATCACTTTGGAATGAAAAATGGTTGTAGTCAGTTAAGTCAGTTTAGTGTCTGGTAAGATGCAGTTGAAATTCTTCATTGCTCTCTTTCTGACTAGAGTGTACTCACTCCAGTATATCTCAATAATACTAAGAACTGACTTAATGTATTTGACCCAGATTAGAATTCTCTGTTTTTCTGTCCAAACATACTATGATCCATTGTCTGTGATTTAAATTAATATTAAAAATGTAAAAAAAGATAAAACGGAAAAAAAATGCTGATGTCTTTTATTTCCTTAACAGTTCTTTGAAAAGCATCTATAGGTATACTTCAGGCTTAATTTAACAAAGACAGCAGCCTAGGCCGAGGGAATGAGTTTATTAACTGTTTTTTTTGTTTGTTTGTTTTTGTTTTGTTTTGCACAACATATGAAGGTCTGCAAGTGATTTCATTGACTGTATTTCTGTATTTTATTTATACTTCACTTTAAATATCTGACAGGCAGAGAGATTTGATATATATTTTTATTCACTGTGTAGTTGAAAAATGTTAAGATTTATAGATGTTTAAAATATTTGTCAGTGGTTTTATGCCTAAAGCATATTAGGGACTAAGGACTGTTTTTGAAAAAAAAAAAGAAAAAGAAAAAATTAGTAATATGAAATTTCAACATTTGTTACACTTGTGTGTGTGTGTGTGTATGTTTGTGTGTGTGTGGTGTATGTTAACTTTTACTAGCTTGTAAATATTTTATAAATATCTCAATATGGAGGGTTTTTTTTTTAACAGATTGTCAATTTTCCAGTGAATAGTGGTATAAATGCTAATGGCCATGTATTTCATAGACTACATATTTTTCATTCAGAGATTGTTCCTTTTAAAACTATTGTATTTTGTTATAACCTAAATAATGCACTATAAATTTTAACATCACATGCCATTTAATTATGATATATTTAGATATGACTTTCTTCAGAATCTATGATATATTTGAAGCTGAATATTCCCTTAGTTTAGAAATGCTAGCTTTCTTTTTATTGTTCATGTTGTCACATTGTTTGTTTGCTAATAATAAGAAAAATAATACAGATTAGTTTAATATTTAGATCAACAGTATTGTGATAAAACTATAACTTTTATAAGTTGTAAACAAAGAATTCAATCTGTATATGTGGATGAATATATGTACTCACATTATTTTGTTAATGATCTTTATTTACTAAAAGTAGTGTATGTGCAGTATAAGAAGTCAAAATCACATATCAATTATTCTTTCTTAAATAATTGGTATTAAGTATAGGCAATCTTCATTTTGCAAAGTATGTTAGCACTGAGCAGACTGAAAGAATCAGAATAATCAATGAGAAATATTATGATTATTTCATGATCTTTAAATGCTTTAGTCAAAACATTAAAACCTTATTATTAATTATAAAGAGAAAGGAAGAGAAGAATAATCTGATATTCATTTAATATGCTGCTTTTGAAAACATTGAAAATTAAAGTGTTTTATTTTTTTACAAAGACCTTATCAAGCATAGTTTGATTAGGGGCTGAGGCAAGAGGATCCTAAGTTCAAAGCCAGCCTCAACAACATAGGCCCTGTGCAACTTATGGAGACCTATCTCAAAATAAAAAAAAATAGAGAGGGTTTTGGATGTGACTCTGTGGCAAATCCCCCTTGGGTTCAATCCCCAGTACCAAAGGATAAAAATTTAAAAAATTGTAGTTTGAGCATGTTTGCCCTTTTCTTTTATAGCTCACAATATGGAAGAGGATCTCTACTATGCCTTGCCCAGTTTTCATATTCATCTAAGTTGAGATCAGCCTCCAATATTGGATTTCTTCATGTGGCAATGTGTGATCTCCAAGAGGTTCTTTAATATGGAGTTTTGCTGGCATCACTTCCTCTGGGATATCTTTGTGTTTTTCATTGTATTCTCTTTTCTCACACATAATGACAATTTGTCTTCATTAAATTTCTCTGTCGCCAAGTTGAGAGTCCTCAATGACAGCAGTATCAACATTCCAATGATTCAGCATCGTCTATTTCTTCCATGAACCCATCTTCAATTGATTCAAATATTGTTACCACAGTTATCACTTTTGTCCTTTGTGCATTTTCATGCTCATTGACTAATTTCCTCTCTTGATTATTCATTTTTTATGAAATTATCATATTGTTTTATTTCTGAGGACAAGGAAACAGAACAGCTATATACTTATCTGTGCAGAAACTATCAAATACACAGACTTTGAGAGAAGTGATATTTAGTCATTCTGATATACATTTCATTTTGCATGAGTTTTAGAAAGAAAAGATAGCAGTAAAATGTGTAGTTCATGGAATTAGTTAATTTACTGTGATAACTGAAATATGAGCCTTCTTATGGGGGGTATTATTTAACTTAAGCACTAAACCATAGTAACAGAAATGCCACTGTGGCAATTGAGGCCTGCCTGTATCCAATGCTTTGGCACCCCCTGTTTGTGTTCTACCCAAATAAACATTTGACTCCACTTATTATTTTTCTTTTTTTCATTAAGGATTCCCAAGCTGGGACTATAGCTCAGTTGGCAGAGTGCTTGCTTTGCATGCAAAAGGCTTTGGGTTAAATCCCCAGCAATAATAATAACAATAATTCCCCAAAGTATACATTTTTTTTATAAATTTTTCCCCTAAAGGCATACATATTTACATTAAAAAAATATTAGTATGAGAATTTGCCCACTCACCCCAAGATCACTCATCTGTTCTACAAATGATAATTAACCCAATTTATGTGAAAAAAAATCAACTTAAAAATAAAACAGAACCACAAAATATCC